>NW_027045447.1:9415973-10615973 GCF_025399875.1 Dalotia coriaria
AGTTACGTATTGCTCAACATCTTGTTTAAAGATTTGCTGTATGAATGAGAAACGCGTAATTGCGAAAATAAATAGATATAAATTGCTACACCTTTGCTAGAATGCGTCAATACAAATAAAAAGAGAAATATTTTTTAAAATTTGTGACGGTGCAACAGCCAATTAGTAAATAGCACAATTAAAAATGACAAATATTTGAAAGCGTCGTTGCTCTTTCTGATGAATTTGTATAAATTCACTTACAGAGCAAAAGAGAAACTGTGAAGTCAATTTGTAAACGAATACTTTATTATAAATTTCTTAATATAAAATGTTAAAATTGTTCTATTTGTATGAGTTATAATTATTCGATTAAAAGAATTAACATTACATAAAATGTAAATAATAATTTTGTTTTAACGCTATATTTTCAATGATTGCAAAATATATTTGCATGCCTTTCCAATTCAAAATGACATAGTGATGTAGATATTGATGAAATTAGTGAAACTGCCAAAGTGTCTACATGGCAAGCATTTTACAAGATATATTTTCCTCTGATACTGTAGATGAAAATAATAATTTTTACAAACTTAAAAAAACACAAAAATAGTACAACAAACCCAACGGTCAACGGTAAATGATGAGAAATTTCTTCAGATAACGTAAACGACAGAAAAGTATATGAACATTATTCACTATTATTTCTATCCTTCTTATTGGATCGATTATAAAACCGATAAAGAAACCTACCAAACGACCCGTTTACTCAACAAAAACTCCAACAAAAAAGCCACAAAACTCCTTATAGTCCAACAAAACCAACCTGATTTATGCACCAAGTTATCCAGCTTGGTATGTTAACGCTACTTTTCCTGCTCTTACAAAACAAAACTAACAAGAATTTAAAAAATCAGTAATATTTAAAACCAACCCAACCACATGTATGTTCAGAAAAAATCGTAAATAATTTTGATTTTATTGCAATTTTATCAACACTTATTTTTGCGGTATTTAGTTCGATGTCAAAATGGAAATACTTCATTGAAACTGCTCTTCAAATACGATTATCTGATACACGTGCCTTCAAATGCATATGTGAAAAAAAAGGCGTTAGGACAAATTCGACAGCTTCTTGACAAATATACACATTTTATAGTTAAGTCATTTAAGCTATATAATTGATTCTTTTATAAATAATTTAAAAGCTGCAATTTTGCAATGAAAACTTTTGTTTTTCTATGACGTGAGTAAAACTACTCAGTACTATCGATTTCATGTAATAACAAACTATGCATGTAGCGTCAGAAAAAACACTATCCAAGGTATAAATAATAATAATTCATGCCATTTATCAATTGACATGTATAAATCCAACTTGAACAACGCCAATTCGATAAAAACTGCATTCCTAAGCTTTAAATAATTTGCAGTTTATCGTCAATCACGACAATGACAAATTTGTATAAAACCAAGTAAATTTCTAAACAAGTCATTGAATTAAACTTCTGATCATCAAGTGAAGTATTTTCTCAATTTGTAGTATGTGCACTTTTAGTGCTTATTTTTTTATGCATCTATGAAAGCCATAAAATGTACCTCACAAAAGGTACCAAAATATATAAAAATAAAAAATTGAAATAAAAAATAAAAATTAAATTATTATAATTATAGCCCAATTCAGCGAAAGTAATCGAAGAAAACAAGTATTTAGCAAAAAAAGCAAGAAAAGTGCTAAAAATAAGCAAGGGCAATGTCAAATGATTTGTGAAGGGTGCAGATCCACCACCACAGGAAAAAATGTAAACTAAGTGTAAGTAATTAATTAATTTTAATTCAATAATGAATAAAAAATAAATTTTAATAAATAAAAATTTAATAGATCCTGACGGTTCATGGTCCTACATAATTCAAGTTGATAACAATTTCGCTTCATTCACATTACTACAATAGATCCACAGGATTTTCTGGCGATTTTCAACCCGCATCTTAACTTGACCTGGATGACAAATATGCTTGATTATCAGCGTCTTTAATTTAACTGGAATATCTTTTATTAGTAGATACAACCAGGAACATTTTAAGCATCTTCCCAAATATTGGTTTACAATTACTAAACGGTTCATTGGACATAATGGACTATTTACACTTCAAAGTAATTTATTACTGATAATTCATTATGAATATGGTTGCTAGATTTGCTTTCCAAGTTGATGGCTTCCTGAAATCATTACGAGAAAAAGGAACCCTAACTGGTTTTCTTCCTTGGAAATCTCACAGTTTTCAATGTTTTTAACATCAAACTTTGGTTTCTATATGAATAGTTCTGTATCAATGGATGGTTTCAACACATTTATACAACCTATTGTCGGCATTGGAAAATTCCGCACACACAAATCATGAAAGCAACATCGGTGAGTATTGAATATATGGAGTAAATTGACTATCGGTACAGGTAGGTTACATTTTTTGTTGGTTTGGGAAGAATTACCATCGATATAAACAATTTAATCCGCGCTGCAATTAGACACTCAATCAGATTCAAGTATCAGTATTGGGAGTAGTTTGATTAGACGCAGTTGGAGCTCTAGGATCGTTGTTCAATATAATAAGAGGAACGATTCATATTGGAAGGAGGTGCAGGTTTCATATTTCAACAGGAAGCAACAGACATAATGGTTTCCTGATTAATTTCAGCAATGAAACTGGAAATTATAGTAAATTATAATGCAACACATAATACACTTGGGTTTTACAATGGTAACCTTAAATTAGTGCTAATTGCGAGATGGTAATAATGGAATGTTTATGATTTTTGAATGAGACCTCTTCGGCGGGTTTTGATTGTAAATTCAACTGGGTATGGTAAACTTTTGGTTGATATTGAAGTTGACTCTGTTTTGATGGTGATAATTTGGATCTTGCTATCACGTTTTGCTATTTATGCAAAATTATTGAAAGAAAATGAAGAGATTAATCAGGTAGATGATTTGTCGTTTTGATTTTAAAGCATATTTGAATGCATATTATTTAGAAGGTAATGATTATTTTGAGAATGAGAGGGATGCTGAGTTGCAAAAGTGGAATTAGAAATTTTTGGTGATTTATTCGCTTTTATAAAGTCATAATGGCGCTGGATTATTTGCTAAAGTTGAGTTTCTATTATGTTTAATGCTGTGTATGGCGATAATGTGATTGGATTGAATTTTGCGCAATTGATGATACAATATATACGCAATTGACGCGAAGAACCGTGAAATTTTCCGTAAGAAACTTATGAAAGAAGTTTATGCTAGAGTGCAAAGTATAAAGCTGAGTAAAGGTTTTACTAAATATATTTTTAGTGGATTATTCAAAGGCTGTATCAAAGGATCTTTTCAATTTAATAACGGTTTTGTCAGGATCTGTTGGATTGGCGGAAAATGTTAAAATTGATAATTGATTGTTGAGAAAATTAATAAACATAAATATACACAAATAATTTTAAATATTTCTTCCTATCAATGAAATATTAATTCTAAAAATTTCCAATAGTGCGTTTTTATAAAATTAATAGTTAATATACGAGTAGAAAATACAAATTTATTTTATTTATTATTATTATTTCAGCAATAAATATCTGATTCATAATAAATTATTATAACTAATATTATAAATACGAATGTTTGACTGAGTTTGACTGCAATGTTAGATGAATTTTTGGATCTTGGAGAATAACGTAGACTTATTTGAATTTTAAATTACGGTTTAGTTAAAATATCTATATCAGGACTCGGTAACTAGATGTGAATGTGGAAATTAACCACTAATTGCCGCAAAATTACCAAATATTAGTATACGACGTAGACCCTACGTGCACAACGTTAAACTAACTATTTTTTGTATTGCAGTATACATTTCTTATTAGCCAGTAAATAAGTAAATAACACTCATGTAATTATAACAATTATTTAAATTATACCTTAATTATCCTTTTTTAAATACCTGATAAAACTGTTCTTCATTACGATTTATTTGAAAAACCGTCATAATATATTTACGTTCATTCTATAATTACAAAATACAAAAGAATTTAAAATAAATTGTTATAAAATCATCGTTAAGTGCTGATTTCTAGAATATTCCATATAAATTATCGTCTTGAAATATTGGAATTGCAGAATATTAATAACCAGACGTTATTAGCTGTTGAATTCGAATCACCTTGAGTATCAGTGCAAATTCTTCCATATAACTAAACTTCCCTCCAACAAACACTAAAAAACCAAATTCTTTTTTGTCATATGAAGCGTTAAACATGAGAATGGTGGGCAATTATTACAAACCGAGCGTAATGGCGCTGAATTATGCAAAAATATGTAAAATTCAAATCTGAAACATTACAAAATTCAGCCATGCGCGCCTTTTAACATTGATTACGCTATATAAATCTGAAAAAACAATGAATAACTCGTAGTTGACAGGCCAAAACCATGAGGGGCAATCACGCTGATATGTTCGGTGCTATTCTTGGCCATTGCATCTGCCAAACTAGGTACCACACACAAAAACAAATACAACTAAATAAAAATATTTTTTAATAAAATAAATTATTAGTAGATCAGCAATGCACCACCGTCTATGCCAGATGCAAAGCCAACCCAACGTGAACAACGATGGCAGCTTTGTAATCTACATGAGCGAAGATGTAATCTATTTCTATATGATCCAGTACAACGCTTTTGTAGTCGTCAACATCAAACTGCGTCTTGTAATCGTCATTGACGGCAACAACGGAACCACATAACATCTTTAAACCCCCGACACAGGTTTTGGTATCATAACCAACATCAGAAATAATCCGGTGTTTTGCCTTCACACAAAATTTGCAAATTTTCGACATCACTACCTGCATCAACAGTGGTGACTACTCAGTTGTCGTACAGATAATCGAGTATGTTTATCAATACAGTTAAGGTTGTTGGCGGTAACATCGATACCACTGAAATTGTACGCAGATTCCACTGTTATTCTTCGTGATTACTCTACAACCACAGACTTCACCCAATGGGTCTCCTACGGGAACAGACTGAGGTTGTGCAATTCTTATCAGAGCAATACACAGGTTGCCGAAATTTTATTTATTCAAATTGTTTGAAAGTCCTTGAATACACAGTTAGATAGAGGTCCTGTTATGTATCTGATTGTTGCTACAGAGGTCTTATGAAATCAATGATCGATTACTAATTGAATTCAACAACTTTTGCTTTCATTTCAATCGTGCGCGTACTCTGTATGGAAGGTTTGATAGTTATCTGATGAAGAATATTATTTGATTCTTGTCTCTCAGCAAACGCAAACTACTGAAATTACGATTGAGCAGTATAGGAACCTGACATGGGTGATCAACGGGTGGGTACCACCTATGAAACCCTCCAGATTGCTTTGAATGCATACGCAGAACAAACCGTTGTACAGACTTATGTTAGTACCATCAGTGTTAATGAAACCCATAGCTACGTGGCATACAACAGCATGCGTGAAGGTACCTGGATTTGTTCAGGGATCACCTACAGCCAACAACACTACGTTCAGGTGACAGCGAGTTACCATGATGGTTACATGGGTATTTTTGATCCTTCACAGGATTATACTATAGTTTTCTAAGTACTAATAAGTTTGGCACGATTAATTACAAAACTGGAAATGGTTTCGTATTATTGATGGATTCACTCAATCAGCTGCTTATCTTGTGGCTAATAGTGAAGAAATAATTATTGCGTTTGCTGAAGGCCGTTACATTGATGGGTTTAAGAGAGTGAAGGAATTAACCGAAAATACTGAAATTGAAGAAAATGCGTCTTTCAATGCCACGTTGTTCTTCATTGCTTTGAAAATGGAATTCCTATGAAAATATGTTGAGCCAAGAGCAGTTGGATGGTTCCAGGCAGATTTTTGCACAGCTTGCTTTACGAGCAGTTATCGGAGTTGACTTTGAGAATGGTTTTGGTATAAGTAACAGTGCTGTTGTTATGCTAGCTGGACCTAACACAAAATTCTTCCAAGACGGTTTTGTTGCTTTGTTAAGTCGCATGTTCTACTTTGAAATTGCCGGCGGACCTTTCTATAGAATCTGTTATGCTGGTATATTGGAAAATATTCATAAGAACTTCAGCGAACAGTTGTTTATGAATACCTATCAGGTTACGCTGTATGTGAAGAAGGAAAATAAGTCGAAGGAGGATATTAGTGATTTCATGGAGTCCTTTGTACGCTTGAGTACTGAACCAACTATTGATGTAACTACAGAACAGTTTACCAGAGACGGTTCTATCAATTAAAACATTCAATGTTATGTTAAAACTGTGTAGATATTAATCATATGAGCATTATAAAATAAAAGACACATCCGATTTTTTAAAACAGCATTTAAAATTGATATATGTATTCTTTCAGTTGATCTTATTTGTTCTAGCATGCAAAGAACGCAGGCAATTCTTTCCATGCGCTGATAAGCCATCACAAAAACAACAAATACAACAATCCATTGGATCGAATTGTAAATCCAGTTTAACACACCTGCACAATTTTATTGAAAACGTGCCTGCTAGCGTCCTCTGTCTACAAGATACTTAATAACAATTCTTTTAAATATAAACAAACATTTTAAAGATAACTTACATGACGCAGTGTTTTTTTAATTGTTGTCGGTTATGTTGCATGATTTAGGATTTTTCGATGTGTTACCGTTTATTTGTTGTAAGATTATATAATATTTGTGGGTATTACTTACAGTTAAAAATAAAACAGTAACATAACTGGTAAAAACGCTTGTATTTCGTAAAATATTTTGCTTCAAATGATTATGCAATCATAGATTAAACACAAATATATCCAACAGAAAGGATAAACACAAGTTTTAAGATAAACATTAGCAAACCGCCATTTAGAATAAAGTGGACAATTGGTGTTAGATCTGGTAAGACATTATTCACAGTGTTTCCGATTCCTGATGGAATCAATTTGTTCGGAATTTCCTTCAGAAATATTATCAGATTATCAATTGGTCCACTAATAAAATAGATAAGACCTGACGAGGAACTATTAAGGGTGTGTAAAAATATCTGATAGACCCTGTAAAGTCTCACACGACTCAGTAAAATTAGTTTTCTTGCTTAGTAAAGTCTGAAGATCTAGGGAGCTTCCTGTCCAACTTAACGATGTTTGCAATATTCTGTAGGTTCTGTAGACGTATTGAAAAGTTGTGTTAGATTGAGAAGATTAGTTAGGTTTCCAAATGGAAGACCGGTAGGCCAGTTCCATTCCCCGCGAGGTTTTTTTGTAAAACGTCAACGGAAACAGCCTGGAAGGTTAGTCCAGTCAGGTTACCCAGCGGTAACTTATCAATCAGGGATACTGCAGGGGTCTTGAAGGTTGGCAATTCGGTGACCTTTTTGAAATATTACTGGCTTGAGTTCAAATTTCCTGACTGTTAAATCTCCTCCACCTCCTAAAAGTCCAGTAGCCAAGCCAAGAAGATCGCCAGCTTGAGTCCAAGGATTTATATGGGTAAACTGTCAAGACCTGGTATACTCCCGTACCTACGAGTATATCAAACTTAAGCATACAGAACTATAAATGTGATATATATTTTGATTTACCTAAAGACCTTGAACTGTCCCAAAATTTGTGTAAATTGAGTCCAGATTGTAATGGTAGACCCTCAAGGCTACCACCTCTAACAAATCAGTTAATTTGCCCAATAGATCAGTTATCATTGTCAGGTTACTTAAAGGTAAATTTTCAAGGTTAATGAGGTCTTCTAAACGGTATACCACCTCCTCAGCTCCTGACAAAGCTGAAAATGTTTAATATTGTAAAAAGTAAAATCATTGAAGCCAATAAAACTCACATAACAGGTCAGTAAGAGTTCCAACCAGTGCTGTTGCTTGAGTAAGGTTACTTAGTGGTAAGTCTCAATATCTCAGCACCTCTAAATTAATTAAATTTTAAGCAAATTTTTTATTGGTTTTAGTTTTAAAAATTGAAAAGACCTAATAAATCTGTGAGTTATTCCAAGAACTTGTGTTGCCTGCATTGGAGTTACTCACTGGAAGATCACTTAAATCAGGGCAGAAGCTGCGTTTCCTACCAAATAAAGGCAACTGCTATTAGAGATTGATACGGAAAAAATAGCCAATTTAGTATAATTTACCAAGTACGCAGGAAACTGATTGAATAATGTAGTTACTGGAAGTCAGGTTACTTAAAAGGTAATCCATCTAATCCTGGTACTCCACTGTAAATATCAAATTTTTAAACTTTGTTATTAAAACTTCAAAGTTTAGATTAATTATTCTATTACCGAGTAAAAGATGGTATAGTATTAGAAGTAACGTGGTAGCCTGTGACAAAGTTACTTGTTAGCGGTATTCAAAATGGTAATCCGCTACTCCCTCCTCCAGAAGCAAATCTCCCAGAGACCACCTAAACCACCAGTTAAATTACAGAGACCTCTAACCCGCAGTTAGGGTGCTGTGGTGGCGAAGCCACCAGTACCACCGAGCAAATCAAGCTAACAACATCAAGACCTTTAAAATTCAACATATAAAAATTAAAAATATATTTAAATAATTATATTAGTATTTAGTTTACCAGGTATATCTCCATTTCCTCTATGAGGATTCCTCCAATAAAGATCCAAAAGGATTACCCCCACTAATCAAATCAGTCAAGTTCCCAAAGAAGTAGAGTAGCTTCACTATCAACATATTATTTTGTCCCAAGGCTAACAATGAATTTGGCTTCATCAGAAGGAATTCAAACCCCTGTCCTAACAATCCAGGTACATAATCTCTCCTGTTGCTAAACCCAATGCTATGTATGTTTTGAAGACGTCATTGCTCAAAGACACTGTCAGAATAGTTGTCCTGGGGTTAATTGAGTAAACCCAGTATACTGCTGAGATCTTGTGCATTTGTTACACAGTTGGAGCAGAACAAAGCGCCCGAAAGGCAAAGAAATATTGCTCCAAAGAATAGCGTTTTCATTTTGAAGGTGTACGTGCTTCAAATGACTTCTATTTGTTATTTAGAATTATAATTTATACAAAAATTGTATAACGTGATATATGTCCCTATTAGAGATATAAACCTGATAACGTTAATATTTTAATTACTGTATCTTATATTTTTTAAATGTGCATAAACGGGAAATAGTATGTGTTTTGGGGCGTTTGCATTTTGGAGAGTTTTTCGGCGGAGAAGGCATTTGACGATCTGTACCCACTTTTATCACCAATTGCATTTCCTTCGGCTGAATGTATATCAATATGATGATACAGCAACCAGTATCCTATATAAGAAATAATAAAACAGTGATTATAGTATTTAATATGATTATGAGTAAATATGGATTATTTACCACCAACGTTAGTATGTAGAACGTATAATGGGTATAGCCACCTTTAGGTACGGCGGTATCTTTGGGAGGATTAACAAAGTTTCTTTTTTTCAGTTGACCTTCTTTATCTAGATTAATTACTTATTTCTTACAAGATTTCTACCAGAGTTCACCCCAACCTAAGGCTTTGCAAATGTGTAACCATGAAGATATATGATTTGATTAGAGTGTTGCAGCATGGTCCTGAATTTAAAGTTCCATAAAACATAAAATTCAATATAGCATTTTTTTTGGTACCTATAATATTACTGTAATAACAATTTAGACAAATATTTGTAAAATAAAACACGTACCGTATAAATATGAGGGCATTGACAGAAATTGGTCTCACAACTACTATTTACCTCCCAATGTTTTTTCATTTGCAAAATGCTTTTTGATTAAATTTCAAGAGTAACCCTGGAGCAAGAGGAACATCATACTCATGTGTATAAGTTATATTAGTTTTTGAAATTGTAGCGTACGTGATTGATAGTTTTCATCAGCTAAAATCAAATTTCCATAAACATCATATTAAAATGAGTTTTAATGTAAATTTTACCTTATTTAAATCCATGTGGAAGGAATATCTATGTTTTGCTGGATAGTCTATACTGCTCTCTGTATCTAGAAACATAAAAGGCACCTGTAGGAATTTTTGAAGAAATTCAAGATGAATCTACTTTGTGTATTATTTGGATTCCTTTGAATGTAATAACTTTTATTTTGAATATCACCTTAGCATTAGCAATGCTAACTGGTTAGCAGATCACAAGTATTTGTATGAATGCGTTGGTTTTAGAATTTTTAATAAGAAATTTTATTTACTAACCACACAGTTGGGTACTGAGTAGCATATGTAGGGAAAAGTACTATTAGGAGCTACATCCAACGACCCTTCATAATGGTAGAAGCATGAAATAAGTGACTTGATAGGAACATTGAAGATATATCCACTTTAAAATCTTATGTAATAAGTGGAGTTTAGTTGATCTGCTTTCAGGATAAAGTCAAAACGTTCACCCGGAGTTGCCACAAATTGAATCAACTAAAAATTTGATTTTAAAATATTCATTATTTCAAATCCTAATCAACTTGATATGCAAATATACATGAAAAGGTTCCCAAATCTTCTAGAATCAGTAAAGGAAATGATTGTCATTTTTATGTATTTGATCAATAGAGATCTCAATTGGTAGTCGTAGAAAGCAACTTAACGAACAGCACGAAAATCTGTAACGAAATCCCTAAACCAGAAATAAAATTGAAAAAATAAGAAGAAAAAGAGCATGAAAATATTTTACACTGACGGTAAATTAGCTAAGGGTGTCGTAGTAATGGCCTTATTAGATTATTATCACAAACCGTGACACAAAGACCAAGGAATCTTAATTTTTTCTCCTCTAAAAATAAAGGTCCGAAACTTACTAAATTAAGGACGATGTAGTCCAATCCTGTAATCTAATCATCGCGGGAGATGTAGGTCAAAGTCATAGAGTTTACATGGTGATTATTCTTTTTATGTCGAATTAATCATTGGGCGCAGAAGCTTTCCATCACCACACATTGCATTTCTAAAAGTACCAAAATTTAGAAATTTAAAAAATTAAAAATACTTTAAAACTATATCTATAGCATACCAGGTAGGGAAATGCCCACTACATAGTTTCCATAATTAGCCGCAGTAAATATATATGCCAAAGTTATTATTATATAAAATAGGACATTAGCATGAAATCATCAGCACGCCATCCATATATTTATCTTTAACCATGTATTGACCATTACCCAATGAATTTGTAGTAAGATGCACCATCTATAAGATTATTCTCGACACTTGGATGACTATTTTATCTCCCTGAAGCATACCTCAATTTACTGGATATGAGTAATTTTCAGTTTTATACACTCACAGTACATTTTACTTGCAAAGCAATGATGCAATCCGGACGATAACAATCAGTGATGGAAATATTATTTGGCAATCAAAACATGCTTTGCCTATCGAAAAGAAAGTTTCAACGTTAAAATTGAAGAAATACCGTTTAATCTTTCCATCACATTGACGATACAGTGCTCCATCGATATATCCACGTGGTATAGTTGACGGTTTTGTGGAATAAGTTGGCTTTAAAAAGTTCAAATTTTTGGTTCTTGTAGGTTTTCTGATTGTACGAATAATATTGGTGAAATAATAATACAATAGAATCAAGTGGATACGCCATCATCATTTTGAATTTATTATCAACTGCAGTTTCAGTATTCACAAAATTGCAAATACATATTATATCTAGTAATGATTACTTTAATTACGGGGAAATGTTAAATATTTAGGAAATTTAGTACATTTTTAAATTATTTTTGTTTCCTAGTAAAAATAACAGCCACGTGTGCATGAAACAGTTAGAATGTTATGTATTTCTGCCAAAATAATATTATTGACTATTATCTTTAGCCACACCCTCTATGTCCACAGGAAAGAATTAATAATAGGGATGGTATAATTTGGTTGCCTACTATAATTTGGTGAACTTCCTGCATAAGGTTGGTGCAATCAAAACTACTAAATATGAACGCAAACAAGTTTTATTTTTATTTATTTTTATTTATTTGACCGGTAGCAACGAACAATGTAACAAAACAAATTGATTTAATATCTGGCCATTCGTCGCATCTTGAAGTGCACTTCAGGCACCGGCATTTCCGAGTTCTTCCAACTTAACCAATAATATCCATACCCTCACTAGCATGTACATCATCATGACAATGCATCAGCCAATAACCAATACTGTCGGCTTTGAATCGAACACCGTGTAACTACCCCAGGTACAGTCACTATCCTTAAAGGTGGATTGGACAAAGTTTCATTCAGCAGACCAATGATCCACACAAGACTCCATCAAGC
The DNA here is from genome assembly GCF_025399875.1 of Dalotia coriaria. Taxonomy (NCBI): domain Eukaryota; kingdom Metazoa; phylum Arthropoda; class Insecta; order Coleoptera; family Staphylinidae; genus Dalotia; species Dalotia coriaria. The sequence continues at coordinate 9,428,278 of NW_027045447.1, forward strand.
GTTAGATTTCTATCAATTTCTCCCTGGTGCCCAGAACCCTGAAATGAGTAGCCGAAGATGGATTGATGCAGAGTTAGGAGCGTCATCTTGATCAAAAGAGTTCGATGAAGACAAATTCTACAATAAAGTTACTTAGGAACCCAAAGAAAATTATTACAATATAGTATTTGAAATTATTAAAGAAAATAAACTTTGGTAATTACCGAAATGACGTGAGGACATTCACAGAAAGTACCTTCACAAAGTTCCTGTTGCGTACCGTGTCGGCATTGCAGAAAGCCCCCGGTTAACTTCGAATCGAGCGGGTAAAAGCGGAACGTCCAAGTTTTATGATATACGGTTGAATTGAGTAGTGTACGGGCATCAAAAGTGGGATCAACTAAAGTTTCATAATATTAGTTGCATTTACTAAAATTTAAAAAAAAAATTTAAAATAAATATTTACCTTGATTTCGAAAGCATAATATGGATATTCAAGTGAATACAGGATGGTCTAAAACCGCTCATATTCACAGTGATATAATATCTGAAGACATTTGAGTGTTCAAATTACATTTTCCCAATGGTTCCTACTGGTAAAACCTTGATGAATACTCTGCCATTTGTCGATATCCAGTGCATTAGCAATACTAACTGGATTATAAAATAGAAATTTATAAAATTTAAAATAATAATCAAATTTAAATTAATCTTCTATCTTTTTATACTGACCACTCCAACTGAAGTTGGGCCGATGTAGTATAAGTAGGGTACCTTCCAGTTATAGCTCATTCGAGATCCTTCATAATTCTTCAACAAATCGTAGCGACAGTAAATGTACTTTTTAAGACGTCTACAAGTCAAGAAACCTTGACTCTGATATAATAAGTAGACAATAGCTTGATTAGCATACAGACAAAAATCAAATCTTTCACCAGGAACCTTTTTTGACACGAATGAATCCAATTATGGAACAGACAATCAGCAATGAATTAAGAAAATTAAAATTGTTTTATGGTCTGCTTCATACCTTCAAATGGATCCAAATCATTAGAATCAGTAGAAATAATCAACATCTTGTGTCCATCGATGGAGAACTCAAGAGACAATCAAAGAATCCCAGGTTAATAAAACGTGAATCTGCTCTGAATCCCTCGTTGAACAAAAATTAGCCGTTGGAGTGTTTGCAGATTGAAGTTGATTGGAAGCCATAACCATTGCACCAAGATACCCGTAGGTTCCAGCCAATCACCCAAGAAGTATTGCTTCCAAAAACCTCCAATCTAAGACGATCGTTCCAAATGGTAACCTGATCACATGAAAGGAGAGATCAAAATCGTACATATATCCTCCAACGGTAGTTATCCATAGAGCTTGCTGACGATCATAGCACCATAAAACACCATCACCACGTTGTATTTAATAAAAAAACTATTTTAACATTAAACCAAATCGCTAAATTTTTGTTTTTAAACCTACCAACAAGGAGAGAATGCCACCAATAAAAATTCACAGGATTATCAGCCCAAAACTCATAAGTGAAGTTATTGTTGTAGTGGATGGGAGACATTGTAAATCTATGAACACCATCCATATATTTATCTCTTCACCATGTGTTGACCATGCCAATGGATGGTGGTACCTCGCCGTCCATAAGATTATTCTGTAGGTAAAAACCATCACTTCATCACCTTCATGTACCATTGCTGACCAGGGAGTTGACGGTTGACCAACATGACAGTAAGCAGTACGTCTGTTCCACCAGCAACAATAATAACCAGGTCGGTAAAGCAAATCGTGATAAAACAGTTGGCAGTTGTGTAACAGGTTTTTGCTCATTGTATAAATGTCTCCAAATCAAAGCTGAAGAAATACTTCTTGTGGAACCATCGTAATGGACGATTGCGCATCTTCTGCCATCGATGTATCCTCGGGGGATTGATTTGGTTTGAAGAGCTTTTATATTCTTTTGCTTTGTTTTCCTCTCCAGGGTGGTTGAAGGTGGTATGTTGTTTATTTTTTACTTTTTTCACTGATTTTTCCTTTGATTTAGCTTTCATTTTATTTTTACCTTTACCGGATGTTATTGGCTGAACTTATGTCAACCCAAAGTAATATGATGCAACAGAGCAAGAAACCTTTGAAAAGCATGTATGAGACGTAGCTTTTCAGGCGCCTGAATGAAAATCAGCACCGCTTTAATATATATATGCTCGTCAGGAAAAATCGAAGTGCGGTATCGCTACGGCTAATTTCCCCGCAATTTCAAGTGAACATAGCGTACATATTTCTAAAAGTTTTTCAAATATGTTTGTTTTTTGACAGCCGATTAACTCGTATTTTAGAAAATGATAGTGGAAAATGCAACTTTGGCACATTAATTTCGATCAGAATTTGAGGGTAATACTTGCAACAATGTATTTCAAGTGGTTAATCATTTGATAACACACGTAGCGCGCACCGGTTTTATGGAAAATATGTTTTGGAAGTTACTACGCGCGCAATCGCACAAATGTACTTTTTATCAGTTGGAAAATAAATCACATGAAACATCATGTAAACTTTCTCCTTGCAGGCATAATGTGGGAAAATGGTTTTGATTTTGTTTAGCCTCACAAATTTGTCAAAATGTTTCCAAGTTGATTAATTTATTATTGTTGACTGTATTTTCTTATCAAAAGCGTTATTTCTTAGAAGTTGCTTATCGTTGGATAATTTCTGACGAATTCAATAATTTCTTGTAAGGCACGGTAAAGTACCTCCTCGTACATGTTCTATGGAACTATGTTGGTTTGGTAAATTTTTGAATACTTTAAATTGTTAAATTGTTTGGTTGCTATTATAAACGATATTTATGGAAGTAATCTTTTTTAATCATCTTATTTAAAAATTGGGGCAGACATTTATTTATTTATTTGAATCCCAAGTTTAATGCACTCAGTTGGGAAACAATAAAAGTAGAATCATAAAATATTATAGCTGAGATAATAATGATATTGAAGTTAATATTCTTTAATTATATTTAATAAACAATAATCTTTAATTTTGAAGTAAAAGTACCAATTTAAATTACAGCTCTAGATAAAAATTGCTTTTTTAAAATTTGATTGCAATTGTTTCAAACGTTTTACGAATTTATTATTTTAAAGAAACAAAAGGTAAATAAAAATAAAATAATTATACACAATAATTGTGAAGCGTATTTCTGGATATCCAACTTGTTTTACTTAAATTGAAAGAATTCTACAAATTGTAAAAGTTACTATTTTCTAAATCCATAACTTTAATTGACAATTTCTACTTACCTCCTATTGACTTACAAACTGACTGACTGTGTATAAACAAACTTACCTTTATGCAAAATTCATCAAATTTTAAAAACTTTACCCTTTGTTTGTTGTTGCATATGGTACTACAGCACCATAATAATGTGAAACATAAATTGCCCATAGCTACACCATAAACACATTTTATTTACGATTTCATAATAGCTGAAACAATTTTGGTATAGTTTTTTATACCAACAACGTTAACAGAATCTTTATTATTTTATTAAACAGGGCCACTCACTAATGGGAAATTTGGTGGTGGTTGAATAATGGTGCCATCACCTTTATTACTAACCCATTCCTTCCATTGCGTGCACATCAATATGACAATGTAAGAACCAAAACTCCGAAATTTTCTCCCAATAAAAATAATTCATTCTAACATTAAAATAAAATGATATCTCACCGGATTATTTGGTAAATAAAACGAACAATAGTTGCACCACCTCTTGGCACAATACTTACTGTAGTCCTTTTCAATGGAGGATTACAGTTGCGAGGAAGACTACCATGATTCATCATAAAGCCTGACGCGTTAGATTGGGACCTATTTCACTATAATGAAATCAAATAGCGAAACTAAAAACCATGGAGATGCATTGGATGAATAGCTGGTGCAGTCGTCTCTTGATCCATTTCATCAAACATTACCAACTCCACTACTTCATTCAAATTAACTTCTAAGACATGAGACATTCACAGAAGTCCCTCTCTGCAATTGCGATTCATCGTTGTTTCAGCAGTACAGATATTCGTATTCCCAAGATAAAATTCTGTATTTGTCATCAAATTAAAACTGAAAGTGTCAAGGTAAGATGAACCAATTGAGGAGGCAGTGGACTCTCTGGTTTATAACTTATTAAAACTATAAATAAAGCTGATCTGTGATTACAGGATGATCAATTCCACTCATGCTCCAAAGAGATGAAGAATCTTCTTACGTTGTTAGTATTAAGCCCATTGATTGTTCTGAGAGATCTTAATCTATTTCTCCATGGTAATAAATCGGCATTTCCGGGACCAGTGGGATTCAAAACCTATAAAAAATTAAATTTTAAATTTAAAAAAATTGACTGTGTTATTTTGTACCACGAATTGCGGTTATTAGTAGTATTGTAGTAGGGTACAGTACCGTGCACCAAGAGGTTCAAGCTAGATCCATCATACGTCAAAGTAGCCAACTGGTAAGTCTGTAACCTTCACAGAGTAGGTTCCTTCACACGGGATCCACAAGTGTTAACCGGCTTGATTAGCGTTGACAAAGAAGTCAAATCTTTTCCAGAGTTAAACCGACAACAGGAATCCACTTCCACAGGTTGGACATCTTGACCATCGCTGGAGATACCAGTTAATTCTTATGAAGGTTCAATGTTACCTCAAAGGACAATCGAAGAAGTTAGCGTTGACTCAATCAAAACGATGAATATTTTCTGAAAACCATAAATTCAATTGAAATTAAAATTTATGTTATGTTTTTGGCGTGAATAAACCTACCCCTGCGGACAATAAATTAGCCATTGGTGTCCCCTGATATTATCATCATTCATCCGGTCACCGTAAACTTACTATTAATAAGGATACCAGTAGGTTCCAGGAACTCCATTTTAGCGTAGGGCTTGAAAACATCCATTCTCCCGCGATTATTCCAACTGTGATAATCATGCAGGTAGCCCATCCGTGGTAAGTATTAAAGTAAGGATTATTGCAGGTGCCCAAGGATAATCATTGGACCAAAATGACCACATCACCACGCATCTGCCAATATCAGAAATTTATTAATACATTTTCAATACCTTGATGACCAACTACCCTGATGAGAATGCCACCAGTGGTACCAGGTGTAGCAGCAATAAACTCATAAGTCATATTATTCTTAGCTAAAATCGGACATTGAGTAACAAATGGCACACCATCCATATATTGAAATCTTCATATTGTCCATGCCAATGAATATCAGCCTCCAGTTCCATTTTATTTTCCACTAGAACCCCAATTACGATCACCTTCATGCTTCAATACAGGTCCCGAATCTGACGATTGACAGAGGTGACTACTGACGAATTCCACCACCAACCATACAATCAGGCCGGAAACAATCGGTGAATAATTGATGGGCAATTGAAACATGCCTTTACCCATGGTGTACATTGTCTCTACCGGAAGTGGGAGAAGAAGCAATTTCGTAGTTCTCCCCATTGCAGCTGCGACGACAATCCACACCGGCGAACCATCCACGTGGAGGTGACCTCAAACCGTGGACCTTGACTTGAATTTCCACTACATTTGTAATAAACAAGTTATACAGGAATGTTCGTAAACTCCAACCGAACCCATCTTGATCGATTGATAGAACGCGTTTGATACGTGTTTTTATACTTTTTTGAAACAAACATGGTTGCGACACATTGATAAACTGTGATAATGGCCGATAAGGTTTGCAAAATTTGCAAAAATTTGAAATTCACAAACTTCTCAAACGCTGCCGTCACGGCGTGTGTTTGCTTTGTAAAATTTAATACGAGAAGGTGCTGTTCAATTTCAGGATAATTTGTTAAATATTCAAAAATACCCAAAAATTATTTTTTCAAGGGCAATGTTTATTCATGTTAGTGTAATTCTCTCGTTAATAATATTTTTGGTGATAAATCACAATTGTAGATATTGTATTGCCATCACTTTTAAGTAGTACTGGTACTAATTATTGCTTACTTTAATTGGCAATTTTAAAGTGCATTTACTTGTAACAACTTTTTGTTTACCATTACATTAGTTTCATTGACAGACATATTTTATGTGCATAAAATATATACTATATTCATATATTTGCCTAGTTAATTCAGTTCTAAATATGATAAATTAAAAATGCACAAAATTGCTGATAAGATTCACTGAATTTAGCTATTGTTTATTTTCATTGCACAAATATTTTTGTGCTACTAACTGCGCAAAATATTAAATATTTAAAAAATATTTTTAAAAACAAAAAAACATGAAAATTTCATTAATTTGACTTATTTTTCTTATAAATTTCTAATTGTCAAATACTCTGCCTAATAATTATAGGATCACCTGTACAGTGCTCACAATATATTATGTAAACATCAGTGAATAGAATTTTAATTTAAAAATATTAATTTTATGGTTGTATTTAGAGGAATTAATAAATATTTGATATTCTTGATAAAGTAATATATTTACAACAAATAAATCCTTAAATTAGGTTAATTTAAAATGTTTAATATAAACAATCTTTGCACTAAACATTTTATAATTTGTTTTTTACAAATAATTCATGTCCCTTTTCTACGAGTAATTTTTGATTGAACTATGTTCTCATAACTGCGACATTTTGGAAAAATCTTGTGGCACAGGTTTCATGTCTTGATTGAGCCAACTTGAAAAACCATTCGCATACCATCATCGGCGTGATATCAACGTGACAATGGAAAAATCCAAAAACCTAAATTATTTACAAAAGTTAAATTAATAAACTAAATAATTTAATCAAGATTTCAAAATATTACCTGGATTATCAGTCTTAAACGTAATACAGTATAGCCTCCACGTGGAATTAAGGAATAGTGTCCTTCTTGCCAGGGATCCTTAACTTCTTATGATCAAAACCGTTTATCTAAGCTTTCAATATCTGCTCGAAGTTTACCTCTAAGGTGCTTCTCATACAATGGACATTTAAACCAAAACCGCAGTAGATGCATAGGATGATGAGTTTGACGAACACCATTGTCATAAATCACAAGTTCCACCACTTTATTTATCGGCAACTATTAAAATAATATAAAAATAAAATAAAAACTTAATCTCAACTTAATCTTTTAGATTTTTTACTTACTTCAACAACATGTGTAATGGCAATACTTTGGTACAATTCTATTCGCAGACGCAGTTTCATTATTACAAAAAATCTTTCTTAGAGAACGAATACCTTTCTGACAATAACGGAAACTGAGAGTCTTTTTGTATCCGGGTCATCATTCATTTCCGAGTAACTATTCTCAAGATTCAGAAACATTATAAAATCCATAATAGGGATACCTGTAAGAAGTTGGATTCTCCACCGGGATTAAAGTGATAACTTGATGTATCTCCGAATAAATATTTCTGGGTTTTAACTCGTTCTCCATTGGTTCATAGTGCCAATTGATTAACAAGAAGTGTTCCAGGTTCATTCTGCGAGAGGATTTAAAAGCTTTAAAAATAAAAATACAAATAAAAAGTTAGGTTATATTAGGTTAGAATTCATATAATCACATACTAAGCCCAGTTTGCAGCATTTCATAATTTGGAATTGCCGTGGTTGGTCGATCATTAGTGAATTTGCATATTTCAAGATGGCACCTTGGAATAAACCTTCAACGTCACACATTTCTAAACCTTTGACACGCATCCAATAAGCATCCTCGGTTTGATTTGCTTCCAGGATTACATCGTAACGTTCACTAAAGGAATATATTGAAGCAATCCAATTAAACAAAAACAAAAATATTAATAATAATATTAATATTCTAATATCTTCAATAAATAGAAGAAGAAGAAAAACATAAAAATAATCACTTACCCGTTTGTGGTTGAACATCATGCCCTATCAATTACTCGATAACAGGTATTGTGGTTGTCAAAACTTACAGTGAATGGACAATCAAAGAATTCAGCACACAAATCTGAATCTGTAACGTTTACCCTAAAAATATTTATAATCAATACTAAAAATAGATAAATTTTACCTTTAATTTAATTACTTTCAACAGTAAACTCTGCAATGGGTAGCCTATCATCTACTAACAAAATCCATGTAATCCAAGTCCATTAATAAGAATGCCATCTGGTGTCAGAGGTTGCCACCATGCACAAAAATCACTCATAAGATTCAATCTGAGTCTCCAGTCCAATCAGTAACGAAACTTGATGTTGTGTTAAATCCTCATCATATAAACTAGCATGAGGGGTCTTTAGCTTTGGTACGTTTACAAATTAACATACTAAACATACTATCACCTTTTGCATTTAAAAAATAGCAATATAACAATAAAAATAACACGTTAATATTAAATTTTAAAAAAAATTTAAATTATTACTTCATGCGAATGCCAAAATGTGTTCCTGCCACAGCAGCTTGCAGACGATAGGTAAAATTACATATTGGATAACACAGGACATTGCGTCACAAAGGGTACGCCATCCATGTAAGGATTTTCTTGGTTGTGTTGACCATGCCAATGAATCGTTGTGGATCATATCATTCATCATGATATTTCCAAGAGGACTTCTCATTGTATCGTTTAAACACACCTTGAAAATAAAAGTTACTGTTTAATTTTACAAGGTTTAATTAAATAGATTTTAGTTTAGTATATGTTAGGCTTAGCTACCCCATAGACCTGAAACTGACGGTTTACTGCACAATATTCCGTTTATCTGCCAGCGACGATGCAACTTCGTCGATACCAGTCTTTCACGACGCTGACAGCCATAAATACGCCATAAAGCGTCCAGGATGTAGTGTTTCAACTTGAAATGGTATTTTACATGTCATTGAAGTACCATCGTACCCCTCTTTACGGATGTATCGGGTTGAGTATTTTGCATAGGTACCAACTGTACTAAATAAAATTAAATAATTATTCAACTTAGAAGCATAAATAAATCATTTTAATTATTATTATTTATTTTATTACCACCACGTTGATATGATGATAAACCTACCAAAATCATTTTATTTGAGTTTCGCCTTGCTGCTTGATTAAACGTTTGTTCTTCCTTTTCTGAGTTAACGCCAATTACTGTAATACACCAAAGTAAATTACAACTTGTATTTATATACAAATTTGGAAATAGAATTTATCATTATGAATTGACAGCAATCGTTCACAAAAGGCGCTGCAAATATTTTGGTGAAATGTTCACTATTTAAAACCAAGTGAATTGGTATGTGAATTACGGTAAATATCTGGTGTATACCGCCCATATTACAAATTGGTGATAATGAAATGTCACAATGATAAGAAATCATTGGTGTTTTGCAAATAAAAAATTTTAAAAAGGAAATGAAAATAAACAATACAGAAAATTCCACTGTCATTTTCTTCACTTTTGAAAATGCAATTTTATGATAATTTATATTTAAATATAATTTTTATAAACAGAAACTACATAGGAATTAAATTAAATTAAAGTAGGAATGTTTTTTAATTGTTTTTGTTAGTATAACTATGGTAGGTAGGAAATTGATTAAGAACTAGTTTAATTTGTTTATTACTAAAATAACGGAAAATAATATAAAAACTGTAAAAATATTTTTGTTTAATTTTACCTGACATTGTTATACTATTGTAATTTGCTTAAAACCACTATTATATAATACTTTATTAGATACCTACCATATAATTAACTGCAATAGTAGGCAATTTTTGTCGATTAGCACAAAAGTCATAATTTTATAATTTTCACAGACATAAATAATATTTCACCATACTACCTGCCAAGTTGTTTGACTTGAACAATAAATTACACTTTTGTGTAGAGAACATAATTAAAAATCATCAGGAAGCCCATGCAACACAACGCAGCGCAACATTGGTACAAATTAAATGACTACTGATGCAGAAGCTCTTCGCCTTCTTTCGGCAGCATCGCTTTTCCATCCCATCCCAGGTTTCCTTTATTTCTTCATTTTTATTGTTGTTCCAATGCTCGATGGTATGGCGCCGCAGCACGTCCGTGGCTTAATAAGCTTAATCAATGTTTTACCTTCTTCCTTTTGGGTAGGTATATGGTTTCATTGTAGGAAACATGTTAGGTTTTTAAATTTTAGCATGACTTCCCATAATATAACAAGAATAAAACTTAGATTTATGCTCTAAATCAGCAGTAAAATTGTTATTAAAATAGAAAACAACAGTCAAAGGTCAGTAACTTGAGCTATAAAAATGGTTTATGCAAAATGCACAAAATAAGTAATATTATTTATGACTTAAGGTATCAAAAAATTGTAAAATATACCTTTATAAAAAACGGATTTTTGAGAGAAAAGGGATGAAGCACAACGAATTGTTGATTATGGAAGATTGGAAAATTCTCTATCAGATAAAAATATAAAATAATTATATTTCCAACAGTAAATGGTCAAAAAACGCCACTAAAATTACTAAAAAGTGACATTTTTTCAATTCCTGCCCAATTTATTCAATCGCGAATATCTCGTAAACTAAAAAGAGATAAATAAGATCTGATTGCAAAGGTTTTAATCTACTAATTATTCTCTAAGATAGCATAGTTAAAACGGAAATCTGAGAGATGAAATTTTCTATCTTAAGAAAAATTGCTGCAGTTTGGATACTTTTTTTTGGCGATTTTTGATAATAAGTATCCCTTCAACTAATAGCAATAGCAACCAACAAATTGTTGATTATGAAAGATTAGAAAATTCTCTATCAGATAAAAATATAATATAATTATATTTCCTACAGTAAAAGGTCGAAAAATGCCACTAAAAGTACTAAAAAGTGACATTTTTCCATTTTTGCCCATTTTATTCAATCGCGAATATCTCGTAAACTAAAAGGGATAAATAAGATCTGATCGAAGCGTTTTAATCTACGAACTATTCTCTATAAGATAACATAGTTAAAACGGAAATCTGAATGATGAAATTTTCATTCTTAAGAAAAAATTGCCAAGGGGGGGTGCTTGATACTTTTTTTCGACGATTTTTGAAAGTAAATATCACTTCAACTAAAAGCGATAGCAACCAACAAATTGCTGATTATGAAAGATTGGAAAATTCTCTATCAGATAAAAATATAATATAATTATATTTCCAACAGTTAAAGGTCAAAAAATGCCACTAAAAGTACTAAAAAGTGACATTTTTCAATTTTTGCCCATTTTTTTCAATCGCGAATATCTCGTAAACTAAAAGAGATAAATAAGATCTGATCGCTTGATAATTTTTATCGACGATTTTCAATACTTGATACCTCTTAAACTAAAAGAGATAACAACAAACAAATTTAAAAATTTTTTAATTTAAATAAAAATAATAACATGTTTCTCTAAATATTTCACAATGTACATACTAAGTATAAAAGAATGTGTTTTTAAACATAATTCTGCTATTTTAGTATTCAGCTATTTTCTACCCAGCAGTGACAAATTCCAAAGCAATAAATGTTTAAAAATATGCATCTACATAACCATTCTGCATTTACGTCGCTTGACAAATGAATTATTAAGACTTGTTTGTCTACTGCCGCTCAAAAATCCCAGGTTATCAATAACAAAAAAGCATAAACAGTAAAACATTAAAGTATGTAAAATAAAGTTGTAAATTTTAGCACTGGCTTGACACTCGACAGTCCTATGCCAATATGTACATATTTAAATATGAAATTCAATTCGCACAGCGTTCGAGTGATTCCCACGCTCGCCGGAATTGAAAAAATCGACACCGACGCACGGAAAACGCGTAGAAACACGTATTCTACATTCATACAAACTTGATACATATTGGTATGGATATAGTGGCTCATGAGATCCCACAAAAGATAAATCAACACATACTAAGAGTTTAAATAAAAAATTTAAATTATTTTTGGATAAATATTCAAATTGAAGTTTTTGTGATGAAAAAAAAATTGTTAAATCACTCAGTATAAAAGGTGTAGTATAATTGGTGGATACGGTTTGTGAAGTAACGCACCATGGGGTAGAAAAATCTCGTCTAGCCACTGATGCTAGACTAGAGGGTGGAAGATTAGACCGTTGCTATTGTTAACGGCTCGAATCGAGTTTAAAGGCACCTTACCCCAGTAAAATTACCACGCAGGTAGAAAAATTCAAAAGTTTCAGTTATAACTTGATTTATTCTACATAAACCAAAAGTTTGGTTATGTTTTTAATAAAACCACACAATAAAAAATTAAATTTTAAGGTTAAAACATGTTTTAATGCTTTATTTACCACCTAAACCTAAAATAATTCAATTATTACTTTTTATATTATTTTATACAACAAGGAAGAACTCTATTTGAACTCATGTGGAACGGATGCAGTGATATTCGAGATGACTTGCATTCTGAAAACCAACTGCAACATAACGTGCGAAAACCTAAACCTATAGTCCTCTGAACCTACATCTCGCTGATGTAGATCAAAGGAATTCGCACGGAATTCGCATCCCACCTACGAAGAGTCCAACGGCGGAACAATTCCATCTGATACCGACCTCATAGATCAACAGCTTGGACGCATCCGAGCGCAAACTAAATACCCCGCAAAGTTTTCGCTTTATTTACGTCAAATTCCCACAAATGTAGGTAGGAAATCAATATATTGAATGTGGATTTGTGGGCACGATCTTGAATGACACTTAAAACTTCCTGATGTTTCAAATTTATGATAAATTGATTTTTTGTTGTTTGAAAAAAAAAATATCAATTGGAAATAAATATTTCTATATTTAAATTTTTACAACGTTTACAATGTTAATAATATTCCCAATAATTGCCCTGTAAAAGTGTCATAAAGTCATAAATAAATTGCAATGTTGCATAATATTACAAAAGACATTCCGAAAGATTTATGATTATAATAAATAATGATGACGTAAAAACCGAAAACGAAGTCACTAAGAGTGAAGCCAAAAGCAACGAAGATCGAAAACGTGAACAGTTACACGAAACAAAACAAGTATTTGTTTAACAATTAGATAGTTGTAGACATGGTATCGCCATCTACATGTCCGTCACTAAACTACATTCGAAGAAACACAATAAGATACAATGCAAATCTTACTGTTTTTTTGTTGTGTTTATTTATATTCGATTCTCTTGTACTATAACTTTGATTTCTTTGCGTGTTTCGCACATTAGATAAATTATCCACAGCCAAAGCAAGTCATGCCAAACAAATAAGCGATAACGGTTTATCTTTTCGATTATTTATTCTTTATATTTTTCGCTTGTTTGCACCTTGCGTTTGCTTTACAAGAATATAAACTAAAGTAATTTCTAGACATGTTCAACAAGTCGAATAATATCAATCATAAAATGTCACTCTAATTTCACTGTTTTGGTTATTAATTTGAAGTTAATTTATTATACAGTTATAAATCAGTTTCACTATTTGTCTTCAGTTATAAACTCCGCAGAAACGCGAAGATGAAATGAAGATTCATCTCGTGTGCTCCTTGTGTGCCTTTTTACCGTTTTCGTCGAAACCGAAAAAAACGTTTCACTTTTCTCAAATTCATTACACGCAACTTCAACTGAAGATCAACATTTGGCTAAAAATTCTCCGAATTTCATTCTCACCGAGGCATTAACATCAAATATTAATGTATTTATTTCTATTGCTTTAATTCTAATTAAGATTTGATTGGAATGCTTGCGTGCCTGCGCATTAACTTGAACTTCCTTCGAAGTTTGTTTATTCGTTGTTCTTGCAAGCCGTTGAACTTTCATTCGCCGCTCGAAGGCGCTAACAATTTCCATGTGAAACAGCGTTTAATTAACAAGCCAGCCGAAAACGTTATTAAAACGTGAATTCGAGCAGGCGGCTTGGCGATTTTTGTGCAAGGCGGAAGGCCAACGAACAGCGACGACCGTGAAAGATTACGATTTCATCGCCGAATTTACGCGCAACAACAACAACAACAAAAAACCGAACATCTAATACATTGTGTGCACAATTTATAGAGTGTAGTAATATGCGCCATATTGTTATTCGTGAGAAACGAGCGCTTGGGTTTTTTTCGGGGCGCTTCGCAAAGTGCAAGTAACGCGTCGTAATAACACGTAACGAGGCATAATAATGTAATTTACGATTGGTCGTAAATTATTAATAGATATTTTGGCGGTTCGATGACTTCAAACATTTCCAGTGCAAAGACTTTAAAACGTTTTATATCTATCTATACTTCATTATTGAGGTTATGTTTAGAGTTACAAAGTTTGTTAGGTTATGAGGGTTATAAGTGAATAACTTTTTCCTTCTCTCTATGTGTTTAACGATTTGACATTCGACGTTGAGAATGAACATCGCGTTGGCAACATCCGCGCACTTAGCATTAACATTGAAACGCGCGGATTCGTGGTCTCGCTCGCGCGCAGGAGTGGAGTATAAGGTCAATGACTGTAAGTTACCTGGACACCGAGTTCCCTCCTGCTCGAATCCACACAGCGTCGGCCGCGGCCACGCCATGGCATTAGTATTATGCATGATGATGTGACGGTTCGCGTTACACAACCGCGACTGGTGAATTCGTAATAGCCGCGAGAGTTTCAAGATGGCCGCCGCGAATGCCAATGCCATGTTGGTTGCGCGCGCGCGTTAGACATTCGTGGAAATCAAAGTCAAAGTCAAAGCGAAACACGACTGATTATCTTTGCAAAGCCGGCAAATCACGAAAAACAAAATTGATTTTACGTTTATTAAGTTAAGTTAAGTCAATAGATAATAGTTATATTGTTAAACACTTACTTTTTAGAAAAACAGCGTTGTAGAGGTGATTGTTTCATGAATATTAACAGATTACTATATTTTTATATGATGTGCATTCTTTTATCTGGGAAATTTTTATATGTTTGATTTAAAAATAAAATTTATTGATGGGTTTTGTTTATTTTTGTCTGCAAAGGTCTTTTACATGCAATTAAGTATAATTAACGTGTTGTAACTTTGAGGTTAATGTTTTTGCTATAATTTAGAAGAGTTAAGCAATAAAATTCAATATTTAGACAAATTCTAACAAAAATGATAATTCTCTATGAATTTCTTTAAAAAAATTTAATCTATTGATTAGATTACACTTTCAATTGTAGATAAACTTATTTTCTATACTTAGCATAACCTCATTTGGAAATAGAATTAAGATAGGCAACCAACAATCCTCGCCAATCCTCAGCTATTATCCGCTAAATACAATTCAGTTATTTTGATAAAATTTTAATTGGCAAGCTCCAAAATACATTCTGACGTGTTTGATTGACAATCAAGACGGCCTTCAGGTGCAACATGTTCTTTAAGATGACGCGCATGGCGAGACCGATCCACTTCACAGTCGGCAACTTCTCGCCTTTGACACTTTCCACCATTGTTACGGTAAATTCGTGTTTTGCCTCGTATCAACTGTTATTATAACCGAAAGCGTGTGATTTGCACTTAATCAAACTGAAAACAAAAGGATAAAATATGCATTAAATCCCCTGGAAATTCTGCAACCAAATATACACTCAACACATTCGTCAATAAATTATAATAAAATATAATTGCACATATGCTGCATATAACAAGCTGTGCATATATAATAGCCTGTATTAAAATCAACTACAAGAAAAGAAAAGAACTGCAAATCAGTGTAAATTATATTTTATAATAATAATAGGTTGATATAACAGATGTTATAACGAAAATGCACTTTTTACAATCAGCCTGGAATAGCATACAATGCAAAATACACAACGAGCAAACAATACCCGAAGTAAACATGGAGATTAAACTGTAATCATAACATGCAGGCGAAGACAAAATGTAGATAGTTTCATTTTCCATGCAAATAAGCATGGGGAGTGTCTCTGAATTGGTTGGCAACACTGCAAAAAGTAGCGTACACTTAGTCCTGACTGTAAAAACAGTCATTGTGTTTCTCCATCGGTGTTCACCGTAATTTGCACCTCGTTGAGACGATAAAAAATTGATTCGCGTAAGTAGCTTATATAAAAACACCTCGCACAAAGATTTTTCTGTTAAACAAAATGTCGCAAAAGAATTATTTCGATCTGAACATAAGAATTCTCAAATTCAGCGGAATGTGGGTGCCATCCGCTGATAAACCACTTTTATATCGAAAGTTAATATTTATCTACAATTTTTTTCATATTTTTTATCCGGTTGTCTTTTTTACGATCTTGGAGTTTTTGATTTTACCAACAACAGCGAAAGATTTAAATAATTTAATGAAAAATCTTAATATGGCGATTAATCACTTCTTCACTGGGGCGAAAATAGTCACATGGTTCTATTACAGAAAAGATATTCTGAGAATCATTGATATTTTGCATGAAAATTCACTCATGTACGAATCTTTCGAAGATTTCAACCCGGAGGATATTGTTAAAGCAGATAAGAAAATTCTTGATAGATTTACACTTGGATTTGGAGCTCTGGCTGGTTTTTCAGCATTCACAGCTCTTCTAAGATGCTATGTTATACTTTTATTCGATTATGAAGATCAGTATATCTATGAAGTTGATTCTTTCAATGTTACAAAACCGATTTATAACCAAAACTTACCTTACTACAGTTATATATTCTGGGATCATCAGAAAAATAGATGGAACTTTGCTTGCGCCGTGTTGTTTCAGTGTTATCCTGTATTTTTCTATGGAATGATTGTTACTGGGTTTGATTCACTCTACGTAGGGATAATAAGCAAAATAAGTTGTCAAATAAAAATTCTTAACGAAGCGTTTAAAACTGTACGGCCACGTTGTCTAAGACGCTTGGGACTTCCGATTACTTCTTCGGGTGATGTGCTCAGAGAGGTGGATTGGGTCAATCGTGAACTGAACAAAGAGTTGACTAGAAATACGAGGTCTTTGCAAATTGTTTTGTCAATTTGTGAAAAAATGGAAGAAATTTTTACTTATGCTGTGCTGGTGCAAGTTATGGTGTCGCTACTTGTGTTTTGTTCTTGTTTATACTTAATATCTACGGTAAATAATTTTATTTTTTATTTTTTATTTTAATTTTGAGATTTAAACATTTTTTTCTACTTACACCCATTTTTTCACGATTTTGAGACACAAAAACTGGTAGTTTAAACACTGATAATCAAAGCCGGGTCAAAAGTAGTTTAGTCACGGGCTTTAGTCACGGGGTGAAGCTTGCGTGTGCACACATTTCCCAAAATTAAAAAATTAAAACTCAATAAACTAAAATATTTAAATCTGAAAACCGAAACTTACACAAAATGAATTATTTAATTATTTAATAAATAATTTTGAATATTTTTCCTTAGATGCCGATAACAGATAAACGCGTAATCGTTGAAAGTATCTTCATGCTCGCAATTGAAATGCAACTTTACATGTATTGTTATTTTGGTAACCATGTCACAACAAGGGTGAGTTTTACCATATTAATCCCCATGCTAACCTTCTACGGAGCCAACAATTCATTAAAACTTAATTAGTTACTTTTCTATATCAGTGAAAACGTAAAACTTCAGCAAACCTTCATTAGGCGTTTTCCCACATGAAAAAACCAACAAAATATAATTGATTATGCAGCGCGATTGATATTGACTCCATAGAAGGTCATGCACATGCACCATGAACTTGCACATAATAATAAAGCTGCCATTTTTGGTCTTGCTTCTTCTAATTAGAGTGATGAGATCTCCCTGGCCTTATTCGAGGGCGACTGGTTGTCAACCGACGCGGCATTTAAGCGCAGCATGCTCATCACTATGACACGGGTGCAAAAACCAATCACGTTGACTATTGGAGGATTTTCGCCTTTGACTTTAGCCACATTTGTTACCGTAAATTACATTAAACATTAAAATATTACCTAAAAACTAACAAAACTTTTATTTTTAGATTGGCAGAGCTTCGTATTCGTTTTTCGCAGTGATAAAAAATGCAAACATTTAAATTAGTTCATTGCTAAAATATGTATTGTATAATTTAACGTTTTTATTCGCATTGAAAGAGATTGTCACGGTCAAGGTCTCGGCGAGCTAAGCTTCTTTCTGTATCGCTATCTTTGTTGGTTGTTCCACCAGTTTTGCACTTCCACTTCGTCCGATGGCGAACCGGTAATGCAATAATACCATCTATTATTCAACATCCAACGAAGCGCAATGCGCAAACACACATTGCACACGCAAATGTTCAATGGATATCCCCTAGCATTTCTTTATGTAAGTACATACTCTTTGCCATTGTGGCAAACAACAGAAAACACGCAATTCGCATTAAACACTAAACACAAACAAGCTTTACATAACCTAACCTAACCTACAACTAGAAGCAGGTATAAAAATTGCGCAGACGGAAAGAAAACCGTAAATACAACTGGTAACAAAAGATGGCCGACGTACGACAAACGCCAAATGTCAAACAAGATGTTTAATGTCCAACATCGTCCAAAACTCAACACTCAACACGTTCCTCTACTGAAAGATGTTTTATTGTTGCTTAATGTAAAACTTTCAGGGAGTAAAGAACGAATTACGATTACCTACGTTTGCGTTTTGCGGAAACAGCAGTCGTGTTAAACGTAAATCTAAACGTTAAATGAGCAAATGTTGTACTGATTGCACGCAAGAACTTACCTGACGTCTGAGTTGTCATGAAACACAACAAAAGTTGAATCTAGTAGAAGTTGAGGACAAGCGACACAGCTGTAGCCTCCGCTATGGTTCGCTAATGACATTTTACTTGTTCACTTCTGTGCGTGTTCGCTTAAAACATCATTTAAAGACTTACTGGATACTTTATTTTTTGCTTTGTTGCTGGTTTTTATGGTTAACGCCGTTGCGCCGTTGTTTTCATCGTCATGTGTTTGTTCAACTTTTGTTGTACGTTTAATTGTTGTCGTTAACAACATCAACAAACTTACGAGTTGTTGAACTTAAAATTGTAAAGCCTAGGCAGATAAATTGTATTTTAACGAATATAAATTGAGAATTCTATTAAAAAATTATGTATTCAAATCAAGATCAACATTTTCAGCATCATTAGAGTTGAGTAATCCACATTATAAGTGTATAACCATGAAATCTACTCGATTCGATTTTTACGGCCACTTAAATCGCTTCTAATCACATAGTAGATGCTAAACTTTGCCGCATTCAAATGAGAACATTATATATTCATCACATTATGAAATATCGATCAACAAGCAGGTGGAAATGGAAATGGAAAAATTCTTTCAAATTATTTGCAATGCAAAAAAAAAAAAAAGCATCAACCGAATGTTTCGTGTTTTGTTCGTATTCGTAAATGTCAACCATTAACAGTTATTCTAATTACTCGTACACCAGATGCTTATATAACTTTTGTGGTTTTCATAGTTATTAGCAATAATTAATTATTAATCTGCGCGTTTTTCATCTAGTGGATATTTATTACTCTTTGTCAGAGGAATACAATTTCCTAGTTAGAGTGTAATTAAAAAATTCTGCAGACATTCCGCAAAATGATTAAATTAAGTAATAAAGTATGCTTTACAGTTAATCTGGAATAAATCAATCATTATTTTTGCATGTGATTTGAAGGTTTGAATTTGATGATTCACATTTGTGTGTGATGTTTGTGATGAATAAAAACTAACGAGCACGAATCGAAAACGGGAAAAAAGTGAAAAAGAGTGAAATCATCGAAAACAAGAACGAATCGCCTCGAATATCTACGGCCAGCGCGCGCTCGCATAACTGATGTAATACTTTTTCTATTTTATTTTAATTTCTCGGTGTACGGTGGCTGTCTCGCGATGACGCGACCGCGAAGAGATGAGAAGAAAGTCCAATTGAACTTTGTTGCTGAGGATTAATAACCGTACTGTTTGTAAAACTGTACTGATATTAAATCTTTCACAAGAAAATAGATTTAACCAAGATTAATGAAGACGCCATGTTAATTCTGTCAAATATTTATAGGCTATGATGTTAAAAACATGTCAAAAATACGTTTTGTGGTTTAAAACCTTTAGAAACAAGAAAATAGAAGAATAAAAGTACAAAGGCACGATACCAATGCACAAATCAAACAACTGCTTAGATTTTCTGTGTTTGCTGTGCCGCCTTGCCTATCATTCCGAATGCAAAGTAAAAACGTTTCGAACATTTTTGATGCCAGATTGTGGCTTCTTCGCATAGCCTCGAGTACTGATGGTTCAAACCCGACCAGTTCCAACGTTCGCAACGTCTGCAATGCACGCGAGGAGGCCATAACGGGGATATCGGCGCGTTACTAACCAAGCGACCCAAGAACCAAGAACTAACCAACAGCAACAATACTCGAGATGGGCGAATTCGTGTAAAACGGCGATGTGCGTGCCTTCAGTACTCAACCACTCGAATATTTGATTCACGTCGAGGCGAAACACATAAATTGTATGATGGTCAACAGATGAATGATGTGTTTGATTTCGTTTTAGGTCGACAGGCAAACAAATTCTAAGTAAAATTCAAATATTTTTATAGTGATGAATATAAACATTTTATATTTTTTAGTGTTGCGTTTTTTACTTTCTTCAAATTGAATAATTGCCTAGAAAACGAAAGGGTTTCTTTTATGTTGTTGGTGGTAGGTCGTAAAAAGATGTTATTGAATGGTGTGCGCCTTCTCGGCATTAATTCTTTTCACATTTTAAGCAATGAGCAGTAAAATTTTAACCACCGAGCAGTTTAACCCTTTAGGGGACCGCTTTATGCCATTTTTACGATGCGAAACGTCAGTAAAGTGTCAATAAAAACAAAATAATTAAAAACACAAGCAGTAAAATAACAAAAATTATATTTGAGACTTTTTTGTTCTGTTGTATCGCATTGCATAGATATTTTAAATAAACTTAAGTCATTTCTAAGATTAAACTAACCTCAAAACAAGAAAATTGTGTTAATCATTAATTATCTGTCTAATATTTTATTTTTTACTATTTATTTTGATTATTGAGTTTGATTTTTTTGTGTTTTTCTTAAGAATTAACCCTTTACCAGGTGTATGAATCAATAATCATGTTAAAAATGATTAATTATAAATTCTAACCTTAAAAACAACTTCAACGCACATGTCTTTACCCAAACAAAAAACTAAAATGACTTTCAATCGATCCCCATAAAGAAATTCACTTTTAAGCTCTATTTCGCCCCTTTGTCTGCCTAAATGTATTCATTCTAATCCACACTATGGACGGATGTGGACCACAACCACAAAAAACTTCCGAACGCAGTAGAAATAAAGAAAAACCGAAAACATCTCAAGGAAGACCTTGAACACGTCCAAAGAAACGAAAGTAAACTAAAAATAAAATAAAAAATAGAAGGGTTGGTTTTAATGGTAGTCGTTGGCATGGTTGGCATGGTTGTGATTGAGTCAGCTGCAAGCCGATGTGCTGGGGTGTGGGAAAAACACACAGGTGGCACCATCATAGCCCACATCCACTCGTCAGCATCTTACCTGTGTGAGATTTTCGGCATCACACATGATTATCATCGAGGGGGAGTATGGTACTCGTATAGTACCTTCAAATACGGTGCAAAGGAAGCGCAACCGGTGCGAAACAAACGAAAACGGACGCTGGCAGACAAAACATTTGATCGGGAACGTGTGAATATTTTTTTCGGATGTTTCACAATCGATTATTAGCAAAAAAAATTGGAATTTGAATAATTATTTAGGAAAATATAAAAATAACAAAAAATTGTTTCTTTTTAAAAGTAAAAATGCATGTAAAATATTTATTCAACTCTTGTATTGTTATTTTATGCTTTAAATCAATGTTTTGTTTATATTTTACTTTATTTCGATAAAAATTGATTAAAACTGTCAAAAATATATCAGTTACCTTTCAAATCCTTTTATTCATCAATAAAACTCTTTCTGTTTCTTGTAAAATTTGATTTTTACCAACAAATCAATAAAATTTTAATCATTTTTTGCCAAATAAAAAAAAACTAGCAAAAACTATTTCCTTCCACAAATAAAAATGTAAGTAAAATATTTTTTCAACCCTTCTTTTGTTATTTTAAGCCTTAGATCAATACTATTCCTTGCTCTAGTTATCTATAATCTTACAAAAATATGTTTTGTCCGTTTTCAACTTTCATTTCTATAAAATTTTATTGAATCTGTCAAAAATCTACCTGCTACCGTTCAATTCCCATTATTCATCAATAAAACTCTTTCCGTTCCTTGTTAAGTCTTTTGTATAATGTTTCATAGACACCAGTTGTGTGATGTGCCAAAATTCGCAGTTGCCTCACTTTTTTCTATGAGAATCTGAAAATTTTGAAGTTTCTGTGATGAAAAGTGAAAGGGTGTTTTTTCTTCTTTTGTTGCGCTTCCTTTGTAGTAACAGACTTTAAAATCCCTCATGGCCCATATTTGTGCCGATATATATGTGAGGGTGTGTTCTTACCTTCGAAAGGTCGAAAAAGGATCGAAGGAGGTGCTTATGACGCCGCGTAGCCTAATTTTAAGAGTGCTCAAAGTGTTGCTACATCCTCTCGCTCTTAAAGGTTTTATTTTTAAGTTTAAAGCATTTTATACCAGAGAGTAGAGTTGCTAAAGTGTGGGAACTGATTGATGGGGCATGTGGCATCCGCTGGGAAGTCGGAAACTTCCTTGAAAATAAAAAATAAAACAAAATTCAAAAAGGGTTTCTAATTTCTAAAAATTCTAATAAATTCACCTAAGTGATAAATGTTGTTGTTTGTCATCCGGCTTGTTTGCTTCTGTTGTTATTGTCCTCTGATAATTCTATTACGCTGGTGTTTTAGTGAATTAGAGCGCGACGAATTGAATTCGCACTTTACACGCTCCATGACGATAAGTTCAACAAGATGGCGATGCATGCAGCTGTCGCCGCCATTAGCTAATCATCACATAAGCGCGTTCGTCCGATTGACAATGACCGAACGAGTTTATCAACTTAACTCACCTTCGAGCATAGAGCGGAAACTCAAGGATGCACATTTTTCATCAGCATGCACAACCTAACGCAACTGCATCTACATAATTTCCAACGTGTCTCAACATAACATAATTTAGGAAGGCTTAAGTCATAGAAAGCTCATAAAATGCATATTAATCCACAGGTATTACGTAACCGTAAATTGCGCATAAATTTCCATCCGTATAGAAATGTGGAGAAAATTCAATAAGAGGAATTTCTATGGAAATTTAATGCTAATCAATCGGATAATGAGTCAAACTTATGCTTTAGTTCAGATTGTTTAATGGGCGCAATTTATTCTTCCTTATTGCGTCGTATATAACGATTTTTAGTGTGCAAGGTAGTTTAAAGACGATTTTTAAGTAAATATCTACGTATTCACAGCGAGAAGACGAGAGTACAAGTACATATGTACTTCCTGTTTTTGAAAACTATGCACGTCGAACACTCGGCGTCGTCGATACTTACGCGTATTATTGGCGTGTCTTTATTTTATTATGTTATTATGTTATTGAAAACTGTTCAAGTTGCCGAAGACGGACCGGATGCCATGCGCAAGGATTTCCTGCTTGTTATTTAAATCGTTTGATTCTTTAATAATAATTTTTACCTTTACAAATCAAGTATTAAGCGATCAAACATATGGCAATACAAAAAAACACTGAATTAATATGAAATTATTGCAAATGGACGGATTTTAAGGTTATTAAAGTATCATAACCTTAAAAATTTATTTGACAGGACGGATAGCGCATATTTTGTAATTTCCGAATGATTTTTTGAATAGTTTGGTTCCGTTAGGGTAAATAATCAAAAGTAGGGTTATATCACGTGGGTAAAATGACAGAATTGTTTAGTAGTTAATATTTTAGGTTATGTAAACGTCAATAGGTTATAAAATGGTGATTTTGCGCTAGTTATCATTACAAATGTTAATGAAAAAGTTTAAAAGTGACTTTTTACTTAAAAAATAGAATTTAAATAGGTATGCAACCGAATTTTCACATAAACTCAAAAATTTTAAATTTAAATAAATTCTTGGGTGAAATTTGCATGTTTTTCTATCTAATTACATTTTATGACTTATTACATGCAGTAGTAATTAAAGAAAATATTGAAATGCTGAATTCAGAAGCGCAGTAATGAATGAACACCGTGTGTTTACAGTTGGTCGGAAAAACCTTCTTAATTTCGCATTGTTTAAGCTCGTTTCCAGCGTGTTTTCTTGCCGACTCTGGCGGTGACTTCAACGAACCGCACGTTCGCCGGCCACCGCACAAACAAACGCGCATAACGAACTTGGGCATGTTCGCGTACACGAATGCGGCGAATGTTCGCGTAATTAAATAGCAAACAACAATTTATACAGGGCGAATGCGTAAAAACCACAAACAAATAAATCTAAAGTAAATTATTAATATATTATATTATTTTTCAATGGAAAATATTACTTTGTGGTGTATTACGTGGTTATTTTGCATTGATGAATTTATTTGTTAATAAAAATCGCGCGATTTGCAAATGATGAGGTTTTCGTGGTGCGCCGTGGCGTGGAATTGCGGCTCCTCTCGTGTCGAACGGGTTTGTTTCACTAGGCAACGTGAGGTCGTTGAATCCGTGGCCGTGGCCAGGCAGCCATGGCCCTCACCGTCACCGTCGCCATCGCCGTCGCCGCCTCTCTCGTGCGACGCAACGGCGTATAACGCGCGCGCCATGCACAGCTAGCCAAGAGCAACCAGCGTCGGCGATGAAAACGAAAGACGCGCGCGAGAAGACGCCAGAAAAAGAAGGTGAAGAAACGAAAAGGAACGGAACGATTGCGCAATCGCAAACACGCAAATACTCGTACATCAACCCGAAATATCCACAAAATATATTAACTCATCAACATTCTTAATAAACAAATTAATCAAAAGTAAAGTTTCAATCCTTTTCATACAAAAAAATCTAATTTATATAAAAACATAACCTATATAACCATAAGTTATTAAATACGTGAAAATATTAATTTTGACAATTGACAGCTGTCAAATGAACAAAAAATGTCCGCAAAAGCAGTTTCCATGTGCAAATGTTATTTTTTTAAATTCTTGATGCTTAAGAATGGTAAACAGGATGACTGCATGAAGCCGCCACACGCACATGCTAATGTGAAACGGTGGAAGGATGAAAAACGCTCTTGAACTTTATGTAGGCCAAGCGTTACGTAGCTTAACGCCGTTCGCTCGCGTGGCACTTCTCGGCGCTGGCGAGGCGCGCACAAAACCATAATCCAAGAATTGACTTAAGTCAAATTTCCGTCATCGCTAAAAATCACGAGCGCAGAATTTTGCAGGCATTGTTTTATGATTTACGCTCAAATATATTAAATTAAGAGAATAATTATAGGTTATATATTCGTTTAAGACAGGTTAAAAGTTAATTAAGTTAATTTATTTAAATTTAATAGTTTTCACAGTTTACAACCTTTATTAACGTTAGAATTGATTACTAGTTGATTTAATGATGTTGGAAGTGCTTGCATGAAAGGAAATTAGTGATAAAGTCATAAAGTCACTTGTGTTACAAAAATTACAGTGATTAATTACTTTGTACCTTGATTATGGGATAATTACACATTCTAAGGTAAATTTTTATGTTTTATAGAAGAAATGTTGTAATTTTTTAATCAAAACATTAAAAAATTGATTTTTGAAGATTTATAGAAAAATTAAAAATAAATTCAAAAATCAACTAAAGCCTTAATGCATTTATAACAGTTCCGTCGTCATCGATTTGTTATTCCACAAATAATACGCGTGCACTTGTAGTCTTTGACTTTACATCAACGCTTGACATTAACAGCATTACATTAGACAAATATGGGCGGCGCAAAACGTAAAACGCACTCTGGAATGAGGAAAATCGAAATTATGTAAGTGCCGGCTGGACATGCGAGATAATTAACTATCGGCGTAATAAATGGCTAATAAATACTTCCAGCAACACAACTGCAAGCTGAAAAGGTCAGCACTTGGCACTTTTAAGCATTATTCCAATCCACACACATTGACATTCAACATTCACAACAAACAAGAAGAGAATAATAATCAGCCCGGCAATAATAAAAGTGTAACTGTTATACTTATGTAATCACACGTTTGGTTTGCAAGTGCTTCTCAACTTCTGCATGATCTCAGATCTAATTTTGAAGTACATAAAATATGAACGCTCGTAAAATCGATCGTAAAAATTTATTCACTGTTGAAAAGTGTTTGCAACACTTGGAAATGTCTTTATCTTGAGTTGAATCTTTGGAAAACAGAAAATTACTATTTTCATGCACTTAGAAGATAAAAGTTAGAAGTTAAAAAGATAAAAGGAAATCGGTAGAGATAAATTTATCACGTTTCATCCGGATTGCGCTATTTTTATTACTATTATTGTAATTCTGTTATTATGCAAATTTGCAATGCATGCTCCATGAACAGTTAGACATTTATGTTGGATTTATAGACGCTTTGAGGATATCAGAGTAGTTTTTCACTCTGCCGCCTTGTCTTTATCACAATTTTAACACTTTTCAATGTCTTATAATAATATAAATTGAGTAGACATCACGCAGAGAAGAAAATTACAAATCTAGTCATAAATTTCAACTGATAGTGGAGCAAAATGTCAGGAAATATTAACATATTATGATTAGAAACGTAAAACAGATTTTTTTGCATGAAAATATACAAAAATCATGCAAATTATTAATTAAAACGTGATTGCAATGATTATTAGGTCAAGTTAAGTCTTGAAAAATTAATAATTGGATGAGTAATGCTTTAAACTTTGATTTCCGTAAGAGGGCGACACTGTGGCGACAAATTTAAACGCTCAATTAGTGTTAAACCTCGTCGGTGGTAAATATTATGAGTTAATCAATTAATCACTTCAATATCTCAAGTGACTCCAGACATAACTGTAGTTTCCACTAAGAAAAATCAATATTTATCATCATAACCTCAAAAATAAATGATCTAACCTATTTTTCCTATTTTTGCAACTTGCACTAAATCATAATTAGCATCGAGCCAGTTATGCGCCAGATAAACAATTATAAATCAAATCGCATGCACCGCCCGAGAGCAGATGCCAAACGCAAATTATTATTCATTATTCCTCGTTATCTAACCGGCGGAGACTCAAACAAGAACCAAATCAAGAACAGTTCCTTCTTGGCATAGCTCCTGCATCAACTCTGCAAGCCTGCAAATGATTACTTCATTTGCTTAAAGTTATTTATAACTTACACAAGTTACATGATGATTACCGCCGGTATCTATGCATGCAATAATAATTATTCACGAATCGTGATATGAAATAATAATAAGTGTTTAAACTCGTGCAAAATATCGATTAATTAATGCGCGAGATCAACTGACAAATAGAAAATTGAAAGATCAACTCGTCGATTAGACGCAGACGCATGTTACATTACTAACAGGATCGTAGTCAATATATCCATTACCTTCCATCGCTCGGTACTGCTGAGTAATTAGTTTTAATGTTTAAATGTTTATCGAAAAGCAATCCGGTGTGCCTTGGATGTTGATGAATTGATTCGACTTCCTGTCTTAATTAATCTTTTGCTACTCCTCGCTTATTCAAATATTTCATTTATTTTACTGCTTAATATTCACAAGCTGAAATCGATTACAGCGTTAACCGTAGGATGTCATTTTTGATTTGACATGGCGAATGCGAATAGAATGTAATTTGAGGTTATGTGGTGACTGAAAATAATTTGTAGATTATAGAAAAACCGCAAGTACATTCCGCACGCTGTTTTAGATGAATTCTAACAAGAATCAAAGCAGATAATATAGATTATATGATTAGACGATGAAACAAGAGAAAAGCGTGTTATTGAACTTTGTGTGTGTGTGGAACGTGCATAACTTGACGTGCTTCGTGGTCATCGTTATGATTATTACGTTTTCTATATGTCTTACTTTCAGATGATCGAATCTATAATGATATACATCGAGAATTACGGAAATGATTGTAAAGTATTTCAGAATGCCATCTAGTGGTCAGATATTGAATTAAATTTGCATAGGTTATTCTAACCTATGATTTACAATAATATTTTAGGTTATGCTTTGTAATCTTGTTGATTATTAATAATGTCATTTTGTTTCGAATGATGTAATTAACTGAAACAAGTCATAATGTCATGTTCGAATGCGTTTAGTTATTCCTTCGTCGTATTTCGCTTGTCGTGACTTTCGAGCGTGGCAACAAAAATGAGCAAAATTTTAAGCGCTACGGTGCGTCGAGTTCCTGCACGTTTTTTCGCGCTTTTGCCTCTTCGCATTTTTCTAGCAGCCATTATATTATTCTAAGCTGGTGCGCTTCGTGGCTTCGTAATAGCAAATTATGTGCTGCGAGCGTGTTCATTGTGTTTCCATGCTCCGTGCGCAAGGATTATAATAGACGACGTAATATTACAGCACACAAGCGAAACAGCAAAAGAACAGCAAGAACAATGACCTTGAATAGAGTGCTTTGATGAAGAAGAAAAAAATGTTTAAACAAGAACCTATACAAGCGGATAACATAACGACGAAAGGAAGTGTTTTTAACATCCGCCATCTTGATGCGTGAGTTTATAAGATGGCGGATGGTGTGGGCCGCCATTTGAGTCATTCGCCTGAATGACTAAAAGGAAAATGATGAATGTCGGGCCAAGATGGCGTCGGTCAGCACGGCGTCCGACTAGTCGTCGACTAGAGGACGGCAGATGCAGAATGGCATTAGCGGAACCCATTAGCGCAGCATAACGGTACGTTCGGCACGTCAGTGGCCTGCGAGTCGCCATTCCGTCAGGTGCAATGAACCTTGTGCGCCGCCAACCAGCCCAACACACACACCGGCAACACTACCATCATCTCATCCTGCTGATGCTGCCGATGCACAACTCTCAACTTTTGCCTAATTTCAAACACCCGAACCATCATCCAGCGGCCATTTTGAATTTATTTACTTCTGACCTAAAAATGGCACACATGGACGTTTACACTGCGTGTGTGAGGTGACAAATATTTGTTTATTATGGCATGCTGGTGCGTTTGGGTTCGGTCGGTGTGGTTTTGCGAAATGCTAATGAAAAATACAGTTAATAGTCAAGGTTGTTGCGCGACGACGCAATAAACGAGTACTTCGCCTTCGCCTTCGCGCTCGCGAAAAGTGAACGAGAACGCGGAACGTACCTCTACTCGTACCTAACCCCATAAACAGATATTTCATCATTCTGCTACAACTACAGCTTCAACTGTTTGTTCACACCGGTAGTGATGAACCGAAGACATTCGCTTCTCGATTGTGGAAACCTCTTTAACGTTTCATTTCGTTTCGTTTCGTTTGCGCATGGATTCGTTCCGATTTATTTGTCATGCGCTCCCTGAATTTATGATTCTCTGTGTCTTCACACGAGGTGTGTTCGAAACAAGTTGGAATGACGGCTTGTTTGTTCACAGTTCACCAGCGCATGTGGGCCGATGTCATCCGAACTGGATTTTTGACCGATGACAAACTCTTACTCATAATTCCAAAGAGAAAAAAACCAACGACGCAAAAAACAGTGGTTCGTTGTTCTTTAAAATCTACTTAAGTTGTTTATTTGGGGTTTTGGGTTAGGAAAAGTACAATTGATTGATTAACATCTTAAATATGTCAGTATATCTATTGTTACAGTGAGTCATGACCAAAAATTGCAGAACACAATCAATGTATTCATCGTTGTAAAGTTTTCACTTATCACAATATTTCACTTGTTTTCACGTGATGATAACACTGAGTAAACATTGCATAAAGTTATGGTGGGTACCGTTATTTGGTTTGCCGGTTAGCTACTTATATCTACCTAAATGTGCGAATATGTATAGTGTCATGGCGTCTTGTGACAATATAGGCAACTTTCGTATTTCCTATGTCAATCACAACAAACGGATGATTATGCAATGCATTCACATTCGCAGAAGTTCAAATTGTGCAGCCATCACAACATAAAGTGGTGCAATCATAAAGTGACATAAAATTTGTGAATGCAGGTTGTCTACTTTGACATAATTCATGTGTTGCATTAAAAACCCTCATAGAAAGAGTAATTATCAGTGATAAACACTAAAATATTTTGTTTGTATTGTCAGATGAGTCTATTTTTATTTTAAGGTTATTTATGTGTGTATTTTAAGTAAAATTAGGTTAAAATAGATTTTTGAGGTTAAATTAACTTTTAAAGAATAATTTTCACATTTTTTTATATAAAAAAAAATCATTAGTCATGCTTTTGCAATTTTCTATTAAATGTATAATAGGAAAGTAAAAAATAGATAATTCTTTGGGAAAAGCACAAAAACGTGTCGCAAAAGAACAAAAAGCACTAAAAACACACAAAAAATTATTCACCATAATCGACCGGATGATCATAGAGCTGGTGTTGACTTGATAAAATTGCGTTTGCGGACAATTCGCGCCGCACACCAGCGAATACAATTGATTTCCGGTATGTCACCTCAATGCAAGTTGATTGAAATCAGATAAATCATCAACACGACATGTTTCCAAACTTTATGAGTGTATCAAAATAAATTTGATTGTTTAGTAGGAATTTGTGGTTTTTTTTATAGTTTTGCGTTTTTTATGACATTGAACTTACACATCCAACTTGCAAACGATTAAGCTAAGGTTCTAAGTTCAAGTATAAAATGACAATGACCTCCTCAAATTCAAATTCTCCAAGTTTGTATATTTGTGTTGTTTCGGTTGTTTCTCGCGGTATTGTCGTAATGTCGACGCAATTGTTAAAGTGTTGCAAATGTCGCTATTAAACGACGTTTTTAATGGCTGTCATTTAAAAATATAATAAAATGTTTTTCTTATTTTGAAGAAAATGTATACTTAAACGGCTTAAATGCAAGATGGCGGCGAATAAAACACATTGTAGATGACAGCCATAATCATGTTTATTATGTCATTATTATTGTTTTATTCTGCAGATTTTAAATTACTGGCATGCGTAAAATAATTTTCTTACTAAAATTTTTTAGAAAAATTCATTTTATTGCTTAAAATGACTAAAAATGATGAATGTCACACTTGTTGAAGTAATATTTACTTCTCTAACCTCTAAACTTTCCAAAACCTAAAAAGAACTTTTTATTTCTTTAATCTACTTCTTTCCGACAAACTTGACTTTGACTTCGTTTTTACGATTACGTAAACACGAGCGCAGCAACAAACATTACGAGTCTTATTAAGTAACGCCCGGCGAGGAAAGAACGCAGAAAGAGAAAGAAGAATGAAAGTCGTGCGCGCGCTCGCCGCCGAAGAAGTTCAGCGCGCGAGGATGAAGATGAAGATGAAGACGGTGGAAGAGAAAGGACTTTCTTTTCGCAGCGCATCGCAACGCGCGCGCGCAAAGAGATGTGAATGCTGATGTTGGTCGCGATGATGCTGCGAGTTTTTGGGCCGATGACCAAATTCGACTCGCGGGCGGTCGGAATGTAGGTACGCAAGACGCGCGCATATTCGAACGACGAAATCAAAACCGACGGCGAAGGCGAGACCATGACACGGAGCGGAATATCCCAAGATGGCGCCGTTAACGGGACTTTAGCAGGAATATAAAGCGCAACAAACAACGATTGCATTATCAAAAAAAGACGGGCGGGGTTTTAAATTGGGTTTTACGACTTTCAATATCAATAAGATCAGTGAATTCCGAGTTTTATACGGTCAAATTTTAATATTTTTTCTCAGACGTAAGAAAAAACACTTAAAATGCAAAATTTTAAATTTAAAAAATATTTTTGATTTTTAAAATAATTTTATTATGTTTGTTGTGTTGTACCAATGAAATCATCCTCTTTCCACTCTTTCACTTGCTCAGCGTAAGTTTAAACTTAAACTTGTGTAGAGGTTAAAGTCCTGAGCGAGCAAAACTTCGTTCTACCATCGAGAGTCTCTAGTTCTAGTCTACAAGCTTAGAAACGTGAACTTCCGGTCGCGGATTCACCGTTACTTCTTGTTCTAGTCGTCGACGTAGTCGTGGTCGCGGTTGTCCTGCGCGTTTCGGCTTAGATCTTCGCCCCACCTTCAAATTCACAAGAAAAAACCTAAAACTTGAAAAAAACATAATTTTTGTTAAAAAACAAAAAAATATTTTTAAATTGGTGGAGGCGCTTGCATTTGAATAACTAGTGGTATTTCGTTGTGAAATATTATTCCTTCATAGGTCAACGTATCAACCTGTCTTACTTGAATACCTGTAAGCAAAGGATGCGCTCGCAATGCAGGTCATTCGCGGTGTTCACGCATTGTTTGCTTTCGCGTGCGCTGTTTTTTGTTCCCGTCGCGACGACTTACATGGCCGCGCACGTACCGCTCGCGTCGCTTCCAGTGACTCGCATTACAATTATGTCACCGTGTGGATGCACATAAATGGTGCAAGCGTCCGTACGTGCATCATTCGTACCGTTATTTCGGTGATTGCAACGTGCGGACATTGATCAATCGTAAAACAATCAGAAAACTCAATTAAATGATAGTTTTACGTTGGAAAAGTCAATGTTATATTGGTTGCCTATATTTTTTTGTGGTTTTTAGGTTATTTTTGTTGAATTTGAGGTTAGTTTTGCATAAATGGATTACAAATTGATTTTGCACTAAAACAATCTTGTTAGGAAGAGTAGTAAACTCCTCCGAGACGTGAAACGTAGCTCGTGCATAAAATTAACTCAATTACCCGCAAGTGGTGAGCCATCGCAACCGCCACTTTGCCGGTCATCCAATTACTCAGCGCGAACAAATGTGCCCGCACTCGCAGCCGCGTGAAACACTAACTTGGTTAGCACAAGTGCAATAACTTCATTAACTTTTTACCTCTTTGTTTTGTTTATCGGACTGTCTTGCTTATTGTATTATTCCCACTGTTACATTGTGTGCGTATTGTATACACGAATTCGTTTTTTATGACGCTTACAATATCTTCAAGTTCATTGTTGAATATAAAATAAAAATGAAGAAAAAAGACGGCGAAGGGAAAAAAGTAAAGCACGAATTCATTAGCGGATTTCACAGCGTGCGAGCGGAATTATTAATAATGTGAACTCAGAAGTTGGAAAGAAAAATTATTATGTGAGGTGTTTGAACATTGTGAACTTTACGAGGATTATGAACGAAAGCTGAGAGCAAAAGCTTCCAAAGCATAACGGATTTGCTCTGTGAACAATATCATTTTTAAATTTTAGAATAAAATGTATTATTGAATTAAAACAGCAATTAATACGTTCTGCGCATGCGCACTCACATAATCTCTATATATCTAAATATACCTAAAAGTTTAATTATTATGTTAAGTTAATTTTAGATCCAGCGGCAACGATGCATCACGCAAATCGCGCTGCACATCAATGCAATTTGTTTTCGCGGATTTCAAATAAAACGATGCGCGCTAGTAAAGCGCGTTTCGGGGGGCCCGCGACGGGATTAAACAAAACCAAACAAAGCTGTGCCAACCGGCTCAGCTTCCCACATCCACACTACGCAAACATAAACAACTTTACTAGCGAGTGAGTAGCTGTAGTTGTCGTAGAATACTCGTCCGCAGAATGCAAAATGCCATCGCACTGCGCGACGCCGCCGTCAATGTCAAGGCCAGTCGGAAATCTCCTCGCATCGTTTCATCACAACGCGCAGCGTGTACTCGCATTTGCATTTCCTATTTGTTGATAATGATGAGATGCAATAATTTGTCCGAATGCAAATGTGCACGCAGCTGTCTCAGCGCATTGTCTACGACGGCGAATAGCCGACGAATCTTTTATAATCCTTTCATCGGCGCGTCGTTCACGTCGCACGTCTTCCAACTGTCGGCGGCATTTAAATACGCATACATAATAAAAAGTCATGTTAGAAATGCGATTAAGCGAGTAAATCTGGAATTAAATGCGAAATTATTTACACTGCATCTTGCAATCGATTGAATCGGTTGAATGTTATGTAACATGCGGCCGGACAAAAACCTCAGGAATTTTAATGAGATGCATACGGCTGCATCAAAACAACGGAAATCAAGTTGGAAATGAATATGTGTGAGTGTGGGAATTATAAAATACATAAATATATGCTTTATACGTTTTTAAAAAGAAGGTAAAAATTAAAATTTCTTAAATTCAGTAAAACTTGAGAATGGCTTGGCCGATTTGGCTAAATTTGGTTTTAAATTTATTGTAGAAGTGTAAGGAAAGTTTCGAAAGTGAGAAATTATAAAGAAATTGCCTAGAAAACAGTTAAAACAACGATTTTTTAAAGAAAATTTTCAAATTCATTTTTTACTTTTTGTTACTTTTTGTTGTAAAAATATAATTTAAAAGGTGTAAAATAAGGTATGAAGGTTGATATGAAGACTAAATCTTTGTTATTTGTTGTTATATCAGTGAAAATTGCAATAAAGTGAATTTTTATCATTTTTCATTATAAATTCTAATAATTTCCGAATTTTATTATTGAAATTGGAACATAAAACTTCAAGAAACAAGAAAATAATGACTTCGGCTGCATTTTATTAAAATCTCCACCTATATAAAAAAGAGTTATGTTAGTTTATTTTGAACTTGCACACATGTTATGATAAGGAAGTTAACCGTGAAATAAACTGCAATTTTCTATTTCAATAGCATTGACATCTGCGCGCGTTGAAGTCACCGCCACATGCGGCGTACATCAAACAGATTTAAAACTTTATGAATGTTATATTTTATGCAACACAAAAAATTAATGTAAATACCTACATCGTAGAATAAACTGAAGAAAACTGAAACAAAATTACGAAAACCTACAAAACGCGTTTTCTATTCTCTATTCTATTCCTAAACCTAATGAAAAACTAAGAGTGCAAAACTGCAATCATTGCTGATTACACCGCATATGCAATCCGACAAATCGGCAGCGACATATGTTTGACGGTTAGCTTTTACAGTTACCGATAGTGGAGTGATGCGCGCACTGTGGACGCAAATAAGAAGCGGCGTTGAGGACAAACTGTAAGTGTAAGCAAATGCGCGTAAGAAAAACGATTGATCGAAAAGCGATTGCGTATTAACACTAACAACAAGCAGCTAACGATAGAACTGTTCGCATGACAGCCAGATGAAAAGTATAAGCGCATGTGGGAAAAACATCAAAACACTATTAAATACAACTAGATAATTAAAATTCAATCAGTGTGTTGTGATGCGGGTATCACGGTGGGCATTTTTGGGATTTTCAGCATTTTCAAACGGTGTATGAGTCGAAGAAAAACGGTTTATGACTGTTATAGTTGTCATCGCCAGAGGATATGATAATAAAACGTTAGGGTTATGAGTTTTATGGATAAAAATGTAAAAAGTAAAAATTTTAAAGGGGTAAAAATTGAAAGTTATAAAAAACAGTATAAAACATTTTTAAAAATTTTACTTTTATGTTGGATGCAAAGAAAAATTTATTTTTTTACAGTAGTAAAAGTAGAAGTAATAAAAAAGGGTTTTAAATATTTATTTTATATTTTTAAAGGGTTGAAAGTTGTCAAATGTAAAGATGCCGCAAAATTTTATGAAGAAAAATATTAAAAAACTGCTGTATATCAAAATTGGCAATTTTTAGAAAGAAATTTCAAGATATTTCTTATAGAAAATTGCACAACCTACAATTTTTAACTTAACTATTTTTTGATCAAACTTTACGTTTGATTATAAAATGCAAAAATCAATTTTTGTCTTTTTAGCTTTTATTTTCAATATTTTTACTAATTTTTCGCAAAAATATGGAATATAATTAAGGTTTCCATTGCTTTTATAAAATAATACCTCCCAAAGAGTCTTTTTCTCTATAACATTGTTCTCGGTGTGTTTTTCAGCTTGTAATTCTTGCTCCACACATGCAACACCATCAATCCGACCAAAGCTCGTTGATCACAAAACGGCAAACACCTTTCTTTCCACCTTTGAACGCCGTCTGCCTTTTCATCGCCTTCTGCGGCTTTTTTCCGCGTTTCCTCTTGGTCTTTAGCTCTTTTGTGAGCGTCGGCACGCAAACAACACCAAAGTATAGGTAGGAAGACACGTAACAGGTGCGCAATTGACGGAAGAACGACGTGGAAGCGATCGTCCAGCACTCTGACCAAGAAGGTGCACGCTTTGCACTTGCCCACCTCATCCACATCCACATCCAGAGAGAGACTATTATAACGTACACAGCAAGTGTTAAATGTGTATACGTTTGAATATATGCTGCACCTTGTTGTTCCTTTCTGCTTCTTATTGTTCCACAGTCCATAGTCATTTCAAGCCGGCGGCGATATTACAATTAGAGTCTGAACGTATTCAAGACATGACTCTCACGTTATGCAACGTGCAGTGTGCGCTGGGTGCGAGCTGGGCAAGTTTTGTGCAATTTTATGCAGACATTCACCAACACTAGTAGAGTAGATATACCGTGAAAGTATGCATCATGCATGGCGGCGCATGCACACACCAAGATCACCGGGCTAAGATCATGGTCTCGCACGGAGCTCTAGGTGAAGTTTACATTACACGCGAATCGAGTTAGGATAGAGAAACAACAAATGGAAGGAGTAACAACGTTTAATGGCAGTGCAAGCGTAGACAGTGTGCATTGCATGTGAGAACCGTTCGCTGCGGTACTGCAACGGGCAGAGAGTCGCGACAAATGTTATCTACTGGCGAGACATGCAGGATCAGGGACATTTCAGTCAGCGTAGGTGAAGCTTTCCGTGTTTTTATGATTCATATGTTGGTATTATAACTATGACGTATATAAATGTCTTGAAATTTTAAAATTTTCATAGTTTTTGTATAAAAATATGAAAATTTTCATTTTTTGACATTTGAGTACGTAAAATGTTATTTTTAAACACTAGTACTTAAAAAAACAATTGCAATTGTTGATTTTTATGTTTTTTTCTTTGAATTTTATGTATAAATGTGTCAAATCGCTGTCAAAACTTATTTGATGTTGAATTAACCTCAAAAAATTTCATTTTAAAATCTCCCTCTTTGCTCTTAACCTAAAATTTAAATATATTTATGTTATGGTAATCCTCAATTAATTAATAATGTTTTTCTTGTTTGTTTTGAATGCTTTTTGACTTTTTGGTGGGTTAGTCGCTTGTGCGCGCGTTGGGCTCTCGTTTCGCATCGCAACAGGTGCTTCGACCTGCGCGATCTTCTAGCGTTTCAAGCGGTGTGCGCGCGCTTGGTTTAATTATTCCTAATAATCATGATAATTGCGCATTGCCACGACCGCGGTGTGCGGCCGACGTGCTCGGCGGCACTCGATCTGTCAACGAACGCCTCGCAAACACACGGAAAGTTCTTTGACTTTACTTTTTATCTAATTTACTACAAAATTTCGAAATAAAATATTTTTAAAATTACGGAATATTGGGCAAGATGCCGACACTCGTAAAAATTCAAATTTGAATGGTTTTTTCTTTGCTTTTCGAGCTGTCATAAAACATCCCTTAAATGTTAGGTACTTTTGGGCAACGCAATTGTCATAAAGCAAGTATGCAATACACACAATAAAAGTTGTAAAGTTATATAATCTCAGGCTGTGTCCAATCGTAAATATTTAACAGTACATTGGGGGTGATTTGTCCGGAGACGCCCATGTTTACATTTCGTGCTTTCACAATATTTTCCGTTCGGGACAATTGCGCTCATAAATATTTTAGGACTTTTCAGCACGTTTCATTGAAAGAAAAACACCGCTCAAATGTAAAATAAAAGCAGTAAATAAATATAAAATATAAATAAATTAGTAACATTTTGTTTTTTGTAAAAAAAAATTGAATTTTTTCTTGAATAAAATTTTCAAAAAATGATTCCTTTCATTTTATTACTGTTACTCTTATAATAAAATCCCAACTTGTTATTATCAATTAAAAATCATTCATTTGCAATATTTGCCTAACCACAATCAAAATTATACGCCGTGAATTTTCGACAATGCATAATTCCGTACGCATAATAATCGCGCACTCCAAATCATCGACTCGATCAAGATTATAGCAATTAGAAATTAAGAGATTCAAAGACGTTGATATCATAATGGCGAGCGTGCGGCGCTCGCGCTTCATTATTATGGATTACCGCGCGGCGCGGAATCCTAGCTGTATCTGGTCTTAATTATAATGTAATTAAACGCACAACGCAAACACACAGCCGCGCATCTTCTCTTCTTGTCGAAGCCAACTAATGCGAAAACGGTGTTTCATTCTAGCGTGTTCACATTCACGCGCACGGATTTTAGTCAACGCCCGAAAGAAGAAAGGAAGCGCCATTACGTAACACGAGTACTTAGACATTACGCTATTATATTATTATTATTATTATTATTACACTAAGGCAATTTTGTAAATATAATTGACATCATGTAAGTATTTTTAGCATAATTAAAGCAAAATTTTAAGGACTTAAGTCAATTTTAATGTTGAAAAACAGTTTTTAAAATATAATATAACAGTAGTGCTAAAATAGAACTCCTGCAATGTTTAATGTGTTTATGCTTATCAAAACCAGACAATACACGATCAGTTTGTTAGTGTAACAAGTTGCAACAAAAGCCCTTTTCTTCAAAAGTGTATAAATCGAGCAACAGGTAGGTTGTTGGAACTAGGTAGGTAGTACCAACATGATCAACAAGACTCATGCAGAAGTTTCATGCAGAAGCATAAAACTAAAGAAATGAAGAACTAAAGAAATGCGCCACACATGCACGAAGGTAAGAGACGTGGGTCTACCTGCATCATATGTATGGTCGGGTCGTCACACGACCGCGACGCAGGTAAAGCCAGAGAGCCAGGTACACCCATCGGTGGTACCCATCGATGGGCATGCCGCGCACGTAAAAAAATGCGCGAGTGGTAGGGGGGCCCCGGAGAGCGGTAACACCGGCGTTTGCGGAGAGACACAACGGTTCACCGCGATACCTTGGCTAGCGGTCAACAGTCTTGGTTGCGAGCTCGCGTCGTGCGCACGCACGCGTTTGATGGTACACCACCAAACGAATCTGTGAACATTTGACGTTTGGCATCGATCCATAAACACCCCCACAAATATTTTTAATCAAAGTGTAAAGGATTTTTGAAGTTTTTGGCGTTGTGACATCAGGAATACCAGGAAAACATTTAAAAAGCAGTGAATTTAAGGATTATCAGTGTGGATGCGCGTGGCATCGCGAGGATATGCGTCTAAGGAAGTGACTCTTCGAGTGCTCGAGAACGGCTTGGATATTACCAGCGCATAGCCGGCATATTTGAGTGCAATCATGCCGAAGATATTTCTGATCAAAAATCGACTCCACCAGCAACAGTTACGGCTGCTGGAGTCACAGAACGCCGCCAACAACAAGAATGACCTTCTGGGTGATGACCAGAAGCCGTTGTCGCTGATAGTCCAGAAGAAAGAAGGTAAGTCTTATAAGTATGATTCCAATGCCGGCATAGAACACGAACCCAAACATTCTCAACGCTACCAATATAATCATCAATGGTAACCTATAAAAAAAGAACCGTGCTCATTATTACACTACGAATGACAATAAAGTAAACTTAGACGTATCTGCGATAAGTTGCTATCTATCAGGTGCGTTCGATTGCGTTACAATAGGCTTGTTGTCTTGCAGTGGGCACTGCTGATAAAAAGAACTAGCTTTTTTCTAGACAATAGTACCTTTCATTCTTCGACGCGTTTGTTTAAAAAATATATATGTATCTATGCACACACTTTGTTCATGGCACACGCGCACGCAACGAAGGTGCGCACGGAGAGCGAATACCAAGTTACTTACGGTGAGACAAGTAAAGTTGGTGCTTTGTTTTTCGTTTTGTTTAGCGATTTATATTCGGTTCGCGGCGTTGTGAGCCAGCTGAGGTCAACCAGAACTTGAGAAAATTCACAAGGTGTTACAAATTATTTTAGTTTTAATTGGTATTAAGGGGAAATACCAAAAATATTGTAAATTTTGGTTTTAATTGGGAAAAAATGCGTTTCTTTCTTTCAAATTGCATTATTATGCAATATTATCTCATAATACATATTAACTGATCAAGTTGAGATGAAATATTGAGTCATATTGTCAATAGTTTAATAAATATAGCAATTTTTATATTAAAATGCCGAAAACACGTTTTTTTCTTTAAAACTGTTTTTATACACGAATTATTTAAGAATTCTGGAATAATTATATCAAAATTAAAGGAAAATTAAATATAAATTTAAATTCTGAAAGATTTATAACCGTATCTTATCAAACTTTTGAGCTATTAGCCAAAAACTTTGAAAAAATCGTAATTTTTTGACTGGTATTCAATTTTTTGTTGTAATTTTTGGTTATTGCTTAATCTAACACCCAATATAGAGTTACGTAAGTATTCACATCTTGTGTGATCTGTGGTTAGCTAGGAATCTTTGTTCCTCCGTTTTTGTGCCCGGTTTGCATAACTTGCGGACAAAACAAGCAAAAATCCAGCATCCGATTTCATCCGCTGGTCAATAAAAAGATCGAATAACGGAGCATTGAGTGAAGTTGTTATTCAAACTGTGCGGTTACCAGAATTGCCAAAATAATTCAAAGAAAATCAACAAAGCAAACACAAAATCTTATTGGATTACATTTGTAGGCATTTTTATCTTTTAAATTCTAAAGAATTCTTGAAGCAAATGGTTGTTTTTATGATTTAAAAGCTGGACTCATGTATCATAAAAATTGATGGTTTTGGGATGGGATGGTCTGTTGGTCAAATACTTTCACTAATTTTACGCTCGGACGCATCCCAAATTCCTCCTCATTGCTTTATTACCAGCCCGACGAAAAATTGCGTCACGTTCAAACCTCACCACAAAAGTCTGCGACCAATACATATTTGCGTAAATTTGCGTAATTTTTGAGTTTAAACTCCCGCATTTTGGAGTCTCTACCTGCTGCAACAAAGCATAATATAATAGCTGGCGTATTGATTGTCATGCAAATCTGGTCCGGAGCACAATTTGAATATTTGCCCAAAGTATCATTAGGTACATTTCGGAATGATGTTTTGAAAGTTTTGACGCATGTCAGAGGAACACGGGTCGATGGTAGCAGTAAAAAACACTTTTATTACTGTGCATGGCAAGAGGCAGCTCAACTGCTAGACTTGCGCAAGTGTGAAGCATTCGACGTTTCGTCCGTTTCGAACCGTTTGGGGTCCGAGTGGCGAGAGATCTCTCAAGGCCAACGTGATTTCAATGCTTGCGAGTACACGAGACTTTTCAGCTTTTCTC
Source organism: Dalotia coriaria (assembly GCF_025399875.1). Classification (NCBI taxonomy): domain Eukaryota; kingdom Metazoa; phylum Arthropoda; class Insecta; order Coleoptera; family Staphylinidae; genus Dalotia; species Dalotia coriaria. The sequence continues at coordinate 9,469,646 of NW_027045447.1, forward strand.
GCTCGCATTACAACTTACAACTGCAAGTACCGACAAGAATTCACATCGGTTTGCGGTTCTACGCATGCGCAGTAAACTTAAAACAACAAGTAAAACTAAGTATAAGTAAAACAAAAAGACAGATGAAACAACACAACGGTCGATATTATTTCTACCTGCGTGTGCAACTTAACTGTATCAATATCAGACATATATTCTGCTCAACCAACGCATTTTTATCTTTTGTTAGTGTTATTATTAGTCACGCCGCCAAAATTATACAAAGTATCAAATTTCATTATATTGCAACATGTGATGTCCACACAACATTAAAATTTCATTCATTAATAACCCATACATTTAGTTATGTGAATGTAAAATGCAATGCGCAAGGTTTTGCTTAGTTTACCGGCAATTAGAAGCGAGAATGCACTCTTGATCGTGACCTACTCTTCCGCAGCGCCGAGCGATTATATAACGTGACATTGTATTAGTTTACCAACTCGTACCGAGCTTTCTTTTACTATTCTTGCTTCTATTACCTCGGAGAAAGTTTCATTTCTTCTTCTGATGTTGTTGTGCGATGCTCGCGTTCCCAATTCGTATGCTGTAACGCATCGAACTTTCTAAATCAAGTTCAAATAAGAAAGTATTGAGTAATACACGTGAAGATGATGCGCTGATGTCGTAAGATGTATGCCGGATGTATTATCATATATTATGACATTCAAATAGAGATGACCGCCGGTTGAAGTGAAATTTTCTCTGATTTGAGGCCTTGAACTTTTCGTCACAGCTTTCTCCTGCATGCATTCGAAATTTGGTGTGTTCTTACTCAATCACAGCCTAAAAATATTTAAAAAAACACAAATTTGTTTAATCTGGGTCGTATAGTGATTTAATGTAGTTGTTGTCTTTTGTCACTTTTGTTATGCAGAGTATATGTAACAAAGGGTGAAATCAAATTTCACGCTCTACTAACGCCCGCGTGTTGGGTTTTGTTTCGGCGGATTCACGAACAAAAGTGAAAATATGTAAATGCGCGCCGAATTAGGGCCAAAAGTGTCGTCGTTACACAAGTTACACAACGATTGCGGCGAGTTGAAATTACCAAACGCATCGAATTTTTACAAAATTTACAAAATCATCTATGTCTATTTGAATGAAATTAAAGTGCGAATTACTTGCAAAATTCTGCGTGGTAACGGATTTCAAACAACGCACTATTTCGCAAAGTTTCGCACTTGCGTGTAGTACGAATGTTTCGCAAGCAGACAAGGACATTAAAACATTAAACACAATAAATTTCGACTAACGCAGACAATTCCAGTGTCTTGCGGTTTGTAAATGAAGTTCTGCTGTTTTATAGCACTATACTTGTTAGCATTGAAAGAACAAAAGAATTTAAAAATGGAACGTTTTCTGCAGGCGAGTCTTGTGTCTCTGGGTAATATACCATTTTGGCACTACTCGTATCAAACTTGACATTGCAGTCTTGCCGACGTTTGCATCACATCCTATCGGCCAGACGTTACGCTGTCGCACGACTCGCCGCGGCCATTACCAACTAGCGCGCGGTTCGGGGCTTGAATTGCTCGGAATGATGTCAAGGATGGACGCCACCAACCAACGAATCTATATCGAAGAACGTGCGTACGTTCCAATGCCGAATAAGTCCGCCAGACACCAGTATATCACGTTAATTATGTGTATTTTTAAGTTAAACTAACCTCAATCACGATCTACACTAGTAAGAGTAAAATTTTAATGTAGGCAACTTTTTATGCTCTTAAATTATCATTGAGATGACATTGCCGACCCTTTTCTAGACTTTTCAGCCCTTAAATGGCAATGAAAACCATATTAAGAAATAATCAATCATCAATTCAGCGCGGTTTTTTGTTGGGTGTCATTTGGTGTTGTTGTCGTTGACACCAAATTCGGAGAGACCTGCCGCGAAGCCAAAAAGATAACCATAATCATGGCTGGCGGCGTAATTAGAATTAGTCGCCGGCCGGCCGGTTCTTCGGCGACTTGGACGAATATAATTACCAACGTGTACAAGATTACGAGACACTTAATAAACGACAGGCCGGTTGGTTTTTTGCCCGCACATTCCAGCTAACCGCTGAGTAGCCTGCGAACGAATTAATTATTTATTAATTGTGAGTCAATGATATCTAATTTTTATGTGCATATTTCTTGCACGCTGAATAAAATATTCCGCGCTGTGAATGGAATGAGAAAAAAATTGTCTAAAATCGTGTAACCTTGACGGCGTCGCTTCGGTTCCACTGACCCCGGCGCGGATTCTGATTCCGAAGTGAGGTTTACAAATTCGCACAGAAAAAAACACTGAAGCATCCTTGAAGTGGTTCTTGTCCTCTCTGTTTGGTAATAATAATAATAATATTGAAAATAATGAACAAAAATTACACTGAATGTAAGATGATTAGTTAATTGATGATTTGAGCCAATTTATTGCGTTTTGAGTAGACACATGCAAGTTGGTTATCGAAGATTGTGATGAAGATGAAGGAGCAGGTGAAGAATTTTTTGGGTGGTCGTAATTTGGCTAGTGTGGTGCATTTCAAACTGATGCAGATGCAAAACAAGTCGCTAAACTAAAGTGCCTAAAGTGGTGCACCTTTCGCGCAGTGGACAAATAAAAAAAACTTACTGTTGATGCCATCAGTGGCAGTTGCATTTGGTCTTCGCTATACTTTTTCGTAATTGCGTTGCAAACAGGTGTAACGCGCCTAAAATAAAAAAATTGTCAAAATTAAACTTAAAATAAATTTTTTTTAAATAAATTCTTTGTATGTAGGTACTTTGATTGAATTTTATTTTCGCTTGAATAACTGTGAACCTTGAGACACCGTCTTAAGCTAAAAATAAGCTTAAAAAAAATAAACATAACAGGAATCGCTTCGGTTCTTCGCTGCTGCGTGCTTTGTGCGCCTCCGATGGTTTGCCGCGAATAAAAATACATACACGTACGACAAAAGCCGACACAAAGAAGCACAAAACGGGTCGCGACGGACAGGAAGAAACGCGTCTGAGCGCTCCGAAGGTTTTTCGACGAAGACGCAGCTACAGCCTCGCGTCGGCAGTCAAACGAAGAAGTTCCAAGTTCCTACATTCAGTGTAGGAATAAATCGAACCCCGAATGCACCTGCGGGGTGGTTAACGCGCGATAAAATGGAATTAACTTCATTGGCGTCCACAGTCCGAGCGTGTGGACTGTGTGCACGCCACAAACCGGTATTTAAGATGGCGTTACGAACAGTAAAATGTAAGACGGCGCAAAAAACACCCAACTTTCAGTCGGAAAAAAATAAAACACCGAAGAAAAGTCCGTTTACAGTTGGGTCAAGTCGCGACACACATAAATATTGATGTATTTTTAGTTTGTTTTTTGTTTTTTGAGGTTTTGTGATCATTTCGCACACATTTCGTAATTGGCGGGTTAAAGTTCGGACACGTGGCGTGTGCGTCATATTCATTGTTACATTTTCGGTGGTAATAGTCACAGGAAATGTTAAATATTAAATATTCAGTCATTCTATTCCCTAAAATTGCCTAAGATATTAAAAAATTGACGCGAATTTCAACCTTGGTATGCCAACGATTGGCATATTGCTTGTTGCTGGGTTTTAATTTTTATTTGGACTAAATTTTATGCCCACACTTTGAAAACCGTTTCGGACTATTATCGATATGTTATAATTTATGTTAATCAGGGTCAACGAAACTTGCGTGCGCTTTGTCGTGTGTTTTTTTTTTCGCTGTGCGCGCGCGTGCTTTGTCTATGAATTTGTTATTAACATTCTAACACTACCGAAAACCCACAAATTGTCGAAAGCGTTTTCGGTTACCGTTGTTCCAGCGATAAGACCGATGTTAATGCGTCAGACTAGTAGCAAAACATGAAGGTACCGTTTTTGGTGATAATTTCGATTTCAAAATAGAAAAAAAACGAATTCGGAGTAGAAATTAAAAATTCGAGCATATTGATTAGGAGTTAATATATCTAACAGTAATTTTCACACCTGATAATAGTACATAGTTTTTTTAGAGTAGGAATAAAGTGATGCTTAACATTTAAAGGTGAGCAAAATATTAAAATTAAAATCAAGGTTGTTTTGAAGTGTTTTGCACTGTTTGTACAAGTTTGCAAGTTACAATAATAAATAGGGTACTTGAGCTGCTTGACAGCTTCATGGACAGCATAAAACCAACAAAATAAATTTACTAAGAGTCACGATTAAATATATTTTAAAGATTATACACGCTACAGACACCACATTGTTTTTTTTCAAGGTGACCAAAAATTTACACGATTCATTTGCTTTCCAGATCGTGAAAAATCCGAAAAACATGAGAAACCCACGAAATCGTCTTCGGAGGAATCACCACCGTCACCAGCGAAAAAAGAATCCGTCCCCCCGAGACGTTTCATATCTTCTATTCTCGGTGGGGATGTTCCTTATGGAAGCCGAGGACATGTCCTCACCAGAGCAGAGAGAAAAGAATACGCTCCCATTGTCCCTCCGGATAAGATAACCCTACCCGCTGGACAGAAACCTACTGAAACAAATGTCCCTTCAGTCCCACAAGATTTAGCCCCTGTTCGCTGCTCTGTCATTCAACGTACGCCCAAAACAAGCAAACGAGATGAAGACGCTGACGCGCGATTACCCACCACTCCTATGGTTATCCACCAGGAACCCGAACAGGATCAACCTATTGATTATCACATTCCCAAGCGGCGTGGTGAGAATGAGGATGAAAATGATGAGAGGCGAGATCGTGAACAACGAAGAAGCAATTGCCACAAGATCAGCAAACCTTTAATCTCAGTGCGGTCTATTGTTGGTAAATTACCATCGGTGATGTCGGCGGCAGCAGGGCATGGTCGTGGCAGTGGAGGTTCCGCTCCTCAAGGAGGATCAACTGGACAACAATCAAATGGATCTTCAAGTGGAGGTGGAATAAGTTTTTCATCTGTTTCCTCTGGAGGTGCAGGTGGTGCCCTTGGAGGTGGGACAGGTGGAGGTGGAATGAACCCAGGCAGAGATGGGCGTCAGAATTATGGACCTAGTAGTCCACCTACTGGTAGTCTTCCACCATTCTATGAATCTCTTAAAGGTGGTAACAATAATAATAACTACAACGCGAATGGGAACTTTGGGTATAGTTTACTAAATGGTCACCAGAATACTGGGATGGACACCGGGCAGGATCTCGGACTGAATATGAATGGAAGCCAAAGCCCACCAAAGCAATACTCCACGCTGCAAAATGCTTCCTATGGTCTTGTGATGAAGGACGAAGTAGACTTAGATATCTACGAAACTAAACTGGATCAAATGAGTAATTTGCTGCCTAGCTCCTACACCGGATACGATGATAGTATGATGGTTGATATGGTCACTGGAACCGTAGTGGATCCATTGCAGTTTACTGCAACCTTAACCTTCTCCAGTTCAGCTGAACATGCATTGCTAGAGAGTTTATCAGATGCTGCTGATTTAAGTACATTCCTCCAAAGGTTGCCGAATGATGACAATGATGAGAACGAGATTATCCATTCATCCCCATCGATGACCCCCGACACTGCGCAGTTACAGAACGTTGAAAACATGGATCAATTCTCGGATCATTTACTAAACCGGAACTATCAGAACGGAGAGCGGTACCCAAATCAACCTCAGCAGCATCAATTCTCAAAAATGTATCAAGATAATCTGCCGTCGTATCAAGCAGCTGTGAATGATAACATTAATTCAGTGAACATGCAACCTCAAACGATGCTATCTCCGAGTTTGAGTTTTAATGGATCTGCGTTGGACTTAGATTCTCCAACAACGATGTCTTTACCATCGCCGGGAGCTGCTTCTTGTTCACTTGATGGAAACTCGCATAATGAAAACGGCAGTCTCAGCCCACCAGCAAACGTGAGTGGGGGTGGTGCGCGCAGGGACTCGTCTTCGAGCGAGGTACCTGCTCGTGCTATGCAACAGAGGGTAAGCAAACTATTTTGATGTGTTGCAAGCTCCAAGCGTTGACTATCAAATGAAATTTGCTTTCCTGGTCATTGTTACATATAAATTAATATTTTGTGTTTTTGTTTGTTTGAAATAGTTGGGGTTATCATCAGAAGTTCAGCTTGAGTTTGTTAATGGTGGTCATGGTATCAAGAACCCACTGGCTAGTCAGGAACCAGCAAGGGCCACGACGCGCACAGAGGAGAAACCGAAAGTCGCTGCAATCACCACCGAAGACGGACAATCGCATTTCTGCTGCCGTATTTGTAATAAATCATTTGCTCTCCAGCGTTTACTCAATCGACATATGAAGTGTCATTCGGATGTCAAGCGGTATTTATGCACATTTTGCGGAAAAGGATTCAATGACACTTTCGACCTAAAGAGACATACGCGGACACATACAGGTACCATTTAAGTTTACATAACCTTACATAACCTCATTTTAACCTCAAATTTATTTTTGTTTTAAAGGTGTAAGACCCTACAAATGCAGTTTATGCGAAAAGTCCTTCACGCAGCGATGTTCACTTGAATCTCACTGCTTGAAAGTCCACGGAGTGCAACATGCGTACGCGTATAAAGAACGCCGAACCAAAGTCTACGTTTGCGAAGAGTGCGGCCACACGACCAGCGAACCGGAAGTGCACTACATTCACCTAAAAGAAAAACACCCCTACAGCCCAGCGCTGCTCAAGTTCTACGACAAGCGACACTTCAAATTCACCAACTCGAATTTTGCTAATATGCTCTTACAAGTACGTAGTAACTGACCTCAAATCCTCTCTCTGATCCGTGCATCCAAAAATTCAAACCGAAGAGCATAAATTACACCGTGTGTTTCTATTGTTTCCAGTGAGATGACACATTGGAAAAATCAAGAAAGAAAACTCATGTAGGGTTTGTGCATTTTAGCTGTAACAAAATCACAAGATGGCGGCTAGCGCACAATCCGCTGCGTTTCCATCTAATGCATCTTTTTTGTTATTTTGGTTACTTCTGTGATAATATTAATTTTACTTTTATCGATGACGATTTTTTATTTTTGGTCGATGGACCCTTGTCGTTTAACTTGTGCTTCACATGTATGTACTTCACAAGAATAAGCAAGATGGCGGCGAAGCGAACTGATAATGAAAACATACACACACACTCCACATACACACATTTACACACTCAAGATGAAAGACATGCCCATTGCGGGCACACGACGTAATAATATATTTTAATAAACATTAAAATCGGGTTATTTGTGCAATCGGTGACTGGTTTTGGGGTTTATTCGTATTGTGTTTTAGTTTAACGCGTCTCACGGGACGCTAACATGAATTTAAGCGATGGCGACGAATGCAGGCAATGCTAATGATAGTAATTAACTAATTTAAATGATGAACATAGGCGAAAGACATAATGTGTATAGTATTATTCCAAAAATGAATCAAACTTTGTTTTAAAATATCGAATATCGTTAATTATGTAAGTGCTAAAGTAATATTGTAATGTAATATTTAAACGCTGTATTTAATTTATCTAGATGTAAATGACAGTAGCGGGACAGCGTTAGAATTTCGAAAATTCATCTTTTCATTTTAATACGCAGTAATAAATTTATTTTTTGGTAATTGATGATTGTCACAATCAAAATTTGGTATTCGGGTGCATTTTAAGGGGTGTATACGATTTTTCTCGACTTTAACGTGTCCCGCTACAAACAAACACGTAAATTCTGGTGCTTCAAGATCTCTCTGGTGCTGCAGAATTTCATTATTTAATATTTAAGCCGCGCGCCCGTCCGGCTGTCCTTTTGCACGCGTCAAAATGGCCGCCGCACGCGTCTGTCTTTATGTTTTACAACGAACGAAGCTGCAATATTTATTTTTAACGACACGTTCGAATGAAATCACATTCTTCTTGTATATATACCCGCTATATCGTAATGTGTAAGCACGAATACTTTAAGTACCTTTTGTTTATTGGTCAATATTTCGGCCGGAAGTATTTGCATGGAAACACATAATGTTTGCGACTGTACTAGACTATATGAGACATTTTAATTCGTAGTTATTTAATTAAATCGTTTACTTTTATTTTAAGCGATGATCGGAGGGACATCACACGATTAGCTTTAAAAAGAGAAAATCACGAAGGCAAACGAAGGAAACTAAGGAATTTGTATCATGATTAGGCCTGTAGAAAATTGACAGTGAGGCGATTATGTAAACACTTATTTACAATGTACATGTATTCTATTAATCGACTTACCCATCTTTTATTATTATTTTATTGTGTTTTATTATTGTAGATCAAAAAATGTTCATTTTTCCATCTACAACTTGTTACATTATCAAATAAATTATATAAATCACTTTTAAAACTTACGTATAATTATTTTTTATTTTCCAATACCCCTGGATTTATTATATTAAGTGTGTAAAAGCTGTTTTCCTTAAGAATAAACACTTTGTTGGTGATGAATTCAACTATTTCCTGCAATATTTTGTGTAAAATTCAGACTTACAGTGTCATCTAAGAGATTTGTAAGAGAACTGTACAACGCAAATCGTCCTCGTAGCGCCATCTGTGGTGAATGATTGTTACTTGAAAACAAACTTATCGTTTACTAATTGGTATATAAACTCATTATGAACTAAACAAATTAGTAAATAATGGAAAATAATAATTTAAAAATTTGTGAATTAATAATATTTGTAATATTTTATTATTTCTTCCAGGATTCAGTTAATATTTGTTTTAAATGTTAGTTGGTGGCGCCACTTAGGTGCGAACATTGGAAGCTCAAAGACTTTAGTAACTTTCCAGTGCTTTCGATTGCTGCGCAGTGTGCACTGCTACTACATATGGCGATTTCGTCAATGCGGTGTTGAATTGCATCGTGGACATTCTGCCGCCGCACGATCCGGAAGGGCCCCATCAAAGCCGCACACACGCTCACCGCCGCCGACACCGATCAACCGGCTCACCTGCGCGTCCTCTGCGATACAGTTTTTTTTCGCACGCCTGCTATCTGCTGCGTTGCTGGTGATAAGTGAAACGCAGGCACAGTCGTGCACCATCATTGCCACCGTGCGAAACGTCTACCTTGTTGCTAAGTACAACCATAGGGTAAGTCACCATTTCGCACTGCGCACGTTGCATCCAATGGCGACTGCCACAATCTGAACTTGCAATAATTTAATATACAGGATCGCCTTCTAACTATATTTCGCATTACAATACAAGTTGCCCTCCAACATATGCTTCATGTATAAATTCAACTTCAATTATTGTTTCAGGATTGTGGATAGTTCCATACCCAGCAGGTTGAGAGTGGTGTTTGTGACACACTCAGCTGGATCTTTTTAGTTTCTTTTCTGGTCACCGGCACACCGTCCAAGTGGGACGCAAACTTCTTATATGACTTTAGCAAAACACAAAGGTAAATATGTTTCATTATGGTTATAATTAATCAAAGCTTGAGTGCATTGACTGAGTGATTATGATTGTTGATATGATTTTTGGTCTAATCTGTTGATATTTGTGGTTTTATGTAATGTTGTGATATACAGCTTTGGAAACTAGATAATTTAAGTACTTAAAGTAGATAACGCAAATGCGTGCATTAGATAAGCATTGATTTTGATAGCAGTCTATTTATTTCGATTTGTGATTTGTTGCAAATTTACTTCTGTATGTGCGCACAATATTCGTTACGCGGGCGGAATTTGCGCTATATTTTTATTGATTTTTTACACGCATTGTGACGCACTTGAATCCGGTGAAATCGGCGAAGCGTTAACATAAAGTAAATGTTTAAAGTTTTAACATTGCGAGCTTCTAGAAAGAAAACATTATTTTTGCCCGGCATTTTTATTGACGTAAAACTTGTTTATTAATTATGCATATAGAACAAACAGGTTAAAATAAAATATTCGAATTTATTTTATATCTACATGTATATATTATCAATGGTAATTGACCTAGGTTCGGTAACTACTCGTATCAGAAAACGTGATTTTCCTCCGGTAATATTTCCGCACTGCCTGCGTAAGTGCGCACGTCCGCGAATGATCGATACTCCCGCCACGACACCAGCTGACGCACTTGCGCCCCCGCCGCCTTCACTGCGGCACTCGGCGGCGCAGAGAGACCGTTCGAGCCGCCATTGTGCACATACGCGTCCGCCTCCGCGTTTGTTCTCCGATGGTGTCCCGAATGCGAACGCACTCAACGCCTCCAAACGATCGCAGTTTGCCTGCTTCAACCGCCGTCGAGCGGTACAGGTTGTCAGTCGTGGGTGTAGTAACTGCACAGTCAGTCAGTGCAAACGGCGTGAGTTTGTCTGCAGGAAGACGAGCAGATGTAGCAGCGGGTGATGCGATTCATCGTCCGCCGGCCACCGCAAGAGCACCACCGTGCTAAGCTGTTGAATCCTTATCGGATGATGCGCCTAAGAGTCTTTGCAGCCGACGATAATTGAGCGACGGGGCGAGAGCTGGGGGGTGGCACAAGGTGCCCGCCGGTGTGCTATGACCACGCCAGCGATTCGTTGTTGTGATGGTGTTCTTGCAATTCCGCAATCAGTAATTTTTGATGTACAGCGGATGTATTAAGTTTCGTTAAGCGAGTGTGGAATGAATTTGCGATTGCTTCTTTCCACGGACATCGGAATTGGTAAGCTAATTTCGGCTGGCGGCGTGTTTGATCTGGGGTACCACTGCTCTGCTTATTTATATTTTTGTTTGACGTCAGTGTCAATTTACATAGAATTTTTACCACGAATGATCAACACCTTCGACTTGATTCGACTTTTACAATCGTTATTCTTTGATTTCAGAGACATTATTAAACAAAGGCATAGTTGGGAGTACAGGTACTGCGCAGGCGGGGTGCATGACTTCGCTGCGACAGCCCACCACCTGTTATAGGTAATTGAAGATTTGATTTATTTCTCACCTTAAAAAGACTACGTTGGAGTTATATTTATGAACAAAGTGGTTGTGTCTTTAGGAAAACAAAATTTTCATCCAATAGGCATCGGAAACTGCAGCCTTTTAGAGAAACGTGACTGGCGCTGGCGAGAACGATTGACCTACGTAAAGATATCGAAATAGAAGGCCATCACCATTCCCGGACCAACATCCCGCGCTCATTACCATCATCATCATCGCCGCGGGCGATAAGCTAGAGGGACGGCTCCCGGGCCACCACCAGCAGTCAGTAAGAACATCTAGAACGAACGCAGCAATAACAACGCGACAAAATGGGGAGCGTCAACGTAAATCGCAACGTCAGCGATGTCTTCTATCGCTATAAGATGCCCAGAATTATGGCCAAGGTTGAGGGTAAAGGCAATGGCATCAAAACTGTATGTTTCAATCTTAAAACATCAAAAATGTGTCAATTCTATGTATTTATTAAATTCAAGGTGATTGTAAACATGGCCGAAGTGGCAAAGGCACTGGGTAGACCACCAACTTACCCAACCAAGTACTTTGGCTGCGAATTGGGCGCCCAGACGCAGTTTGACTTCAAGAACGAGCGTTTCATCGTCAATGGCAGTCATGACGCCGTCAAGTTGCAGGATTTATTGGATGGATTCATACGGAAGTATGGCCCATTACTACTTTTTAATATAACTTCCATATTCTAGGTATTTTTGGTTTAATTCAATAGGTTTGTATTGTGTCCGGAATGCGACAATCCCGAAACTGATCTGATCGTTTCGGCGAAGCGCGGTACCATCTCGCAAGGTTGTAAGGCATGTGGTTATCACGGCATGATTGACTCCACTCATAAGCTGATCACGTACATTCTGAAAAATCCGCCGAACTTGAACCCCGCATCCCAGGGGTCTTCCCTCACCGAGGGTAAACGCTCTAAGCGCAGCAAGCGCACCAACGGTGATGCTACCAATGGCGAGAACGAAGAGTGTGACAACACTGTCGATATTTCAGCTACTGTAAGATTAGTTTACATTTATTTAAATTCATACTTATTTTATATTAAAAAATTTATTATATCAAAAGGATAATGGTGATGAAGATGAGACCGAATGGGCTGTAGATGTATCCGAGGAGGCTGTCCGAGCACGTATGCAAGATCTAACCGACGGTGCCAAGAACATGACCGTCAACGACGATCTAGAGAGGCCCGAGAAAGAGCGCATGGACATTCTCTATGACCTGGTGAAGAAGAAGCGCGACGGTGGTGAGCTGGACTCCGCCCAAGTGCAGAAAGAGATCCTCAACGAGGCCGAGCGTCTCGAGATTAAACAGAAGGCACCGCTGGTCCTCGCCGAGTTGCTCTTCGATCAGAACATCCTCCAACAGATGAAAAAGCACCGTATGCTCTTGTTACGTTTTACATTGCAGGATAAGAAGGCGCAGAAGTACTTCATTGGCGGCCTCGAGCAGATCATCGATTTGAACAAGGAGTCGCTCATGACCAAGGTCCCTGTCATCTTGAAACTGCTCTACGATCTGGATATTTTATCCGAATCTGCCATCTTGGAATGGGCTGAAAAGGTATCGAAGAAGTACGTCTCCAAGGAGACTTCCACCGAGATTCATAAGCACGCAGCACCCTTCATCAAGTGGCTGCAGGAGGCCGAAGAGGAAGAATCCGAAAGCGAGGAGGAGGAGAGCGATGTCGAGATTGAGTACAACGACCGTGCGCCTATCAAACCCATGGTGCAGGTGAAGCAGCCGCCGAAGAAGGTGGACGAAGAGGGCGAAGACTTTGACATCGATGCCATATAGAGTAGCGCGGAGCTCGCGACCAACCGGCGGCAGGCTTACAGATTTCCCATGCATGGTACAGGCGTTCTGATTGTATACAGGGTAATAAGTTAAATGCTTCTTGCCGCGCTTTCGTTCGTTATCCCGCCCGGATTTTATTTCACTTTATTCGTTTATATATCGATTATGATTAACCCAGGTTCTTTAAGCATTTTAACCACTCTGCCCAGCACCGAAACTTAAACTTAATCGATTTTCTCACCTACTTCTCTACCAGTTTCGATATCTTAAAACTTATTTTAGCATCTTCCTATTACCTATCGTTTTGTTTATCTTTTTTCTCTCAATTCCCTTCTCAACTCGCAAAATTTAATATTTTCGATGTATATTATTATTATTACAACATATTGGTTTCTGTTTACTGATTGTGGAAATAAATGGCATTTTAAAAAATGCTGCGAGTCAAAGCTTAATCGGAATAGGCAGTTTTATTCATCTAAGTAATGTGACAAGGAAATATTTCATTTTGGAAACTTGTCGTCTCCGGCATCTCGCGGCTTGATGGCTTGGTTATCTCGATACCTTCCGTAATAACTGGATCCGATGTAAAACACGACCGCGGCGAATGTCCCCCAGTAAACCATGGTGATCCCTTGAGGATGCTTGGAATAATTTCTCATAGATTACACGTTAAAAGCAGAATATTTAGATTTGTACCATAACTTGAAATTTCGTATCCCAATGGTAAATATCCCGCAATTGATTTAATTTTGATGAATTTGACGTTCAGAAAATCCCCGTGAGTGATTATTTTTTTGTTGAATCATCATTTCGACGTCTCGCAGCTTCCATATCGATTTCGCGCTGTTTTTCCAGCCGCAATTTGCGTCCCAACAATCCTGGCGTCAACATATCCACTGTAATGGTAATCATGGCCGTGAGAATAAGCAAACCGAACATGAACCTGAATAATCTACGGCTTTTCGGGTTCATGTCATTGTTTCTCCACATTTTTCTAATTTTGCCATTGAAATGTCATGAAAGCAAGTAAATTTAAACGAAAATGACACATCGTGACACGGTGCTTAATAAATTCATCGTGTGACATCGCTATTTCTCAGATGAATCAGACTTGTGACGCTTTTCCGCCTGTTTTCTCAACTCGGCTTTCCTCTGAAGCATCCCTGGCGTCAAGGCATAAACGGTAATGTGCATCACGGCAGTTAACAACATTAAACGGTACATCCAGCGAAGATAGCGCTGTTTCTGCGGATCCATGTCCTCGTGCCCCATTTCCGCGAGTTTTTACGTTTTCATTGCGTTTATGACGTATGACGCTACGTGACTGGTCGTGACGACGTTTTTGTGTAATTACAATGCATAATGAAAGGTTCTACGTCGTTTTCTAGGCGTGTAGCTGTTCATTTTCAGCATTTATTTTCGCACGTACGATATTATCCTAATGTGACCAAATGCTAATGTTGTTTGTGTTGTTTCTCTGCGGCGAAACACGCTACGAATTTAGTTCGTAAGTTATGCGCAACGTGAGAAGCGTGAAAATGTCGCAAGTGAGCAAATTCGCTGCTTAGTATCGGTATGTTAATCGCAAACGACGATGAACACTAATTAGCACCGGACAGACGCAGATATCGTGTCGAATAAGGCATAAACTGTTTACAGAGTAATATTAGATTTTGTTTTGACTGCACAGCGATTTGATAAAGTAAAAACATCGATTTTTTACATGGAATGTTATTATAATTGAAGCACTCGTCTGATTAGCCTGATAGTTATAGCTATGTGGTTGTCGCGGTTGAGGGCACGGCATAGTGTAATTAGAATTGCAGCGGGAATTCCGTGTTTTGGATGAAAATTTGCAAAAATTCGCTTGAAACATTAAAAATATCAGATATGTCATAACTAATATCATATACACCAAGGTATATAATTACATTTACCAACAAAGTATTAATTAACTCATAAATTTCATTCTATATTATAAGCAATGACGCGTTTCGCACATTTTTGAATTTTTGCTAATATGCGCATGCGCCAAACTGATTACAATGCTGCCACTACGGCAAATCAAAAATTAAAGTTGTTTACTAATCGTGAATTGTATCGTGGTCGTTGTTTTTCCGCTAGAAAACGAAAAAACGTGTGTCACACTTGCCCTAGAGAACCTCGAACCTCAACAATCAACGCCGACTCACTCCAACGCGTCGCAGACGAACAAAAGCAATTTAAGGTAATTTAAGATTACTTAGTATGCGTAAACGTATAACAGGCGTGAAGATAAATGCACCACGCCGCCATTAGTCGCCCACGTGCATGAAGCAAGTGACGAATGATTTGGTGTTTTCGCTGGTTAATTACTCACAGCGTGATGCGTGTGTTTGTATGAAACAAATTCAATGCGAGCGTGTGCGTACCGAGCTGCGTTTAGAACACTCGGCGACGATTTCGAAATTAAAGCGGCACTGACCTCCGACAATCATTTAATGATTATCGCGTTTGCTGTGCGACACAGCAAACGAAACACCCGCGTGCACCAGATTTTAGTTTATAAATAAACACTGCGTTTACCGTGCGCATGGGACAAAGAATTGCGTTTTGAGCTGCGAAATTCTCATCGTCTCACAATTTGAGATATGTAGATTTCGCACGAACACGGTTTTATTTATTGCGACAACAGTTTCAAGTAAAGAATGTGCTGAATTGATGGAATGGAAGGTCGTAACTGTAACAGAGTCGAAAAGCACTTAATTTGCGTTTTTAAATGCTCTATATGGAGAAGATTCGTTATGCGAAGAAACAGAAATATTGTGATCACATGCACACAATACATTTGTGTACACAATAAATTACAATTAAATTAAATATTTGTGTGCGTATTGGAAATCATTCAATCAATATCTTAATCATAAATATCTAATTTGTTTTATGAATGTTTTACGTGTAAACAGCAAAAAAATAACATTCAGCTGCTAGTCGGACACGTTTTGCGCTGATATCGACACCACAAATCGCCTTATTATCACTTTAATAAGGAGATATAGATAAATATGAGAAACAAGACGACGAGACTAAAAGTCAATAAAAATTTGCGTAAAAATGCTCTAAATCAAAGGTAGAAAACAGCACAGGACACAACTTGTATTCAAATTATTTATTCACTATGTATAATATGGCTGTTTGTCGTTCGTCTGTCAATTAAATTAACAATTCGACAAAACTCCCGACACATTCTTAGTCAATCATCTCTTTTATCATTTTATTCCGTTCGAATTTCGTTTTTATAGCTACCTACAAGTTTCGTGAAGTTTTAAACATTATCGCAACTTGATTTATCGTTATCATTAAAAATACAACGTGTCACACGTTTCTCATTTGAATAATATCATCGTTAGTTAGTGTTTAAATCTATTAAGATGCATTAAGTATCTCTTTATTTAATTTCTTTTCATTTTAGAGCTTTTTTTTTGTTAGATTCTCGACCAAAATATAGAGAATTCATTCGGAAATCATTGGGATATTATACAATATTTTACAGTGTTTTTGTTGGCCGTAGAAATATAATATTTGAGTGTTGAGAGATAATTTCGAGAACACAAATTACAATAAAAACTAGCTGTCGTTAAGCACCATTTGATTATCGAGAATTATCAGCTTCATCGCACCGCGAATAAATTTAAATTCATAATTTCAACATTTATTTCGATCGAGACATAAAAAATCGGATAATATCATGTAACACGCGATTAATTGTGTTTTACCGGGCTGATAATCGTAATAATGAACAATTGCGTTCAATAAAAGCTGCCTTCTGCAATCAGTCGTCATATTTTTTGTGCGATGTCGCCGCAACTCTTGTAAATGAAAAAAAAAACAACAATAAAAATCATACAAAGATTAAGTCATAAATATAAAACCGACGCGAAAATAAATCACCGCTTCGAGCGCGAGCACAGAGCACGTTTATCACTACGATAATTATGCACTTTGCGTACGGCACGAAACAGTCGAATACGATAGTTGATAGAGTCGATAGAGTACAATGTGATGATAAAAATACCGCGTTAGTTGTGTGTGTGGGTGTGTGTGTGTGTTTGCCTTAAAACTAGTCGTCACGTATTCTCACATATTTCATGTTATCACTTAGCGTTACTTAACATTAGATCAGTATCGGTAATATCACAAAAATAAATATGCGCATTCTTATGTAAGTTACGTCGAACTTGGTTGCATCGTGCGCGCGCAGCTGCGTCGATTTTATAAATTAATCGTTTCTGCAAACGCCCTCAGCGCAACGCGATGCGTAAATGAGAATATCTATTCTTCCTCATAGCTTAACCTCATTTAGACTAGGCACTTTTACAAACTAGTACCTTTTCTTTTATCTAGTGTTAGTTGTAGGGGCGCGTGGCAGTCGAGAGAAACGAAAATGCAATAAGGAATGTTCTGCGCGTTCGCGTGGGTGTGTGAGATTTTTTTGTTAAGTAGAGTACCTTCGCACACTCTGAAACTGTCGAGCATTTCATGGATGCGCCATCACACGGCGGTGATGCGGGCGAGAGTTCATTGCGTTGCACGATGCACCACGCCTGGGGTGGGTTCGGAGTCGTCATCTTCATCGTAGTCGATGTGACACACTGTTGACGTCGTCGTGGCCGCCGCCGCTCCCGTTGAGATGGCGTCATTAACGGCGGCGGCGGTGGTGGTGGTGGTTGTTGTGTGCGGCGGGTGGGTCACGTCGCGCTTCACTTTTACCTTCGTTGCTGCGGCGATGCACGTCACGCACAGGTCCTGCCGCACGGGGAGCATCCGTTGATTTGGTAGGGATGGTGTCATTTCATTAGGGCTCGATGATCGGCTACTATGTTGATCCGAATCGAATCTCTGAAATATAAAAATTAGGTTAATTGAGGTTAAGTAATTATGCGCATGCGCAAGCTTTTAAAGTATTAGATTATTCCGTGAAGATAAAAATGTATTATTAATACAAATTAGGTAATTAATCGTTGATAATTTCTTATTTACTTTATCTGTAATGTAATGTCAACGTAAATTCCGTTGTAAATTAAATTCGCGTGGGTCAAGTTCCGGGCGCGTTTGCATATCGATTACCTGATTATCGTCGATGCCGGCGCGTATCTGCGGCAGCGGACTGATACCGCCGCCGCCGGCGTTGCGTCGCGCCGGCCCGCCGCCGCCACCAGCGCCGTCGTGGTCGTGCTCGGCGCCGCCGTCCAGCGCCACCGCCTCCTCCGCGTCCAAGTGCAATATACTCTCCTGACTGCCGGTCAACTGCAAGCAAAATGCAACACAAGAGATCATAATCGCGCTCCGGCGGCGGCCGCGTGTTGGAGGCGCGCGCGCGCCGCGCCACCTACGTTCGGACTCACTGCGAACCCGTAGTGCTTCAGGATGTCCATCTTGCACATCGGGCACGTGCGATGCTCCAGCAGCCACGGATCGATGCAGTTCTTGTGGAATTCGTGGCTGCAAACATTCATTTCAACCGTGACATTATTAAAACAACAAAAATTTCAATTGAAAAAACAAAAAAGAGAAAAGTGGTTGTTTATGCTTGCCTGCAGGGTAACATCCGTAGGACTTCCGGGACGCGATAGGGCTCGATGCAGATTGCACAACACTCCCCATCTCCCTGCAATTCCTGGAACAGTCGATAAAATCTATTTATAGACAACCGTATCACTTCAAACGTAATTAAATTTATTATTTAGATAGCCACTCTATACGTAAACGAACCGGATGTAAGCGCACAGAATAAAACCATGTGCGCTTTCATAATAATAAAATGTATTGTGCGACGTTTTACGAAATGCTGCTGGCATTCCATTCAGGTGTAAACTTGAACGTGAATACGAAAACCTCAATTTCAAGTCTGGTTTTGCGTAACAATTTCGTGTAACACACATTTGAAAATTATTCACTCGAGTTTGCACAATATTTTCAAACCGTGAAATTGAAATTAAATAACGCCGAATGTCAAAACATGACGAAACATTCGGTGTCGGCCTAATAACTTTAACTTTGAAAAAATATAACGAGCGGTGATTTGAATCAACACGCCCAAATTAACGTGTCATTCGTTTAACTCAATTATGCCAGGTCAATTACAGTAACTTGAGTCAATTGCGCCAAGATAATTTAATTACCTAATGCGTTAATGCGTAGTTTTTGTTTATTTTTGAGCGTGCGAAGTGTTCAGCTTAACAATTCAATTACGCGTCTTAATGAGTCTATAAATTGCGAACGGAACAGCGCTTTGATTCGCCACCAATGTTTTCCAATGCGAGTTCGGTTTTAATTATGATTCTATTTTGTATTTTCGCCGTTTTGTTGAGTGTTTCAAGGGCGTATGGTCAATTGTGCAATTGCTTGACTTTCGATTTCGCCTATGAACGAACGTGTGTCGACGCGTACGCATTATTTGCAAGTGAATCGTATCAAAGTGTCGAAATTGAATGGTTTGAAAACGGAAAAACAAGCCAAACAGGTTGATTAACATTGTTTTTCCATAATGTCAATAATTTCAATCAGCTTGAATGGTTTCAATCACTTTTGACGACAGGCTGGTGTCGTTATGAAATGTTTGTTTTTTTGCTTCGAGGAACACTATGTTTTAAGTACAAAAGTTATGAGTGTCTGGTTTTTTAATAATAGAATCCACATAAAAAAACTTATGAATAGAATTTTGTGAGTATTATCTATGATTAGCAGAAAATTATTTTTGCAAATAGTATTAGATTACAACTTTAATCTCCTAAAATTTTCGTTGTCACTTTTCATAGAATTTATAAACTTTAATCCAACTTTATATTATCGAGACTTTAACTTTCGAAAGTTTGATAAAGTGGAAACTAATCTCATTTCATTTGTCTAAAAATTGATATCAAAGACAAAATAAAAGCAAAATTACACAAAATTTACAAACAAGTATAATAAAATATAACAAATAATAAATATTAACGCTATTTCAATCAAATTTTTACTAGCAAACGTTTGACAAGGCCGTTTTCGTAATACCTACATATTCGACATACCAACCTAATAACCGTTATTATTGCCGTTGCGAGGCTTACCTTATCACCAGCTTTGATGTTTTTCGTGGGAATCTTCGACAATGCCTTTTTCGCCGCGTTAAACAGCCGTTTCTGCAAGAAAAAACAACATAAACAAAAGAATAAACATAAACAATTAGTCTACACGTCGACGACGCATGCAATCTATTAATTATTGCATTGCACATGGCGACATGGCACTGCGCAATATTACTGCTATGAACAATCGACTTTTAAACTCGTCGAAATGTTTGTAAAACGTCATCTAACTAACATCATGCAATCAACATCGAGACGCGCAACGCACACACGATTGAATAAACTTAGACGATGCGCAAATAAATATGATAATCATATTTTCATTGATGCAAAGTGATGAAAAACCGTAGACGTAGACTAAATGATGATTTTTATCGATCAGTGTGGAATAACATCAATATTTGCATTTTGATTAAGATGGATTTGAAAATTTCTCTAATTTCTACGTTAAAAAAAACCAGTAGTCGTAGGTAGTTCATTGGTTGAGTGCTTGTGCAATGCGGCCGCATCGCACTCTTCATAATTAAATATTAAAACACAAAAATGCAAATTCACGCGGGACTCACCTCCAGCCTGTCCTTGGCGTGAATGTATCTGAAGCGCTGGACGTAGTAGAAGACGAGCCACGCGATGGAAATTATCATCAGCACGATGAACGTAATTGACACGAAGAGCACCGACGTCCTGTAAAAACACAAATTGCAAAATAATTTCAGATCACATTGCCCTGTAGATTAAATAAATAACAATTTAAACATATTAGTCGTTAATTAAATATCATCGAGTGGTTGGCACACGAAACAATTTAGTAAATTATTACACAGATGTGTCATTATAACCACTTTGATTGCAATCAAAACTAATATATTAACGTTATGCGTACAACGAAACAAGTTATACGCTCGTATATGGGTACAATCATTAAGATATGTTTTGTAAAAAACGTTTAGTATGCAAATTGCGCTAGGGCCTTGCGCGTAAAGCCTTTGAACTGGCAAATTTATTGTTTGTCAGGACGCGGAGTTTTATTTTAATTAAAATTTAACTGTTTTTAAACAACGAATCGCGCATATATCGGGTCATTTGTTTCGGTTGGGACATTTGGGACGCGTTTTGAAAATACAAAAATCGAAATAAATGCGTCATTGGCGTTTTAATTAAATTATTTGGAATTTAATTTCGTAGGAAATTTGATTGAAAGTACTTGTTTATTTTAATGTGCAGTTGATGTAGCTTCCGGTGCGTTGAGTTGTTTCGCGTGGTCGTTGCGCTTTTTTCGTTCACTGGCACGAGCGATTTCGCACTTGAAAACTTGTTAGCGCGCGAGCAGCGCACGAATTTATTACGCGCGCGACGATTTATGACGAATCCACGAGATTAATATTTATCGCGTTGTGTGAGGATACCCCGGAAGAGCAAACCAAACTTGGCGACTAACTAAACTTTGTCGAATACTTGGCATGCTTAAAACTTGAATAAAACATGCGGAAAGCTTAAGTTTATTTACTCCTATAACAAATAAAATTTTATTTGATTAAATAAAGAATATAATATTTTATCTCGCAACGAAAATTTGCTTTTTATAATTACGGATAAAAATTATTTAGTTGTGAGTTGTCGTCCTCGCAAATTAATCTCAATTAAGGTTATTTTCTAATATTTTTGACATTTTTTAAAAACTATAAAATTCTCATAATCGCACACATATTTCATGCAAATTCCCATACGTAAAATACATACACGAACAGTAGAAACACCGGAAAACACCACGGAAGCAAACTGAACACAGCGCTGGCGATCAAGAATAGAACGTGTCCGCACATTTACGTAGTTTTATTTTGTTTATTTCACTTATTTGTTGCTTGACAAATTAGCAAGGAAACGCTGGTCTTTAAATTTTAATTAGTTCCTTGATTGCAGCGCGACTGCTCGAAGTGCGAGTAAAAGTTGGCTTACTTATAACTGACATGCACCAAAGGCAAATGACGCGCTACTAAACCAAAGAATAATACTAAGTTATTGCGCATGCGCGCGCTTTATACACATACTTCCGTTCTTTCGCGTTGGACAAATATTAGCACAAGATGTTGATATATTGGTAAGCGTCGTACAGGCGAAGAATTGTCTGGTGTCTTGTTGTGCGTAATGGACTGGTGTACAATGGATATTTATAGGCGCGTGATAAGATTAGGAATTATTGTTTTGTGACGCAAAGCGCGTCAATGAAATTCCATCAAATAAGTTAAGTGGACAGTTTACGTAGGGCTGTATTGAGGTAAGCGTTTTTAGGCGATTAAGTCAATGAAAAATCGATTTTCTTAGCTTACTTGTTGATAGTCGTCCGGGTTAACGTGTGACTGGCAATCGTGATGTGGACCAGAACTTTCGAGTTGTTATCGATAAGTTTTGCCATTTCTTCACCCATCGACTTATAGGTGAAAACTCCGCTTATATTACCTGCAACAAAAGCAAATTTAATTAATTTTCTTGTTTTGCGCGCATTAAACATTAATTTTCGCGTTGGTGACTAAAAAATAACGTAGGTATATTTGCCTTGAATAGTTTTACCATTTTTAATTGCTAGAGCAAAAGCATAGTGAGTATTCAACGGGCGTTAAATGAAAAACTCATTAAATGTAAATGCAATGTAAATATAAATACATTTGTAGATATGAGCACAAGTTTTAATTAAAACTAGAGTAAAGTGCTTCAAACATTGATTTCTGCCGGCATGTTAATTGCGATAATTAGCTGGTCTAACTGTTGCGTCTGTTCGCAACAGATAAATCACAACAAGCGTCGATTCGATGCGATCAGAGTCTTGATGCGAAAAATAATCGCAATATGGTAAACGTAGCGCCGAATTTAACGACGGAGCGCGCGCGCTTGTAGCGTAAACAATGTTCACATAATGCGCTCTCGCACACAATGCGAAAGTGCAAATTAATGCATGCGCATACATTTATTCATTCGCCGCCCGAAACAGACGGGACGCGGACGAGCATTGCATTGAATATGAAATATGAACCATGAAGCTCGCGCAGCGCTCAACAGACGACGGCGCTGTGACTTGTTGGCTGAATTGTGATTTCTGCTCTGCGGTGAAATGCTCTTTACGTTGGGTGAATATTCGTTTCAATAATTCACAATGTGCATGTGGATCGCGCTGTCAAGTGATATTTTTGATATGAAAACAGCAACATGCGAAAGCATTATTCTCTCACCGAAATAAAATAAAAATATGACTCGAGTTTTATTAGATGAGCTGAGTGAGTTGATGATTTATATTTATATTCATTTGTTTTGAATATAGTAGAGTGTAGTAGATACGCGGTAAACAAACGTGTTTTGCACCGAGAGACAAAGATATGTTTAATATGCCGAACGCGTCGCGCTGCTTTTATTTTATTTTTATTGCGCGCAAATCGGAATAAATTTAATTAGCATTCGGTGGGCGCGCGGGTGCGGCGCGCAAGATTCCGCGTCTTTGTCGCCCGCTCGCCGGCTTTTGACGTGTGAGAGATTCCGCGCGCGAACAACAGCCCAGCTGAAAAGCGGGAAACGGTCAAAGTTATTCGGGCGTGATTTATGATTTTTTAACTCAAACAAATCCCTGAATAAATAAAAATCAACAGTACAACAACCCATCTCGAGAGGCAAAAAATTTATTAAATGGCATGAATTACTGTAAATTTAACAATGGAAACATTTTCCCGGAAAAATATTAAGTTTAATTTTATTTTACAGTTGAATTGTAGATGTCAGAATTCATTTTTGCTTTTCAGAGTGTAAAAATGTCTTTTATCATCCTCTAAACATGCCTGTTCTGGTGACTTAAATTTCACTCCTCTTTTACTTAAGTAACTCTACACCCCACCACTTTTTGCGGGTCGGGCGCAGGTACAAAAGACCGCTCGACGCTAGTACGGTGCTCAGTCGTGTCTGAGTCTATCTAGCGTTATCTGCACTTAATGTCCTTCCGAATTTTTCTTTTTTCGTTAAATTAAAGAACTCTGATTGTTCTAGTGACTTTTTTTGGACTCAATTCATAAAAACCTACAATTTGTTTCTGTTATTCACAAACAACAAATGTTGACCAGGTAAAATTTACCTACACAGTACCAGCAATTAAACCTGAACATATGCTGAATGTATCATGCCAGCTGATCGTGCAAATCATTACGTTAACGATGTACAACTCCGAAAAAATCTGCCGTTAATAACAATTACCCACTCACGTAATGCAACAATGCGCACTCGCATGAACCGAACGTCGTAATACTACGTAAATAAATAAATAAAGCTATAAAGTCGAAAACTCGTACACAAAGTTTATATTAATATAATGTTGCAACAAATGTTAAAAGTTAATTTGCTCGCATTACATCAACGGGTATAACGCGCGCATAATTTAATTATTGCCAATTATTTATTAATTAAAGTAAAGGCTTAATAATGTCAATCAATCGCCGATCTACAACGTCGATATTAGAATGATATCATGAAAGAACCGAAGCGTAAGAATTAAATTAAAGAATCGTGAATATTTTGTTGCCAAACGCATTATTTTGCAGCATGTCTGCATTTCCTGGCTTATCTGGCAAGCGATGTCGTCTAACCTTGAAAGTCCGGTACTTACTGTGTATCCGAGGTCACATTTTAAAACCCTTGCATTTTTTTCTTTTTCGACAATCATACAAATACCCATTTTCCTGTCACACCAACAATTTATGACGACTCGTATCGATTTCCTTAGCACGCGTGCAATTTATTTCCGACGATTAGAAATTATTATTGTTGATAATGTTGACGTTTACACCACGATATATTTCCGATTTACTTTGGACTTGATTGAAAATCGATAAGCCAATCAACCTATTAATATTCGAAATTATTCTTCTTGGCATTCGAAAATATTCCAAACACTTTATGATCGGCCAGCTTTCATTTTGTTTTCGTTTTGATGTCACGTCATGAACTTCTAAACTTTTGAACTTTTTTCGCCGCGAAAAAAAACGTAATTGTGCAATTTATGTCTCAGTCCACTTAACGAGCGTTAGGTGTGGCTGCCAGCGCTCGATGTTCTATTTTTAACTCGTTTATTAATCTTCTGTGGTTTGATGACATTTTATTCTTTGATTAACACGAGTGATACTATAATATACAATATACAGCCACCATCTGGCTGTGCAGTTAAATTATGTGTTTACTCTAAATGTCTGGGTCAGTTTTGTCTTTAGAGCTAAAACATACTTTTAATTGTTGTATGTACGTGCAAGTACGAGTTTTGAAACTTTAAAGTGATAAATGCGCACTTAAGTTGTCAAACATTTATAGCATTATGAATTATATCTAAACTATCAGTTGTTTACGTCTAATGAGTAGAAATATCAAGTAAACACAATTATTACGTTGCGTGATAACAAGCAAATTATTTTAAGTTTTTAAAACATGCGTAAACTATGCAAATATCGTTGCCATGTTATTATCAATAATTTCGAGTCGAAAGCGACTGATTTCAGAACTAGTATTTCGCAAACCTCCTCAATGTGCCGTTAACGATTCAGGAAATTAAGTATTCGTGTGTTTGTAGGTAACCCAGGGTGGTTGAATTATCAGCGCCGAACAAATTCGTGTGTTTAACATGCAAACGAGCGTGGTTTTTGTCGAATAAAATGTCATCGTGATCGTTAAATTAAACTTTAAAAAATGTGCCAAATATCAAGACCTCAATACGCATATCAACTTAAAAAATGTTTAATAAAATTTGGTGAGAAGATTTCTGGCGTTATAAAACATTCACTTCCGGTATTCACAATTAAAGATAAACCAATTGGATTTGCTGTTTGTTTTTAATCGTAAAACTTCTCAAATTAGCAAATGTTTATGCCAAATATTTGAACATAATATTTTTGTTTTCAACGCAGTTTATAATTCCAGATCATTGCCATGCACATAAACAATGAAATTATATTTTATACGCGTTATAATCATGATTTAAAAAAAAATATGATGTTTGCGATAAACTTCGAAAAAATAAGCCGCGTGAAAATATTTGCTCGTGGACTCACAGTTTACCCTTGATGCACCACGCTGCATGATATGTGCAGCATGCATGCGAGATAAATTGATACAAAAAAAAAACAGCAAACCGAGGCAGGCGTCAAATATGCACATGCCGCCGTTGGGCGCATCAACCGGCGGGTCTGGCGCCTTGCCAAAGTTCATCAAACCCACCGCCCCGACGAAAACACATTTTCACATCCGTGCGTCCTTTCCGCGAAGGTACGAACAGCAGCAAATGTGGATGGATGCAAATGCAAAACACGCACCAGAATAAACGCAACTCGGCAGTGTATAATTGAGAGAGCATGCAGCCAGAAATCAAAAGCACACCAAAGCAAACAAAACACACAAACAACACAGGTAGAGGAGCAGGAGCAGTGTACGATGATGTAAATTTTGTAGGTACATTCACATGATGAGCGTAGTAAAGCGAAATGTAAAGCAGCAGTCGTTGAATTTTATAGTTCGCATAGTTGTGATGCTTAAACAGATATAAACAAAAATGTCGTTGTCGTCTGTCGCGTGTTTGCAGATTATTGCATGCAGAGTGTGAGGTGGATGACTCGATATATGAGGTAGACGCATCATCTAGAAGGGTACAGTAGCGAATACCGTATAAACTTCAATTGTATCGTTATGTTTCGTCGCCATGTACTTTTTGCGAACGCGCGCGCTGATTAACTGCTTAATTATGAGTCACATTAACGGTGCGCGCGTAAAATTCGCGGATGGGTGGACCTGGCTAGAGTTTATTAACTTTTTTCTGCGACGAGCGTTTAATCGTTATTTTTCATGGTGCATATGAATACAATTGAGTTATTAGAGAGTATAATTTAAATTAATGTTCTACTAAAATTATTTTAAACTAAATTTAATTTTTTTTTTTTGAAGTATTATACATCAAAATCAATTTTTAATTTTGTTTTAAAGAAATTAATCTTTCAACTCTAATTTTACACCCTTTAAGTTATATTTTCGCATCAAAAAGTAGCCTATTTGCTTTTCCTTAGTCAAAAATATCTCAATTTTAAAATTTATCAAAATTAATTCAATAGTTTTTACATAATCGCGGAACAAACAAACTAATATTCGCATTTAAAATATTACTGATGATTTACTATTCAACATGAGTTGATAATTCATAGTTAGGCATCTTGTCGTATGCCTCATTCTCAAAATCTAAATTTAGTCCTCATCGCGAAGAAAACGCACATGTGGTCGGCCCTCCCGTCGACAACACACACGAGTTTGAAGTTGTCGATGATGCACTGTATGCGCTCGCCATGTGTAGAATACTATCATCCTGTCACGCTAATAATACGCGCACAAAATGTGAAATACAAAACGTTCATTGTCTACAACTCTACGTCACAACGTCACTATGCGCATCGCATCGGATGCATTGGTACGTTGACAATCAACAGATACTCTTCATGCGTACGATTTCCATTTATAAAATTCATTTCAAGGCTCTCCTCGCGTCTCGTCTCGTTTTGCACGCCTGCGTTTCACCACAGAATACACACAAGTTGACATTTTTCACATTCAATTTTTCTCGATTTTGAAACGTTATTTGCACATACTCTATTTGTAGTAAAACACGACAACAATGAGTACAATGGCAAATTAATTAAGATGTTTGCACATCTTAGCAACACGCCTGCATACTGCGGTCGTCTTAATCGCCTTGCACATTATATGTGTGCAATGATTGTTTAATGTGTACACTCTTGCAGTGCTAATTAAATAAGCGCATTGTAAGCGCAAGAAAAAACACAAGGAAGTCAGTCAACGCCGTATTTACATTTTTTATCAGGTGGCGGTTCATTTCCTAGGCTAACCTCAAAGGTTGACGCATTGTTACGCTTCGCGGTTTGCTTTAAAAATATTTTAAAAATAATTCACGCCAGACAACTTAAACTTCAACTTGTTATTGCGTTGAAATTGATATTTATATAAATGTCGATGCATCGCTTCCGCAATGCGCTCTCGATTCGCATGCTATTGATTTATCGAAGCGCACTATTTGATTCATTGATTTATGCAGTGATTATAAAACGTGTTTATTGGTTTTGTCGTGTTTTCGACGCACGACGTGAAATATTCGCGCGACGCCAGAGCAGGAAGCTGTGCAAGGTTGCGAAGATTTTTCTGGAGGTCGTTGGCGCACAATATATACGTGTGTGTATGTGTGTGTAGGTGTAAAAATGAAATGAGAAAGAACTTGATGCCTTCAAGTTTTATTTCCAGCCGGAAGTAGAATTAAATTAACTTTTAAAATAACTATCCACTTACGTCCATTGCCCGTGGAGAGTTTCATCTTATCCAAACCTTTGGCATCGCGATCATTGTAAACGATCACGCCGACGGCGCGACTGTGATGCGCGTTGGCAACCTTGTCCTCGAAGTTGCAGCCGCCCCTCCGCACCAGTGCAATCCATGGCTCCCTGGGCAGCGCGCCATCGGGCCGGCCGAAATTCCTGAAGGGCAGCGTGCAACCGGAATGATCGTCGACGCGATGCGGGCCAGATACGTGCACGAGGAGGCCGGACGCCGAGCCTATGTAGCCGCTCCCGTAACGGCCCGTCACGCTTTTGTTCGTCTTCCACACACCGTCCTCCTCCCACGTGACATTTATATTAGCCGCTGTGATCGTTTCGGCGCCCGGTTCCTCCGACATGATCGCTGGGTAATTGTACGGTGCGCTCACTGCCAAATCTTCACCGGCACACACCTCCAAATAATCCATCGTTAGTGTACCCAGCAGGACTATCCAGCCCGGAAACGTCCATCTTGTTCTTCGTCTTAGAGTTATGTCTACCATTGTTCTAATCTGCGAAAGAAAAAGAAAAATTGGTTAAACATTGATTAAGTAGTAGATTTCAACATTTCATCACGTATTTAGTAGTACGTGCCGAAAACACCTCACCAGAAGCAAAAGCAGCATTAGTAACTTTACGCGTCTTAAATAATAAATTTGATGTTTCGTATTCTGCTTTCGAGCCTCTTCAAAGCTTTGGTTAATTATTTCGAAGCCCTGTTACGCTCCGCAACGCTGCTAAACAGCATTAAACACCGCGCGTTAACACGCGTTATAAAAATTAAATAATCCGCAGGTAACGTGGATAATTCAAGCACTCCGTGAGCATTTTGTTTGGTTTGTGCAATGGACATTCAAGAGGGCAGTTGGCTGTGAAACGTCATGCACTAGTCGGCGGCGGATTAGTATCGGAAATCTATAATAAAAACGCGCGAGGAGTGTAAACACGAACGGAACAATGCAACGCCGCACAATGGCAATTACGACTACTTGATTGACGAACACACAAATCCGATCCGGGGATAAATTAATTACCCCCTTGAAATGCGTGCGAGAGAAAAAAATCACTGCGCAAAGTTTAATTTCAACTTTTGCGCACCTGAAAACTTTTCATTGGAGGAAAAAATATGCTTTAACGCAATTAAACAGTGTAGTGCTCTGATTAAACCATTTCCTCTATCTGAAAACATCACATTCCGCGATGAAAACGCACAAATTAACCCGCCTCTTTAACAGCATTAAAGTTTAACTCTAACTTCATCTTCGAATGGCGCTCGCTCGAGAACTTTCCATTCGGTAAACTTTTAATTAGATTTTCTGCGTAAACCGAACGTTATCACCTCGTACGAAACACGCGTAAAAACTGCACTAGCGGTGGACTTGAGCATTGAGCATATATCGACTGTTGTGTGTTTTTGTTTGTTATAATCAATCCGGCGTTATTTTCACGCTCATGCACGTATGCGTCGTGCGTGCGATTCGTGTGCGTGCGTGCGGCGAAAAAAAGAAAACACGATGAGGAAACGTGTGTGCGCATGCAGGCAACAATAAGATTTCCACTTTCGAATCGAAAGGCAGGCTTACTTATCGAATGAAACAACGTTAAAGGACGCACGGCTAGATACTGGTCGTGTGGTCGAAACTTGTGAATAAATAAAAGGCGGCGTGTTTTGTTTGTTTGAAGGACAAGATTTACAAAAGAAACAAGACTTAAGTCTTAAGAGTTTTCATGTGAGAGTTTTTTTGCTAGTTAGTGAACCAGGAGGAATTTCGAGGTGTTGACCTATTTTGCAAGGACCTATATTTGCATCGCGGCTTTTGTTGCAAGCTCCTCTCATTCCTGCAGTAACGAGCGACCGAAACAAAGAACGACGGGCGTTAAATATAAACACAGCGCGTTGCGGTTCATATACACAGCTGTGTTGTGATTGTAAATTTTCAACTTTACGTCCTTTGGCTGAACGGCTCGAAATGTCAGCGAAACTGGTAGGTTCAAGCATGTTTGGTTTACCTGTGAGTCTTCGCTCTCGAAAGGCGATGCCTTCTCATCGCCGCAGTCGACACTGAAAAAAATCTCCTGTCCTGCTGCAGCTGCAAAAATTTATTGCACCAAGAGCACCACTAATAATGTGCGCGCACAGAGAAAAACGTCCCAATAATTAAGTCCCATATAGCAGGATTTTCTGTTTGGGTTATAAGTACTCGCTGCAGGCGCCTGTTCGCGTACGAAAACCGAGCCCACCGAAATCGAAGGGCCACTTCCTATCCACTGGTGGACAAGAGAAGTCGGAGACACAACACGAGTCACGCACACGCGCACGCACTGGTCTGCTGTGTGCTGCTGCTGCTGCGGCAACCGGAGAAGCGGTTGATGCAAGAGACGATGCGGGCGTTCTTCGCTGCTGCTCGGACCGGGGCGACGGGTTTTGCGGGCGGGTGTGCGTTGTGCTTTTGTGCGGCGGAGTGTCTGCCCTCCTGCGGAATGAGCGACGCGACCCCGTGTGTTTGGTGTGCGGGCTGGCCGTGCGTCGACGTCGTGAGCGCGCACTGCGACCTGCGAGAGACCCAACCTGCGACTGCTGCTGGCGGCGAGACTGCGTCGCGTATGTCTCCTCGAGTCGCGGTCTCGCTCCCACACGCGACCATTCGTTCTCCTGCCGTTCATCGAGCTCGATTACTCGAAATCCTGCTGCATGGAAATCGCTAGCGACATCTACCGGCAGCAGGGTTTGTTTACATAACAAGGACACTCGCAATATGATACCTATGATATTCTAGGAAACAGGACAAATTTTTATTTAATTTTTTAAATTTATTTTAAATGAAATAGGAATTTATTTCATTACATTAAACCAATTTGAGTAGTTTTACTACTTCACCTGTAGTATGCAATTACAAAACAATTATTAATAATCAAAAATATCGCGAGCAGCAGCGTGTAAAGTTTTAGTTCTTGCGACACCATTGGTACGCGTTGCTAAACATACGCGCCCATGGACTCGTTTCGTACGCGCACCATTCCTGCGGCGCGTATGCGCACAGATGCATCTGATCGCAACGCTCCGGATGCGGCATCATCGCCAAATGGCGTCCATCCTTGGAGCAAACCGCAGCTAAACCTTCAACACTGCCATTCGGGTTCATCGGGTAGATTTCAGTAGCCTGCGAATTATCATCGACGTATCTCAATGCAACACAACCACTAGCGACAAGGTCCTTATAGATTTTATCGTTACTGAAGGTAAAGCGACCTTCCCCGTGGGCAACCCATACACCCATCACAGACTCTTCCATTCCTTCAAGCATCATTGCTTTGGACTTTTGGATCTTCACCGTAGACCAACGACATTCAAAGCGTTCGGATTTGTTGTGTTCAAGGACAATGGCGGGTTTGTCAGTGCAGGTGGTTTCTCCTACCCAACCAATTAGGGCCATCAGTTGACAACCATTGCATACACCCAAAGAGAAGGTGTCTGGTCGTGCGACGAATTTCTTAAATTGATCTTGAACCTTTTCGTGGAAGAGGATACTTGCTGCCCATCCTTTAGCAGAACCAAGGACATCAGCGTAACTGAAACCTCCGGGGAAGATGACACCTCGGAAAGAATCTAAGGTGACATCCCCGGAGATAAGATCTTGCATGGTGACATCCCAGACTTTGAAACCAGCACGTACTAGAGCGGCCGCCATTTCGCGATCTCCGTTGATACCTTCCTCGCGGATAACAGCTACCTTAACTTCTTTGTCCACCTTGAACTTCTCATCAGGGTTGAATGTTAGGGAATATTTTGGTCCGGTGCGTGATTCTAGAGATTTAAATTCTGAATCAGCACATTCTTTGATTGTTTGACGCAATTCTAAACGATAGCTGGTCTCTTCCCAGAGTTTCATCAAAGGAAGTACCGTTGATTCAATGCAGGCGTTGTTTACGGTTATGGCTATTTTGGATTTGATTCCATGACCAACGCTGTTACCAATTTTATATACTGGTACTTTGAATTTCTGCAGAAAGGAGAATTATTAACATTTGCAAATAAATAGCGAAATGTATAGGTATATGTACCTGGAAGACTTCCAAACAATGTTTGACATCCTTTGGAGCAACCTCAAGAACCCAACCCACTTCCTCAGCAAACAAAACTTCCACAGCTTTACCCTTCCTGTGCGTAAGATTGACGTTGATACCCGAAATACCCGCGAAACACATCTCCAACAGACAGGTGATCAAGCCACCATCGCTGATATCGTGACCAGAAAGGAGCGCGCCCTCTTTGATGAGTTGTTGAGTTGCGTTGAATGCATTAATCAAATCCGTGACATTCTCTACATCGGGGCTTTCCTTGCCAAGTTGTTTGTAACACTGCGCGAGTGCAGAACCTCCAAGACGGTTCTTGCCATTAGAGAGATCCACGAAAATCAGGGTACCTTCCTGGTTCATGGCTGGTGCTTTGAGGTCAGGTGTGATAATTTTCCTAACATCTGGACAAGGCGCGTAGTTGCTGACCACTAAAGTTCCAGGTGCTTTGACGGTGTCTTTACCAACTCTGGCTGCCATACTCAAGGAATCTTTACCTCCATCAATGGCAATACCCAATTTGGACATGATATCAGTCATTGCAACGCAAGCGTCATACAGACCGGCTCCTTCGCCTGGTAACTTAGCAGCCCACATCCAATTTCCACTGCACTTTACATCCTTGAGGTCAGATATCGCAGCAAACACCAAGTTACTAAGTGATTCTGCTACTGTCATGCGGGCACCAGCGGCGACATTGACTAAACCTTTGATTGGCTGTTCGCCAATTGATGATGCGATACCTTCGTATCCAAAGTGTGTTATTGCCGTAACGGCAACGTCGGCAAGTGGAGTATGCAAAGGTCCTACACACTGCTGCTGGGCAATTAAACCTGTGACACAACGATCTACTTTGTTGGTCAGATAACGCTTACTGGCAACTGATGGTAGTCGCAACACGCGCTCCAAAGCTTTATAAATGGAAATGTCATCGGGGAGGACCAACTCCTTCAAAATATTCTGATTCCTGTCAAGTTTGAACACTTTACGCGGCATTTTACCCAAAACCATCTCCAAATCCAAGTTGAATGGAACCACCTTCTGTTCATCATCAAGAGTGAGCACTACGCGACCAGTATTGGTCACATCACCTACAAAGTTGACAGGGCATCGCTCCCTTCTACAGACAGCCCTTAATGTTTCCATGTCTTCCTTACTGCAGAGGAGAGCGTTGCTTTCTTGGTATTCAGCACCCCAGAGTTCCAAAGCATTGATTGTGGGATCTCCTAGATCAAACCTTGATGCATAGATTATTCCACCAACTGGTTCCACTAGTTCTTTCAGGACATTACCGTTACCACCAGCACCTTGATCGTGAATACTCAAAATAGGGTTCTTGGCCCCTGATTCAAGACAAGCTCGTACAACCCTGTTTAGTTTGTTTTCCATTTCGGCATCTCCTCTTTGCACTGCGTTAAAATCTAGTTCTGCTTTATTATCGCCTTGGACCTCGACTGAACTTGCGGCGCCTCCACCAACACCAATGCGGTATACGGGACCACCTACTTTGACGATTTGGTTTCCCACTTCAGGTTTAAGTTTTTCAGTCATGGCTGCTTCCATGCTGCCGATACCGCCGGAGAACATAATTGGTTTGATCCATTCACGACGTTCTTGGTTACCATCGACAAGACCAAAAGAGCGGACGAAGCCAGAGATCATTGGTTCGCCGAATTTGTTGCCGTAATCTGATGCACCATTTGAAGCTTCAACAAGGATTTCAAGAGGACTCGCAAAGTTGTCAGGGTAGACGAAGTTTGGTTCCTCCCATTCAAAAGGATAATCTGTAAAAATAGGTAAATCAGTAAACTCCTGATAATCGGGATTTACTAGAGGAGCATACCTGGAATGTATAAGTTGCCAACCGAATATCCAGCGGTACCAGCAATACAATAACCACCACGACCAACAGATTGGACATCTCTGATCCTACCACCTGGTCCTGTAGTTGCTCCACTGAAGGGAGCAACTCCCGTCGGGAAATTGTGAGTTTCGGCGGTGAAAATCAAATGAGATTCCGCATTCTCTGTTCGTAGCTCAGAAGGTTTTCCAGGAGAACTAGGTCTCAAACTCTTATGTTTGTACCCTGTGATGGCACTACTGTTATCACTGAATTTGATAACATTGTTCTGGTTTGTGTGTTTCTGGGTCTCAATGATCATATCAATTAGCGATTCTTCGTGTTCAACCCCATCTACAACCATCTTTCCCTTGAAGAACCAATGACGACTGTGTTCGCTGTTACTCTGCGCTAAATCAAAGCACTCCACAGTGGTCGGATTCCTCTTCAGGACATTCTTAAACATATTGGTGTAATAATCAAGGTCAGCTTCGTCGAACGCCAAACCCAATTCCTTATCGATTTCAATCAATGCATTCTTGCCTTGCCCCATAACATCAACTTCTTTGATGTTTTCGACTTTCTTTAGTTTTTCGTTGAAGGACCTCTTGGGCATGTTCTCCGCTGTGTAACGACATTCTGTCATGCGGTCATGTAACAACGCCACCAATTTCGATTCTTTCGAAGCAGGAATCTTGCCATTAAGGGCGTATCTCTTACTGACCTCCAAGCGGGTGACATTCGTCAATCCCAACGAATGGCAGATAGACACCGCGTTGGTGGAATTTGAAGTGGAGAAGTTGAACCTCGGCCCGGCTTCTATCAAAAGCCCGTCTGTTTTGAGCACTGACTTCTCGGTGAGTTTGTGAGGGTTGAAAGGATCTTGGAGGACCCATTTCAGCGGGCTGACGTTCAACTTGCCGCCGGTGTACTCAACATGAAAACACAGCTCTGTATCAATAGAAGTGATCTCGGGAACCTCTGCACGTAGTTTCAGAAGGATTTCCTGGCTTTTGGCGGTGGTGTAACCCGGCGTACGGTACAGACGGTAAATGGCGGACTCCATTTCTTTGGGGCGGCCTCGGCGACGTTACGGTGCTAACTGAAACTTGAGCGGATCGCGTGTTAGCAGCAACGTAGTAACATTATACAGAAGGGTTATCAGTGTTATCAGTGTATCAATTGACCAACGCACTAACAACGAAGGCGCAATAACAAGATTATGTAATTGTTGCCTCATAAAACGATGCTGGGATGGAATATTACACACCGGGAGTGTAAAAAACAATTCATTTTTACATATAAAAATAAAGAAACATAGAGTAATTCTCCTATCACTTTGTGTTACTATGGGAATTTTCTTGCGAATGCATAATAAATTGCTTGCGTACTGCCACAACTTGTAACAAATACGCCCTGTCAATCCGAAGTTGAGTTTACATCACTCTCATGCGATCGTCAAGTTTTAACAAACAAATTTGACGTCACTGTTGCGATCTCATTATGAATCTCCACATCGCTAGTATCAAATTACAGAAAAGAATAAAATGTCTAATTAGCGGCAATCTGAATTTAATTGTATACATCAAAATGCTGTGAGTAGTAGTTGCAGTGTTAAACAGTGTTAATACATACAATGATATGAATTAATGTGCAAATATGCAGCAATATTTAACATTCACCTTAATTTATAATTAATTGGTCACGGCGACTTGCGCAATTCTACAATCGAATAAATTTTATTTGAACTCAGAAATGCACAAGTGTGGGGCTTACACGCATGCGTGAATAAGGCAATTGCTGGAGTTTTACAATAATTATTAACAAGAATATATTATGTTTTAATCTGTGAATTTTAAACTTAAAATAATGTTGCAATCGTATTAGTAGCGCCATCTGTCGGGTTTTAGGGGAATTTACAAATTAATTTCTCGTAGTTTGCGATTCTTGTAGATTTGGTATAAATTCATTTGTTGTAGGAGTAAAATAATAAGTTACTATACCAAGATTTGCTTGTAGCGCGATTAGCAATCAAAATTTCCCCGTTTTTTGTTTCTGGTTAGTAAAAGGATAAAAATAATTATCAAAAAAAGATTTTTATTATAAGTTAAACACCAAGGCAAAGGCAAAGAAAGTGTTGATCAATTGGATAGATAAATATTTGTTTTATTAAATTCGTATGACTTAAGTGTCTTTTTATAAAATGTTACACATAAATGCAATTAACAACTTAATACTAGTAAAATTAGTTCAGAGTAAACATAATAAACATCTGAACCATAGTTTACAACATAATTAACATTTAAATAGTATATAATGAGATGAAGTGTTGATTTATTAAAATTTGTGCTATGCCCAAAGAATCAGTTCAATATTCTGAGATACAAAACTCATCAATCATTGAACATCACACCTTTGATTGCTCCCCTGACTATTTCTGGTACCACTGGCAGTTGTGGCTGTGCCTGCATTAGTGCCTTCCATCGCTTGCAATTGTCTGGCTAACTGCAGGTCTAGCTCCTCTTGAGTCATCTTATTATGGCTTTCTTGCATTGACATTGCTAATGCTCTTGCTAATTGTTCATCTTCACTCATTGTACTATCATTTGTTTGGGTTTGTGTTTGTTGTTGTTGTTGTCTACCCATTGCAGCTTGTAATGCTCTGTCTCTTAAACTCATGGGAGGGTTACTATTTGTTGGTGTTTTGGTAGCTTTGCCAGTGCAGGCATGATCTTGTGGATGTCTGTGTTTCAGGCAGTAATTTAACTTGCAATCAACACAAACTACAGGTATGACTTCTTTGTTCTTGCAGCCTTTTTTCGTACAACGATTGGTGAATACTTTCCGGCGTGACACGGCTGGATCGGACTGGCAGTCATTGTCAATGTGAGCACCAACTACAGCATCTGGTTGTTGACCAAGTGCAACTGGAATAGGCTTGTTGCACAGTGGACATACAGGCACTTGATTGTTCTTTAGATAAGAGTTAGGACAATTGTGCCCGGAGTATGTGTAGTGTTCGTCGCAGAAAATATTTTTGCAGGCATCACAGGTGATTGGCAAGAAATCTATTTGAATTAACAAGTTCAAATTGTTATTATTTTATTAAACTTTTAAAGTTACTTTATAAGTGTTTAAACTTACCTAATTTATTGCAGAATTTTGCTGTGCATTGTTTCCCGATGTGGGGCAACTCCATGATAACAATTACAACAAGAATTTGATGATTTTTGATGAAGAAAGTTGAAACTGTGGTCGAAACCAGAATGACGCAAAATCGACAAACATAAAGGTTATATAGTTTGACATGAGTCATCAAAAATACATGTCAGAACTAAATTTTCCCAGATACAAAATTCTAGACTTTTCTAGAACTTATAAAAGTTTTTCTAGCCATTTTCAGCACTTGAAAACACAATGTTTCTCTCAAAATTTAATTTATCTTTAAATTTTATTTAAATTCATCCGTTATTTCGCTTTTTCTTTGTTTAACTTTAACTTTTCTGAACTTTTACATGACTTGCCGCAGTGACTTGCTGAGTTTACTGATATCCCTAAATAACTAGGTTTGCAACACTGTCATCTGACACAAACAGCTGACTTCCATTCACTCACGAACTCATATGCAATTGAATGATTAGCATAGCTGGTGTGAATGTGTCTGTGAACATTCACCGCGTTTACGTGTTTACGGCGATTTATTCGCCTTCAACGCTCACACTCAAAACCGTGAAACGGGGAGAGCGACCGCAGCGACGGCGGCGACGGGTCGATCGCCCAGTACCTAGTTGTAGCGGCTGCATGTAAACGCTATCGCCGTTGCTTCGCTTCTTTCCCGATCGCATTGTTTATTATTGTAACTGTATATTGTTAATAAACGTTGTGCACGTCGCGCAGAGCGTCGGCGGCGGTACGCCTGCAACACACCGCGAAATACGTAATTCATTTGCATAAAAGCACCTAGTCATTCGGTGTGCATTAATTAATTAAAACTCGCACACGAGACAGCACTGCAACTGCAAACGCACACACTCGTTTAGATGGAGCATATTAAAACACCAAAGGTGAGTAATTCATAATAAGCGATTAGAATGTGTACAAATATTGTGAATGATGTTTAGCAACTGTAGTTATAGATGTAAACTGCTGAAAGTTGACGTTTAGAAGTGCGTGGATTAGTAATAATCGCCTGAAACGCAATATGTTTCATTATTACACATATTAGAAATCGTTATCTGCTCATCTTCAATGCACTACGCGCCGATAGCGTAATATTTCATGTTTGTTATTATCAAGTTGTAAAAATGCCCGGCAACGAAAACAAACATTGAGCGCATGAGGGCATTGTGTTTTGTTGATGTTTGATATTAATATTGTGAGAATAACGTGGCAAGGTATAACAAAATGTACAGATTATTGTGACTTGCAAGAAGAGAAACTTTTGAACAAAAAAGAGAAAATTTAAGACGAGATTTATAGAAAGCAAAAATTAGATTATATTCGAATGGAAGACAATAATCTAGATGTTTATTGCAAATGTGTAGTGAAAAAAGACAACAAAGACACATTATTCACTTCTTTTTGTTGTTGTTAACATTATGATGAAATTCAAGTTGAAAATTACACGTTCATGAAAATAGGTAGAGAATTGATATTTCAAAGGTGATTTTATCGTGATATTGACATTTCGCACATTTTTGTGATCAAAAAATTACATTTTTAATTTGAAACTGTTTGTTTTTAATTATTTTAACATAGCGGCATGATATGCAACTTTATCTTGAATTGAGTGTCCAAAACACCGATAAATGTATTTGTTTGATTACGATATTAAGTGCACATATTTAATATGAGATAATTGAGTTTTTTATCAGTCGCCTACGCATCAAAATATTTGATTAGCTTTTCAACATAAACTTCAGCTTCAGTTTCAGCAGAAATTTCATGAATTTAAAATGCGGTGTTCGTATTTGCGCCCGTTGATTGAGCTTATCAGTATTCGTTCGCGGTAGTCACCAAACAGCGCTAGAGGGTGCTCTCGCCTCTCGGGTGGCAGACGAGAGTAGACAGCCGCGTCGCGGGGGCGGTCGTCGACAGTCACGATCCTGGTGGCGTCGCGTCGATAGCCGAGCAGCGCGCGCCCCAACAACCCACGCATTCGCGGATTCACAAACAAAAAAAAAACACGCGCGCGCGATTCCGACAGGATGCAGGAACAAGACTACGAGGAGCCGTCGCTGACACCCGCGTGCAAGATCACCAACTCGCCCTCGATGTACGTCAAGTTCAAGTCGTGGCTGCTGCACTCGGATGCGCAATCCATCGAGCCGGAGAATATTAACGGCATAACGGTTGATGTTAAGGTATGCCAAAACCACAAAAACCACAATATTCGATCATTCGGAAACTTATTACAGCGGATTTAATTCAAACGCGTCAATTTAAATTACATTAAGGTGTTGCGTATTCAATTGTTACTTGCGGTGTGAGCGACATTGACCCACTTTCAAGCAAATCAGCGAATTGCAAAATAAGTCAAGTTGAAGGTCATCCTAGTGGTGCACCCCTGCTATGACTGGGATTCCAAAGAGAGAGATCAATAAACACACAATACGTGTATACATTCCACTGCTAAAATCGTTTGTGCGTAATGTTATTTATGAGTTGCAGGTCGAGAATGTCCGCATGCTGGATCGTTATTCGAAAACGCCATCGCAGGGCACGCTCTACGTAACCGCCACGCATCTGATCTTCGTCGATCCGGATGATAAAAAGGAGACATGGGTATGTGTGCGCTGTTGTCTCTGTCTATTCATCCTGTTTTTGCATCTCGGGTTAGCCTAACATCCCACTCGACTCTCGGGAGCTCATTTTATAGGGTTATCCGAGAGAAATTTACATATTTCATGGTCGGCCAACTGCTCTAACGCGTCGTGTAAAGTGAACTTTTCGGATGTAAACATCAAAAAGTTTTACTTTTATGTTCGAATAAGAAATTTGTTTGTAACGGTTGGAAGGTTAAAAGTCTAATTTTTCTAGTGTAAGGATTTTGTTTATTTTATTTTGTTTTCCGCAGTTGTAAAACTTTCATTTTGAACATCTTGTTATTTATTGCTTCGACGTCTTATACATTTTAAGATGCTTTCAAATGATTTGCTTCGTAGGGAATGTTTCCCGGCCGGCGGAAATTGGGACATTTCAAGAATCTTTATCCTATTACATTTTCCAACTTTATAATAACTATACTCGCTTTCTGAAAACGCCAAAACTCATAAAATGATATTTTATTGATTTTATACTTTTCCGTTTTCCTCTGAAATACCAATTTACGATTTTTTTTCTAGATTTTGCACATGCACATCGCAAATTTAGAAAAACTACCTCTCACAACTACCGGTTCGCCATTATTGATACGCTGCAAGACATTTCTATCAGTCACGTTCGTAATACCGCGCGAACGAGATTGTCACGATATCTACCAAACCCTTCAGCAACTCTCTCAGCCGAGCAACGTCGAGGATCTCTATTGTTTCCACTACACCTCGACATCGGAGGATAGTAGTCGTTCCAGCGGCTGGGAGTCCTTCGACTTGCAGAGCGAGTATAAACGCATGGGTGTTCCTAATGAACAATGGAATTTGACCACATTGAATAAAGAATACGAGGTAGGCAACAAATCGATTTTCCTAATCACATCAAAGGTGTGGTTAAGTAATTACATTGTTATTTTCTAATCCTTCATAATTGATTCGTGCGAAATGGCAAAGCTCTCAACATAATCAAATTTATTACTCTTTCTAGCTGTGTGACACATACCCACGTTACCTCTACGTCCCACAATCGGCCAACACGACAATCCTTATGGGTTCGTCGCGTTTCCGGTCAAAAGGTCGCCTACCCGTCCTTTCCTACCTGCACAACAACAAAGCAAGCATATGTAGATGCAGCCAGCCACTTTCGGGCTTCAGCGCACGCTGCGTTGAGGACGAGAAGATGCTCAATCACATTCTCAGGACGAATCCGAATGCCAGTTATATGTACGTTGTAGATACGCGACCGAAAATCAATGCTCTCGCAAACAAAGCCGCTGGCAAAGGTTATGAAAATGAGGCGTTTTATGAGAATATCAAATTTCACTTCCTCGGCGTGGAGAACATCCACGTGATGCGTAACAGTCTCGCAAAGATAATGGAGACATGCGAGCAGAAAAATCCAACCGTGAATACACTTTTGAGTGGATTGGACTCGAGCGGCTGGTTACGCCACATAAAATCGATTTTAGACACTTCTTGGTTCATCGCCCAGGCGGTGGATGAAGGTGTAAGCGTCGTGGTGCATTGTTCAGACGGCTGGGACCGCACGGCGCAAGTTTGTTCCTTGGCCTCGATACTCTTGGACCCGTACTATCGTACGATATCAGGTTATCAAGCGCTTATTGAGAAAGATTGGCTCGCGTTCGGACATAAGTTTACTGAACGTTGCGGGCATATTCAGGGTGATAACAAAGAAGTCTCGCCGGTTTTCTCACAACTTCTAGATGCAACATGGCAGTTGATGCAACAGTTTCCTCTCACATTCCAGTTCAACGAGCGATTTCTTCTAACGCTGCACGATCATGTGCACTCCTGTCAGTTTGGTACCTTCGTAGGAAATTGCGAAAAAGATCGTGTGGATTTACGCCTCGCTGAACGTACATTTTCGATTTGGGGACACATGGCAACGCATGAAAACGAATATTTGAATCCGCTCTACGAAGAAGCAGAAACGCCCGGCCTGCTGCGACCGAATCTATTTCCGCAGAATATTAAATTCTGGCGGGGGATGTATTGTCGGTTTGAGAGCGGTATCCATCCGCGTGAACCACTCGGTGATCTGTTACTAGCCACATGTGATCACAGTTCATCATTGGAGGATCATGTCAATTATTTGGCAAAAGTAAGTTTTATTTTGATGTTACAATACGAATTCATTACCGATTGGGTTTGCAGCGCATTTCATCATTTAAATCACTACTAAACAAAGTCAATGGGTCACATTTCAAGCCGGATAATTCGAATCTAGTCGACAATAAACTCTATTATGAGAAGACCACACTCAGAGAGCTACAGAACGCTGACGATGATCATCCACTGAAAGTGGTAACCAGCGGTGACTTTGAAACGAGTGACGTGAATGTTAATACGATTAGCAAAGATCTCGAAAGTGTTGCGCTCGATTGGAAAACGCTTCGGAACATCAAAGAGTGCGGATGTTCCACGCCGTTTGATCAATTCAGTCGTAAAGTAAGTCGACATATAAACTTTGTTTCGCTGATAATGCAGCATGTGCTTGTTTTTTGATTTCAGTACCATTGTCGTAAATGCGGCGACGTATTCTGCACGCGTTGTATCGATAAACAAATTGTTCTGCCGGGGCACTCGACGAAAAAGCCGGTGCCTGTATGCCGCCCCTGCTACGACAACATGCAGGAGCTGGAAGCGTCAAATCGGTCGTAATGCTAATACTACGTACACGAGATTCCAATTGAACGTACACTGATTACGTACAACTGAACTTACATTTAGTTCATTTTGTTAATATATTTTTATGATTTATACTTTGTTTGGTTTCGCGGAATCAAGCGCTAGTTGTACAGAATAGATAACTAGTTAAAACAGTTTCGCAGACAAACAGAAAACACCCAGTAAGAAATAATAAATCAACGGTTACTTACAATTTACGATTTAAAATTGAACACGATACACACTGGCGAATGATGAATGATGCTGAGTAAGATGTCGCAGGAAGATGGATTGGAGGCAACTGTAAAAACGTGAGGCATGTGCGCAGTCTGCTCTCAGCCACGAGGAGCGTGCGGGGGACGAGCGGCAAGAAACTAGAACTCGCGTGCAACTCGCATATGTGTGTTGCCGCTGATATTCGAATAAGACTCAGGTGATTATCGCGCGCAATTCATGGCGCATGCGTTAACGACTTTGTTACATTGCCGCGACTTATGGAACGTCCACGAGGTGTCGCCGTTAGTATCATCATTGAACATTCTTATAAAGTCCATTTATCCACCAAATATAGAATACTTAAGTAATACACGATATTATAA
Source organism: Dalotia coriaria (assembly GCF_025399875.1). Classification (NCBI taxonomy): domain Eukaryota; kingdom Metazoa; phylum Arthropoda; class Insecta; order Coleoptera; family Staphylinidae; genus Dalotia; species Dalotia coriaria. Next base: position 9,512,940 of record NW_027045447.1, read on the forward strand.
TGTACAAAAGCTTTAATAACACATAGAAAATGGAAGAAACTCAAACTATTGTACAAACATTGGTTAAATTGAGTAGTATATGGAGAGTTGAAGGATTTTTATCCTTCAAGAAATGTTGATAAATAAATCTATGCTTGCTGAGCGTCCGTTTTGATCTCTGGCTCTGGCGTGGGTTTGTCGTTTGCTTCATTCTTTTTTCCTGCAATTATTTAACAAAGTGTTATGTTTTATTGAGCTCATTTTACGTTAATTATACTCACCACGGCCGAATATAATTTTCTCTATGATAACAATGGGTGATTCAAATGCCAAAACCCAAATTATAGCGAAGACAATTGTAAAGATGTAGTCACCGCACGCACGATAAATCTATAATTTAAATGTAAGCTAATATGATCACAATTTTAATATTGACACTACTTACAATTTCATATTCAGAAAAGTGCATTGATGTCCGGCTGTATGACAAATAGATTCCTTGTATCAGTATATGCAGTAGATACATGCTGAATGACACCGGGTCATGATCTGATGAATTGATTTCGATAGTAACCAGTTTATTGGCCCGCCATAACCGAAATGGCAAGCAAAGATAATCCAGCAGAGCGCAAGCGACCACGCGGGCCGGGTAAACGTGTGAAACAAGGTTCTCTTAACAATAGTAGTGTCGAGAACGAGTGCATCCATGTACGTCAACACAATAGTTAAGAGTGTTCCAAGTGAAATTGCCCATAATACAAAGTTTAACGCCTGAAATATAAGGAAAAGTGTATGAATATTAAGAAATAACCTGAATAATTTTAATATTTACATGGTTGATTCGGATTTTTCTATTCAAGCAATCGACAACAATCATACCGAATAGAATACCCAAGGTGTAAACAGATAAGCGTGGATGTGTTGCATATTCACTGAAAGTCAAACATAATTCAACATAACATAAGTAAACATAAATATAAGTTGTAAAATAGTGCAAGCATCACGTTGCTAAACGTTGTCAAACATTTGATTTCGTGAACTCTCGTGACTAAAATGCTATTTATAAGACTTAACATACTTTAGAGTAATTGTCGGATCATCATCCCGAAGTATATCAGGTATCATCGGAATGACTATACATCCTAGAACGACAGTGCCAGTGAAAATATAAGCAACGCGTTTCTTTCCTCGTAAAATAAGTTCACCGATTGGAATTATTACCAATGGCGACGCTAGGAACATCTGCATGTTCGCAGACAAATACCACGTGATTGGTAAGCACTGAAAAATAATTTTAAATTAATTTAACTGCTTTCTTTAACTGTAAAGTGACGGACCATGTTTTCGTAATGAACGTAGTTCTGAATAAACAGAAAGACACTCCACCAATGCTCAAAACAGGGATTGGGTCTTATGACGCGCGTATAAGGCACAATGGGACCTGTTGTCACATGAATTAACAATGCATTTCCAATGGCGTAGAAAGCAGCAAGTGGTGGCAAAATTCTAAAATATAAATTTTAATATAATTAATTAAATTTCAATATGCAAATTAAGAAAGTTAACGGATTTTCAGGCCGTTGCGAGTGCTTTTCAGCTGTGGCTTGCGCGCGTTGAACATTTTTCATATAGTTATAAGAAAGTAAAAATGCTGAGAGGAAGAAGAACGTGTCGACTGCATAATTTCCAGCCTGAACATAACTCGATTTTTTATCGGTTACAAACTGGAAATAGGAAAGTTACAAGATTACCATTATTGTATATGTGTTTAGGTATACATAAATAACATTGAAAGATTACAATCAGTGTCTGAACTGTTTGATGGGCCGAGAGATACAAAAAAAAACTATTGCGACTTAATTACTAATCAATGTTTACATCGTTTTCGTATGAGTCAATGTGATTTTATCGCTCACTTGAAACACACGTGCAACTATACAGCTGCCCACGCAGGTGTTTGGAGATTCCTTATATTAAAAAAAATATATAAATTATAAAATTATTAATAGTAACTTACTTGATAAGCCGCCAACAAATTCATTGTGGGATACAGCATTTGAATGGAAAAGGAATGTCCCGAGATAACCCACATTAAACTAATTGTGCGAATACCATTGAGGCAGGCTACTTGACCGGACGCTTTCGAATTAGTTGCGAATAATTTTTTGGTGTTGGTTAGAAGGGAAAAAGCAATGTACAGTTGTGATTTGGTTTCTAGAATTAACGGAAGAATGATATTAATTTTACCTCTAAAAAATTAGGTAATAGTTTACTTACTTGTTTGGGTATAATATAAATAGCAGTCATAACAGGTACTTAATATCATCAATGCCAGAACGATACTAAAAATGGTCCTAAACGATACGAAAAAATGTTTATAGTATAATTTAATTAATTCAATTGTTAGAAAATATTAGATATTTACCCCACAACTATATCAGCAGTGGTAACTTCAGAGAAAGTATCACTAGTTTGGCAATAATTGGGATTGATTTGAATAAGTTCCGATGATCCTTCTAAAGGTTCCAGTTCACATTCGCTAGGAATGCATAGAGCTAGAGTCAATTTGTCGAATACTTTTAATCCCTTTTCGCAATATTTTCCTGAGACTTCTACGGATTTTCCTTCAATGGCTAAACATTCGTCGAATTGGCCCAAATGGTTGACATTGCCTTCCATAATGCCACTTGGGATTTTACCCCAGGAATCCATCACTTTAAATAAAAGCAAAAAATTTAAACATTTTGATTTTAAACATTTTTAATAATTTTATAATAATTTTAATTAAACTATTATAAATTGTTTTTTTTTTTATTCTTACTTGGAATCAGCCAATCAGAGTGATTTTCGAATATTTCTTGATCAAAAGGGTTTTCCAAGAAAGCCCGAAATATTTGACAGGCATCAGCGTCGCCTCTTAATTGTTTTCGAACAGTTGCAGGAAATAACTCCGCAGTTTTCTCAGCATTCCCGACATTAACTTTGGATAGGTTTTCTAAGTCTTTAACACGAGTCGCGGATGCACTTAATATTATGGCCAGCGCCAAAGCAACTTTTAGCGTCAACGTCATTTTATATGGTTTACACGTTTTGAATAACTTCGTTTGCAAGGACTGGAGTCACAGTAAACTGGTCTCCAGCTTTCAGTATTTATATCACTCTTAACTGCCCATGAACGCGAGCCATGAAACATTTTTGTTGGACTTATGATGTAAGATTAGATAAACACTTGAAATTTCTATTGTACATTAACAAAATTTGAATATGAATCATTGGAAATGAATCATGAATGATTGAGCTTAATATTAAATTAGAGTAAAAATCAGGGTAGTTTTGTTTTGGTTCTCTTAATAGGTTTTGACAAAAATCTAACTTTCTTCTAATTTCAAAAAATTGCATAATAATAAAGCACTTACAATGTCATTGGTGATTTGTCTGACATAAATATAATTAACTATTACATTCAAGCATTTTGGGTAGCTATCTACAATAGAAACATTTTAGAAAGGAACGCTTTATAATATAGCTCTCTCGATAACATAGAATTTATTTCACTAATTGACTCTGTATAATACAACAACTGGTGTACAGGTACAGGTAAAGGTACAGTTGTAGTTAAAAATGCAGTTTTGTAGTTAAAATATTTAATATTTTATTGTTTGACGCTAAAGAACAGGATTTTCATAAGCGGAAAGATTCAAATTATTTTTGTTTTAGTTAGTTGTAGGTTTGAAAATTACGTGTTTATTAAATAATATACGAATTAACATTACATAAAAGTATTTATTGAAAAACTAAAGAAATTTGCTTAATATAAGTTGATAATAGAGTATCAAAACACAGAATGTCGTTGCTTAGCAGGTTATTTATGCTTGCTGAGCTTCAGTCTTGTTTTCCAATGGTTGTTGTGGCTTTTCACTTGATTCCGTTTTCTTACCTACGAATATATAAATTAATTTTAATAATATTACTATTAAATTAAAGCTGCTTATAATTTTGATAAGCTAAAACTCACCACCGCCGAAAATAATTTTTTCTATGATCATCACGGGGGACTCAAATGCCAAGACCCAAATTATAGAAAAGACAATCGTAAAGATGTAGTCACCACACCAACGATAAATCTAAAATTGAAATTAATATTAATACTTATTTTGATTATCATTGGTATGACTTACTATTTCATATTCAGAAAAGTGCATCCCTGTCCTAGCATACGACAAATAAACACCCTCAATTAACATGTGAAGTAGATACATGCTGAAAGAAAGCCGGGTCATCACTTGATGAATGGATTTGGAAAGCAACCAGTTGATAGGTCCACCATAACCGAAATGGCAAGAAAAAATGATCCAACTTAGTGCAAGGGACCAAGCGGGTCGCGCAAACATGAAAAACAGTGTATTTTTGAGAATTGTCGCGTCGAAAACGGTTGCGTCCATGTATGTTAACACTATCGTTAACATAATACCAAGGGAAATAGCCCACAGGACCATGTTTACACCCTGAAATTTATTTTATAATTAAAAACACTAAATGAAAACATAAAATGAGGAAAACTTACATGCTGGATTTGAATTTTCTTATTCATACAATCAATTACAATCATACCGAATAAAATACCCATGGTGTAGACAGATAGACGTGGATGTGTAGCGTATTCACTGAAAGTAAACAAATAGTTTTTAAATTCAATGTAAAATTAAGTATGAAAAAAATTATGCTAATAATTACTTTGGAACATATGTTGGATCATCCCTATTTACTAAATCTGGAATCGGAGGAATGACGATACATGCCAGTACCACAGCACATGCAAAAATATAAGCCAATCTTTTCTTTCCCTTTAGAATAAGTTCCCCAATTGGAATTATAATCAATGGCGACGCTAAAAACATTTGCATATCCGCAGACAGATACCAAGTCGTCAACAAACACTAAAATTAAATTTAAAATAATAAAAATTAAAATAGGTATTTAATTAAACATTAAAATTGTACCATATTCTCGTAATGCACGTAGTTCTGAATAAACAAGAAGAAACTCCACCAATTCTCAAAACACGAATTGGGTCTTACTGCATACGTGTATGGAATAATAGGCCCTTGAACCATGTGATTAATAAGTGAATTTCCAATACCGTAGAAAGCAGCTAGCGGAGGCAAAATTCTATTATAAAATAATAGAAATTCATTATGAAAATTTGGTATTAATTAATAATTATAAAAATTATTACCTAAGTATGCGATGTACGTAAAACATTGGTACTTTACTCAGCGTTAAAGGATTTTCTGCTTTTTTAGAGTTATTCTCAGCCTGAGCTTGTGCACGATGAACATTTTTCATATAGTTATATGAAAGTAAAAATGCTGAGAGGAAGAAGAACGTGTCGACTGCAAATCGTCCTGCTTGCACATAAGTTGATTTTCTATCACCCGCAAACTAAAAACAAACAAAAATGAAATACAAAAAGGTGTCATAATCTTGTTTTAATATTTTAGATATCATGCAACAACTATTTTTGATTTCTAATCAATGTTTACATCAAGTTTAAGATGAGTCAATAATACTTTCCAACTACTTGTGATTTTATCGGATACTTGAAACACAGGTGTACCAAGCGACTACAGAAACGTGACTTTGGGAATTCTAATTTTAATTGATTTAAAAATAAATAAAATTTTGCTTACTTCCAAGGCCGATTTGATGTTAACCGTAGGGAACATCATTTGAATACCAAATGAATGTCCTGAGATAATCCACATCAAACTTATGGTTCGAATTCCATTTAGACAAGCAACTTGCCCAGACGATTTGGAATTAGTTGCAAATAATTTTTTGGCGTTGGTTAAAACAGAGAAGGCAATATATAATTGCGATTGTGTTTCTAAAATTAACAAAATAGAAGTTTAATCTATGTTTTTTACAATTTACGCAAAAAAATACTTACTTCTTTGGGTGTAATATAAAAAACAGTCGTAACACGTGCTTAGGATCATCAATACCAAAACTACCCCAAAAATTGCCCTAATCAGGACAAAAATTTATATTAGATTGTTTTAATAATTATATATGTTATATACTTACGTGACATATACATCTGCACTGGTAAACTCTGAATAAGTATCGTTGGTTTGACAAAAACTGGGATTTACTTGAATAAGTTCCGATGATTCTTCTAAAGGCGCCAATGTGCAAACACTCGGAATGCACACTGCAATTGATAATTTCCCGAATAGTATTAATCCTCGTTCGCAGTATTTCCCCGACACTTCTTGGAATTCTCCTTCGACCGATAAACATTCATCAAATTGTCCTAGATGGTTAAAGTTTCCTTCTAAAAGTCCACTTGGAATTTTACCCCATGCATCAAACACTTTTAATAAACACAAGAATTAAAATAAGTTAATTAAAAATTAAACATATAATTTTTATTAAATAACTACTTACTTGACAAGAGCCAGTCTGTATGATTTTCAAACTTTTCAATTTCTAGAGGATTTTGTAGAAACTCGTTAAAGATTTGGCAAACATCGTCTTCGCCTCTGAGTTGTTTTCGTACTGTTTCGCGAATTAATTCAAAGCTTTGTTCTGGATGCACCAAGTTAACATTTATTAGATTTTTTAAATCATTGCTGGGTAATGCCGATGCACTTAGAATTACCGATAGTAATATACATATGCTCGTATTTAAAATCATTTTGACCGATTTACGCTTTTCTCTAAACTTGATCAACGGAGAATATGTTTGGAGTAAACCGGTGTTTAAGAAAGCCGCATTTATAGTAATGTTGCTTTACTGAACGTTAATGAAAAAAATGATGATGTTAGATAAGATAATTGTCAAGTTTTTGTAGTACGTTATTAAAATGGATCGTGAATCATGAGGAAAGTATCGTGATTACATTTGGTATTTGAAAAATTGAATAAATGGAATTTGACTTGCTTTTAAAATATTTTCCATATTACGTTGCATATTTACACTGAGGTAATGAGGTTAAAGAACAACTACAGAATATTTCATCAAAAAATATATTTTTCAGTAATTGAATTGATAAATTGTACAAAAGTCTCATAACAAGTTACAAACAGTAAGATTTATTCTAAAAATTAATTTTTAGACTTGTTGAGCGTCGGTTTTGATCTCCCTGGTATTTTCCCTTGATTTAGCTTTTTTCCTATATTCATAAAAAATAAGCATTGAAATAATAATTTATTTATAAACAAATGATATTTACCGCCTCCGAAAATAAGTTTTTCCAATATCACAACAGGTGACTCAAAGGCCAACACCCAAATGATAGAAAAGACAATCGTAAAGATGAAATCACCGCACCAACGATAAATCTAAAATGTAATTTAATAAAACATAGATTTTTATTCTTCTCAGAATAAGAATAACATCACTTACAATTTCATACTCAGAAAAGTGGAGCGCAGTCCTGGCGTAAGCCAAATATCTGGTCTGAACCAACATGTGTAAAAGATACATGCTGAAAGAAAGTCTTGTCGTAACTTGATGAATTGATGCTGAAAGTAACCAGTTGACTGGCCCGCCATAACCGAAATGGCAAGCAAATAAAATCCAACAGAGAGCAAGTCCCCATGCCGGCCGGGCAAAGGCGTAATACAATGTCTTTTTAACTATTGTTGGATTGACCACGGCGGCATCCAAATTTGTACAAACTACGGTTACCAAAACTCCAAGAGAAGCCACCCATAGTAACACATTCAAAGCCTAAAATATTTTTTTAATTGTAAACGCATTTTTAAATGTTTATTTAAACTTACATTATGAATTTTAATCTTTTTGTTCGAGCAATCGATGACGATCATACCAAATAAAATACCTAATGCATAGATAGATAATCTTGGATGTGTAGAGTATTCACTGAAAGTTTAAGTTTTATTATAAAAGTGTTGAATTAGCGATTATTTCATATACTTTTGGAAGGCATCCTCTTCCTGAAGAATATCAGGTATTATTGGAAAAGCTATACATGCAATTATGACAAAACTAACAAAAATGTACGCCAATCGCTTTTTTCCTCGTAAAATTAATTCTCCAATTGGAATGATTATTAACGGCGACGCTAAGAACATTTGCATGTCAGCAGATAGATACCAAGTCGTCAGCAAACACTTGAAAATAATTTTAAATTGCAATTTAAATTAAAACATATTTAAGTGGGTTTACGCACCATATTTTCAGGATGCGTATAATTCTGAATAAACAAAAAGAAACTCCACCAATGGTCAAAGCATGCATCAGATATATTTGGATTCACACTGACACTTAGAGGTCCTTTTGTAGTATGGAATGCAAGTGTATTTGCCAGTGCATAGAAAGCAGCCATAGGTGGCATTATTCTAAAAAATTGAACAATTGTAGTTATTATCTATTATTGCAATCTTGACTGTTACCTTAAAATGCGATGCACGTAAACATTGGTACTTTGCTCAAAGTTAAAGGATTTTGTGGTTGTTCTGATTTCTTTTCAGCTGATGCTTTTGCACGTTGAATATTTTTTATGTAATTATAGGAGAGCAAAAATGCGGAGAGGAAGAAAAACGTGTCGACGGAAAAGTGCGCTACTCGAACATAGCTTGATCTGTCATCCATTACAAACTGTAAATAAAATCATACATATACAATTAAATTTATTTTCGAAAACATATGTATGTAAAAATCATTTAGTAGCTACTCGAATTTGTGGATATTTGATAAATTCAAGAGAAACACATCCATAATAAATTTTATTAATTATGTGAATAACTTACTTCATACGCTGAGCGAAGATTGACATTTGGGTATGATGCTTGCATCACAAACGAGTGCCCGGCGATAATCCACATCATACTAATCGTTCGAATTCCATTCAAACAAGAAACTTGTCCTGACGATTGTGAATTAGTCGCGAATAATTTCTTTGTGTTTGTCAAAACGGAAAAAGCAATCAAGAGCGGCGAATTTATTTCTAAAATCATTGTATTAGCGTTTTTTCTTATCAATTTAAGAAATGCTTCTATTACGTTTTGAGTATAATGCAAACAACAGTCATAACATGTGCTTAACACCATCAATGCCAAAATTATGCCGAAAATGGCCCTAAACAAAAATAAACGGAAAAAAGTTATGATTTTATAAAAATATTATTAAAATGTAATAAATACTTACGCAACAATTATGTCGCCAGTGGTAAATTCAGAACCCGTATCATTAGTTTGGCAAAAACCTGAATTAACTTGAATGTACGATGATCCTTCTATAGGGAACAGTTCGCAATCGGTGGGAATGCAAACTGCAATGCTAATTTTATTAAATAATGTTAACCCCTCCTCGCAATATTTTCCGGAGACATCTATGTTTTTTCCTTCAATGGCCATGCATTCGTCGAACTGACCCAAATCATTGACATTGCCTTCCGTAATTCCACTCGGAATTTTTCCCCAAGAATCAATCACTAGAAATCAATTCATGTGTACATATTATTTATTATTCTTCAAAAAGTAAATCAATATATAATTATAACTTACTTTTTATAAGCCAATCAGAATGATTCTCCAATGTTTCAGGATCTGTTTGATTAGCAAGGAAATCTTTAAATATTTTACATACTTCTCCTTCGCCTCTTAGTTGTTCACGTACGAGTATAGTTCCATTAAACAATTGTTTTTGAGACTGCCTCACATCATACTGTGGTAATTTATTAAGGTTTTTAGCACTTATCGACGATGCACTTAAAATTACATATAGAACTGAACATATCTTCAGTAGAAAAAACATTTTAATGTGGAGTAGTTAAAAGTAAAACATTTAATAACATAACACCGCATGTATAATCATTTTATACTAGTATTCTCTGCTATTAATAATGCCCTTTTCCCTGCAGATTAGATAACTTTTTCCATATTTTTGGGATTATGGAACTGATAATGATTGAATAAACAATCAAGTTTGTGCAATTCCAACTACTTGAGATTCTTGGTTTGATTCTTATTTCTCATAGAAACGGATATCTTAAAATAACAATACTTTAAAATATTGTTTTGCGTCAGCAATAAAAATCAATTGTTTTACGATATATTTTTAGTTTATTTTTAAATAAACTTGAAAATTCTTATCCACAACATACAGAATTAAAATTTAATTGTTATGTTTTCAACATATTTCTTAAATTGATTGCAAAGTCAAAGATTGTAGAAAAAGTTGCAATTTTAATTCGGGTTGAATGTTTTACCGTTGTATAACTGACCACTAACTTATTAGAAAACGTATCAACAAAGACATTATCAAAAATATCGAGTACATGGGCGAATAACTAGACAACTGAGTGCGGCAAGCGATTGAGATAAGCGCACACGTGATGTACTTTTGTTAACCATGCACGACTAATTACGCAATCAAAAATTAGATATCAATTCATTTTTTATATAAATACAATAATATTATATACAATTATCATAATAATAAGAGAATAAATATCAATTTTATTGCTTCAATATAAGCTTCAATAAGTTGAATCCATTTCGCAAAAGTATGTAGTCCATTAGCTCGTCATACATGACAAAAGTAATAATTTAGGCTTGTTGAGCCACAGTTTTATTTTCCACACCTTGGGTCTTTTCGCTGGATTCACTCTTCTTTCCTGCATATATTATTTTAAAATATTTTAAAATACTATTGAATATAATTTTTAAAGGAGAAATAATACTCACCACCGCCAAAAATTAATTTTTCCAAAATCATCACAGGCGACTCAAAAGCCAATACCCAAATTATAGAGAAAACAATCGTAAAGATATAATCACCACACCAGCGGTAAATCTAAAATAAAAATTATAGCTTATAATTTAATATCTCTAGCAACATTTGCATTACTCACTATTTCGTATTCGGAAAAATGCATCGCTGTTCTGGTATAGCTTAAAATTCTTCCTTGAACCAACATATGTAATAGATACATGCTGAAAGAGAGCCGAGTCATTATCTGATGAATTGATTTTGATAGCAACCAGTTTATTGGTCCACCATAACCAAAATGACAAGAGAAGACAATCCAGCAGAGTGCAAGTGCCCATGCTGGCCGTGCAAACGTGAAAAACAGTGTCATTTTGACTATAGTACGATCAATGATTGTGGCGTCCATATTTGTCAGGACTATAGTTAGGAGTACTCCAAGAGAAACTGCCCATAATAAGACATTTAAAACCTGTAATATAAATATAATCGTATTTATTAACACGTTCATGCAAATTTAGATTTTAATTAAACTTACATGATTTATTCTAATCTTTTTGTTCAGACAGTCTATGACAATCATGCCGAATAAAATACCCAAAGTGTAGATAGATAATCGTGGATGTGTTGCATATTCACTACAAATAAAACATTATCATAATCTCCAAAATGTTAAATTCTTAAATTAGTAAAATATACTTTAGGAGGATAGTTGGATCATCTTCTTGAAGAATATCGGGAATCATTGGAATAACTATACAAGCAATTACAACAACACCAGCAAAAATATACGCAATTCGTTTCTTTCCTCTCAGAATAAGTTCACCAATTGGAATGATAATTAATGGTGACGCCAAGAACATTTGCATGTCAGCAGATAGATACCAAGTCGTCAATAAACACTAAAAAATATTTATAATTAAAAATATTTTCTATAATATTTTATGCTAAATTTACGCACCATGTTTTCATAATGAACGTAATTCTGAATAAACAGGAAAAAGCTCCACCAATGATCATAGCATGCATTTGGCATTATAGTTTTTAGGAATGGATCCAATGGGCCCTGTGCTATATGAGCAATAAGTGTATTCCCTAATCCATAAAATGCCGCAAGAGGTGGCAGTATTCTAAAACAATCCAATTATATATTAATTGTAATAAGATTGTAATAAGTTTTTGGATATTACCTTAGTATGCGATGAACGTAAAACATTGGTACTTTGCTCAAAGTTAAAGGATTTTGTGGCCTTTCTGATTTTTTCTCGGCTGTTGTAATTGCACGATGAACATTCTTGATATAATTGTAAGAAAGTAAAAATGCCGACAAGAAGAAGAACGTGTCTACAGAAAAATGTCCTGCTTGAATATATTGCGATTTTTTACCGAATTGAAACTGAAAATGGTGAAAAATACAAATTAGTGAATGAAATTGTAATTAGATTGAGTAGACAGTCAACAATGAGAAAGTGAAAACTTTATCAGAATGATATTCCAAATTGAGATTTGAGTAAGTGATCTAATCAGATACTTAATGCGCCAAACCAAAACAGATTTCATAAATAAACAACCAATAGAAATAATCAACATACTTGAAGAGCCGATACCATGTTAACAGTTGGATAGGCCGCCTGCAATGCAAACGAGTGTCCGGAAATAATCCACATCAAACTAATCGTTCGAATTCCATTCAGACATGTAACTTGTCCGCTGGCTTGTGAATTTGTCGCGAATAATTTCTTTGTGTTTGTCCAGGCAGAAAAAGCAATCAGGAGTTGTGAACGTGTTTCTAAATTTACAGTAGATATTATTTATCAATTTATTAAGAAGAACTTAGAAAAAGCTACTCACGTTGTTCGGTGTAATGTAAAAAGCAATCATAACACGTGCTTAATACCATTAATGCCAAAATTATGCCGAAAATTGTTCTACACACAAGAAACCGGTAAGTGAAACAATCATTAAATACCTACGCAACAATTATGTCGCCAGTGGTGAACTCTGAACCATAATCAATAGTTTGGCAATAACCTGGATTAATTTGAATGTCTGATACTCCTTCCAAAGGCACCAGTTCACAATCGCTGGGAATGCAAAGTGCAATATAAATTTTTTGAAATAATATTATTCCCTTTTCGCAATATTGTCCGGAGACATCTATGTTTTTTCCTTCAATGGCCATACATTCATCGTATTGACCCATATCATTGACATTACCTTCCAAAATTCCACTCGGGATTTTTCCCCAGGAATCAACCACTAGAAATAATATGTTATTCTCCAAAATATAAATAAATATATTATAATTACGAACTTCCAATGAGCCAGTCAGCATGATTTTCAAATGTTTCAGGATCTGTTTGATTAGCCAGGAAATCTTTAAATATTTTACATACTTTCGCTTCACCACTTATTTGTTCACGTATAGTTTTATGAAACAATTGCATATGTTTTTGTGAATGCCTCACATCATACTGTTGTAATTTATTCAGGTCTTTAACACTTATCGCCGATGCACTTAGAATTACATGCAGAACTAAACATATCTTTAGTGTTAAACACATTTTAATTGTTTAATATCGTTTAACAAGTTAGGTTTTACGTGGATTAGTCTAGAGTAAGGGATTTGACTAATGTAAAATCGCATTTATAATAATGCGATATGCTTGAGCATTGATTAGGTTCTGATGAAATTATTCTACGAGATTAGATAAACTACTATTTCAAATTACAGCTGCAAATTTATTATAAATATGAATCATGGGACTTTGTTTACGATTTTATGAGATTTGATAATTGATTATAATTAAATAATCAATCATGTCGAGATAATAAGAAAACTTTGCTTTTGTTATCTTATAAAAATGAGTATCTATTCATCGTAAAAATCAGAAGTGCACATTGTTCGGTTCTTGAGAGTTTACAAATCATTGTTTTAAAGTAGCAATCAAATGTGATAGGTTACTTGTTATACAATATTTAGACGTTTTATCATATATAATTAATAAAAATTGTAATACATAACCGCTAGTTTTGATTGACAAATCATATTAAAAAATTAAAATAGGCCCTTAATATTTTTCGGGATAACGAACTATCACTTGAGATCCGCCGAATTACGAATAAGCCTAAGAGAGGAGAGGAGACCCTAGGGACCGGCGACTGGACTGCTGGACGACTTAGGCACGACTGAGCCGGTAGTCGCTGCGCGCTGCCCTTTTATACCTGCGGGTGACCCGCAAAAAGTGGTGGGGGGTGAGTCGATGCTATGTGATGCGCGCTACGATGATTAGGTACTCAGTCGTGCCTGAGTCGTCCAGCAGTCCAGTCGCAGGTCTCTAGGGGAAGGGGAAGGTTCACCTTTCCTGCTCTTATGCCGTAACGTACGAAGTTGCAAGGGGTGCTAATAAATTTGATGAGTCACCGCATTTTTTCGCTCAGGTGAATTTGAGATAATAAATCACATAACAGGAAGAACTAAAATTATAGTTCGATAAAAATTCAACTTATATTTCCGGCATAAATAATAGTATTTTATATTTGTACAAAGAATGCATGATATGATTCCCGATGATTGTGATGGATGATGATTGCATATTAAACAGATTTACTGGTCGATGGAACTCCTTCTTCAATTTTAACCTCCGGTTGAGCAGCTGCAGGGCGTGCAGGGCGTTTTCCTAAAATATTCAATTAATACTCTTTACATCATTTAAATATAAATAAATTTCATTACCTGTGCCGAAAATGACTTTCTCAATGCCGACGACAGGAGATTCAAAGCACAACACCCATATGATTGATATCACGATCGTGAAAATGTAATCACCACACCATTTATAGATCTAAAATAATCATTATCACAATTTATTAAGATTTTACTTACAATTAAATAATAAATACTTACCGTTTCGTACTCGGAAAAATGCCCAGAAATTTTACCAGTTCCAATCGATAGTGTGATAACTAAATTGTGCAGAAGGTACATGCTGAAGGAGAGTTTTGTCATAATTTGGAAAATTGATTTGGAGAGGAACCAATTGACAGGTCCGCCATATCCAAACTGGCAGGCAAAAACAATCCAGCAGAGTGCCGCTGACCATACAGGTCGTGTGAGGGAAAAGTAAAGATTGTTCTTTTCCAGTTCAGGATTCACTTCCGTGTCGTGCATTGTAATAACAATGGCTAACATAACACCAAGTGATACTCCCCACAGAATTAGGTTTAGGAAGGGATTAATTTTAATCTTTTTATCGGTGCAATCAATCATAATCATTCCGAAGAGTATACCGATGGTATATACTGACGCACGATGATGAGTCTCGTAAATACTGAAAATGTTTATCAAATACTAAAAAAACAACCAAAAAAAATTAAAAACTTACTTTAACGGATCAAACTCCCTGAAAAATTCAATCGTCATTGGAACTATTATGGAAATAGCAATGACAATACACATTAAAATATAAGCCAATTTCTTTTTGCCTTTGATTACGAGATTTCCCAGTGGAATGATAAGAAATGGTGACAATAGATACAATTGCATGTCAGCAGATAGATACCACGTAGGGACGATGCACTGAAAAATATATTTTTTAAATCAATTCAAATTAAAAGTAAATATTTACCATTTCTTTGTAGTTGACGTAGTTTTGGACATAGAGGAACAAAGACCACCACCATTCTGTACACACTGAAACACTCATATCGATAATCAGTGGCCATAATGGTCCTTCGCCTATACGACGGAATAGCGTGATTTGTATGAAGAATGTAGCTGCCAGAGCAGGAGTTATTCTGAAATTACAATAAAAATAAAAATAAATAATTTACATTTTTAACATTCGCGATATTTGTCGTACCTTAGAATTCTATGAACGTAATACATAGGAATTTTTGCCAATGTAAGCGGATTCTCGACATGAGAAGACCCTTTGGCTTCTGCTTTAGCAATGGCGGAGCGAACACCTTTGAAGTAAATGAAAGATACCAGAAAAGCAGAAAACATAAAAAATGTATCAACTGCGGCACGTGCGCTGGAAATATACGACGATGCAATATCGTTTTTAAACTGCAAAAACAAAAACAGATCAACAATCAGAGTGCATATTTCCTATTAACAAAAAACAACAGAGATTTATATCGGGATAAACAATTCATAGCAGTTAAGTACCTACTCATAACGGGGTAAAGTTCACGGTTATGTTATCAACCGGAAACTCTCACCGTGACTTTATAAAAATTAACTTTTAGACATTTAAATCTAAATAAGTTTGATTGATTGAGAAATATTTTTTGCTTACTTCTATTGCTTGCACTAAATTAATGCTTGGTAGTGCGCTAGCCGAAACGAAACGATGGCCAGCGATGATCCACATCAAACTTACGGCGCGGATACCATGCAGACATCCGACTTGACCAGGCGCGTTACTCACAGAAAACAGTTTCTTGCTGTTGGTCACTAGTGAAAAAGCAATGAACAGTGGATTGGAAGTCTCTGAAACGTAATAAAATTGATTTAATTGGTTAAAATATCAACTAAATAAGTCGATTTTAATTTACTTTGATCTCGGTAGTGTAATAAGCCATCATAAATAGTGCTGAAGAGAATTATAACCAGAATAAAACCAAAAATACCACTGAAAGTATTAAAATTAAATATTTAGCTTTTTTAGATTTTTGTTTTGAAAATACATACAGTGCTAACCCATCATCCCATTCCAACTTATTGAATGAACCGTTCGTTTGGCATCTGTCACCAGCGACACGAAAGTTGATATTTGGTGCGACCGGAATAAATGTTTCACTTATTTCGCAGGCTTCAGGAATGCAAATTGCCCAAGTAAGAGACAAGTTACCTATGATACCAGTCACTGCATATGCGCAATATTTGCCTTTTATATCAGCAGCATTTAGTTTTTCATGCCCAATACTAATACATTCATCAAACTGCCCATAATCTATAACATTTCCCGTGAAAATTCCACTTGGAATTTTGCCCCAAGAATCAAACACTAAAACAAAACTCAATGTAGTTTATATTTATCTCATTATAGTAATAAATATACTTACTTGGCACGGCCCAATCAGAAATCTCCTCCAAATTAATATCCTTCTCATTCAGAAAGTCCTGAAATTGGTCACCCACCAAGCCTTCGCACTGCAAAGCTTCACCAACAGCTCGAACCGCCAAATTTTCATAGTGCACAACTTCTGTTGGTGTTAAATACAAGGAAGTGTCTACATCACTTTTACATAAAGCAAAAATTGCTAGGAACACAAAAACCTGAAGCTTTTCTAGAGCCATTTTAAGGCTTACGAACGAAATCACGACTGGAAGATTATTAAATCCGCGCTACTACATAGCTCTACCTAAATTCGGTGATAAATGCATATACGTTTGATTGATGATTAGATCTACAGCCGATAAGATTATGTCGAGTATTGTGATAGAAATTTCGAGGATAATTAAACGTTCATTCATTTCTTTTCGTGTTTCGTTATTATATTTATATTGTATAGTAATGAATATTTGCTAGTCCTTTCTCTGCAAATATAACCTTTGTTATAGATGTGCAATATTTGCTATACTTGGTTATCTCATTAATTATTTGAATTTCTATAATTATTTACTTCACGTGTTTCTATCTGCGACGCATATTAATTTTTTGTAAAGTCAAGTGGTTTAATATCTTACAAATTATCATAATATTGATTAATGTACATGATATTATTTGACGTAATCAGTTTGATTCATTGTGAAATTATTAACTTATAGTTCAAATCATTACTAGGAATATACGTGATTCCAAAGTGTACCTACTTACCTCCTAATACTTTCATTGGTTTCTGTTTTGATAAATAAGGTAATTCACGTTACTTAATCCTATTTATCTAGATTGTTAGATTGTTTTTTAACAAATACTTAGTAGTAACGTATATTTAGATCAATCATAGCATTATCATACATAAATTGAATTTGTTATAACAATGGAAAAAGCGTATCTTAAAAACAGGAAATGCTATGCATCCGTCGCCTGTTTACTCCAAAGGTGCAATCGGTACAATACCCTCGCTGCCACAATATTTCGTATCTTCATTGAGCATATATTCAGCACGATGATTAGTGATGCAGTTAGTGTAATGCCTCTTTGTGAAATTATTTTTAACAGCTATATGACAAGGCAGCGTGAGATTATAGGTGATTTCCTTCGGATATTCATTTTTAGGTACTGCAGACTCTTGATCGCAGCATTTATCGTGCAAAGCCAGTAACAATAGATTTGTACCCTTAATAGGTTCGGTAATATACGGACATGGACAATCACGATGGTTCTGCCGTTGATGCAAATGTGATAAATTACGAAACATATAATTATACATTTTGTGCTCCATATCGCACGGCGTTGGTGTGGTTTTATTCAATTGCATGCGTAAAAACTCAATAGTTTTGCATTTAATCGCCCAGATTGGTTTGGAGCAGTCTATTCCAGGAAAATCGTTGTTTTGTACTTCCTCCCAAGTTGGACCGTAGAAAGGTTTATCAGATCTTGTAACCGGAAAGCAAGTACCTTGGTAGTCATACATTGTAATCTCTTTAAACACATCATCGCGCACGAGAGTTTTCATCAGGGCGTAGTCAACGTCAGCGATAGATTTCCCAACGTTATCGGTGTTATTTGCTAGGATTATGTATCCGTCATTGTCTATAACGTAGCAAATCCAGGCATCAGGGCCCGCGCAGGTGATTTTACACGGTGGTTGTTCACACTGGAAATGATTTAGATTATATTATTTATTTGAGACAGATTATGTCTCGTCTACGAGTACTAAGCTTACAGTGAAAGTTTGAAGGATCCTATTGAGGGTTTTGTGTAATATTTGATAACCCACGGCGGCAATCGGTGCTCTTTTACCTTTTCTCTCACGAAAAACGACGTGACTCGCCGTAATCAAAGTTTGCTTCTCATTATAATCTGTAATAATTTTAAAATTTTAAAAATTTACTAAAAATTTTAAAATAAAAGAATTTTGATGTTAAAAGTACCTTCAAAAGGAACAGAAAATATAAACATATCTTTGTGTTCAAGATTATAATTCATTTCTGCACCTCGCCGGTAATAAATCTCATCAGTCGCCTTGTTGTGTTTATCAGAAAAGTGCTTCACGCCTCTTAACTTCTTCGATGGGAAATCTTTCCATCTTGTTAGGCCTGTATGTGTTGCCATAAACGTTAAAATCACTCCTTCGTAGTAATTTGATTTTCGTTTAACATGTTGAAAGATGGGTTCGGTATTGTTGTTCCACCATTCAGTCACATAGACATCTTTAAGCAGATCATTCACAACATCATGTTCTTTACAATTAGTGGTATTAGTATTTAAAAAGTGACGTAATTCTTTCTCAGGTGACTTTTCTGCTCTTGTAGTATTACAAGTGTAAAGCCATTTTGGATGCACGCGCCAGTTATCATTGTTTTTAAACTTTTGCGTAGGTCACGTTGGATGCGCTCCATTTTATCAGCGCTCACTTCCATACGTGAGACGAGAAAGCCGTAACCATCTGGAAGGGCAATTGCCATACTGAAGGGTTCTATTTTGGTGTAGTAGTAATGGCGACGACTGAGCATCACACGTTTCTTGATATATAAAAAATAATTAAAAATAAATTATAATAAATATAAATTACATATTGGTGAATTTTATACTGACCATATTATCAATAGGAGCGCGTATTCTTAAAGTACGTTTGCCTTTCTTTTGCAAAACAATATTATGGCGGAGATCAATGATATTCTGATCAAAATTGCGGGGTTCTTGAGTGTCGTCGGATATTTCTACTTCAGTGAGGTCTACCCGATTAAATGTTGGTTTTAAAACGTGATCAGCAAACTTAAATCAAAGAAAATTATTTTAAAATTAATTTTTATCTGTTTATATCATATTCCTACCTCTGTTAGGTGATCAGGATGATGCAAAACATATCCATTATTTGTAATGACAAATGAATAACCATTAACACCAATCTAAAAAATATTTAAGAATTAATCATTATTTAGGGTTTTCATGTGAGTTTTCTTACTCTGTGGGGTTCTGCAAGCTGCTTTAAAAAATCCAGAGGAACATCCACTCCGGCAACGCCTAGTAATGTAGTTTGATTTGCTCTTAGATCAAAAACCGGCAGAGACACAGACGTCAAATACTGATAGTCAGGAAACTTGAGATATTTTTCATACGGCTGCAAAATAATCTCATAAGTACGAATTTTTAGTGGATTTAGTTAATTTATTTAATAATAGTAATTGTATAGTGTGTGCGTGCAAATTTGTATTTATATATTAAAGTATAAATTGTGCTCACGTGTGAGGTTTGACTTGCAAAATGTGTGTGGTTCTCATTGAGCAGCAGCCCATGCTTCTTTATGTATTGTTTTTCGTAATCAATGTATTTGTCTCTCTGCTTATTACCTTCGTACTTTTTCCACAACCAATTCGAAAGCCGGCGATCAGCTAAATGAACATAGAGTGCTGTCCATGCTGGTTTTGGTTGTATATGTGGACTTAGATTAATGGGCCGGGAGAGTACTTCTAGATACTTGATTACTTTTTCTCTCACTTCTTCAACTACGCTGATATTTACATAGTATCCTTAAATTTAAAAAAAGTTTTAAAAAATAATAAATTAACAAATACGTGTGTTTTACCCATGTTTGCACATGCAATCCACTTCATTCTCTGAGCATCCCTAGCTTCCGTTCCCAATAAATATGTGAAAACACGTATAGGTCGATAGTAATCTTGATTGGGAATATGATTGTATATCTTAAAGAGCACATCTCTGTAATCATAATCCAATCCTTCTGTAATTAACATTATTGCTTGATTGCACACTATGCCACCGCGTCTTGCTGATCTGTATTTCCATAAAATAGGAAACGCTTTCTCAAGACCTAGAGAAATATCACTGTAAAACTCGTCTTTGATTTTATGCAGTTGCTCACGGAGCAATCGGAGATTTTCTTCATTAGCCTTAAAAATTAATTCACAATAATTTTAACTATTAACTATAAGCAAAAATATATAAAGTATTACCTGAACCAATGTATCATTAAAACAATCGACTAAAGACTCTGTTGAATTAGTAAACGTGTAAATATTAACGTAATCATTATCTGTAAGAGTGTCCAAGATTGAGTTAACTATTTCATTAGCTGTGCTACGTCTGGAATTGCTCAGCATAGATCCAGAACGATCTAATAAGATGATAATATCTTTTGCAGATGACATTGCTTCTATGTACCATGAACGTATGCGGAAATCTATTGAATCATCGTATGTTTCAGATGACCATTGAGTCGCTGGGTAAAATCGCATGAATCCTTTGGGGCTGCCGAAATATTGATAGGTAAGTGTTGGATCCCTACGAAAGTTACATTTGAATGTTAGATCTAGTGCCTCGGACCAACGGATTTCGTTTAACAATTCATCATCTGAAACAATAAAAAATAACAAAAATGCGATTTTTAAGAAATTTAAGTTTTATTATGATTGTTTACCTCTGTTGTACACACTGGGTGTTACCCGGACAATGCTATAGTTTAAATTAACTGCAGTTTCAAATTGTGGGTGATCCTTTAAGTTCATATCGCGATAATAATCTTTCGGACGATATAGAAATGCGATTTTGTCGCACCGTCCAAGAAAACTGTTTGATTGACTAGTTTTGCGGTAATTAAATGCGTCGTATTCTGTTGATGCATAAGCATATGGAGCATCACTTTGATAGGTGTAACTGTTATCAAAACACAAGTCTGCCGTGCTGTAATTCAATGTGGTAGGAATTGAACATTTCCAAATTTTCTCCGCCTGAAACATTATAAAAAATAAACAATTATTTTTGTGATGAAATTAAAATTGAATTTATTACTTCTTCAATATCTTCACTGCGATCTTCTACATCTTCGGTTTTTGTTAAATTATTTGCATCATAATAATCGTAGGATGAATGTCTGGTGATGTTTTCTTTGCGATACAATGATAAAAGTTCAGCATGTTGTTTGATTGCTTGTACTGCTTTGATTTTTCAGCCATCATCACGCGGATATTGGTTGCAACTTCCTCGACGATGTTGTCCCATTTTTCGTCGTAAATTGCGTAATTTTCAAAGCTTTTTTCAACTTTTTCTCGTCGCGCTAATTTTGAAAGTGTTGCGAGTTCTTGACTTAAACTGGATGCCCATTGTCGCATGCTAAAAGAATGATGTTATGTAATTAGAAGGAAATGTGACGATAATGAGCAATAAGCATGTTAATGGTAGATAGATGTTAATGTTATACCAGCGTGATTTAAGAAAGTTGGGAGAAACGCAGGAGGACAGGAAAATTGGGGGCGCGCGGAACTACTCTCTTTCAGAGAGATGTAGACAAGTTCAGGATCAATAGATTGTAGACAACTTGGCGCCAAAGATACGAGTTGTATCTTTTATTTAACCGTGGATTGTTTATATAATTGTTGATTATTTAATATTTTGAAACTTTAATTGTATATTTTAATGAGAAAAATATTTGAAATTTGGATTTTAAGTGATAGTATGATAATATTTTTTTGTATTTGTCCCAGAAGATTAAAAACTAAATATAATAATTAAATTTTAAAAAATTATATTGATTGTGAAATATTTTTTATACTTACTAAGCGGAAATATTGGCAACTTCTGCGTTTTCATCAATTGTAATGTCTATTAACTCACTTTGTACAAATATTTGTTTATTATTAATGAATATCACAAAATAGCACATGGAAATTATTATTAATTTATTCATTTTTAAATATTTGAATTGTATTTGCAGTTAGATTAACATTTTTGCACCGCGCGACTTTGAGAACTGTTTCAAACTTTGTGTGCAGCGGACTGAACTACTGAGGCTGGATCATCAAGAGCAAATACGGCGCATGATCATGACAATCCTCATTTTCCGATGTATCTACCTAAATTGCAGAATAGAATCGATGAAATTTAAAAATAATGTTTGAAAATGCTGATAATAATTAAATTAAATTTTTTAATTTATACCTATTCGTGTTGTTTTTTTTTTAAATAAATGAATATTATTCAGTAAATAATGTTGCGTTACACTTGTTAATTTTAATTACTCGTACACATTTAAGCCTTGTGTTAACGTATTGTTTCAGGTTAAGTTTTAAGGCATGTTTAACACGAGTATCAGTATAGGTATAGTTTTATAAATCTGTAATAAGATTTCGTATTTGTAATTATATAAAGTTGAAACAAGTAAGGTTTGATAAAAGAGAGTTGTAGCTCAGTGGTACGTAGGGTGTGCTGTGGTGCTTTGGGTTGGTGGTTCGATCCCCAGTTCTGGCATACTGGCATAATAAATGATGAAATGTGCCATGCGTGTTTTATTTTCTTTTTGTGTAGGTTTCGATGATTTTGCACCAGAAATTAACAACTTTTTAATATTTATGACTTTTTCCAGATTGATTGATTTTTTTTGAGTGTGATGATGATTGATTGAAGAGTTTTCTGTTGTCGCCAGCTCCCAGTCTTGTAGGAACTCCAAGTACGCTCAAGAAGAAAAAAATAAAGAGTAATGACGCGCAAGTAATTAGAGCCGAAGATGAACAGCGCATCATCAGCGCATTTGGTGACAACACAATGGTATACTTTGGGTATGGAGAATACCATCAGGGCTTTGCGTTGCGTTGCAAGAAGTTTGTGAAAATGTATCACATTTTCCTACTTTTCTTATTGAAATATTTTATTTGTTAAGCTGACTCCCAAAAGACCCCTGCGATCAGAAGTGGAAAAGAAGAAACAACAGAGTCGTTCCTCGAGTGGTCAGTTTTCACCCAGGCCATCGAGTTTATTGTTAACTTTTAGAAGAACTTATAGAAGTTTAAAAGTATAAGATAGTGTAAGTTATCATTATTGTATTCTCATGTTTAGTGCATAACTAATGTATTTTATTGTATTTCAGATAAAAATATGTTATAACTATATAAATACATTTTATAGAATTCAATGTTTGTGTTGTTTTATATGTACAAGATCTAGAGAGGGGCAATTTTGCACCGCTAGTTTACGACTTGTTTACGATAGTATCACCTTTGATATCAATTGTTTATCTTATTTAGTCGGTCGTGCGCTGTGGTGTGACATGCACGTGTTTTGTTCATCAGTCGATCTTCATAGTGACTTAATATTCTTGAGAATTCAACTAGTTTAATAATGGAAGTGAATAGATGTATCCTGTGCTCCTATGTGTTGTGATTGCCAAGTGTTAGATGTCTTCTGGAGGCTAGTAATTCCTATTGGATTTATTGTTCATTCCTGTTACATTAATATTGTCAGCGCAAAGGTAAGTGAGATAATCGCAATCAAAATCTTTGCCAATTTTTCGTTATGATCTATTTTCAATGCCTCTTATTCTTCTCTATAAATTATATTTTCATCTCTTCGATTCCCAATAGAATTAGCTTATCTTATTGAGAATTTCCCGTAGCTTAACAATTTTCAACGCGTACATTTCTATCTCTTATAGTTTGCGAGCCACATTGTATAAAAATTTTCAGAAAAACTTACAGATATATAATGTTTTTCTTTATATTCTGTTACATTACGTTCTTATGTTATGGTTGATATTCTTTGGTCATTTGCATTATTATACATGCTTAGGCTTAGGGGAAGAATTTACAGAACTGGTTTTATCTTTTCTTCCTCCCCATATGATTAATGTCTTGATATTGTTCATTGGTGCAATTACCACATTTACAATTTGCAACGTAACATAAATAATCCAAGTGACATATTATCTTAACTATTGCTATTTAATAATCGTTATTATAACAGTGTTTATACAAAACCGTCTAATTAGATGAAAAATAAATCATTTTTACACTTAACTTCTAAAATTAATTACAAGCAAGCAAACTATACATTTACAGGTCATTTTAACTTCATCTTTAACAATTAAAAAATAAAATCTACCTCTTTAAGTACATAGTACACACTATATAATAATTCTAAACATAACTAAATAGAATAACGAAATGAAACATATACAGGTAGAGCGAATGCATTGTTAATCCGTTGACCGTAGTCAACTCGCTCAGTCAGGTATCTCAAACCCAACTTCTATTGATAAGATTAAGTCTGACCTCCCATCTATGTTGGCTGCTTCAACAGTTGTGTATTTACATGAAAGGCGTGGCCTTGCCGTCAGGTAGGAATACCTGAAGACGTTCCAACTTGAAGCATGGCGAATGACCACCCCTTGTGCTGCTCTTACAAACCTAAAACAAACACAATTAGAAACCAACTAGAAACTTGTTTATATGCTTACACCTGTATTTGGACCCGCTGAATCAGATTCCGCAATCAGAATTTCAATATTCTTATCACATCCAGAGTTATCATCAAGAATACACCAAAATAGTCACTTCGAGCACTAATTCCTGTCCAACCCATGAAGTTTAAACTAAATTCAATGCTCCATAAATGCAAACAAAACGTTTATAGGGGTATCCAAACTTGTTTAAGAACCACGTGCAGTCAGAATTGCGAATGTCTCTCTCCTTTCACTGTTATCAGCACCAATAAGAGTACAGGAGATATCAGATGTCACACTGAGTCTGTAACAGAAAAATATGATTTAAAAACACAGAATCTTCGCTAAAAACATTCATTAGACATTATTTCACGTTCAGAATATGTTTTCTTGAATCAAATCGGTATTAAACTATTGTTTTAAACAAATAAAATGTGATTTTAAGGTTGTGAAGTTATTTTGAGTTATATCTTTGCATATATAATACCATTTTGTGTTTTTCAAAAAGAATTTTGTAGTTTAACTAAGCGCCAAGCTTTCTACACCAACACACATGCAAAACAATCACTCGTTAGGATTAAACAACTGAAAAATCAGCCCCCAGCCCTTCTCATGTATATGCACAAAACTCACACCCACATAAAAAGCTCTACACACCTTCATAACTGCAACAAATGCATTGAGCATTTAGCTAAGGTCCTAATTGATGTCTCCAAGGCTGATTTTCCTGCTTCTGAGTTGTAATTAACTCTTGGGGGCCCATAACAATGTTGCAAGTTGAGGTTCAGGCACACCACGTGTTTCCAATTCGATCACATCATCCACAGAACGTTTCAGCACCATACAAAGGTTGATATCGATAGTTTATGAGTTGATCTAGCGATTGCCAGCCTCGGATTTGCGGGTAGCACCGCAGGAAAGCTGTGAGACTCCTGCAAACACACCTGGTGCACTTAAAATTAACACTTGGCGTATCTTTTGAATTAAAGTGAGATTCGTGAAAATAACACTCTCCGGGGTGTATTCGACTGCGAGGATCACGATGCCGCACTTGGATTTAACTCTTAACGTAAGATTGAAGAGAAATTCGCAAAAGCATTTTTGCTGTCAACGATTTTTCTTCTTGAAATTGACACGTCAACGGTCAAAACTTCTCTCGCGATTTAAAACCAAACCTCACTATAAATCCTGAAGTGTGATACATCATTGAAAAGGGCGCAAAATTCTGCACATTTTGTGTCATTCCCGATCTAATTCGTTAATTTTTTCGTGAAATAATTTTTCTTCCATAAGAGCCCGGGTAAAAAAGTACGAATTTTTAAAAATTTATTTCAGCGGATTTAGACCATCTTGAAGCGAAAAAAATGTATCAAAATTCATGATATTAATCCTAGATTGTTTTCATAAAGTTAGAATTATCACATACTTTCTAAATAAAAAGTTAAAATTTTTGTTTTTGCAAATTTTCCTCCACCACCTCGGAAACTATATAAGGCGGCAATTTTAGATCGGCTCGATCACTTCAATTTCATACTTTTTCGGGTGCACATCGTCACGGTCGCTCTGCGCAAAAATTTGCCTTGAATTTTTGGCAACCTCGCCCGGGTTAGTTTTTGTCAGTTGGCAGCAGCCAATAGAATTCGTCCGTAAGTTTTAAACATGGCGATTAACCCAACTTGAACAAAGGAACAAAGAGTAACACATTTAAACTACTAGTGTAACCTGAAATCAATTGGTGAGTATTAAAACGGAAGATACGATAATTTAATTAAAAAAATTTAATTTTTATTTTTATTTTAGTGTTACCTACTATGAACGAAAATAATAAAAACAAGCTTATTGTGAAGAAAAAAACGAATAATTTCTAACAGCCCACTGGTTAATTGGTAAGTATTATTAACGAAAATAAATATCAATATCATTAAAATATTTTAAATCAATTTTTTTTAAATATTTTTTAGAGCTATGAACAAGAATACCTAACAACCTATTGTGAACAGTGAATATTTTCTAACAACTCAGTGTGAAATTGGTGAGTATTAAAAAAAATAAACAATAATACATTAAAATATTCTAAATTAATTAATTTTTTTAGGAGTTATTATTAACAACAGACAACCGAACAAAAGAAGTGAGCATAAAGAAACTAAAGCAATTTTGCTGATTGAAACTTACGTACTTACCGCTTAGTGTGAGAAAACAAATCCATTCCCAGTGACTTCGGTAAATTTTCTATAATTTTATAAGTTTTTCACTTTTCTGTCTTTGCATGCGATATTAATAATTAAATACAAATATATTTTGTTTACTTTAGGAAACAACAATCAAATGAGACCAAGTAATGGAAAACATGGAATAGATCGACAACCGAGAAAAGGACCAATGGTTAAGGAATAAACCGATGTGTGACAAAGGGACCAATGAAGGAAGGATGGACCAATAGGCCCCGACTCTCGACACCAAACTTTCCCAAATCAACGATGGATTCTCCTGCGAAATGTTGCATTGACATTGTAGTGCGACATTTCGAGGAATGGGATTAAGGTAGGCAGGGGTGATGTTACTGATCAGAAGGCTGGCGTATGCATGACACTCTTGTATCTGGGGGTGGCGTGTGTAACCAGTACTTGGTCATTCGACTAATCCTCCCAGCATTGCTAGAGACGCCGGATGTCTATACGCAGTGAGTTTACATTTATTATTCCTATCGCGATCGCGGTAGATTCAATCGCGTTTTCAAACTCAAAACTCAAAGTTTATTAACAGTTTGTATTAGTTTCATTAATAATAATGTGTCACCGTGAACACTTTTCTTGCACTTTACTAATTTGCTCATATTCCAACCGAATATTGTTTATTATCCGTTTTCGCACGAAAGCACGTAAAATCTCACACACACACACACGCACACTAAACACAACACAATCACTTACACTTTTGCCCTGTTCGTTTCGGCGAGCGTCTGGGTTCTTGGGTCTTGGTGTGTCTAGGCACATCTTCACCTTACATTCTCAACACAACACTTACACGTTCTGTTCACGCAGAACACCACAAATAACACTAATCAAATCAATGCATCGGTCGGGGCATTTTTAGCAGAGTCAAATCTGCAACTGTAAACAATTTTAAGAATGAATGGATTGATTGTTGAATGGATTATTGCTTTGTATGATTGTGTGTTGCACTTAATGACTAATATTTCATTTCATTTGTGTATGTCGTGTTAAATTTTGGGCAACCAAAAACCGGCTGCTGCCGCTGGGATGTAAGCGATCGGTCACTTTTGTTTTCGTTGCAAAATCGTTTTTGCATCCGAGCACAGATCGCCAAACGATTTTGCAGATTTCTTCTATGTTTTCAGGGCGTTTTGTTTGAATTGATAACTAATATTTTAATTTATGTTGCAGGATCCTGGATGCTAGGCCGTTGTGGATGTTCTATGCTGTTTTGTGTTTTAATCTTGAAATTTACTAATCACAACTTTGTTTGCTTGTCTGTTTGATACAGGTATTCGAAGTGCTTGGTGCACTGGTAGAATCATTGATATGAGTGTATTAATAATCATTTATTACTAGTCCTTGTGTCTTATTAAAAACTGTTAAAATTTATGGAAAACCGCTCACAGCGAACTCGAAAAGCTGAATGCTTTGCTGCTGCAAATGTCAATCCATCATTATTCATCAATCGATAAAGAAGATAATTCAAGATACGGGATTCTGATATGATGGGAAAGGATTTCTGCAATATACCAAAGGAAGAAGATCTTAAATGGATAGAATAGATTATAGAAATGAGAAAATTGACGAAATTGCGTTTAAAATGGGACGGCAACCAAGAACCAGTCAGTATCAATTAGAAACAAAATCTGCTTTAATTTCAACTGAACTTCATTTCAATTTTGCGTTAAAATACTTAGAGTCAATCGGTTAACAACTACACACACACACACACACACACATACACTTACACTTTCTGCCCTGTTCATGATCATTGACTGGGCTCTTAGGGTATTGCTGTGCTTCGGCACGGCTTACCTAACATTTTTAACACAACTACACCTACACATTTTTTACATCATCATAAATAACATAAATTAAAACCATACAACATTGGGTCAGCAACAATAGAAACCGAATAAAATGAAGAATGATACTCAAATATTGAATTAGATTTCATATTCTGGCGAAAACATTTGCAGGCAGCCAACTTTAAATTGCATAATTTATAATAAGACACGAAGAAACCAAGCAGATGGAGAATTTTCTTCAAGATGTACGTGGATTCCATTAAGAAAATGGAAAATATTGGCGGACTGAATTATTCCAAACGAGGAGCGAAGTCGAAGATAGAATGGGTCCTGAATTAACAGGAACAACTAAATAATGAACTACAAGTTAAATACAACGAGTAAAATGGAATAGAAAAATTTGATCAAAATGAAAATAGAAATTGGATATGAGTCTCAACTGTCATAAATAATTGTGTTTGTGCATTTTTATATAGTGCGCGTGTGTTGAATTATAGTGCGGGAGTGAAAATCGAATTTCATCAGTTTTTACATTTACATACACACACACACACATACACTTACACTTTCTACCCTGTTCATGATCATTGTCAGGGTTCTTGGGTAGTGGTGTGCTTCGGCACATCTTACCTTACATTTTTAACACAAAAACACCTACATATCACATTTTCAACGTATCAACTTTTGTGCAGTGATGTGCATTATTAATAGTGCGGGAGTGTTGCAATATTGTGCCCGAGTGTTGAATTATAGTGCGGGAGTGAAAATCGAATTTCAAGAATGATACTCAAAGATTGTATTAGATTTTATTTTCTGGAGAAAACATTTGCAAGCAGCCAACTTCAAATAGCATCATTTATAATAAGACACGAAGAAATCAAGCAGATGGAGAATTTTCCCAAAGATGTATGAAGATTAAGAAAATGAAAAATATCAGCCAATCGAATTATTCCGAACGAAGAACGAGAAATTACCAGAAGTCGAAGATATAATGGATCCTGAA
The DNA here is from genome assembly GCF_025399875.1 of Dalotia coriaria. NCBI lineage: Eukaryota > Metazoa > Arthropoda > Insecta > Coleoptera > Staphylinidae > Dalotia > Dalotia coriaria. The sequence goes on from NW_027045447.1 coordinate 9,543,036, forward strand.
TTAACAGTAACAACTATGGAATGAACTTCAAGTAAGATACAAAGAGAAAAATTGAACAATTGAATCAAATTGAAAATTGGAATTGGATATGGATAGCAACTGCATGTAAATTATTACAAAAGTTTGTGCGTTTTTATATAGTGCACGAGTGTGTTTATATAGTGCGCGAGTGTGTTTATACAGTGTTTTAAAAGAATCAACAACTATTTAGAAGTATAGAAGACAGAAGACAAAACCCCAGAAGAAGGAACTTATCAAGAAAAATATCATCCTCAACTGAAAATAAATGGAATTGGATACATCTCAGAAAGAGAAATGAAATAAAATGGAAACGTTTTAAATGCTGATATCAACTTATAGTGAAGTAAGCTGTGAATTATTAATAGCACGAGTGTTGAAGTATGTATAAAGGGCCGTTACACAAGTGTTAAAAAGTGAGTAAGTGGGAGTAAGTCGTGAAATATTTAATACTCCTTTACAGGCTCTAAACAGTTTGGTACGATTGCAGAAAAGTCACTGGTTTGAAGCTAGTCATGTTGCACGCTGCTGCTCGTTGTTGAATGCGAAACAAGAAGATCCTTCCATCCGAGGCCAAGAAGAGATGAGGCGTTTTATTGATATATAAGTATTATCAAAAGAAGTTGAGGTGAGCTACATTTACAATAAATTTGGTCGCAATAATATTTATTTTCATATATATATTTTAATGTTAGCAGAAGATGCCGAAGAAGCAGATGATCCGTCCACGCCGAGGTTGGATTGTGAATGTCTCAGCCCAGCCATCTTCCGCCTTGGGGGTCAGGGCCTGATGTGTATACCCATCAAGGAATGGGCTACTACCCTCAGGGTCAAAACTGAAAGAAACTGAGGTGAGTTTCTATTACACAATTTTTATCACTAGATTTTTTTATTTCATTTATTTTATTGATGTTAATTTCAGCTGAAGACGAAGAAGAAGAGGCTGATGTGATGCAGCGTTCCACTAACGCCGATGTCGATCCTGAAGGTCTCTGGCTCAGCTATCTTTTCTGCCTTTAGTCAGGGCCTGAATGTGTATACCCCATCAAGGAATGGGCTACTGACCTCAGGGTATGCCAAACTGAAAGAAAACTGAGGTGAGTTTTATTACAACATTTTTCTTATCACTTTTTTATTTACTTATTTTATGGATGTTAATCTCAGCTGAAGACGAAGAAGAAGACGCCGATATGATGCAGTTCCACTAACGCCGATGTCGATCCTGAAGGTCTTGGCTCAGGTATCTTTCCGCCTTTGGGGGTCAGGGCCTGGTGTGTATACCCATCAAGGAATGGGCTACTGCCCTCAGGGGTATGCCAAATTGGAAAGAAACTGAGGTGAGTTTTATTACAATCATTTTCTTATCACTAGATTTTTTATTTACTTATTTTATTGATGTTAATTTCAGCTGATGTGTATACCCATCAAGGAATGGGCTACTACCCTCAGGGGTTTGCAAAACTGGAAAGAAACTGAGGTGAGTTTTATTACAATCAATTTTTTATCACAAGATTTTTATTTACTTATTTTATTGATGTTAATTTCAGCTGAAGACGAAGAAGAAGAGGCCGATGTGATGCAGTTCCACTAACGCCGATGTCGATCCTGAAGGTCTCAGCTCAGCTATCTTTCCGCCTTTGGGGGTCAGGGCCTGATGTGTATACCCATCAAGGAATGGGCTACTGCCCTCAGGGGTATGCCAAACTGGAAAGAAACTGAGGTGAGTTTTATTACAACATTTTTCTTATCACTTTTTTATTTACTTATTTTATGGATGTTAATCTCAGCTGAAGACGAAGAAGAAGACGCCGATATGATGCAGTTCCACTAACGCCGATGTCGATCCTGAAGGTCTTGGCTCAGGTATCTTTCCGCCTTTGGGGGTCAGGGCCTGATGTGTATACCCATCAAGGAATGGGCTACTGCCCTCAGTGGTTTGCCAAACTGGAAAGAAACTGAGGTGAGTTTTATTACAATCATTTTTTTATCACAAGATTTTTTATTTACTTATTTTATTGATGTTAATTTCAGCTGAAGACGAAGAAGAAGAGGCCGATGTGATGCGGTTCCACTAACGCCGATGTCGATCCTGAAAGACTGGTTCAGCTATCTTTCCGCCTTTGGGGATCAGGGCCCGATGTGTATACCCATCAAGGAATGGGCTACTGCCCTCAGGGGTATGCCAAACTGGAAAGAAACTGACGTGAGTTTTATTACAATATTAACTACGAGTAACAACTAATACAAATAATTCAATATTAATACATTTTAAAATAATTATTTCTGTTTTTAGAACTTTCATGAACTTCCGATGTGTATACCCATCAAGGAATAGGCTGCTGTCTCCCGGGGAATAAATTAATATTTGTTCGTAATAATATTTGATTAATTTTTTTTTGACTGTTAACAGAAGTCAAAGAAGAAGATGTGATCCGTCCACGTCGAGGTTGATCCTAACGGTCACAAATTAGCCAGTTGTCCAGCTGATCACCAAGGGTCAGGGCCTGATGTGTATACCCATCAAGGAATGGGTTCCTACCCTTGCAAAGCCGGAAAGTAACTGAGGTGAGTGTTGTATTCATTTTTTATTATATAATTTTATTTACTTATTATATTATTGTTAACCGTAGCTGAAGAAGAATCCGATGTGATGCAGTTCTATTCATGCCGAGATCGATTCTGATGTATCCAGCTTCCCAACGAAAAAAAAGCTTTTGGGGCAGGGTTCGATGTGTATACCCGTCAAGGAATGGGCTGCTGCCTCCAAGGGTATGAACAGTCGGCAAAATGCTGAGGTGAGTGGATTTACAATTAATATCAATTAAATTCTACTCACAATATTATTAATTTTCGTAATTATCAAATTTCAATAATATTTTAATATTAACATGTTTTGAATTTCTTATTTGATGTTATATAAATTACGTCTTCATGAGTATTTATAAAATTATTTACAGAAGTTGGATGATGGCATCATTTCTCTGGGGATGAAGATGAGGTTTTAAGTATATGGGGGCATAGCGCAGCAACATACACACTAATTATAAATTTTTTAATTGCCTTAGTATTTTTTGTTTTTCATAGATTTGTGAAGAAAAATGAAGAGTGAAGAAGACTAAGAAGAAAGAAAATAGAAGAGTAAAGAAGACTAAGAAGAAAGAAAATAGAAAAGTGAAGAAAACTAAGAAGAAAGAAAATAGAAGACTAAGAAGAAAGAAAATAAAAGAGTGAAGAAGACTAAGAAGAAAGAAAATAGAAGAGTAAAGAAGACTAAGAAGAATGAAAATAGAAAAGTGAAGAAAACTAAGAAGAAAGAAAATAGAAGACTAAGAAGAAAGAAAATAAAAGAGTGAAGAAGACTAAGAAGAAAGAAAATAGAAGAGTAAAGAAGACTAAGAAGAATGAAAATAGAAAAGTGAAGAAAACTAAGAAGAAAGAAAATAGAAGAGTGAAGAAGACTAAGAAGAAAGAAAATAGAAGATATCTTATTCTACAAAAAAGAATACAGAAGAAAAATAATCAAATCTCAGAATGAGATAACTTTGAATTGTGTTTCATATGTTCACGAGCAGTTCGTAGTGTAGTAGTAGAATGCACGTAGTCGTAGTAATAGAAAGTAGTAGTAGTATTAGTTGTAGTTATAGTGGACTGCAAAATGAACATTGAAATGCAATCAGTTATCATTACCTTCTGTTGCTGATTTCCTTAATTCATAGATGTAACAAAGCCGAAGTAAGTTGACTTTATTTTTGGTTATTACTCAGTTTTGTCACTTACAAATTTCAATGTGACTTGTATTTTCAACTGTAGATAGTTGAAAGTAATAATTAACCTTATTTTGTCTACTTTAACACCTTCTACAATATATTTATTGTTTTAGGAAGGAACACGATGAGTTTCTGCCAACGTCGAGGTGTCTACGGGGTATGGGTAGTATCATTTCGTTTCTATATCGCGAATTTTAGACAAATAAAATCAAGTCAATTCTTCTGCGAACAACATTAAACAATACGAACAATATTAAAAATTATCTATATTCGAATTTTAACAACCGCGCCGCGTCTACCGCGTGGTAATCAGGGGCGCAACATAATTATTATTAAACAAACACTGCATGTTTCCGCATCAATCAACATACTGCCTTTGGAGGTGAGGACAGAGACTGCACCCATCTGGAACCTCTGAGGGTGGTCGCCGCGTTCATCATCATATTCATAATTATAAATTTGATATAATGGACAATCGGGTTGCATGTCCATCGCGAGCGACAGACACTACACAACCAACACTACACTAACACATACACACACATTACACTTACCTTACACATATCGGAAGGGCGGTGCAGCCGATGAACACATTTTTGCCATTGTTATCTCGATTATTTGCTTTGATTTATTAAAAAAATAATCGAAATAACATTAACCCGGCTCAGGGGATGGTTATTGAAAACTTTCCACCTGGGTAATTCTTGTCAGGCGAGGACTAATTTTTGCTTGTTTTAGGGATTTTGCATCTGAGTCTGACATCGTAGAAGGACCATTCTAGTATCAGATTGTAAGTAATTAATTCCTTTATCATTTTTCTAAATAACTTTTATGATTATCGTACAAATTGACCCCCAAAATTGCATTTTTATGTTTGAAGGACTAATTTTTGCTTGTTTTAGGGATTTTGCACCTGAGTCTGACATCGTAGAAGGACCATTCTGGTATCAGATTGAAAGTAATTAATTCCTTTATCATTTTCCTCAATAACTTTTGTGATTATCGTACAAATTGATCCCAAAAAGTGCATTTTTATGTTCAAAAGACTAATTTTTGCTTGTTTTAGGGATTTTGCACCTGAATATGACATCGTAGAAGGACCATTCTAGTATCAGATTGTAAGTAATTAATTCCTTTATCATTTTCCTCAATAACTTTTGTGATTATCGTACAAATTGATCCCAAAAAGTGCATTTTTATGTTCGAAGGACTAATTTTTGATGGTTTTAGGGATTTTGCACCTGAGTCTAACATCGTAGAAGGACCATTTTGGTATCAGATTGTAAGTAATTAATTCCTTTATCATTTTTTTAAATAACTTTTATGATTATCGTACAAATTGACCCCCAAAATTGCATTTTTATGTTTGAAGGACTAATTTTTGCTTGTTTTAGGGATTTTGCACCTGAGTCTGACATCGTAGAAGGACCATTCTAGTATCAGATTGTAAGTAATTAATTCCTTTATCATTTTTCTAAATAACTTTTGTGATTATCGTACAAATTGACCCTCAAAATTGCATTTTTATGTTCGAAGGACTAATTTTTGCTTGTTTTAGGGATTTTGCACCTGAGTCTGACATCGTAGAAGGACCATTCTGGTATCAGATTGTAAGTAATTAATTCCTTTATCATTTTCCTCAATAACTTTTGTGATTATCGTACAAATTGATCCCAAAAAGTGCATTTTTATGTTCAAAAGACTAATTTTTGCTTGTTTTAGGGATTTTGCACCTGAGTCTGACATCGTAGAAGGACCATTCTAGTATCAGATTGTAAAGTACTTCAATTCTATCATTCTCACAACTTTTGTGACATTCTACAAATTGATCCCAAAAAAGTGCATTTTTATGTTCGAAGGTGACCAATTTTGATGGTTTTAGTGGATTTCCGCACCTGAGCCCAACATCGTAGAAGGACTATTTTGGTATCAGATTGTAAGTACTAATTCCTTTATCATTTTTCTATAACTCCTTTTGTGACATCGTACAAATTGATCCCAAAAAAGTGCATTTTTATGTCTAAAAAAGACTAATTTTGCTTGTTTTAGGGATTTGCACCTGAGTCTGACATCGTAGAAGGACCATTCTAGTATCAGATTGTGTACTTCAATTCTCTTTATCATCTTTTTCTAAATAACTTTGTGAATAGTCTCTAAATTAACCCTTAAAATTGCATTTTTATGTTCAAAAGACTAATTTTGCTTGTTTTAGGGATTTTGCACCTGAAAGTCTGACATCGTAGAAGGACCATTCTGTATCAGATTGAAAGTACTAATTCCTTTATCATTTTCCTCAATAACTTTGTGATTATCAAAATAAAATTGATCCCAAAAGTGCATTTTATGTTCAAAAGACTACTTTTGCTTGTTTTAGGATTTTGCACCTGAATATGCATATCGTAGAAGGACCATTCTAGTATCAGATTGTAAAGTAATTACCCTTTATCATTTTCTCAATAACTTTTGGGATTATCGTACAAATTGATCCCAAAAAGTGCATTTTATGTTCGAAGGACTACCTTTTGATGGTTTTAGGGATTTTTGTACCTTGAGTCTAACATCGTAGAAGGACCATTTTGGTATCAAATAAAGTAAATGAACCTCTATCATTTCTTAAATAACTTTTATGATTATCGTACAAATTGACCCCCAAAATTGTATTTTTATGTTTGAAGGACTAATTTTTAGCTTGTTTTAGATTTTGCATCTGAGTCTGACATCGTAGAAGGACCTCATTCTAGTATCAGATTGTAAGTACTAATTCCTTTATCATTTTCTAAATAACTTTATGATTATCACAAATTGACCCCCAAAATTGCATTTTATGTTTGAAGGACTAATTCTTGCTTAAGTTTTTAGGATTTTGCACCTGAGTCTGACATCGTAGAAGGAATTCATTCTGTATCAGATTGAAAGTACTAATTCCCTTTATCATTTTCCTCAATAACTTTGTGATTATCGTACAAATTGATCCCAAAAAGTGCATTTTATGTTCAAAGACTAATTTTTGCTTGTTTTAGGGATTTTGCACCTGAATATGACATCGTAGAAGACCATTCTAGTATCAGATTGTAAGTACTCAATTCCCTTTATCATTTTCCTCAATAACTTTTGTGATTATCGTACAAATTGATCCCAAAAAAGTGCATTTTTATGTTCGAAGGACTAATTTTTGATGGTTTTGTGGGATTTTGGTAGCAACCGCAACGGAAGTACAAATACTACGTATTGCTAAGTGTGTTACTGGTTTCCGATTCAAATTTAATCTACTTTCAGAATCCGAAAGCAAATTTACAAATTCAATTATTACAGAACCTGCATTTTGCTGAAAAAAGATTTCGTCATAAAAGGCAAAACATTTTTCTTTTTTATGTCGAATGTTGTTTTCAAAATTGCAAATAGGGCCCTAAACGGTTAGCATAAAGCCAAAAAGTTACTAAAATAATCGATGTAAAATTAAATTATCAATCACATAATCCGAAAACAGAATTTAAAATTCAACTTTTAATTTTCAACATAAAAAAGAGAAATCTTTTGCCTTTTTATAACAAAATCTTTTCTTTAAAAAATTTTGTGCCATTTTTGGTTTTTCAATAATGATGCTTATCTTGTCCAGGAATTTTCCTGGGATCAAGAATATGCAATTATTTTTATTCTAGCCCCTTTTAGTTGTCGAGATATCTCACTATTTAATCTTCATAAATTAGCTATCTCGACAACCAAAAGGGCTAGAATAAAAATAACTACATATTCTTGATCCCAAAGAATTCTAGACAAGATGGCATAATTTTCAAATGAAGAAATGGGCACAAAAATTTTAAAGAAAAGTTTTATATAAAAAAGGCAAAAGATTTCTTTTATGTTGAAAATTAAAAGTTGGAATTTTGAAATTCTGTTTGAGGCTGCTGATATATAATTTAATTCTATACATCGATTATTTTAGTAAAGTTTTTTCCTAGCATTAACCGTTTAGGCCCTATTTGCAATTATAATAAAATACGTGTATCCCGTCGGAATCGTCTAATTTATGAAGATTAAATGGTAATTATCTCGACAACTAGAAGGGCTAGAAAAAAAAGAACTACATATTCTTGATCCTTGAAGAATTCTGGACAAGATGGCATCATTATTGAAAAACCACAAACATGGCACAAAAAATTTTGTCGACAAATTCCAGTGAAATTATACACAAAAATCTTTTGAATATTAGGATCGCAGAAAGTGCAGTAGGCTGGTGAATAGCAGGTAATTTCTAATAGCGACGTAGTTTAGTGACTCATGGATAGATGGCACTAGTGATACCGTTTTCAAATTAATATTGATACAAATTGACTTTGAATTATTTCCCATATCTAACAGTGACATTACCATTTAAGTTTAAGGAATTTATAGATTAATTAAAAGAGTAATGATGTTGCGAGCTATGTTCTCGGTTTGGGACAAATAAAACAATAAAAATTTATAGTTAAAAATATAAAACTACAATTTTTATTTGAACATGTAGAATACATATACATCACAAACTCAATTTTTGAATATATACAGCATTTTTAAAAATACAAGCATAAAAACAGGATAATATTATACAATTATATAATGCTCTTTTTATAACTATTAACAAAATAAACAAAAATGATATCAATAACAGCTTCAAAATGTTGTAAATTCATTCAATCGTATTTGGAATCATCATCAACACCGGCAATCCAATCTTTAATTTCTCGGACTCTATAATAAGTATTAGTATATATAAATCTCGCAATAAATTTCAATACCGAGAGACACAGAATTAAATGTTCATCTGGGAAAATTAATTCAAACATATTCTAGCAGCGCGTTCGCGTGTTATACTAAAAAAAACTACAATTCCTAGCGCAACGAGTACTACGGCGCAAACACAACTTTCATTATAACTCGCGTTACGGAATTTTCTGGCAAAACATTTTTATACTGGGAGATGCAAAATTAAATTCTGCATCTGGGAAAATTAATCCGAACTAATTATGACACCGCGTTCGCGTGTTATAACAAAAAAACTACAATTCCTAGCGCAACGAGTACTACGGCGCAAACACAACTTTCACTATAACTCGCGTTACGGAATTTTCTGGCAAAACATTTTTATACTGGGAGATGCAAAATTAAATTCTGCATCTGGGAAAATTAATCCGAACTAATTATGACACCGCGTTCGCGTGTTATAACAAAAAAACTACAATTCCTAGCGCAACGAGTACTACGGCGCAAACACAACTTTCATTATAACTCGCGTTACGGAATTTTCTGGCAAAACATTTTTATACTGGGAGATGCAGAATTAAATTCTGCATCTGGGAAAATTAATCCGAACTAATTATGACACCGCGTTCGCGTGTTATAACAAAAAAACTACAATTCCTAGCGCAACGAGTACTACGGCGCAAACACAACTTTCATTATAACTCGCGTTACGGAATTTTCTGGCAAAACATTTTTATACTGGGAGATGCAAAATTAAATTCTGCATCTGGGAAAATTAATCCGAACTAATTATGACACCGCGTTCGCGTGTTATAACAAAAAAACTACAATTCCTAGCGCAAGGAGTGACAAAAATCACCCTTTCATTCAAATTTTCGCGGGTTCCTACGGTGCCCTGAACACGAGTCACTTTTACCGCTAGCCTCGTAAGGTGCCCTGAATCGAGTCACTTCTACCGCTAACAAATACCACCCGGCGGAGATTTCTGGCAATTCTGCTTTTTGAAATCCTCGCTGAAAATTAATCCGAACTAGGTATGCCCGAGTTCGCGTGTTATAACAATAACGCGCAAATATACAAAAATTTAACTATAACTCGCGTACCTAATTTTCTGGCAATCAGAAGTATAAACATACATGCAAAATGTACATATATCTAAGAAAATAAAAATAAATTGAGACTTACCAGGAGTGCAAATCCTGAGATTGAGAATCGTAGAACAAGTATTGAAGCCAAGTAGGAAACATATCAGAGAATGGATTTGCATTAAAACCAGAATTGTTCGCTTGAATCGACACTACAAAACCCGAAATTTTGAACTGTACTGAAGAGAAATTCCCGATCAAATAAAACTGCGGTAAGAACAAATCAAAATAATTCAATGAAATATTTAATCAAAAGAATAGAAATACTAACACCGATAAATAAATAGAAGTCAAACAATTCTCGTGTGCAAGTTGTAGGGTACGGAATAAATATATTTTTATCTGTTTTATTTTCATGCATCAACCGGCCTAGCATCTCGCATCAGTCGGGGGAGCAAACCGAAAAGAAATGTCAATAAATTCGCATATCAGGGGCATTCCAGTGTAAACATTAAACATCAGTAAAAATAAGCATATCCCAGGCGGGCAATGTATTAAATTTATAGTAATTCAAACCGGAATGACAATTACAATGACGCGAAACTGAACTATGCCCATGAAATGAAGAATTTAATTATAATCTCACCCATGTACTCTCTCCACGTGTATGGTAACTCATGGCCCTCACTGGTATTTCTTCAATTACTATAATAAATGAATAAAAGTTAAAACATGTTATATAAATGCAAAATAAAAGAATGTTATCAATTCGTGCATCAAAACACGATGTTTGTTGTCGAAATGTGGGTGCACGGTGCATTCCACACGGCGAACGAGATAAGAACACACTAGTTGTAAACAAACACCGATAAGCGTCAATAGTCAGAAGATTGAACACAATGCTAGCTGGCAATGTCGGCACAAGTTAGAAACGCTTAGATTTTAATTTGAATTTAATAAAAGATGCAAACGTTCATATGAATTTACTGTATTAATTAGGTTTTAAGACCGTATTGTTTGCAACAGAGGCGCAATACCGGCAGCGGCCATGATGCGCCTGAAAGGGGAACACATGCACGGCGAACGCGACGTTATATCGGATACCGACAGGCGCATAGAACGGAAAACTAAATCAATTACATTTATTATTCTAACTTTAAATTAAGTCCAATGTTATTTACGCAAGTGCAGAATAAAATAAATAGCAATTCTTACCAATTGGAAGATGGCCGACGGCACTTCACAACAGGTAAACAACATGGCCGCGATACACTTAGGTACGCGCAAATAATAAATAACAGTACTAAAGTTACTAAAGTCAAGTTAAAAAAATTAAATAGTCAATTGATGATCGAATATAATACGAACTGGAAAGTAGAAGTCCGGATAAACGATACGAGTCGCACAAAACACGTCTGAATCAACCAGAGACCGACACGAAACTGGTCGCAAGCTGTATAAGCAACGATGAGGCAGTTTATGATAAGAAAGCAAGAGATGCGCAAAGCCGGCGGTGCGTCGATGAAACGCGACCATATGCGCGAATTGCATTTGGCAGTTTACCTGGGATCAAAACTAAACTAAGATGCAGCAATATGCGGCGTGAGGTGTTGGCAACGACGACACACGGCAATGCGATAAGAAAGTGTATATTGTGTTCCAATAAACACAATGCTTTATTTTACAATTTTTAGTCCATGCTATTGCGATATATAAATGATACAGTGGTTTCGAAATTTAGATTAGTAAGGATAATAAAAAATTAAAATTCGATTTGCGTATTTCTGATTTCTTATGCTGACAGATTGCCAGATTTAGTGATATTTAATTTGAACATGCATCGTTTTTCGTTTACCGGGTAACACATTAGTCCGTAATCATCAGTTGATAATAAAAATGTATTAGAATTAATATAAAATTGTTAGTCATATTCATGAAGGAATTGAAGAATATTTGCTTAAATTTACGATCCTAATATAATAAACAGCAACGGTGTGTTTTGATTTCACGAAATAAAGATTCGATACCTGCAGGTAAACAAACTTATCTCTTGCGCGAAATCGCGTGATCCACACGGACACGGTGTGCACTCACTACCACCAACAAGCAATATTTAATGCAAAACCATAAATCTTAGCGCCATCTAACCTTTGAAAATATTAATCAACTACAAAACAAATCATCAAATTATCAAATATGCAACAAAAATATGCAAAACAAGTCAATACATATCTGGAAATGAGGTAAATAAATTTCAATACAGGGAGACACAGAATTAAATTCCGCATCAGAGAAAATGATTTCGAACTTATTGTGACACCGCGTTCGAGTGTTCAATCATTTCATTTTATTCAACCGCGAATATCTGGTAAACTAAAAGAAATAAATAGGATCTGATCGCAGCGTCTTTATCTACGGACTAATCTCTATAAGATAAGATAGTTAAAACGGAAATCTGTGAAATGAAATTTTAATTCTTAAGAAAAAAATTGCCAAGGGGGGCTGCTTGATACTTTTTTTCGACGATTTTTGATAATTCATATCTCTTAAAATAAAAGAGATAGCTACCAACGAATTGCTGATTATGAAAGATTGGAAAATTCTCAATCAGATAAAAATATAAAATAATTATATTTCCTACAGTAAAAGGTCGAAAATCGCGACTGAAAGTGCTAAAAAGTGACATTTCTCTATTTTTGGCCATTTTATTCAAACGCGAATATCTCGTAAACTAAAAGAGATAAAAGTTAAGATCTGATCGCAGCGTCTTAATCTACGGACTAAAAGAGATAATCTCTATCAGATAGAATAGTTAAAACGGAAATCTGTGAGATGAAATTTTCAATCTTAAGAAAAAAATTGCCAAGGGGGGGTGCTTGATACTTTTTTTCGACGATTTTCAAAAATTCATATCTCTTAAACTAAAAGAGATAGCTACCAACGAATTGTTGATTATGAAAGATTGGAAGATTCTCAATCAGATAAAAATATAAAATAATTATATTTCCTACAGTAAAAGGTCGAAAAACGCGACTAAAAGTGCTAAAAAGTGACATTTTGCAATTTTTGCCCATTTTATTCAATCGCGAATATCTCGTAAACTAAAAGAGATATTTAAGATCTGATCGCAGCGTCTTAATCTACGGACTAATCTTTATAAGATAAGATAGTTAAAACGGAAATCTGTGAGATGAAATTTTAATTCTTAAGAAAAAATTGCCAAGGGGGGGTGCTTGATACTTTTTTTCGACGATTTTTGATAATTAATATCTCTTAAACTAAAAGAGATAGCTACCAACGAATTGCTGATTATGAAAGATTGGAAAATTCTCAATCAGATAAAAATATAAAATAATTATATTTCCTACAGTAAAAAGTCGAAAATCGCGACTGAAAGTGCTAAAAAGTGACATTTCTCAATTTTTGCCCATTTTATTCAAACGCGAATATCTCGTAAACTAAAAGAGATATTTAAGATCTGATCGCAGCGTCTTAATCTACGGACTAATCTCTATAAGATAAGATAGTTAAAACGGAAATCTGTGAGATGAAATTTTAATTCTTAAGAAAAAAATTGCCAAGGGGGGGTGCTTGATACTTTTTTCGACGATTTTTGATAATTAATATCTCTTAAACTAAAAGCGATAGCAACCAACGAATTGCTGATTATGAAAGATTGGAAAATTCTCAATCAGATAAAAATATAAAATAATTATATTTCCTACAGTAAAAGGTCGAAAATCGCGACTAAAAGTGCTAAAAAGTGACATTTCTCAATTTTTGCCCATTTTATTCAAACGCGAATATCTCGTAAACTAAAAGAGATATTTAAGATCTGATCGCAGCGTCTTAATCTACGGACCAATCTCTATCAGATAGAATAGTTAAAACGGAAATCTGTTTAGTTAAAAAATACATACACAAGCTTGATAGATCTTTCTTAATGATGAGAATCAACATGGCGGCGATATATATCCGATTTATTTCGTAACCGACACCAAACACAACGCTGAGTGAAGAATGTTATCAAATCCACTATCACGTGACTTGTAATATACATAACAAACGCAATCAAACCGGCATTTCCAAACATTAAACTAATTACAATAGTCGCAAAGTACAAATAAATAGTCGATTGACCTTTGAGTGTAACACAAATTTAGAATATTGAAGTCTGAATAAACGATATAAGTCTCTCAAAACACGACTGGACTAACCAGCGACCGGCACGAAACTGGCTGCAATCCACCGATGGGGCATACCGAAACTGCGTAAACAATGACGAGACAGTATATGATAAGAAAGTAAGCGGTGCGCAAAGACGGCGCGTCGACGGTACGCGATCTTGTGCGTGAATTTGCAATAGGAACATTACCTGTGATCTAAACTGAAGTAGACTTCGCTGCATGCAGCAAGTTGATGTGGCGCTAGGAGATAGCGCGCGAGACACATGCGATAAAAAAGTTGTTTACACCGAATCGCAGATAAACGCATTGTACGAGTACACAAAACTATTCTCGTGCCCACGTTTGTCGATAAATATAAAAATAAGCCGTATAACTCGATTTTATGATTTTCAGTGCATCCTAGTACCATCTATGAAAGCGATAGGTACTAGTCCCACTATTTAGACTATTATAATTATTCATAGCTGATATCTTCTAAACTAAAAGAGATAGCAACCACAAAATTGTAGATTATGAAAGATTGGGAAATTCTGTATAAGAAAGAAATTTAATATAATTTAATTTCATGGGGTAAAAGGTCTAAAATCGAGACTGAAAGTGCTCAAAATTTCAATTTTTAATTTTTGGCTATTTATTTCAATTGCGAATATCTCGTAAACTAAAAGAGACAGAAAGAAACGAATCGCAAATTCTTAATATACGGACAATTCTCTATCAAATAAGACAGTTAAGTTGGAAATCTAAGAGATAAAATTTTAATTCATAAGAAAAAATGAGCGAATGAGAGTCAGTTATACATTTATCCACGTAAAGTGCCCTGAACACGAGTCACTTCTACCGCTACCCTCATACGGTGCTCTGAACACAAGTCACTTCTACCGCTACCCTCATACGGTGCTGGTAACACGAGTCACTTCTACCGCTACCCTCATACTGTGCCCTGAACACGAGTCACTTCTATCATCTATTATATATTTAAAATATCTAAGGGCAGCTAGAGCAGTGATTTTAAAATATAAATAAAAAAGTATGTAACAAACTAATTAATATCATCTACACAGGCACACCCGGCCGTTGTTTTGAGAGCTCTTGCCGTTTGTTAGGCCCTCCACTAGAAGTTGTCCGTTTCACTTGACCATTATCCACCTGAAAAAGATGCTTACATGGTACAAAGTTACATGAAATTGTAGAAAATTCCATACCAATGAATCTATTGCTTTGAACTGCCAATACCAACTTGCACGATACAAAATTGGACGATGATCAAACCTATTATCATCAGGACTGTACGCTTCTGCGTGATAGGAAGGTGTTAGCACAGTCATTTTGTGTCTGTTGATAGCATAACATCTGAAGAAAAATAAAGAATTAACCACCAGTAACCAGAAATGTTCATCAGACATAATTAACCTGAAGAAGTGTTTAACTTTCTCAGCAACTTCCCTTGGAGTGTATGTAGTCGACCAGGTCTGTGTGAGTTTGCAGAACATTGAATAAGGTCCACAATATTGCTGCTTCCGTAATTTACCAAAGGCACTTAACTCGGCATAGGTCATGCCCATTTCCTGCTCGTCAGTTTGTGCTAGTTGACCTTCAATCAAAGGCTTCAATTCAGCCGTTGGGGGTGCTTTCACTATATCCGCAATGATTGAAATTTTGAACTGATCTTTAAAATAATTTAAGAACGAACGCAGATCAGTTTTTGAAATGCCACCAATAGGATTAATATCAGCGCTGGAGCAATCGTATTTTGTCATGTATCCCCTCAGAGCTTCATCAACGTTGGCTGATCCTAAAACCAACAACCCACCGGGCCTACCTCTCACCCACAACATCAATTGCGCAAATAAATACGATAGAACCATTCGCAGTCTAGCTTGGATATTTTGCAGAGCAATGTTTTGTCTTGGACAACCACCTTGATTATCAAATTTAGGAAAATATCCCGTCACTGAACTAAATATTGCTAGAACCGAACTAACAACTGAATCAATAGTTATAACCATGTGATGACTCCCAATTTGCGCGGCTAAGGTGGCTGCGCGATGTTTTGTCTCTTTCGTCGAGTTTGTAGTACCCATGTAACATGTTACCAAAAGACGTTGACATAATTCGGAGGCGGATGCCGGAATGTATTCAGGATTAGCCAGGATTCTTCGAATGTCCGCACGGACTTTGCAGTCACCCGTTTGAACTGCTTTCACTATCATGTTACACATTGAATACACAATTAAAGCTGTGCTGCTTGAATCAACACCACCACTCAAAGGAAGGAAAAAGCCACCTTGACCTGAACGACGAAGGTAATCCCACAGCCAACAAGCAGGACCCTAAATAAAAAAAAAGTTACTCGGTTGAACCAAATCTAACAAATTGACATACTTGTGCAATTTCCTCTTCTGGGCGCAAATAATTCCATTCAATTGGCATCGCTATAGGTAGCATAGCATCATCATCACCAGACAATGAAAAGTCAACTTGAATTCTAGGATAAGCGGGGCTCGCCGAACTCATAGCGCTTCTCGAACGCAAACTGTTACGATACGTACGAATATCTTCCAAATCAATCGTAGAAGTTGTCACTTCCTTCTCACATACAAGTTCATCAAAAATAATTTACAAACCTTTAAAAAATTCGCACTTACAACATCCTGCAATGAAAATTGCTTGGCATAGTTCAACAAATCACCGTTCAAAGCAATACATGAACCTCCATTGAAATATACTCTTTGTCCATCACAACCTCTCAAGTTACTGAACAAGTAACATCCTCCTGATTTAAATGTGGCACTCTTTACCAAATCACAGACAACATAAGCCTTCCTCAACTCTGTATAACTGCCTGAGCTGTTCACAAAAATCTCCACTCCATCCAAACCCATTTCAATATGTGGACTATGTGGATTCCATAACTCCTCACAAATTTCAAACCCAATACAAGTATCAATTGTTGACAGAACTGCATCACCAAAAGGCACTATTGTCTGACCAGTTATTTTAGCAATCATCCGCGGCAAAAAGAAATCCTCAACTTGTCGTACCTTCATTTATAGGTATATGTATGAATTTCTTAGTTAAAACTTAATAATTTTTACCTTTTTCCAACCAGAAAACCATCTTGTCTCCCGATAGTTTCCTCCATCACACATCATTAATTTGGGTCTAATTAAAAGTATTTTTTGATTAAGAAAGAGTACTCTACAGTTGTAAGCTGTATTTTTGTGCATAACTGGCATTCCAACATCAACTATAATGTTCTTACATCTTGGAGCCTTCAGCAAATCTGCTAGTACTTCCCAACTATGTAAAAATGTGTCACTTTCATAAAAGTGGTCTTCACAGCTGTAACCACTACAATAAAAATAATACATAATTATTTTGTTTTAGTAATTTATTGAATGCATACCAAATCTCCAATTCAGGACCAGTTCGAAAGGCTGCACCTGCATCAATTGCTTCAAGAATACTCTCAAAAATCCTCTCCTTGTTACCATCAAAGTCCAGAGCCCATTGGTTCAGGGTAGAAACGGCGAAAGTTGCTTTCCTTCCCATTTTACTATCTAAAACATCCAAAAGAAAACTATATTTCTAACCCTTAAGACTTGTACACTTGTTGCACTTAATTTTATTAATTAAAATCAAACTTTACCGTATAATTACTTATGTATTTTTACCAGAAGTTTTTCTTGCAAAATTTTTGAGACACGTTATGTAACTGCAAACCAAGTTGAATAGGAAATTATCGAACAAACATTGTGAACAACTGACAACGAATCAAACTCAAATATTAGGTTAGCCGGATCTGTAAACGAAGTACACTTACATGCACTTAAACCACTAGCATCTTACACATATAAATTGTAGGTACATATGGTGTAAACAATATCCGGTTTTCAACGCGTTTGCCCGCCCAAATGGTTAATTATTTCAAACTTTATTAAAAATCAGAAATATGAAGAATTATGAATGTTGATTTGTTCGGCAAATCTAAGTTACTTAAGTTAATTTATATTATACTTATATTTCATAAATTTTATAATTTCTGGCGATAATATTTATTTTGAGTCATAATATGTACATAAGATATTAAAATTGAATAATAGGCTATTTAAAAACTTCTCTGCCACACCATATACACGTTTTTATATTAACACTTTCCATTAGTTTTTCGCGCATTTGCACGTTAATGCCAATGCCCTGAACAACCGGAACTATAATTTAAGTAGCAGCAGGCAGCCTGGCACCAAACTCTTCCATTATAGTCACGAATTACGGCGTCTTTCAGCATTTCCGATGAAAATTCGATGGTGCATTTTCCCATTAAGCCCGTCTGACAAAAAAAAATTGAGTGGATTGTAAGCCAACAAATTAGATAAGAATGCGGAGGCATTTAGGATTTCCGGTATGGCAATATACGACCGCGTCAAACTACGGCAAACTAGGACAAACAAATTTTCATTTTAATTGCATTTCGGAAAATTAACAACCGCAGCAGAACAAGGAAAGTTCCAAACAAGTTTTCAGTTAGAAACTTTTATGCATTTCCGAATGAAAGCAAACACGTTTCGCTGATAAGATGAATGAGCACGAGGGCATTATAATGAGGGTGAAAAGTAAATGTAGGCGCTCTTTGATGGAACGTTGAAAAAGAACATCGCATTAATTGCAGCTGAAAAATGGCTTCACCCTCCTGGATGGACTGCCACATGCATGTCCCTATCGATCTATCAACATTTTCGTCATGGTGACCAATGTTCCCGACGGCGGTCGTCTAGTCGACTGATGTTTACCGCGATTACCATTATAATATGCACGGTAATCCACTCGAAGACGGGTGGAAAACATTTTTCACAAGCTGCCGCAGTGACGCCGCGACATCGGGTGAATGAACATCGGAATCGAAAATATTATCACGTTGCATACGAACGAAATGCGAACGTAAACAATCAAATATAACAATTAATTTAAATTATTTTTCAAAAAAGTCAAATTAAATGCCAAAAATGAACAACAGATGATAACCATTGATGAAGCCAAATTAAAAGTTTATATAAGTGTGTCTAACAAGCAGAGTCGGCAAAGATGGAGCCTGAAAAATCTTCATTTCCTGGTAAACAAATTCACTACTCAGTCGTCACATCTTAGCTTTCAAATCGAGCAAAGTTTAATACGATTAAAATACGAGTCTTTGACAAGTTCAAAACACGCAATCGTGCATCGATTTAATACCTCATGAAAATAATGCAGTTATTAAAATGGGGAGATGTGTGCGTGCGCTTATGGTTTTCCAATTTTCCAATTTAGTGTCACGTGCCTGCTCCGATACGTATCTCACCACAGCCGACGGAAACCCAAGGACGGTTAAGGATTTGCAAGATGATTTGTTTCCGCCCACATCGCCACGCAAAGCTCATTCGGCAAACAGCTGCTACTATATGGAACATGTCTTCGGAGGGCGGCGATTTCAGGAAGATGAGACTGCCGCAGATCGAGTCACTAGTTGGTTTTTAAAGTACAAGCAAAACCGAGATAAAGATATAGAGGTTGAAGGACAGCAAAAAGCACGATGGCCCTCCGAATGCCAAGTGAAATTAAATTTCTCGCAGTAATAAAACAAAACTTTGACTATATTCCATTTAAGGTATTAGACGAAAGAGTAAAACACATCCCTTATAAAATATGTCCTCCTGAGCCTTATTATAATATCACTGGACGTGAAATTCAGCCGAAACCAGTAGGAGAAGAAGCTGGAATTTTAATTTATCAATATTATCCGATAAGTTCAGTAGATTATGTGCGTTTTAATTTATTAACATATATAAATGACATATTGCTAAACTATTGTTGTAGTTTTCAAGATCAAGCGTAAATGGAAGTAAATATTTACTACAAACCTGCCCAACGCCCGAAGAAGAAGGTCTCCGGTTTGAGTCTCGCTTTGAATCCGGGAATCTAGCCAAAGCGATCAAAATTCATGATACGTACTACGAATTATACTTAAGACACGATATGTACACCAATCGACACATGCAGTGGTTCTATTTCCGTGTCACCGGAATGAAAAAAGGCCTAGTTTACCGCTTTTCGATAGTTAACTTTACAAAAAATGAAAATTTATACGAGGACGGAATGAAGCCCTTAATGTATAGCACCAAAGATGCTCAGATGCATTCAATAGGCTGGAGAAGAGTTGGTAACAATATTGCGTATTTTTGTAATGATAGGTAATGAATTTTTACATTATTTAAAAAATAAGAAAATTAATCGGTTTTGTTTTCGCAATAGTGTTGATGATAATTCAGAAATGCCAACGTTTTACACACTCACGTTTACGTTCGATTTCCCGCACAACGACGACGAGGTGTACTTTGCTCATAGTTACCCGTACACCTACACGGATTTGCAGGAGTATTTGTTCAGCATCGTAGCACATCCTATCAAAGGTACTTATACCACTTTGAGGCTGCTCTGTAAGTCACTCGCTGGGAATAACGTGTATTATGTTACTGTGACCACACCACCAAATGAAAGTAATCCAAACAAGGTGAAATTAATATCTTATTCTTTAATTAACAAAAATTTAAAAATACTCCTTTTATATTTGATTAGAAAAAGAAAGCTGTTGTAATAACAGCCCGAGTTCATCCTGGAGAAACGCCAGCTTCATGGATAATGCACGGAATTATAGAGTATCTCACAAGTGATTGTGGTCCAGCGAAAGAACTGCGCGACAATTTTATTTTCAAGCTTGTGCCAATGTTGAATCCTGACGGTGTGATTGTAGGCAATTACCGATGTTCACTCACCGGCAGAGATCTCAATCGTCAGTACAGGACTGTGATACGCGAGTACTATCCGACGATTTGGTATACGAAATTGATGATAAGAAAGTAAGTTACCTGGCAATACTTTTCAAAAGTATTCTTAAAAATGTAATTTGTGTAGACTTGTGGAAGAATGTGGTGTAGCAATGTACTGTGATCTGCATGCTCATTCGAAACGCAACAATATATTCATCTTTGGTTGCGAGAATCGTAAAAATCCGGACAGGAAACTCTACGAGCAAGTGTTCCCATTGATGCTGCACAAGAACGCACCTGAAAAGGTAAAACATTGTTAAAATTGGTCTATGTCTTCAAACGACGATGATTTATTTAATGTTTTCTTCATTGTCTGCCGAGTAGTTCTCGTTTCAAAGTTGTAAGTTCCGCGTGCAGAAGTGCAAAGAAGGCACAGGGCGAGTCGTGATGTGGATGATGGGCATTGCAAACAGCTTCACGCTAGAGGCGTCCTTCGCCGGATCAACGTTGGGCGGACGCAACGAGACGCACTTCAACACACTGGATTTTGAACTGATGGGCAAGACCTTCTGTCAAACGCTGCTCGACTTTTACGACGAGGATCCCAGAAAAGTAATAACCCTCACGCCTATATTTTTTTGCTTTAAAATGGGACGCGTTTTATGCTTTTGTAGGAAAAACTGCGCGTCAAGATTATGAGTCGCCTGATGCACGAAGGGTCCAATGCGGACGAGCCGGCTAATATTGACATCTCCGATTATTCCAGGTAAAATTAACTATATTGTTGTTTTGTGGTGGTTTTATGTGTTTTTTCAACTGACCAGCGATGATGGAGATGATTCCTCCTCGAGTGCCGACGGAAAGGAACACGTGGAGGCCGTACCGACGGCTGCACCACCACCTACCCCCGAAAAGAAGAAGAATCTGCGGCCGGTAAAAGCGCACAGTCAGACGCAAATGCAAAAACCACAAGCACGAAAACCTCTGAGGGTAGGGCTAACCATGACTTATTTTATTTCTACCTTTCCGATATCGAACGAAAACTATGCCTTTTTCATCGAGGCGTAGTTTTAAACAATAAACTATTTTTTGGCTTTTTACGTGTGTTTTTCTTTGGATGCTGTTAGGTGCGAAAAGCAAATTTAGATCTTATGAATTGGAAATACGAGTGCAGCGACGAATCTAGCTCATCCTGCTCAGAAGCACCAAAAACTAGGAAGGAAAACACTCAAAAACAAAAAGAAGAAGAAGAAGCGAACTGCTCCAGATCGGAGCATGCAGACAGTTACCACCAACGAGTTCAAAGTAAATGAAATACTGCCTGAAAAAACTCCTGTGAAACATTCAAAGAATAAACCAGCTAACATTTTGCAACCGATTCAACACAGGTAAACAAATTACAAATACGCCAGACAAACATACTAAATACTTTCATTATAGAATGCTTGGCGATAGTGCTTACAATCCTCAAATGATTAAACTTATTGAAATTCAAAATAAATTGATTTCACTCAAGAATAAATTGTGGTTTGGTGTGGGTGATATGGATCCACAAAATCCTCTGTCATGGGGTCTGAAGAGGTAATTTCTTTTAAAATAAACAAACTGATTTTAATTTATTTAAATTTCTTAGTGATTGCAAAGATAAAGAAGCCCTTATAATGAAGACACAGAAAAACGAAAAGAAAAAATCAACGCACAAAAAAAGTCATAAACCAAAAGACGATAAAAAGGAGGAACCAAAAACCAACAAGAAAACTAATAATATAACGTAAATTTATCACTAATTTATCAAGTTTCTTTTATGCTTAAGTTGTATGTTTTTAGTATAAAGCGTCAGCAGACCATTGACCAAATCAACAACCACAAGGTTCAAAAACCGAGAAGAAGTCCAACGTTCCGAGTGATCAAAGTTAATTTTGATTCCAAACTGCCCCAGGAAATCAGCCAAGCAAACGGCAAAACTAAGAAGAAGAAAAAGAAACCAGCTAAAAGTACCAAACTAGCATTGATGCCAAATGAGTAGTATCATATTATACATTATTTATGCAATGCCTGCAATGTTATTCATCCGAGGTACAAATTTGAAGTCCTGTGTTGTCCAAGCCACGACAACGAAATAAAGTGGTCAAAATTAGACGGACATTAAAACTAATCACATCTTGTCAATATCATGTGTTTTACAATAAATGTCATGTGTATGTATGTGAAATAGTCCTTTTTATTCCAATTTTGAAATTATAAGAATAAAATGAACAAAATTGTGATTTGGGTTGCCTATCATGAAACCTGGATTGTAGGAAATAAAATAATTGTGTTCGTAAAAATGAATATGCGCAAAACTCCTGCTAGAACACTGAATGAAAGTTACGCAACAAGCAGTTGCCAAAACGAGGGCTAAAAATATTCGACAGTGGGAAACGCACTGGGAAACCACCAAAAATACATACATTGTTCAGCGCAGTTTTCTAACTCGCGCACGAAGCGCACGCGGACACTGTGCGCTCGGAAACAATGAAAACACACAAGGCGTCATTGCCAAACGAACTGTATCGCATATTTGCGAAAATCACGTGAAACGAAAATTATTTTCTTACGGCGCGTGCGGTAAAGCGCAGTGCGATCTAAGTCAAGGCAATTGCTGGACGCACAAAGAGCAAACATGCAACACCAATCCAACGAATCCTACGACAAACTTGACAACTCTCCTGCTGTGATTTTCGCAACAACTTCGGCTTGTTAATTAAACGCCATAAATTCGTGCGAGTTTTCCCGTTCATTCGTATCGCAGCCAACGCATTGGAGAAGTTGAATCAAATAAGTTAATGGCAGTTGGAAATTGAACGTTGCATTTAATTAGTTTTCAGCATTCGGAATGCCATGCAATGTCAGCTTGCAGACATCAATAGTTGATGTCGATGTCGCGGTTGACGGAGGCCGTCACTCTATTCAGAGTCCGCGGTGCTCAGGGACCGTCCACGCTGCGCGCGCGTTTCTTGGTATCGCCTTTGATTCGATCGTCGCTCGAGAGCTGTCCGCCGTGTCGTTTGTCGCTGGAAGCATTAGTAATATTGGAAATGAATGTGCGTGTGCGTCGCATTATGAAAAATAATGGGACACCGTCGTTGTGTCACGGATTTCTCGGAAATCGACGAGCCGTAGTCTCGCGCGCCGATCAATCGACACAACATTCGCCGTTCATTCGCGTGTGCGTGATTATCAAACCGAAAAAATCAGAAACACACTACACAACAATACAAACATTCAAATTTTAAAATATTGCACAGCCAGAGGAGGAAAACATGTAAAACCAAATATCAGCCTAGCCGTCCGCAGGAATGATATATTTTCTCATTGTTTTCGAGCGTCTTGGTCAAGCGGAGGAGAATTAAATATTTAAGCAATGCGGTCGCGTGTATTATTTATTCCTCAGACTGAGAGGAAGCTTCCTAGGTGGAGGAGAGTATGAATGCGAGTACGCGTTACACATAGGTATATGCAGACGAAAGCGCGCTCGCGCCCGAAAAAGACGTCCGAGTCACGTCGGCGTTGTTGCGCGCACGAAGAACTCGTACCACAAAAAGTGAGTGGAACGAGGAACGACAACGCGTATCCATTCGAATATGAATGAATCGGACACCTACCAGCGTTCGGGGAATTTAGGTTCGACACCCACACTTTGCAGCAATTTAGTTGTATTTTTAACCCGCGCTGCCCACTCGCGAACGAACCAACGCCAACATATTCACGAACGGCCAACAGAGACCAACAACGCATAGGTGTAAAAAATCCATCGGCCGCAGAAAGTTTTCAAAACGTACAAAAATAAATTAAATATTCAGATTAGATTATTTTTCTCTCTCCTAGTGGCAGTTGCGGTTGAATTCATCACTGCACTGACTATTTGAAGATGGTCTTGGAGTGACAGACATTGTGTGATTATCGATGAGAGATTGCGCTCATTCATCCGAACGAATGTCCTCTGAATCTCTGTCAAGTTCCCTGGCTCGCAGCTCGTAGTATAATGCTTGATTGATCATCGATTCTTCGGGCGAGACACGCCGACTGCTCGAATGAAAAACATATTCATACTTCACGGAATCGATAAATGCGACGTTTCACATCGATCCGCGCCGGAGCAATGCGGCAACGTAACGCGACGTAACGTACAAGAAGTCATTGATTATCGTGTGTGCGGATGCTGGCGTGCCAGAGCGCGCTAACATAAACAGAAATGCGGCGGCCTTGAGAAGATGTGTACGAAGAGATCCAGCGGGCCGCTCACGGCGCGAAGCAGAAATGTGAGCCACGATGTGAGCGAGGAGGCTGCTCTTGTAAAACGTTCAAGTGAAGCTTCGAACGACGTTGCAAGTTTCTTGTACTATAAGCTCATCTCGGTTGTTTTACTCTGCTGCCATTTACAACAACATTTCTTATTTCTCCCAAACAACATTCGTAATGTTTTTGCACTCTGGTGCGTTATGCGATTGCATAACGCGATGTCACAAATGACCCTGCCTCGCTGTGAAGATGACTATCAGCAACCACGCGTCAAAAAAAACAGCCATCTCGAATGCAAACGTGAAGATGAAATAGAACGCGCAACGCGTGCACGTGAAAAACAAAACATTGAGAATCAAAGAAATCCAGCCAACAACCAACAACGGCAAGAGACTGGCACGGTCGAAGCAGAAGAAGTTGTGTCCGACTATTATTCCTTTTCTTCGGCGTTTGTGGATGTGGTCGTGGCCGTGCAAGAGCCGTGCGTATACCAGGAAATCAATTATATCGCGACTAGCGAGCGTTATTCTTCGCTCTCCACCATCCTCAGCGGTGCGGTCGTTCATTCGTCCTTTCGTTCGTACTTGGCCGGCATCGGCTTTCGACGGTCTCGGGTCTCTCAGAGGTCTCAATGGTTTGTTTTACCATCTTTACCAACTCTCGCCACAGCCGCAGCAGCTCGTTTTCCACCTCGGCTTCGTCGTTGTTTTCGTTTTGTTTCAATTTCAAAATCCGCTTCGCTTTCGACGATTTGTTTCTTATTCCACGGCGTGGCGCGCGCGCGCGCGCACCCCGTCGAGCTTTTCATTCTTCGCTCGTCGTTTCGAAGCGCTTGGAGCGCGATTACGAGTTGGCGAAGCCTGAATAGACGCATAAAAAAGTACGTGCGCCGAGCGATTCGGAGGGATATATTCAGGTAGCTACCGGGCTACTCGCCACCGGCGGGATACACAATGAAATGCGAAATCGAGCGGGAGCGCGAGCGCGTGAGGCACAAACGAGCGGAATATTAATGAACGCGCGCCACAGCAGCCGGGACGAAAACAAGCGTGAAACAAACGTTTTGCGTTACGTTCGTCTCTTTTTACATTTCATTAATTTTTACGACCAGATTCATTAATAAAACTTTGCACAAGGGAATAAAAATCACCAGAATTTCAAACGAGTTATGCGCATGTTTTAAAGCGCACTGCTGTTCACCAAAAATATACCAACTAAACATTTGATAGTCTACATAATAATTATCAATTTCCGGCGGCGATTTCCTGCGTGTGCGTTTCGTCGCGTGTGTTTGCGCATTATAAAAAAGAAAGAATTCTTCAAGCGGTCGCGATTAGCGCGTTTATAATTAGCGCGCGTAACTCGTAACCAGCTCTCGCAGTAACAATGTGACACTGTTTATTCGGAATGCGTAATACACAATTCAGCGATAGCCTAGAAGCAGTAGCGCGCGAGCCACGTTTGAATGGCCCGGCCCGATGCCGCTTAATTAATGGGCGCGTTTCATTCGATTCGGTGCCAAAACGCTGCCAGCTCGTCGAAAGTTCGCTGCCAATTTTTGTCGCCGATGAAACTACGCAATTTTATCAATGACTGACACACTCGCCACAACAAGCACGAAGACAATAGATATTCGGCGGGCCGCAGTGTTGACACACTTGTGAGTCATTTTAATTACGGCGCGCATGTCGGCAATTAATACACCTATAAAAAGCATCGTAGTGCTGCGCGGAATTGGTGCAAAAATTTAATTCGTTAATGGAGCGCAGCTGAGCCGTTCGCCGCTAATAAAAATGACAAAACCAAAACGGAATGAAGCGTGAATAATGCGCCGCTAGAGGAGTCACGAGCGCCGTGCTTGAGCCGTGTCCGAGAGCGTCGTCACGAATGCGTTTTATAAAAGTGTCCTTGGCCAAGCGAAAAACGTATTACGGTTAATCACGCAGTCATTACACGTTTTCATTTGTTTTTCGTTTCGCTTTGCGCGCGTTGTGTAGATATTTTTTGTTCGCCGCGACCGGCGGTCACGTCGCGAGCTGTCTTTTGTTTATTCATAATCGTCGCTTCCTCTCTAATACCAAAATGATTCTGCTTTTCTAAGCACAAAACGCATTTGGAACATCATGGCACATCGAGCGGGACATCAATGAGCGTTCATACTTTGGTGGAAGCATGAATGAATTCCATTGAGAGCCGGAAGAAGTGAGAGAGGAGCGTAAGATGCGAGGGAAGGAGCGAGTGTATTAAATTCGTCATAAAAGAAGCGACGCTTTTGTACTTCCGGTCGGGACGGGACGTACGTGCCTGTCGAACAGCGCGCGATCCGAAGGCGTCTGGATTATCCGCTTCCTGTCTATTCAGAATGCCGCTGCTCGCTCGACACACGACGCCCAAAGAACTCATTCAATCGCTTCGAACCCTAAAGTAACTTCCTCGCTGTTATTCCGAGAGATAGCCGGACTAATCGGATGTTATATTTAAAAACCGTTCTAATTTTATATTTTATATCTGCACGAATGTGTTGCTTCCGCTCGGCGCTCTCTTTTCGAACGTTTTATCTCGGTGCGAGACGAAATATTGCACCGTCGCACGCATCGCAACGCCAAAAAGGAAAAGGAAGCTCGATGGCGACGCGAGGCGACGCAAGATGCGAACCGGTTGAACGAAGATATGAGAGGAAGTAATGAAGTAAAGTGCTCTCCTCACTAGCTGCGTGCCTCACCCAACTCCAGCGCATCGAGTGTAAACATCGCCGCATCCAGCGACAAGAAAAATTAATTCCACCCAATAACAATCCCTAATTCGCCGCGAAATAAAAAAAACCAACAACAGACAAGTAAATATTTTCGTGCGCCCTCGATTAATTACCTACAGCAACACATCCAACATGCCGGTTTTAAAAAAACAAACAAATTAGATTGATTAAAATTCCAGCTGTTTATACCGACTTCACGCCACAAAGGGTGGAAATTTCTCACTGCATGTCTGTCATCGCCGACATTAACTAATCTGACGAGAAGAGGTTCTTTCCGATATAGCCACGAAACAAAAGAGGATGTTATGTAATCCCTTCGAGTGCGCTGTCGTCTCACGAGTGTAGATGCGGTCGGTATTGAGGACGACGCGTTCATAAACTAAACTAATAACAATAATAATAAAATTATTCAAATCCGAAGTCGCCGCTCGCTCGCTCGCTGGCTGGCTGACGACGGAGGAAACCGCTCGCCGGCGACATGTGCGCTGGAGGATGCGCAAGAAGCGCACCATCCCGTGTCACGGCCATGCATGAAGAATTCTTACTTCCTTCCTTCGAAAACAGCCGGTCGGTCGACTCGTCGAGTGTGTTCATTCATTAATTTCGTTCATTCACAAAGGCATGAGACCTGACGCTGCTCAAAGTTTCATTCATTCATTCAAACATTGCAAAAAACTACCGGCGTAGAAGCGCAACTCTTGACGCCGCCGCCATGTTAAAACTTGAGTCATTCCCAACTTCGATAAAAGTTGGTGCGCGCGCTTTTTTCGTTTACGTTTTTAGCATGTTTATTGCTTAGGTTTAGAAGTTTAATGCGCTAGTAAGACGTTAGTTTTTGCTGGCTCTGGCTGTTGGCGTGTTCCCACGGCATCGGCCCGGCTCCCCCGCCACCGGAAGTGACGAGTTCGAGACGATCCGGCCGAACCCCGACTCCACTCCACACACACACACACACTCACACCACGCACGCTCGGCGGCGCGTACGCGGCCAGAATAACCAAACGCATCATCATCATCAAACATCATCAAAACAACATGAGCGAGCGGGCGAAATTGAAGTTGGTGTGCGCGCGGTGCATTCAATGTATGAAACATGAAACATTCAACTCTGGTAAAGTGCCTAGCTGCTGCAGGTCAGCAGGAGAATGTGCAGAGGAAAATTTCCTATGACTTACACAAACATCAACATCAACTTTGATTGATTGTTATTTCAATACCATCGCAGATAATGTAATAGAAGATGTCTCATTAGAAAGGGAGTGAAATAAGTTAACCACTATTAAAATCTAATCCAACTGCGGCTATCGGAAATGGTTTATTTTTAAATATTTTATCAGAGTTGATTTTCACGATCAAAAAATTTATTTTCGGATGGTGATGATGAATGAAAGCATATTCGACGTTGGCCGAGGACGATTCGTACGCAAGTTGTTTGTCGCTTGAGTGTCGTAATGACGTGTTTATGAATGGAGAGCTCATCGAAACGCAATACGCGCTCGGCGCGCGTACAATCGGAATCGATACGGAATATAATGCCGCATTATGCCCCGCCGCGGCGGCCCGCGGACAGGAAGTGCGGCGCGTAATATATTTAGTAAACATCCGCCACCGAAATAGCTCCCCGAACGAGCGCGCCGACATCGCGGCGGTCTATTCTCGAAGCGACTCTCTCGCAAAACAAAAATAAATCTCATTGATACGCCGTCCAAGTCGTCGAAGTCTTCGATCGCAACTCATCGATGCAATTGCCGCGCACTCGAACAAATTAGGAAATTAGAGCGCGTCGAATAAATATTTGTTCAGCGCTTAGTGCACACACAACACACACACACACACACGGAACGAACGCGTTTGCTAAACCAACAATAATCATCAAATTAATACATATTTATTTATAGCAAGCGAATTGAATTGAAATTTTGAGCGTTTGTTATTATATTAGCTGTGTGTGTGGACTGTGGCGCAGTCGGAGACATTTGGTTTGGGCGCGTAGGCACACAGGTATGCAGACGCAAAAGACGGACACACGTCCGTCGCGTAGTAGGCCGGAGTGTGAAGGAGTTTCGTGTGGCCAGATGGTAGATGGTGACCATAACGACGACGAGCGCGCACGCATCAGGTAGGAACCCAGCAGGGCGATAAGCGCACGAAAGCGTCGGACCACGTAAAGGACGTGTAAAGCCTCGGTCTCGCGGTCGCGCACACACACGAAAATCTCCATTCCGGGCGACGCGCGCCGCTAATCAGAAGACATTCGTAGAGAAAGTCACACCGCGCAGAAATATAATATATCCTCCTACCTCCGCCTCAGAAATAACAATTCGTATATGAATGAAAACGTATGGCGGCGTAATTCATAAATTACTCGCGTTTATAGTAAGCGAAGGAGTGAAACCACGCACAAAACGAACATAAAATAACGCAATAAAAACCTTTAGCTGGCGAGGAAATTTGAATAAAAATCTTCGGCCGTCCGTCTACGCACCGAACCGTCCACTCCACAACTGGAGTACTTAACATTTACGCCCGGCCAAGAAAGGAAATTTTATAAATTACTTCATCGGAATTCGTTCGTAGCAGCAGCGGCAGCGGCGCGCAAATCTAATTAAGTCGAGACTTTCGCTCTTTCTATATTTGCAAATTTAATTAGATTCGACTTGTTGAGTAAATAAAACAAAAACAGAAATAAATCGACGCGCGGCGGGGAATGATAAATGCATTCGAGTCTATCAACAGGAAATCTATCTGTCGAATTAATGCCAAACGGAAGAACAAGTTGACATGAGTACTACCCGAAACCTATAGAACCCAGGATGAAAAATGCGCATTTAATTAATGCCATTCGGATTAGAATGATGAACAGAGAACGATTTTCAGTTTGCTTGTTTCTCTTCGGTGGTCGTAAATCCACAAGTGGTCGCAGCCCTCAAGCGCAGATTCGGAAGACGGTGCACAACCTCCTCCTCCCCTTGTGGCCGTATATGTGTGTGTGTGTGAACGCCGTCGACTTCCCAAAACAACAGCTGCAGCCGCATCCACCCATCGGTGCAGACGGTTCTCAAGCAAGTGCCCTTCAAAGAGTACAACACGGGGTGCAGCATGTGCAATGCGGAATGGAATGATGCCGAGGGCAGGTTGTGCGCTGGCGAAGAACACACCATCATCCGAACCACCCGACGCGAGAGAAAAATTCCGCCTTCCCGGAATCGCATTCGGCATTCCTATTCAGCTCTCGGAGTTTTAATTCTTCGCCGGTTTTTCGAGGGCTTAACGTCGACTTTTAACGGCGCGCACGGCACGGACATTCATAAAGGTCGAAAATGGACCTGCGAATTTATTCTTTTCGGCCCGGGCCCTTTCAGTCGATCGCATTAAAAGCCCAGCACTTTTCGCTGCTGCCATTGTGCGGTGTGAATGGAATGTTTGACTTTGTGTACTTTACCTATGCCAAAGTGTAATTTGTACAGTTCGACATAAGCTGCGAATAAAAAAAATAACACAACACAACAAACAGTATCGTGAACGCCCGTTTTTAATTTATTACATCTGCTGTGAGTGTGTGTCGCGTATGTAATAGGAAACCGGATACGCGCCACATTTGTCACTAAAATATTTCACAACTACGCACTTTTTTCTATCCGCTTACAAACAAACACACATCGAAACTCTAACGACAATTATGTTGCATTTCCTTATTTGCCACAAACCGATAACACGAACAAAACGCGATGTTATTAAAAAACATTTTCTAACGAGCTTGAAATATTAAATTAACTAACCTATTACGGGCTAGGCCAGCAACGAAAAAATAATAATAAAAACGATTTCCGTTTACGCTCAAGGTCCATCCCAATCGAAGATCTCAATCGAGAATGTGAATGAGAATCTAGCTGATTAAATTATCGAACGCTATTCGTGTTTTTCTTATTTACTAAAACTCCGCGCCACGTTTCTCGACGTGGATAACTACAGTCCCCATCCTGTGGAACACGTTCGTCATCATCGTCAGCCATCGAACGGCGGCGGCCGGGACGACGAACCAACTTCCGTTTAATTTATTATTATTATACTCAATTACGATACTCTCGGAGCGCGACGTCGAATCGCCGCGCGCTCGTGAATTCCAGCCGTACGCACGCATTCCTAATCCAGTTTTTTGTGCGCTCGCATTTTTTAGCGTTTATTATTCATTTTTCACTCAGCGCGCAGCGAGCGGATTCGAAAAAATTCAAATGTAATCGACGGCCGGACCACTCGACCAGTTTAGAAGAGCGTGTGTGTGCGAGAAGCCTATCCACGCACGTCGTCAGCGGAAAACGAATGAAAACAGAAAACGTTTTCGAGGCGAAGGAAGACTAGACGCTGGGGAGCAAACACACGACGGCGCTCCGAGACACCGAGCGATGCTAAATTTGCATCGGAATTTAAATTATGGGAAATTATTATTGCACTTATACGCGTACGCGAATAACTTCTACTTTTACACGTCGTAAACGCAGCAGCGTCGCGCACCGCCGAGATTTACAGATATTGCACAAAAATCATCGTACAGAAATCGTATAGAAAAACAAGTTGTGCACGTTGGGAGTCGCACGGCGAACGAAATTAATGCGGTTTTTATGCACTCGCCGGTTATAATTAGCCGTGCGTTTGAATGAAAATTCGTGCGAATTGCAGTCTGCGGACGCGTCTGGCGTGTGGATGAGCGTATATTAAGAACGACGGGCCAGTCAGCGTAGTAAAACGTTTTTAAACATCACGACGCGACAGGAAACGATCTCGAAATAACTTATCATCAACCCTATCAGTTTCAGATCAGATTTAAGTCATCGCGCAGCAGAAATACTCTTGATTCGTTTTTAGGTTACGTTTGTGCCTGCATCGAGTTGAAAGTGTTTCTATATTGTTAGTTTTGAGATTTTGCAAGCTTTTATTAATGTTTTGCGTGTGTGTTTCTATGAATTACCTGGTGTTGCTTGTCGTTGGTCTGTAGGTTGGCTGCGATCACTGCAAGAGGCTATAAAGTCGTCACCCACGTTTCGGAATGCGAACAAGCGGCAAACACGGCGCGCAGACTGCGCGCCACTCAGCTGAAATCGGGGATTGAGCAAAATACATGTACTACTTTGTAATTGAACGCGAATTCAAACATCAAATAAAAGGCGTTTTCAATATACCCACACAACAGACATTCAGTTATTGCTAGAAATCCAAATCGGTTTTTCACGTAAGCACCCAAATCCCACATGCTACGTGCGTTGAGCTGCTGTGCCTTGATGAGGATGTAACCAGATGGAAATCATCCTGTGGCGCGGCGGTCGCGCGCACGCACATAAGTAGCGCTTCCGGTCATGTGACCCGGGCCAGGGCGGCCCTCGCGCGCCGCGGCCGTGCTCGTGCATTTTAATGAGGCGGATTCGAAGAGTAGTGCCCGAGCGATTCGCGTTTCGAAAAAGTCGCCCGTCGACGACGAGGACGACGCGACGACACAATCGACGCCTTCATCGCGCTGCGTCCTCAATGAATGCCACTGTGTTCAGAGTTCACTGCGAGCGCGCCAATAATGCATAATGCATAATAGAGCGAAGTAAGCAGCACCGCGCCGCCGAGGAGGTTTTTGTGGTCAGTGCAATAATTCATCAATCTTCGACCGGGCGAACAACGCGCGCCACTGTTGTTCTCATCACAAATTTCGCTCGGCTGAAAACCGCGCGCAGATAATTTCGGCGGCTGGAAGTGATGAAACAGAAAATAAGAAAAACACAAACAACAATGATGTAATTTGTTGACGATGGTTTCGTGTTATTTTAACATTATTAGATAGTAATATTACAGTTTTTGTTTATTTACAATTTGTTTTCTTCATATAGCTACAAATGTGTATTTTCACTGCGCCTTTTGCTTCAATCATGTTTTGGCACCTCTTGCACGCTTCCGCATCTCGCTCTCTGGTTTCGCATATTAGTTCTGAGAGTACTTCCTCGTTCCGCTTTACAAAAAAATAGAATATATGTTTGGCGACGCGACAGATGACACCAGGAAATCAATTTCGGAAAAAAAGTGAACGCAACCCTTGCACACGTGCATTTAATGCACTCGTCCTTCCGAACAATGGAAAGACGAATTGGATCGCGCGAGTTTTTTCATTTCATTCAAGAAACCAGCCACGACATGCGCTCCGATGAAATGCGACAAGTTTTCCAGGGTTATAACTCGTATAAAAAATATACTCTCATTTGAAAAATTTGTTCCTACCTACACATATATTATAGTCTATACATTTTTCGATAAACTGTCGAATTTTACTCACTCTCACAACCCTCCATCATCGCATTTCAACGTTCGCAGGTCGGCCGCCAAACTCGTTTTTGTAATGTTTACAAAACTTACTACATGTGTTACATCACTCTCGTGTAATAGATAATTTTGTAAGTTAATATTATACGGCGTGATCGCAGCGCGGTGCACCACCAAATATAATTTATATTTTGGTTTGCGTTCGCAATGCGAGCACACCGCGTTAAAAAAATCCAACCACTCGCCGTGTTTTTTGCATTAATATCGGTTTCGCTTGCTTTTCCACTTGCCCACTGCGTACCAGTTTATCTGTCTCTCTCTCTGTACCAAATTTAATTACAATTGGATATTAAAAATTGTGTTTCTGAAGGACCTCATTCATACAATAAATCGTAGGATTCGCATTCGCACGCACATTTTGGTTCGCGTTTCATTTCGAACGTCGGTCGAGCTACGAACGCCGCCGTTGGCGGCAACCCTCCGCGCGCCATCCCGTTTTTTAACTAGACATAGTTACACATGTGTACCTCTACGTATGATACATTGAAGAATAGAATAGTAGTAAGAGTATTTTCTTAACAATATTTCAGTTCTGTTTTCTCTTAATTATTAAAAACAAAAAAAAAAACGTTTAGCTATAATATACAATATGTACTTAGTTTATACTTGTAAGGTAAGATATTCATTTTTAGAATCGTTGCGGGTCGTTGCAAGAGGGTTGCGCGCTTTGTGTTTTGTGTTCCGAGTTGTGTAGCTCGACGCGTTGTGAAAGCGCGTTTTTCATGTTTCAACACGCAGGACTAGATAATACTGGAGAGCCGTAACCTCGGCGTTCGGTGCGCGTGCGCCCCCTGCTGATGACACACCACCATTCACCACCACCATACCGCAGATCATCGTTGCGCGACGAGGCGCGTCTTCCCGTTTCGTTATTTTTTCGTATATGATCTTCGCAGGGGACGCGACCATCGCGACGTCCTCGAGGCACTGGCGAACTCACAAAAAGCACTTTGCATTATTATTATTTCTCATTTTTAAATAATTTTCAACAGTCGTTTAAAAAAAAACTTTTTACATTTTAGTTATACATCCCCGATATTTACAAAAAAATAAATTAATATAAAGTATATGCATTGTAGCGCCGTTGCGCTGATGACTACAACAACGTAGTGTTCGTTTGAATTTGTGTCAGTTTTCAGCGCGCACCACTAGGTTCGCTACCACTAGGTTCACTGTAGCACTGCACGCCCGATTAAAAGTCTGGCGTCGCGTCTAAGAGACGCTTCTCGGGCGTGTTGATAGTCTGTGCGGTGCCGACCAGGGAGGTCGTCGCTTTCGGCCGACACCGGCAGCCAAGGCGTGAGTGCCGCGCATAGCATGCCTCCACCACATGCTTGCCGCACTGCAGCGGCCAGTAGAAGAGGAGGCAGGGAAGCACGCAGGAAAGTGCGGTGAGACAACCCCATCGTGCCGCCCGACGATCGGGCCCGCAGTTGCATGGCTCGTCGACGCAGGCGTCGCCGCCGTCCGCCTCCGAGCAGTGGTAAAAGAGGCCCTTGACGCAGCATAAGCAGGATGCGTAGTCGATGATGGTGTCGGCTGAGCAGTGATACGTACTCGTCCAACACTCGGGAAGCGGCCGCGGCTGTTGACACGAAGGGCAGCTGCAACGACCGCACTCGCCGCAGATGATCGACGGCCTCGTATCGTGGATGGCGGGCGATGGCACGGCCGCCTCCTTTCCGAAGGCGCCGGCCGACTGGGGCTGCTTGGTGACAGGCGGTAGCAATTGCGCTGCCGGTGGTGGCGGGATAGGCAGGCGCGTCGGCCGCTGCACGCGTGGTGGCGCAGTGCTTGCGGCAACAAAAGCCACCGGTGGTGGCGGCGGCACCTCGCGGTGCGCGGGCCGGATGGGCGTCTCCACGTACACATTGTCGCTGCGCTCGGTCTCGGGGCGCGGCGCCAGCAGCGACACCTGCGGCCCTCCGGCTGCTGCGGCGACGAGGCCGGACAGCGGCGTGGGCGCGCTTGTCACCGGCGTCGTCGTCGTCGGCACGAACGTTGTGGCGGGCGGGCTACGTAGGGGTGCTAGCGGGGCGGTCAGCGGCGCCGGGGCGCTCATGATGGGCGCCCGCGGTCGGTGCGCGCGCGGCAAGGATGTTGGGCCACCATGGTGAGCCATGTGGCCTTCGGATCTAGCGCCCTAACCACGCTCCACCTTGATCCGTCATCGTCGCCAGCTGGAACAAAGCAAACACACACCGATTATTGCACCGATCTCACACAATTCACCTACAACTACAATAGAATCACATCACGTACGCCGCCGCACAGTGCGCGTTACTCACGCCGTGCGATAGACGATTATTCACCTTGACATTTGATTTTTACGCCGCGGCGCGTCGATATCGCGAGTCGAGCGTGCAATTTTTTCCAATCATTTTCATTCCGAGTCATGTGAATGAATTCATTCATTCATCGCGCAGCGAAACCCAAACGAATCATACGCGCTCACCGCGATTAATGACGATGCAAAAATTAACCACAGCCGTAGAAAAGATGCAGAAAAAGCAGAAAAATTCGCTTGCAACACAAGTCACTCCTCGATAGTAGGAATAATAATAATCTCCGAAACGTTAATTGGTACATGGTACGAGGAGGCA
The DNA here is from genome assembly GCF_025399875.1 of Dalotia coriaria. Classification (NCBI taxonomy): domain Eukaryota; kingdom Metazoa; phylum Arthropoda; class Insecta; order Coleoptera; family Staphylinidae; genus Dalotia; species Dalotia coriaria. The sequence continues at coordinate 9,579,629 of NW_027045447.1, forward strand.
TCGCGCATCGGATCGCATACCTACTTACACAGAAATATTTCCAGCACGATAGCGAGGAGATAGACGCGTCTATAAGCGACGATGCCCATAAGAAGACACGATGCGCGCCACGAAACGAAATGTACCGTTGAAAGTTGTTTAGTTAAATTGTTCCGAACGGAATTCCAAGAGCTAGGCATAAGCCAACCAGCGCAACAATTTGAGACATTGAATCTTTTGCACAACTACAACTCTGGAAAGTCTGTATGTATCATCAATCGATTGATACAGAGGAAGTACATCCGGCTAATGAATAAACCAGTCGAGTTAAGAATTAAAATCTAGCCGAGACTCGGTTTGAGTTGGTTCAAGTTTCGGTGGGCGCTGGAAAATGTTGTACACGTACTAAATCTACAACCCCGCACTTTTTACAAAAAAGAGTGCGCGCTCGACACTCATAAATATGCAATAATACGACTACGACGACGACGACGGCGGAGAGCTGGAGTAGCTGAGTATGTTTCTCGTTACCGGTCGGGCCGGCGTGGGCCGCCTCGCGAGCGAAGGCTGCCCACTGAACGAGCGTCCGCGTCCGACCGACCGACGCACACATACCACCAGCGCGCGCGGCCAGGAAACCAGGAGATCTGTGGGCGCGCCACGGACCGATCAGCACTCACACTCGGCCGTCTCAGGCAGGCATACACCTGGTTGTGTCTCTTGTGTGTGCTCGAAGCGCAGCCAACGCGCCACGCACACGCATCTCGCGCTGAGAGACTTCAACGCGCCGCGCCGATTGGGTGGAAACCAACAAAACAAGTCAACAATGAATGAGCGACGAGCACACAAATGGCGAAAGCCTAGGCGAAAAAAAAAAGGACGACATTCATAAATCGCACCGAGAATATATACAAAGAATAAGCAGACTTTCTGGACGGATTTTTAGAAGCCGAAGAAGACGAAGATCATGAGAGAGGCTGACTCTGCGTTCGCCGGCCGTCGTCGTGCGGCGCGCTCCGGCGCGCATTCCAAACGTTTCCTACCCCGAATCGCCTGCGGCCTTTCAACATATTGACATCAGATACGGATACCACGAACCGTGGAAAAGATGAACCACGAAAACCTCAACGTCTCGGAACGCACTCAGGTCGATATAACTACCAACTGCATGTGTCGCGAACGTCGGTTTTGCAAACGTTGAGGTGCTTCCCGTGTTGATGACTTCCCTTGAATGAAAGCGTATATGCGCGCACATGACTGCGTTGTGACTTAAGTGCGTGTGCGTGCGCCAGCCGAGCGCCTACGTTAGAGTATTTAAATAAGAAAGTTTCCATCGCGGCTGGCGTCGCGCGCGCACTGACTTAAAATAAGTACACTTAAATATACACATGCGCGCGCGCGCGTTTGCTCGCGGAAAACTCACTTTTTATTGCGGCCGTTGCATGCGACACGTAGGGTCCTCCCTGGCGCGAGGCTGCATTCGACGCGCTCGTGCATGTTTCGCCAGGAAGAAGAGCCGGAGAATAATCCCAAAAGGAGCGGCGCACACGTACGGTGTATCCAACAGCACTAACGCATTCGATATTCGTGGTTTTTCAAATATCGCAATACACTTGGCGCGCACACGCACTGTTTCACTGGATGCCAGTTGTATGTATTCAACACTCACTCGCGAGCCAGTTTTATAATAATCCTAGTTTTGGCTTGGGAGGACTGTGAGCGTTCTCGGGTGCGAGAGCGGCGTGCGGCGCACTAACTGCTCGCTCGGCATTGTCGTCGGATACTGAAGCGCGAGCGAGGCAGGAGCCGTAGTAGAGCGAGCTGTGGCGCGCGGTGGGAGCGGCGCCCCCTTCGCCTGACAAGCACGAGTGAGTACGCATTATACCAACACCTAAGATTAGAATGAGAGCAAGCGAGCGCTGCGGATGCACGACGCGATCTTGCGACGCTAGCGACACTCGGCGGTCGTTCCATGCGTTTGGAGTGCGCGCGCGCGCGCTCTGCCCGCACGGTTTTTATGAATGAACCCGGGGCAGCCATTATGAATGGAATACGTAGTACATTCAAAAGCGGCCGGACGCACGACGCTCGCTCGTCCTCGTCGCGCGCTGCCTGCCTACTCGCTCGCGCTCACGTACTCCTACGTTTGCGCTGCTTTCAACATTTTCAGCTAGTTTTAGTGCGAAAAAAACTTGAAAAAAACAAAACTTGTTATCCGCCATTACAATTTCGTCTGCACGTAGATGTAAAGATTTAAAACAGTTTTTAAACAGTAAGCAGTAAAACAACAAATCAAGTGGTGTTGTTTTGCTTACAGCGTCGTCGCTCTGGTTCTCGTTGTCGTGGTGATGGTGATAGTTACGTTTCGAAATTCATTCATTCATCGAGCGTCGAGCACACGCACCAACACACGCTCGCATGCAAACGAGTATTCTCGCGGACGCAGCCCGTTCGTCGTCCGCCGCGCGCGGCAGAGTCAAGTAACCTTCAAGAAATATAAAATTCGACCTCGAAAATAATAAAAATATGCTATATGGCGATGGCAGCGAGTGCACCGTGTGTACACTGTACACAACACACACACACGGTTATTACTTACATGCTTAAATACAAAACACCTACACCCAAGTGCAGAAGAAAACATTTTCACCGATTTAACTGTAGTCGTGCACAGGCAGTTTTCGCCTTGCGCGCAGTTTACGATTCGTTCACGTATTGAAACACAATCCGACATCGATTCGACGGAACTCGTGTAACATGTAACACAATTGAGTGTGTTTTGTTTTTTGGGCGCGCGGATGTTGAACGAAAACGGCACGTACGCCGATGATGACGTAAAGCACGAACGTCCCCAAACGTTCGTCCTTTCTCAACGGGTTAAGAACACAATTAAAAATAAAAACATTAAGATGGGTTGAATTCTGAGAAACCATCCAGTGGACATCACTCTAGTGCAGAGGAAGATAATCCTCGGCTATTAAAAGCGAACAGAATGTATTGTTGATTGTTGATGGTGAAAACAAGTTTAAATAAGTTAAAAATGTCCATCTTCAGGTGGTAGCAATTATCGTTGGTTCAAAAATTATGCCATTATGTGTCCATTTTTTGGCCCGTCTAGACGAGATTTGTGCGACGCCTGTTTTGCATCTCACGCTTGATTTCTTTCACTTCCTTTTTGGGCCTCGCCTGTGCTCTGCTCGGCTGGCTTTATCTCCGGAGGGAAAAGCACTTAGCCTGAGCCGGCTGCCTCTCTATCAGCAGCGTCTTCTAAAAGTTGTAATCATTGAAAATTGCCATCGTCGCGCGCAATAAAAGCATAAATATTTAAAGTGCTCATAAAATATGACGCGACGTTATTGTTGGACGCGCGCCGAATTTCAAAACCTCCACAAAAGGCAAAGATTTTAACATGACGACGACGCACCGCACCGGAAGATGTTGTAAATATAATTGTGTGCATCCGGCGAAGGCGTTTCCGGATTAGAAACTTGCAAACAATTCGATTTTTTCTTTCTTGTCTAAAATCCAAACCAATACGTGTATATGTATACCAGAAGATGAAATGAAGATAGTCCGAGAGGAAGTTCACAAATGCCCCTTGTTTCCGTTTCCTTTACGTGTTTACGGCGCGGCGTTAGGCAAACAAGGAGCTTCCTCCCAAGACGCACAACACAATCCATACAAAAATACACTTGAATGAAACTCACAGTGTGCTAAAATTTACTACGACTACGCCACTGCAGCGAAACTCATTCAACTTCTAGGAACCTGATCGTGAGAGATCTTCATGCGAGCGGAAGCATGCCTACACGTCCCCCGGACACACCACACCCCTCACGCCCATATATAATTTCGGACTTCCGGTTTTTTTTTCTTTGCCTTTTCTCAACAACGATGTGTGCGCCAGATGTCTTTGCCTTTCACAATCCACATCCGCAAGTAAACTAAACCCTCGACTATTCATTCATTCATAATTTTCACGATTGCAAACGAAAATCTAACACAAATTAAATAAATTTATCTTATCGGGAGCAATGTGCGTACAGTGCGTTCGACGTCCGTCGTCCACTACGATTAGTCGAAAAATTGACACGATAAAAGCAAAATTAAGCTTCTTATCTGTATGTGAGTGTGAGTTGTTTTTAACGACGCTGACGTTCGCGAACAACACACACTCCCGAGCCGGTTACAAGGTGTAATTGTTCACTTATCTTACAATGTTGCACGAAATTGCTCAAAATTTACATACAATTATGATGATCGACGCTTGCGGTTTTTTTTTTCCAACGCGTTGTTGTTTTCGCTATCACATCCAGTTTATTGCTGCGTTTTGTTGGTTTTTGTCGTTCGGCGTTGACAAAAACGGATGCGACACATCCACGGATATTACGCGCGCGTTGTAATAATTTCTCGCGAGGTCAACAAACTGAAAAATGTCTTCCACACACTTAAATACACTCAAATTTTGTTGGCATACGCATGAAAAATGTGATTGAAACTAATTGCTTGTTTTCCTCCGAAAAGTTTTTAAACAATATCCAGTTTGGTGGTCGTTAAAACTAAATAATACTTGTTATCAGCGCTGATAATGAACCAAATTATGTGTATATATTGTGTATATTGTGAAACGATTAGAGGCGGTTAATCAATGAACGCGCCACAAACGATGAATGAATCGAGGCAATTTTATTAATTTATGTTTACCATCGGGCTGGCGCAAGCGTAATGTCTTAATTTATATTTATAGCTGGATCGTTGGCTCGCTGCTCGTCCGACTGCGCCCGGTCGGTCAATAATTGGCAATAATCATTGTTTCATCGGAGTCAATCAGAAACGAAACTCGCTTGAATTGCCAACAAAATATATTTAATCAAATCAATAAATCCACAATAAAAAAGAAAAATTTAGTAAAAATAGAATTTTCGAGAAATTTACGTTATGTTTGTGTGTTTGTAACGTGTACAATCCGAAGGAAAAGCACAACACTGAAGCCCACGCCAACATTTTCCAGAAGATAGTAGAATCACTGCGTTACTGCATAGAATACCATAAGATAGGCGTGTTGCTTGTATAGTCAAATACGAAGAAAATAAAGATGAATAATGTCCAAAGGTGAGCGGTGCATGCACGAAACGGAGATGCCGAAGGTGAGGCGCGTCTTCGGTTCTTCGTCGCGCGGAGTGTACACGCGGCCTCTGGAAGGTCGTGCTGCTTGCTTCGGTATATGTGTGAGTGTGTTGTGTGCGATGCGATGCGTGTCGACCAAAACACGCACGGTAAATATTCACATAATCACGGTTTCACATATTCAGCAAAACAGTACTTTAAATTTAGACCATTTTTTTCTTCTTCTTCTTTTTCTTGTCTTAAAGTTATAGCTATGCGGTGTGACTTATTTGATTTTTTTAGGCAGGTTTACCTTTAGACGTCCTTTGCGCACACAAAAGGGATGATTGTGTTCATCTCTGTCTCACATACATCCACACAACTTGATTTTGTCCAAGACAAAAAAAACAACAACGAAAAATCGACCGAACGACTACTGGCTGCCGCTCTGCTGCTCGCTTGGCTTCGACGATATAATAATTTACATCATTCGACCATTTCCTGCATTCGTTCTTCGTGTTTTTTTTCCTCTCTGCGCGTACGCCGAGCGTGCATCGTGAAGCGTGGAAGGAACGCGCTCGTCATCCCACAAATCTGTCCAGTCACGTAAATATCGAAACGGTAATTTGATTACGAAACTGCTTTTTTGCCCATATCCCGAGAGTCGCAGCGCGCGAGCCTCACCTTTGGGTCTTGGTAAGTGGTTTTTCGATCACCTTGCGTTTTACGCGCGCTGGTGTTTTTATTTTCTTCACGTCTCGCGCACGTTTCGCGTTAGTTCTTCCGGTCATTATGTTTCGCTGCCAAAAACTTGATTTTCGAGTGGAAAATAAAACCCACTAGAGAACTGGAGGCAATTTTAGCGTTGATGTGCGCTTTGCAAGCTGCCACAAGTGATTAATATTAATCCGGCAAGGAGCGGCCCATTTCGACTTGACCACAACATTTAGCACCCTTTTTCTTGCCACCGGTTTAAGCCGATTATGGGAGCGGCCGAGTGCGTAAGTAGCGAATGCACTTAAAAGACAATAAAACGACACTTTCGGAACGCGCAGCACTTCTTCAAACCGCTTGTAATCCCTTTAACGAGTAGATTCCGTGAAGGCAGATCGGTTCCAAGTAAATTTCGGACCGGAAATAGTTTTTTCCCTTTTTTCCATCGAAAATCTCAAAAGCATCATATTTATAACCCTCTGGGTTGGGGCCTACACAGCCTACCTACCCATTTAAAATTTATTTTGATGCTTTTTTTCGTCGATGCAATCACGAAATCGGTAGGCGACGCGCGATGAATGGACCAGCATCCTCTTCTTCGGATGATGGTTGGTCGCATCGCGCGCTCCGATTTCGATTCGGTTTCGTTATTATTCAGTTATTCAAGGTAAATCGTTTTTCTGAAGCACACACCAAGCGTTTAACACCTGGCACACACTGGCGGAACATGTGCACGCCACGGCGCGCACCGCATCGATAAACACACACTCCGGGCTTCGGAGGGACCTGAAAACACGACCGACACGATTCGGAGAGAAACACCTGCACGACTCGGGCGCGCACCGCCGCGGACGTGCAACGTGGTGCCCCAGCATACATATCCAGCGCCTGAGAGACGCTCGGCTGCTGCTGTGTTGATGCACATGCAATGCATTGGGTGCGTTTTTAAATTGGCTTTTGTCCGCACCACACGTCCATTCGTTATGTTCAACTCGGCAAGCGGAGACGAGAAGACGCGATCAGAAAAAAAAAGGAATGCCCCGCGTGCCGGAAATCGACCTTTCCTATATAGAGGCCATGCGGGCAAAGAAATAAATATGATATTTTTAGAAACAACAAGTTGCCAACACACTACTCATTGAAAATTCGTATTTGTATTTTCTGTGCGTGGTTAAAGCGTGTAACCCGATTAAAGACGATTTTGAAACATCAGCATTTCCTCTTTTAGGACACAAATAGAACATGCAGAGGTAAACATATCGGATTTACGTTCGGCTGCGTTGTAAGCAGAAAAAATGTTAATTTTCGTTTTTACGCTCTACAAGGTGTTCGCATAAGAAATCCAAGCAAACCGCAGGCAGCTGATGTTGATTATGTACTCCATCTCACTGCACAACCCCTTCTTATTGCGGTGCACCGCAGCACAGACCGCAACCCTTGATCAAACTAGTTTTTTGCGCTGGTGGCTCATTGTTCATCATCTTTCTGGCGCGGTAGCAGCGGCTGGCCGTGTAGCGACCGGATCGGATGGGCGCATCGGACGCGCGACGGCGACGCGAATGAATGAATCGAAGCGGGATGGAGCGCGTTGACCTGCCGCCTTGGCTCGCCTTCCTCGCCTCCTTGCCGTGCGCCTACCGGACGGCTACCGCGCTACGCATTCAACGACGTACGTGTGCACGCGGCTCGCGCCGAGCGCGGGGGGCGAAGGACGCGCGGCGGCGACGGCTCTCCGAGAACGAGACGCGAACGACACGACGGCCAAGAGACCCGGACCACGGGGGCACATGCATACACATACACATACACACACAACCCGCGACTCTCTTCTCAGGACCGGATTTCTTGCGCCAAGCACGTGCTATGATTACTTATGCACCAGGCACGGACTCAACGCGAAAACAATCCACCGTATTATAGTAACAAAAAGCCAAACTCATCATTCAACAAACGCTGCCTTGTTTGCGTCTATATCTAGAGCGGATGTGCCACTCGAGAATACAACAATTAATCTGCCGATTCAATCGAGACCGAAACAATTGAACGATAATTATTATCGATAAGTACTCACTCCAATTCTCGATGACAAGCCTAATTCGTATACATTACGCGATGTGTTGGGAAAATTTCACTGCGGTGATATCAATTTTTATGTTTTGTTAGTACGTCGCTGTACGGTTTTCTGTAGTTTTGTAGTAAGTAAAAAGTCATTTCGCCGCGGGTTATAAATGTGGGTTCGGTTATACGGCATGGCCGCGCGTCGCGCGCGCGCGATACAGGCGAGATTTTTTCGTTTTCTTCCTTCGAGAACCACGACCGAGACGACCGCGTAGCGACCGACGACGACCAACTCTTTCGCTTCACTGGTCGACTTGGAAATTTATTATTTACATCTCTTCAGCCGGCTGGAATCGGGAATTCTATGACTGGAAAAGTTTTCAACTAGGAAATTTACGTTTAGGTACCTTTAAAAAGTCCACGAAAACGGCGTGATTTCTCTCGATAAATCGCTTTATAACGACGCGCGGCCTGCTCCGCTTGTTGCTGTTACACTTACATTCCGTGCTCTTTCGTAAGACGAAACGGATGTAAGTAATATCTGATTATCTCCAGCATGCACGGCCATCATTGTATGCGCACATGCATATATAGCCTGCGTATCGCGATATTAAACCGCACGTTTATGTTTTATTTAGTTTGTAATTAAACTACGGGCCAACAGGAAATTGTAGATTTGTCATATCCTCTTAATACTAGACTTTAATAACGCGTTGTGCGTTTTATTAATGAGCTAATGTTAACGTTAACTTGAAAAATGTGCGTTTTATCAATTAAATACAAAATCACCTGATCCATGAGAGTCTACGAATTTATTTAAAGCCGTAAATAACGTAGCTATTTTTGTAATATCTACAAGTATTTGTTATTCGAATCGTTATCATGTCATTGCATCGTTTACTCGAACGATCAGAAATTCGAATTGTTTACGTGCTCGACTAGTATTACTATTATTGTGCCGGCAGACAAGTGATAAGCGCAGTAAATGCGTACGATTACCACCTATTACCTCCTATAATTAGCACAAAGCACTTGAATTCATGTCGCAGGAGGAGCGCCCGCGCCTCGCGCGATAAAAACTAATCGCCGGTGACAATCGTCACAATAATAGCTCGCGTTTCTTTCCAATTCCAGCGGAGGAGCGCTTAGGTTTTATGCCGGGCGCTGACGATAAGATAGCGCCGCGAACAATGCGTAATTATTTACATCCTGTCGACGCTGCCCGTTCATTCAAACTTTTCGCGCGGATCGAATCGCTTATCAATTTTCGTGCCGGCATTGAATTGCATGTGCAACGGATACTTACTTTGATTACGCTGTGATGGTTGTTTTCATCGGTTGTATCCGTCATGGAGGTAAATTCTAAAAAATAAAAAACAATTTTTTATATTTTTTTATTTTGTATCAGAAAAATGTATGTAAATGTGCGTAGTTAATATCAGTGTAATTAAAAATAACCGAAAACGACTTGTTATTCATTCGAAGCGCGTACGCATAACATTTTTAATTGATATTTAATTTTAACCGCCCTATCAGCTCGCACGCATGTTTGGTGTTTTATGTTTCCCCAAAAAGCAGCAACAAACGCCGAATGCCGTAATCGGCGTGGCACCGCGTATAGTGTGTGTAGTTTTTATCGTCCGCGCGGAGCATCCAGCACGGGTCAACTCGTCGGCCAGACGGTTTTCGATTACAAATTATTATGCCTTTTTTTCCTCTCTCGAGCGAACTGCCCGGCGAGCCCCATCGGGCGGGCAGCGTGTGTGTGCGTGATGTATCGCTTGTTTGGTTGTTGTATTAAGAAATTATTAAAAATTAGCATCGCATTATGCTACGCGCCGATAACGCGCTTACTACACACATATTTCACATAAATAATCATCGCCGATATAAAATAAAACATCTAGAGTAGAAAATCACCGAAAAATGATTAACAATCACTTTTTACCAAACAGGTAATTACATCATGCGTCACACACGTGGGAAAATTACAACAATTTAATTTTCCACACTTAGCAGGCAATAATTACAACTTAAACTTGAAAAATCGTTAAGGAATTTGATTTGATTTCGATGCTGATGAAAGTAAAGTGTGTTAGCGCCGTGTTTTTGTTGATTTTTCGTGGCCGAGCAGCGTATGTTTGCAATAACCCCGGTTTGTAACCTCCGGCGTGGTTAGATAAGTGAGCGCACAGCGGCGAAATTGTGCGTGAGGAGCAACACATCGCTTTATCGTTACACATTTTAATATCGCAATCTGCGCGTCGACAATGATATTATTGTGACGAGCGTGACGACATCTCAAGACACACACACACATGTACTCAGACGCCACACCATCCATCCAGAGGAGGTGATAAAACGGCGCTATCGCACGACGCAAATTGCCAAACAGGTAAACGCACGCACATAATATCGCAAATAACGTTCGACTCACGCGAGACGCCCAAAGAAAACGCACTGCGCGTGGAAAGAAAAAAATGGAAATAGCGCGCATAGTGGATGGGATTGTTTGCCAGGGCCCGGATATATTTCGAAAGAGATAACCTCTTAGATATAATAAAACCGCTCTCGCACACATTCGAATAACGATTCGACTATACACCAAGCGAATACGAATATGGACAAAACTTTTCTGGGCATTTAAATATTTAAAATTAAAAACTAAAAACAATACATCAATTTAAATCGAATAAAATTTACTTATTCTATGCAATATTAATTTATAAATACAATTTATTTAAATTTAAGTAAAAATATAAAAAAATTAAATTTTCTAAATAATATGCTTGGGATCATACCGCTAGTGACAACAAAAATAGAATAAAACTTGATTAGAATCGAATCGAGAATCAAATAAACCAAAAATTTCGATAAACACCGTAACCGTTTTCTGTCTGCGAGCATGAGCGTCGGAAATGTTTATGTAATTTCGTTTGAATCGCGCGAGTCTCGCACAGTGCGTGTGCGTGCGTTTGTGCGCTTTTTTTTTGCCCGATGAATGCGGCCGTTTGTGTCTGTGAGCCGGTGCGTTGCGGCTGTTTGCATTCGATTGAGTAACCTCATCGAAAACGCTCGGGAAATTATGTAATGCATAATAATCAACTAACTTACAAGTATATTGACAAAATTTGACAACATTACAACACAGCGCCGCGGATAACCGAATCAAAAATTCAAAGCGATTAAAAGTCTCCTAAAAATATTTAAAGAAATTAAATTTTGATGTGAGTGTGAAGATTTTTTTATGAATCAACACGATTGTGTCGGGATTGGTCGCAAACGGAACAATAGAGCGACAGCATTGATTCCGATTCATGTCGGCGGTGGAGAGAAGACGGTGGTGGCGGCGCTGTCGGCGGCAGGCTGCCATGAATCGCGAGAGGCGCGCCTCTGTGTTGTCAGCCTGTGAATGGAAAGGAAGGTTTGCATCGTTTCGCATCATAATGAATGGACTGCTCTCGCGCGATTTGAAGGTTACGCTCGTATTATGTTATAATACCACACAATCTCAATCATCTAAAAAAAGTTTCCAATTCATTTTCATTTCGTGTGTTCCTTACACACACACATATATTGTGAATGTGTATGGTTTTATAGACCGACTAAATTGTTGTTTGTCTCGCGCGTGACGTCCGAATCTAAGGTAAATTACTTGGCGTGGGCGTGAAAAACTATCCGTCTTTAGTCGTTTCCGACGGCCGAAGGCCCAGCGCAAACATTCCGGCGGCGAAATAAGTTGGAAAAATATGTTTTCGCGTTTTCTCGCACATTTCGGTAGAGATAAGAGAGGAAAATGCAAGGCAGGGCGCGGCACGGCGTCGCCGGCTGCGGCTGGCTTGGCCGTACACACCGCGACGACGCCGTGTTCTAAATTCGTCCTCGTTTTATAAATAGCCGCACACCGGATATATAAAAACAGTTTTGTTTGGATTACGTCGAACGAATATCTTAAGCGGCGAGCAAACGTGGCTTTTCAAAATGCGTTCATAACTTTAAAATCGAACTTTTTTGCGTTTTCGATCAAATTCCAAACACATCGAGAGGTTTTTTTTTGCTGTAAACTCGGAAAATACGCAATCAAGGTGTGTTTTGCGCCTAATTAATTCGCGCGCGGTAATAGATTACACCTCGGCGTTTCGAGGCGCCAACCGGCGCACGGCACGTCATAACAAAAATCCGGCTGTGGCGCTCGCAGCGGTAGGTACGCAGGATGTGTTTTTCAAATATGTATAACGGTGTTTAATTTATGGGTTTCTTCAAATATCTGCGGGCGGAATTGGAGCTGCGCGCGATGGCACGCCATCCGACGTCCGAGCGGCGAAAAATTAGTTCAATCTACTGTACTATCAATTATTTCATCGAGACGGAGCGCGCGACGCGAGAAACAGAAACAGAAGGCGAAACATGTTCTCGAAATTTGTAACTCAAGTCGAGCGCGGCGTGGAATTTTTACCTAAATATAAAAGATCACGTTACAAAACAACAAATTCCACCAAATTTACGAACCCCAGGAGATTATGAAAACACAAAGCAAAACTCGTCGCAAAGACTAATTAATCATCGAACGACTGTTGATTTTTACTACGCGAATCGCGGGCGTTTGGGAAGAGATGTTTAAACGAGTGTAATTGCACGTCGAAGCAAACGGCCGCGAGTGAGTTACGTGCACGAAGAAGACCAGATTTATCTTGTAAACAGGATGGACGCGGAATTTTATTTTTAGCCGCGGCCCGCGCGCAGAAAATCAGCAAATCATCGGCGGGACCGAACACCGATTTACAAGCGCGCGCTGGCAAACGTTCTCTCAACTATGATGGATATTACTCGCTTGCATGCACCGCGAAATATGCAACAAAACACCACTTAAATAAAACCAACCGAAAAGAAATTACCGCCGCGTTTATACAACAAAAAGTGATTATTTGACTTTTTAACGACACACTATGCTGTGCTTTTAGCATACTAATTTCCGAAGAAGTTTTCCAAGAGAGGATGTACGCCGCCCAGGCGCAGGAAACCAGAATGCAAGCAGCGACCGGAAGGAACCTCGACCGCCACCACTCTCTTGGCATGCACTCCCATGCGGCACGGCATAATCTCAATGACAGGAAATAGCCGAGACGCGGCGAGATTCGTTAATGCAATCAACACCACCGACACAATCGGCAAACGGCCAACAATGTGTCGATAATGTAATAATTACCACTACTTATAAGGTGAATTGACTCGAGTCCATCACACCACATACAGACTTAAACATTAACAAAACTAATTCGTACAATAAGTTAATGCATAAACAATAATTGTGTGCAGCGCATGCATAATTCATGCGTTTTACACTCCAACAATCTTTTATTTATTCATCATTTGTCCGTCGTACGTTTCTCGACATACACAGTGTTCATATAGCGCTCGGCCGCGTTTTGTTTACGATGTGCTAAAGACACCCCTGAGTAGTTTGTGCAACATGTCATGCGCAAATAGTTGCTGCGCATATAATAAGCGCGTTTATAAAGCGATATGCGATACGTTTCGTCAATGACGAGCGCGTTCGAATAATGAATGAACACACCGCGGCGTGCAGATACGCGCCGCGCATAGCTAATTAACTATGCACATTCGCGCGCATACGAATTGCAGCGCCGCGCGCGAATGTTTATTTATTAGCGGCTGCAGGCCCGCATTTCGTTCAATTAATATTCGCCGGCGTTCGCTGCTTCATTCACACACGACGACGGCACGGCGCGCGAGTGTAATTGCGGTTTACCTTTTTTGTCAGCGAGCGCGAACGCGAAATTTCAGCATGCTAATGAATTGCAATTAATATCGCGCGATAATTATGACGTTACCAGCAGAGCGCATTGAATGAACGCGCAGCAAAAACACACCAATAACACTGAAAAACAAAACGTTCGCGTTGGCAAAACTATGAAAACAAAGATATAAGAATAATTATGTCGATTTGTGTCGTTTTCTTATCGCTTATCGCGGCGTGTTTTTCACGATTTTTGTTTTGCGGTTTGCTTCCACGGGAGCGCAGTGGGAGCAGGAAACCACAATACTGAATATGTAAAACTTTCCGATCACGTCTGTATGCTATGCTGTGCATTGAATGGTGGATTCGTGCGCTTTTTTTGTAAGGTTTTTCGTAGGTTCGTCAGTGGGTATGTAACATGTGCACACATGTTCGTTAGGCGCGTTAAATTTCGAAATTTAGAGTGCCGCCTGCCGCCGGCTTCGCGAGTGTGTGCTCTGGTGATGCTGACGGACATCCTACTTACTAGTAATGGTCCGTTTCCCGGGAATAATGGCGACCAACAACCGTCATGCCACCGCGGCCGAATGCTCGAGAGCGCAGCAGCCGCAACCGCCGCAAATGCTGGCTGCTCTGCTGCCGACTTGTCAAAACGACATCAACGCATCACAATACGAAAAGAAGACAAGAAGAGAAAAAAAACACACACACACAACATACAACGCGAAATTGATACTCGATCCGCGCGTTCTCTGCACAGCTGCAAGGAAGGCTTGAAAAGAAGCTTGCTGCTCAGATAAGCATCGCCTTTTCATGCTTTGATTTTAATTTCTGTACACACGAATTGAATTCGATGCACGGGGCGCACGCACAGAAGCGCACATTACGTGCGCAAACAAAACCAAAACAATTCGACAACACGTGCACATCAGTAGTCTCGCTTCAAAGCACAAACGCAACCAAAATAGACGAGTCATAAAAACAGGAATATGTGCATCAAGAGGAAAGAAATGAGTTAAAAATCGTCGCCAGTCGAAATTTTTGGTCGAGTTTTTGTTGGTTACGAAATTGATCGCTTGTTTTCCAGAGCAAAAGCTGCGCGCAGCGAACGGAAGCTGTATATTTAATACTCGTTGCCATGGGGCATGTAGATATTACGATCTCTCCTTCGGTCCGGCTGTGGCTGCTGCCGTGTGCGCGCACACCAAATCTCAATATAAACTTTACCGAAGGAAGAATCGAATATTATTACGCGAGACTCGCGACTCGCGGCCGCGGTGTGTTTCAGCTCCGCGCGCGGCTCTCTCGCCTTCGTCGGCTCAGCATCAGCGCAGCAGAGCGGAGAGAAACTCAAATGAAAGAAACTGGCGCAAACGAGACGGCCGCCGGAGCGGGAACAGAGCGCGATATACAAACATGACGACACATTGAAAGCCCTTCCACGCGAGAGCGCCGCGGCCGCGCTTCGCTCTCTCGAGTGCTGCGCGGCGCGAGAAGTTGTACGCTGCGTTTTTAGGGTGAATGAACTACTTTATAACGAAACGAATCAATGGGTTCGGTTTAGAATCACAGTGTGTGCACGCTGAGAGAACCTACGCGCGGCTCTGCTCATCGCATATCGCCGCTCTCCCAGAGCACTCCCGGCAGCCGCATCCCGACACAGATGAAAATCATCAAGAAGACTAGAGCATAGATTCGCGCTTGGTCGCACTCGGAGGCGTAAATATCAAAGGGGAAACCTTCGAAAATTGGAAAGTAAAACGCCTGCGAGCAGCGTGTGTCGATGAATGAACGCCGAGCGAGCCGGGCGCGAATTTGAATGAGTTTTTGGCAATAATAACGCGCCGGCGAGGCGAGGCGGTGTTGACTGTTGACGTTAGTGAAACGGGAAAAAAGCAACGCGACGGAAATAGCTGCGCCGCGAGTCGCGCACGAAATTAGCAGGGAAATTTCGTGAATCGCCCCCGCGTTTTGGCGAAAGACGCGACCACGTGCTCCGCGCCGTCATGTTAATACGCGGATTAGCATGCAAGACGCACTTGTTTACTACCTGAATCGGTTTCCCAACCGCATACGCACCGAAATGATCGAAACCATGTGAGCAGCAGCTAGTTATGCGCTCGCTGCCTGCCGCGAACGGAAATCGGGCTTGTTGATTTCGACCGCCACGAATAAATATTATGGCATAACAGAGCACACGATAGAGCGAACAAACAAAATCCGCGCCAGCGAGCGGCACGAAAATCGAGCTAAAAAAAAAAACGCGCGCTGACCAAACGAGAAATTCGTTACGAGGTCATGCAAGGCTATGTATGTAATTCATGCGGTCCGTATGAATGAATGCTGGTGGCGTAAAACAAGTGCTTTAAAACAAACAGATGTTTGTTAATATAATTGCTGGGCGCGCGAGGAAATGAAATGTTTGGGTCGCGGACTCACCTAAAGTTTGGCACTCCACATGAGCGGCTGGTACAGACGCCGATGACGACGTGCGAAACTCATCAATGCGAAATGTAATTGTAATCACTGTCGTGTTGTTGCTGCTGCTGCTGCGGCTGTGTTATCAATATTTAGCGCACAGCACGGGGATGTTTGTTCACTTGCTTTTAACTCTCCTGGGCACCGCACAACAAAACTGGCTACAGCGACGAGCGCTTTTCTTTTCTTTTCACACTCGGCTCAGTCAAATATGCGTGGTCGTAATCCCAAAATCGTGTATCGAAGGCGTCGATGATTCCCGTGCGTGCCGCGGCGCGTCGTATTCGTACTGAAAAACGCACTAAGCTGGTAAGCTGGTACTTTCGACTCCGAGCGAATGACGCGCATCGCGCGACGCGAACGCAAACTGGCGCGCCGACGTGCGCTGGTGCCGGAGCGCGGTCGAGCGCGAGAGCCAAGTGTGCGCGGCGCGCTCTCCTTGCGCTGCGCGGCGCGCTTTCCGCGCCCGCGTATCGCTGGTTGCGGCGCGCTATTCGCGGAGCGCGCGCGTCGCCGCCGGTCGAATTTCGGGTCGTGCGTGCATCGCGACGCGGCCCGCCGGCGATCAATATGGTCGATCCGCGCACGCACTGCCACACGGTTGCGCGAGGGTGCGAAGGTGGTCAACGGGTACGGGTGGTTGGGGCACGTAATCAGGCAGATGTTTGTGACACACAGTGAGATGGCCAGCGCGACCACAGCGCAGAGCGTACGTACGCCCGTATCTGCTGATGTTAGTGGTGTTGTTGCCGCTGCTGCTGCAGCTCCTGCTGCCTGCCGCCCGGCCACAGCTGCGCCTGCGCCAACCTCGCCTTGCTGCGGCTTCCGTCGCGCGGCCCGCGCGCGCCCACTCGCGTCGATATATTCATTCATGTCTCTCCGTGAGTCCATGCCGATGCCAACACGCGAGCGCTCGCCGCGCGCGCAGGCAAGTACTTATACGGATGTATTAGAAAACATGAATGGGAATTCACAATTTTATAGCGGGCGCGACGCACATCGGGGCATCGCGACCTAGTCTAACGGAAGTGGCACTCGGAACGCGAGCGCCCGCTTTTTCTTTCGCGAATCCTAGTCGTCGTCGTCGTCGTGCGGACTAATGAACCGAGCGGTAATTACGATTCGCGGCTATTGTGGCGGCCGGAAATGGGCCGGCTCGCCGATGCGATTCTGATTTCTTTCAGCCTCGCTGCTGGCGAGCGGATCAGTTTCTTAATCGGGCGATGGGTGGCGATTACGTCCGACGCCCGCCGCAAATCGCACATCGCGCACGTTTCTAAATGCTAATTTATTACGCACGCAAACTGCCGAAGAGAATTCACATAAAATTCGCGGGAAGGCGTATAAATCAAGCAATAATCGCCTGTAACCACGAATAAATACCACGAAATCGACAGTTTCCGAGAAGTTAAAGGACCTAGACAAAATTGTTTTAATTGGAAAACAACATTTCGAGGAAATGCTAAATTTAATGATGGATAGAAACACGTGAAATCCGTCAACGCAATTTTTACCTAGTAAATTTCGCACCTAACCTTAATTACACGCTATTATTATTTTAAAAAGCGTGCCAAACTGTGAAAAATGTAATATTGAATGTAAAACACATAAAAATTTTATGAAAAACTTGCTCCTTGAATATCAAAAGTTAACATTCGTTGAAAAAAATAATTTTGCGCACTAGTACGTAAAATGTGACTTCCTACATGAAAACATTATAGATTTACGCACTGCCATTAAAAAACTATATAAATGATTAGCAATTGCTAACATATTTATCATTCCACATAATAACGCCAAATAAAAAGTGGCGATTATATGAAACGGATGCGATATCCCGGAAGTTACGTTCATTTGAATTTAAATAATACACGCGTTCTCTTCTCGCGTATAGAATTATCTCATACACACGAAACGTGCAACACATTTGTAGGTTGAATACAGTACGTTCTCGGAACCGCGGTCAATAAAAATTGAATTACCTACAAATTAAAGCAGAAAAAAACAAGAAAAATATTCAAGAACATTTAACATTTTAATACCTATTCGTATATTACTTATTTCTAGAATTGTAAAATTATATTTCGAAGGTTTTTCTGTGGTTGTTCATCATAAACTTGTTAATTTTGCCGTATCGCTAACTCGCTTTTCATTTATTTATTTATTTACAAATTCTAATGTCATAGAATTAGCGAACGCTTCCGGTTTTTTGTGCTTATGATTTTTTTGATGCGCATCATGCTAATTTTATCCGTTTTTCAATAGCGATGAAATTCTGCGAAATGAATTATATTCCGTATAATGCATTATACTTTATGGATGTGTTCGTATTTTAAGAGATTAGTTAGCAGGCGAGGTTTTCATTACTTACCAGATGATCCACGAGCAAACCCTAAACCTCCTCCGCCCTCGTCAAACTTTGAACACAATCTCGCCCCGAATGACGTCAGATACTCGTATCACTCCCATGACGTGTGCTAACAAATCGCATTACAACTTGATCGAATTCATCAAGAGGCGTTGCGCGCGCCCGTTCATAATCGCGTTTCATATCGCATAACGCCATCAACCGGCCCGCAAAGTCTCCAGACGTGCGAAATCTAATTTCGTTTGGAGCAGTGTGTACAGTGTACACAATGTGGGTTGGCACACGCAGGAAAGTTTGACGGGCCGGTGGCATTAACTCACAGCAGGAGGCGGCCGACGGCGCCCACGCGGTGTTCGCGGGTTGGCGGTGGTAGCTGGCGTGTGTGGGCGCCGCGAGGGTGGGCACACCATCGGCGGGGTTGGCCTAGTCCCACGCGTTCACGGTCGTCGCCACGGCAACACGCCGATTTTCAATGTCAAAGGCAACCAACCCCGCGGAAGGACGCAATAAGGACGACGCCCGCGTCCTCGCCCGCGCTGCCCACGCGCCTGAAAATTATTGCAAGCACCAGCATTATGTATGCATGGAGACGGGCGAAGCCGAAAATAACAACAAAAAAGTTTAGATGTGTCGAAATTGGATTGCCTGCGCTGCGAGCGCGCGGCTACTAATAGTTAATGGACGCTTTTACGACCTCCTCGCGACGATCAAAAGCGATGTTAAACAACATAAAACCTGCGCGTTCGAAAATTTCATGCAGAAGTCAACAATTTCGGCAAATAATGGCATAACTTCCGAAAGACACTAAAATGTACAAATTTGCTTATCTTTACTTTACGCTCGGTGGAAGAAAAAAACAGCAACACTATAAACTTTTACGTCAAACACATTTTTAACGATTAACAAGATAATGGTGCGTTGGGTGAGTGATGGTAACATTTTTATGTCCCAGCCCAACATTTCATTATCTGCTAATCTAATCTCCACGAATCGAAACTAGATTACTCGTCATTTTCCACACCTTCTTAACGTTTGGGTGCCCGTTTGGGGACGAATTTTATAGTCCATCATGTTCAGCTGCCATTTCGCCATCGCCAGCGTGTGAAATACCACAAACGACAAGTTACAATCTTGTGCGATGCGATGCGACCGTGTCGCTGTTGCGCTAGTGTTCGTTAATCACGTCAGCACACGGTCGCACAGTCAGCGTGCCGAACAAAACGTCAAAGAGACCAGACCAAAGCCAAAGAAAAACCGTATTCACCGTTACCGTTTACTTCCTGTTGACAGCGGACTGCCTGTACTCACTTTACTAGAATAGTAAATGTTTCTCTCTTACCTTTAGTGCTTTAGAACCGACTAGATATTTCATTCAAAACTATACACAATTGTAGCGAGTGCAAACATTATTCTGCTTTTTAGCGTTTTGAAATAGTTTTTAGTGTTTCAACGCAAACAAAAGCTGGTAATTTCGTATGGTTTAAATTAAATTGTTAGCTGTTTAATTTAGTGTGACAAATAACTGCTACATACCGTATTTTCAGTGTTGTGCACTCCACCTGGTCGTTCCATTGCCCGTTTTGTAGGCACGACATGTGCGCTCTTCTTGCAGACGCGCTTCTCTGCGAAATTGTTGAATGAAACTCACAAGCGGCGCACCAGTGCGTTGCATATTTTACTACCAACTTACAACATGCCCACTTGGCTAGGCACGGCATGTCATGTCATGCCAGCTTTGGTGCTTGTCTAGTATGTGTGTGTTTGTGAGTGTGAGATCGGTTTCCTCTTGCATACGCGACGCACGTTTCCTCGTTTCTTGCGTTTCCTCTCGGCGGCCTCTGAAGAATGCCGCGGTAGTTTATGAATGAAATGCGCGAAGAATGGAAACGCGCTCGACCTAAACGTGGCCGTCCCCCTTTCGGTGTTTATGTGTGTTTTTGCCGCATCTAGTTTCTATATCGCAGGACAAGAATGCCGGCAAGAATGGCGTGTCTTCTTGCGGCCAAAGCCACCGGTAGCACTTCCGGTGCACAGCGACACTCGAGCATGTGTTTTACGGCCGTAGAAATCTCTGCACTTTATGCCACACCGGAATGTTGCATGGCTTCATTCATGTTGGTTTCTCAAGCGAGACATCTTCGCAGATAATTGGGTTTTTGTGGTTGTACATAATTTGGAATTTATGTAATGTATATTAATGAAATTTTCATTCAATATTAAAGATACTGCAGGAAATTAATTTGTAATTCTTTCATTGATCTGCTCCGTGTGCATCTGGCAAATACGCGTGCGTGCAACACATTGATGCCGCCGCTGCCGTCGCCCGTCCATTCACCAGACGCAAATGCACACGCCGCCGGCCGATTCATACCCGCACAGCGAAATACGAATGAATCGCATACACCAAGTGTGTGCGAATTTAGGCCAATGTCGTTTCAATTATTTTCTATCGCTTCGCGTCCGAACGCCGAACGAGATGCCACGCACACGTACAACTGCACAATGAATACGGATTTATATTCGTTGCAATCACAATGGGCCGCGGACGATCATTGAAGAACATTGAAACGTTTCAATTTCTTTCAATTGATTTGTTATGTCCTATAGTGGTGGCAAATCAAGCTCGTAACATCATATTGTTGCACAATTCCTTTTTTATTTTACTGGCTTTCATCCAGTATCCGCCAAGGGCATAAGGATCGCATAAGGATAAAATCAACCAAAGATGGTGTCGGTTTGACGACATTAATCATAAATCAAAATAAAATTGATGAAGAATCTCAAATAAACATCATGTATAAAATAGCTATGTCTTCATTCCTTCGTCGAGTCACCGGGATTCTGCATGGCGCGTTACAGAATCTCAAAGGTCTTCTTCAACTCCACCATCAGTTGCCAGTCGGTCTTCACCAGGTCGTCACGGAAGTAATCCTTGCAGGCGTCGATCGACTGCCGAGATATCTGCACAGAGATGTAAAATTTTCCGGTTGTAAAAACATTTCATTTGCGAAATGCAGCGGGACGAAGTAAAATGAAATGAAATTGCTGCGCGCCTGGGAAGTAAGTGGCCTTTGGCATGACCCGAATCCTGCACGTGTTCTCGTTTCGAGTAGGTCATCCCGGACGTTCCCAGCGCGAAGAAGTAAGCCGTACACGTGCGAGGCAAAAAGTGCAAGCAGGGGAATAGAGACATGCCCATTCATCGATTCGTTCGGGTTCTCCCGGGTGCAGAGATGCATGCACACGCGTTTCATTCAAACCAGGCGAGGCAAGGCAGCCCCCAGAGAGGCGGCAGTGACCACGCCCCCAACAGCCACAATCGATCGCCGCGAAACTGGGACACTGGCACACCGCACGCGTGCACTGCACCCCCTGGAATAAATTTCTAGAACAATTTCGCAATTTCATTCACCCAGACGGCGGCGAAAAAGCGCCAGCGAAACTTTTTCAGTGTTTCTCATTCACACCCAGTCTGTGCAAGATGGAAAAAATCGAATTTGTACAAACAGCGTGCAAAGAAAACGCATAGCGCAACGTATTTGGTCGTGTTTTCCAGTTTGCTGGTTCGCGTTCGCCGTTTTGCACATAAATGGCAACTAGTTATCGGAATCGGCGACGCAACTGCGACTTCATCAACGCACACACACGTCGCGCCTGTCGTTCATTCATTAATTCATCGATTTCAGTCATTCAGAGACAGCGTCTCAGAGCAGCGCTTCATTCATGCCGAGATGTCGCGTAAAAATGCATTTTCCACGAGCAGCCAACAAAAAAAAACATACACGCCACGCAACCGACTTGAATGAACAATGACATTTAATTAAAAGCGTTTTTGTTTCTACACCACACCAGCAGAGAGACAGACAACTTCAATTCATTCAAACAGGTGCGCTATAAGAAGTTGCACTCATTCATCATCCGCCAGCGAAAATAACATCGAGGGGGAGTCCGAAGATATTTGCGAAGGAAAGTCTCGAGAATTTCAATCGCAAACAGAGAAACGCTTTCAAATACGCACACACATCCAACGCAACGTAATCGTCGTCGCGTCGTCGGTTTGACCCATATTTGGCAAACGCAAAATCAATATCGCATTCGCAGACCACCCATACGCTTATGCAAAATGGCGAAGCATGGCGAACGCATCCGCTTCGTTGAAAATGGGATGCGACGAGCATACCGTAAAGAGGCAAAGAATTTGTCTATAAATTATGCCGGCATACGATTACACGACAATGCGACCGACAACGTGGCAGCACGAAGCACTTTCGACGCCGCAATCAAACCGCCGCGCGCGCTGCTATATGGAAGAAAATGCAGGCGTTTATCAATGAGCGGAGCAAAGCGGATGTCGGCAAACGTGCCGGAAGTAGGACACGAATGACGTCAAGCACTTAATGTCAGGCGAAACTGGTTCACAAACAATGCCGAACTTTTGTCCACGGAATCAATCAAGTTGAACAACAAGTTTTCGTAGGTTTACACTGAAACAAATATCGCACACATCTTCACACTAACCTTGCTGACGAGCATATCGGTTTCGTCAAAGTGCCGGCCGAACATCTTCGGCGATTCGCCCGGAATCGGTTCGATCTTAATGCAAATCTCCATGCCTTTCCTTGCTGTCTCGACGTTCTTGTGATTACTTTCAATACTGCTCACAAAGCCAAGCTCAACAAACTGTAACAAACCAATAAAAACGCTCCATATTTAATCTCAAACTTTATAATTCGTTTTTACCTCTTTACTGGGAACACAGAGTGGTGTTCCTTCTTTGATAATGCCAGCTTCGACCATGACGCCCATTACGATGGGATCACGCGAATTGAAGATGAACTGTGGCAGAACTTTCAGCTTGCATGGGAAGACAGCAATGTGTTTGAACTCTTCGCGCTTTCGCGCCTTCAATTCATCGCGATAGGCAATGAACATGTCGAAGAGATGATAGATGATATCGGCGCGGAATATCTTCACGCCCAACGAATCAGCGAGTTCCTGCGCGTCCCGCTCGACTTTGACATCGAACGCCAAAATTGTGGCGAATCTAGCGGGAGAGGAAGAAAAGAAAAAGTTTAGTCAAGCGCAAAAAATGCCACAAATGTGTTCGCCATGGACAAATAAACGCGCGTCACACACACCCGAGGAAGGAAAAAGCAGCGCGACATTACACAATTTTCACCAAGCATGCATTATGGTGTTTTCGTAAGAAATATTCGGAGAGTGGCTGTTTGTTTAGGATCGTCGGTGGCTCGGATGGCAACATGTTGGCTATTAGTTCACCGCGTGAGAAAAAACACCAGTAGCGCTCGAAATAGATATCGATTGACAAATATACAATGTGTTTATAATGTAATCATAATCATACATTCTTGCATTGCTTAAATATCGCGCTCTTTGCTTAAAAATGTCAATAAATATAGGAAAACTTACTGGCTTTCATGTTCCAACATGATGGAAGCTTTCATCACATCCTTCTTGACGACTGGACCAATGCGAATACCGGAATACTGCAAAATTATTAAACAATTAATTAATTACCATAAATGTTGTTGGTTTTCGTTGATTACGCCCAGTATAAATAAAAATGTACACAGAAAGAAATGACTGCGCATAGTTCATAGACCCGCATTAAATTTGAAATATTCGAAACTTTTTACAATGATTACGAGTACAACGCGCAAGTCGAGTTAAGTGTAATTAGAGTCGTCGACCAAGATGGAGAGAAAAAACCATGTCCAACACATGCAAGCGTTATAAGATAATAACAGCATACATACGACACATATTCATGCGGGGACATGGGACATTAGATGACGTCGAGCAAAGGACAGAGCAAAAAAGTCGAAAACTAGCGTCAAAAAACGAGCGAAAATGTTAGAAGCGTCCAGCCAGATGCGTTTGTTTGTCGCGTATTAAAAATTAAAGGCGACACAAAAACACGCACAAGTTTTATAGCGTCTACAGCGTGGATACTAGCTGAATTAGCAATAGATTTTAGAATATTTACACACGAAATAAAAATTGATAGCATTTCATACGATAATAATGTGAAACGTTTCCATTGGGTTTAGCGTGTGCTGTGTGTGCACCGGATACCGGTGGGTGTACCGCCTTCCCAGAAAGCCGACCGGACGGCCCACACTCGGTCACACACACGCCCGTGCAGATGCACACACGTCTTGCGACTATCTAATCGGGCGGCGCGCGCGCTCGTTTGCTCGCCAATATGTGAAACAACATCGACATCATGCGACCGACCTACTACAATTCCACAATTTCCAAACCACTACCCGCACTACCTATTATTGTGCGCATTACCATATTACCTCGCCGTGAGTGTACGTTTCTAATCTAATTTAATGCGAATCCTACTCATCATCAGCGCCGCAACCGCAGCCAATTTATTGCATTGTCACTAATTGGATGCCGATTTGCGCGCGGTGATATGGAGATAAAAAAAGCTGCACTCACCGGAATTTTGCTGGTGCGAAGGAACTCGAGCAACGCTTCAAGTGAACCGAGTGTGGACGCCTGCACGTACACACCGCGGTCCTGCAGCTTGATCTTAGACAGCGCTGATTTTAATTCCTTGGCGACGATGTCGCGGACAATCTCCACCTCGTCTTGTTTCTGTGCAGTGTACAGATTCAAGCCGGCGATGGCTTTCTCCAATTCCTTTGCGGCGATCTTCACTCCTTGGGCGGCCTTTATTTCTTTATATTCTATATAGGCATTCTGCAATTTAGACGATTATAAACCAACAGTTTTTATTTATTTACGGAAAAGTGTACGTACTTTAACTCTAAGTTCTTTCATAGGTTGTGGCATTAACAGTGAGCGAATTTGTGTAACAATAGGTCCATCGGTACCAGCCAAAACCATCGTATCACCTTCCCTAAGTGTACCATTAACCAAAATGACATCAATGGTGGTGCCCAAACCGGAAATTGCCTTAACTTCCAGCACTGTCGCTTGCAAATCGTCCGAATACATCAAACGCTTCGCGAGCAAATTCTGTGATGATTCAACAATCAACGCCAACAGATTACCCATACCTTTTTATAGGAATAAAACAAAATAAAATAACAAAATATTTCATTGTCACATAAATTACCTTCGCCTGTAACAGCACTAGTGGGAACCAAACTAACATAACTCCTAAAGTCAGGATTCTCATAAAACAGCGCTGCGTTTAACCCCTGCTCGGCAAACTGCACAATCGCTTCCTTGGTGCGCTGCTCAAACTCCAGCTGTGTATTCGCAGCCTGGCTCTTGATAACATCCCTAATATCCTTGCGATTCATCGTCTGCCAATCGTACAATCTATCAATCTTATTCAACGCAACAATAAACGGCGTTTTCCGCGACTTTAGCAAATTTATCGACTCGATCGTCTGCGGTTCCAACCCGTGCATGATATCAACTACTAAAATAGCGATATCACACAGTGAAGAACCGCGACTACGCAAATTACTAAATGACTCGTGCCCTGGTGTGTCAATAATCAACAAACCAGGTATTTTCAGCAGCATATCAGCAGCGCCTTTTACGTTTTTAATATTTTCCTTGATGGCTTCGATAGGAACATTCGTTGCACCAATCTGTTGCGTAATACCACCTGCCTCGCCGTCCTGCACGTTCGTACGTCTGAGTTTATCGAGGATTTTCGTTTTGCCTGTGTCGACGTGGCCGAGGACACAAACGATGGCTGCGCGAAGGTTGTCTAAGGTGCGGTTCTTCTCCGCCTCAAGTTTGCGCTGTTCAATGCGCTCCTTGGCTTTATCACGACGTTTTTCGGCGTCCGTTCGATTGTCGTTCTCGTTGTCGTCTTCAGACTCGGAATCGTCTTCGGAATCATCATCCTCATCGTCTTCGTCGTCTTCATCGTCGCTTTCGTTACTAGACTCTGGTTGTTCTTCACTTTTCGCAGGTTTATCAGTATCAGCTTTAGTTTCGGACGAGACTTCCTCTGATTCTTCTTCTTCGGAGCTTTCAACATCCCAGGAGTCTTTGATTTCTTCTTTCGGAGATTTTTCGGCAGGTTCACTGGTAGCATCAGGTACTGCTGGTAATGTTTCTTCTTGTTTTATTTCGGTGTCTTCTTTCGTTTCGTCTAAAACCAGTAAAACATTTATTTAAAAATTGCGTATATAAAAATTTATTAGCACTTTACCTTTGTCGATGCTTGTTTGTTGTTTTAATTTATTAGGCTTAATTCTTGTTCCTAATCTAGGCTTCCTTTCACCCACATCAGGCAGATCCAAACCCTGAGCCTTCCGTGCTTCAATTAACGCTTGAGCTCTCGCCCGATCAGCTTTTTGTTTCGCCGATAACAATTTCCCTCTGCCTTCAAACGATCCTTACGATCTTTCTCGCGCTTCTTTTTCTTATCTTTCCGTTCCTGCTCCAAGCGTAATTGTTCCAACCTTGCTTCCTCGGCTTCCTCTTCCTTTTTAATTCGTTCTTCTTCTTCGCGTTTTAATCGCTCTTCGTCTTCCTTCAACTTTTTAAGAGCTTCCTGCATAGCAGCTATCGTTTTCTTGCCGGGTCCTTTCTTTGCTTCCTTCGCATCCTTTTCCTCTTCCTTACCCTTCTTTTTCTTCTTCTTTTTACTATCGGCAGCTTCTGCTTCATCAGGTTTTTCTTGTGATGCATCTGCTGCTTCAGCAGAGACTGCAGGTTCTACTTTCACTGGTTTTTCATCACTAGCATCGGGTTCTTGCGAAGCCTCCTTGGCAGGTTTAGTTGTATCATCTTTCTTGGCCTGCGCCTTTTTTAATTTTTCTCGCTGCTTCTTTTCTTTTTTCTTCTGTGCAGCCGTTTTTACAGTTGAGGATGGTTCATCATCAGCTTGCTCACCATCAGCCTCCTTTTCTTCTTCCTTATCATCTTCCTTGGGTTGACCATCATCCTTAGATTTCTTCTTCTTGCCCTTTTTTTCTGGTTCAACTGGTTCTTGAGTAGTTGCTTCTACTTTAACACCTTTAATAAAAACATCATTTTATTTAAAAAAAAATTCTTATTGGATATCATTTATCATACCTGAATACTCCATTTCCAATTCAGCTAATACTTTATCTATATCTTCATCACTGTCATCCTTTTTCCTTCTGCCCTTTTTGCCTTTCTTGCCCTGTTCTTTAGTCCTTTCATCACTATTACCCTTTTTCATTGTGTTCTTTTTAACAACTTTAACTTCTGGTTCACTATCACTTTGATCATTATTGTCTGATGGTGCAGATTCTGGCCCACTATCAACTCCTAGCAGAGCAAAAGACTTTGCCACCTTGCTGACTGGTGCATCTGCAGCTTCCTCATCATCAGAATTTGCTTTCTTCTCCTTTTTCTTCGCATCTTTCTTCTTCTGCTTTTGCACTTTTTCTGCTATTTCATCTTCAGAATCACTTGCAGCTTTAGCTCTAATAATAAATAAGATAATCATAGAATTATTGAAGAAAATGCGAAATTAACATTAACTTACACTGGTTCAGGCTTAGTTTTTTTCTTATCAACTTTCTCCACGACCTCAGGCTTAGTTACCTCCGTTTCGGACTCGCTACAAGCAAAAAAAGTTGCGAAACATTTGCATAAATCATGTAATCACAGATACCGCTCACGAAAAGTGCACACGTTGCGCCACTCACCTGTCGTCCCCCTTGCCGGTCTTGCGCCCTTTCTTGGCTTTCCCCATGCTGATTCTTCAAATTGCTTCACACCACACGACGCAATCTGCACTCCAATTCGCATTCGTGGCTTTTAGAAATATTCGAACCGCTCCACAAACAATCTGGTTGACATGCTCTTTTGAAAGGTTAAGAGCAAAAATATGTGAGTGTAGCGTGCGTGTTCTGTCACATTACTCCCAAACGGTACAAACCGAGCGAACGTAGCTCGGCAGTCTCGCAGGTAAAGCAAAATCTGATAAATACGAAAGCAAGGAGCAGCGACTCGTGTTCAATTCATTCGACTGATTTGTAATTCAAAGTGAAGTTTCCTTCTCGTAGGGCGGCGACGCGCAGCAACAAATTACGCATCGCTAAACTTCGCTTTTTAACTGAAATCAAGACAAGACCGAATAAAACCATAGAATTTACATCATAGAATAAAACCGTAAAATGTTTTTCGTAATTTTCGAGTATTACACCGAATAAACATCACTTGTGATTAAATTTCTAGAACCTTCAATTTAAAATTAAATCTGACTGACATTGCAATGCAAACATACCTGTCGGTCATATTCTTACTTTCAATTTGACAAACTAGCGCCATCTACAAAATTTGCTAGAGTCAAAATAATTTAGAAGCGTAAAATGTTTACTCAAAACTTACTTACAGTACTTAGTACTGTATAATATCGTATTTTAAGTATTTTATTGTTTACTTATTAATTTGAAACCAAATATTCTGTAGTTTTCAATACACTTAGAAGCGACACGTTTAAAACTCAATTAATGCATGCTAGTGTGGCGCCACCTAGTCATTAAATTTGGAAATGCTTCCATGCATTTAAATGATATGGAGCTTTTAACTTTGTTCTAAATTTGTAACATAATTGTTTATTATTTCTGTGTTGGGAAAGTCAAAGTTAAAACCATGGTTTTCATCTTTTAATAAAACTAATAAACATTTTCTACTTACCCCAGTTTTCCTAGGGTGCCTCTCAAATCATTTGCGGTGAGAAGCCCCTAAATAACCCCTAATCTCTCCATTTAAATTACTCGGGGTTGCGCGCTTGAGTGAAACAGCGCAAGCTCTTCGCCGGCCGTGTTCTGATTCGCTAGCAACGGGGCGACACAAGCCACACGCGTGCTTCTTGCGCTAGCCGCGCTAACCCACAGCGCGCAGCGTACGTTCTTCAACGCTCTTCAGTCGTTTCACTCGTTCGCGTCGCTCGGTCCAGACAAACCAGACAAACCTGGGGAAAACGCGCGCGTGCATTCAGTGCAACGGGCCGAATCCAAAGCCGACCGTTGATTGAAGGTCACACAATTATAGCCGATGTGCATCTCCAGTTAAAGGTATGTACTTTTAATACACTACATACATAAAAAGATATCAAAGTTATTTAATAAAACCGCGCAGTATTCGTAATTTCGGGCAAGTTCAAACAAAAATCGATACGGCACGCCAAGCTTTGTTGTGCCCTGTGCCGGCTATTGTGTTTATGCGTGCGGTCAGGGCGAAAGCGCACAAAAAAGCCGTTATTACCCATCAAAGAAAATAAATTCCACTACGAAAATAATAAACAAAGCCGATACAAAAAGAAATGATGAGAAATACGTCTGGGGCGTAAATTTAGCTTCCGATTGTATTTCTTTTTGCCCTCCAATTTCCTGAGCAACACGACAGGCAGATGTGCGGTGCGTCTTTGCGAGCGAAACGCTTAATTTACTTATGATGCTGCGATGCATCATCTTTGCACAGTTTTTTTTGTGTCCGTTTGTCACTGAGCGTGGAATAAAACGTCGAAAATAAAGATATTCATTCACACTTTAGCGACGTCGACTTGCATTGCTCTTTAGGGTTGAATATTGTGTTCTAATTGAATTAAATCAACGTCGCCGACTCCGCCACGCACAAACGACGCGTAAATTGAATGAACCGCTTTACTTTTTCATGTAAATGAAGCCCACATTGGGTCGTAAATAATAAATTTCCATGCAACGTATTTATTTTATTGTAACTTTATTAATATCCCAACGGTTACACGTGTTTGAACATTTCTTAAATGTTTAATATATTTTTTGGAATGTGCTGATGTGTTAATTATATCACTCTCAGATAAATTGCCCACGATGAGTTCGCCAAACGAAGATAAGAAAGACATCGAGATGGAAGAGCGTGAAAAAAAGATGAACGAGGAGAATAAAGCGCACGACAACATCACCAAGGCAGATGATGCAGTCGTCAGCGAAACTGAAAACGAGAAAGATAAAAGCAAGGAAAAGGAGGCCGAAGCTACCGGCAAGATTAAAATTGATGACATTAAAGACAAAGAGGTCAAACCCAAGAAGATTCCGACTGGTGGCATCCAACTACCAGGATTTTTCACGAGAAGCAAGTCCAGAGAAAAGTGCAAGGTAATTAAACAACTAGCTAAAAAATACAAAACTATAAACATAATATTTAATGTTTAGGATGCAGATGAAGAGACTGGGGAAGGTACAGAACTCGTAGAGCAAGAGAAGGAGGCACAACCAACAAGGATAAAGCTTCCTAATCCATTCAGAAAATCAAAACTTGTCAACGAAGAAGGTAAAAAGATTCATGAATTTATCAATGCTCAATTTAACACATTCCCAAATTGTTTTTCTTTTGTTTAGATGAAAAGCCAAATGAACCCTCAGGAAGTTTCAAAGAAAAAATAAACAAACTATGCCTTCCAATAACGACGGTCCTCCCTGGCTCAAAAAAGAACCCGAGCAAAACCTGGAAAACCAAACAAAGGCCGGTCTTGCCTCAATGGAAACCCTCGATGACAACGATAAAACCGCCGATGCGAAACCCGACGAAATGAAAACTATCCCACTGGACGACAAGGCCGATGATAAAGATAAAGATGTTGAGAAACAAGTCGAGGACGAACCAACATGGCGGCACAAAATGAAAGCATACCGCTACGCACTCAGTGCACTCCTTGGATTCACGCTGCTCTTTATAATTATTCTCGCGATAATCATCCCCAGCGGTCGACGCGTATACGATGCCCCGATCCGCGACGGCATGTACGTTGAGGCAGTCACCAGTTGTGGATTAGTGGAAGGTATATTGAACGATGGCGCAGTCGCATTCAGAGGTATTCCGTACGCGCGGCCACCGTTAGGCGATTTACGTTTTAAACCGGCGCAGCCCTTGAACAGCATCGACTATTGTTGGAACGGCACGATGAAAGCTCACAATGCGACCGAAACGTGCTTGCAGATACATAGCAATGGTACCTTGACCGGAACCGAAGATTGTCTTACCATTGACGTTGTAACGCCGTACGTGCGTTACGAATCCCCTCTACCGGTGATTGTACTCATTGGCACCGAGAGTTTGAACGGTGGATCACCTGGTAAGATGCGTCCTTCTGCAAGATATGCACGTTCTAGGGATGTATTATTCGTCAGACCAAACTTCCGAATGGGTGCGTTGGGATTCATGGCTTTGGACATTTTGAGTAAAGATGTTTATCCTTTCACAAGCGGAAACTACGGACTGAGCGATATAATCGAAGCTTTGAAGTGGATCCAGTTAAATATTGAGCATTTTGGTGGTGATCCCAAGCAAGTAACTTTGTTTGGACATCGTGCAGGTGCCACTCTTGTAACTGCTCTGTCTACAATCAAGAAAGCTAATACTTTGTTCGCGAGGGCCTGGGCCACCTCTGGGGTTCTCTATTCCCGAATAAACTTCTAGCTGACGCTGAGAAAGAAAATGAAAGCTACCTCGCTGCAGTAAACTGTAAGGATGTCGAATGTCTGCGTAAAGCTGATGCGGGTGACTTGATGAAAGCCGTTGAAGACACATGGCGTCAACCCAATGCTGATTTACCTTCCAAAGATGAAGATCCCAAGAACAAACACGAATGGCTTGTTTTAGACGGTAAGATACTTCTTGAACACCCTGCTACCATTTGGGCTAGTGAAGAAGGACTTCCTGTCAAACTTGTGTTGGGTTCCACTGCTCATTCAGCCGCTAATGACAAACTACTTAACAAAAACAAAGAATGGACTGAGGATCTCGTTGCGCATCATGTTCGCTCTTCTCTTTTGGGTAATTTAAGTCTTGCTGAAGAGGCACTGACACTCTATCCGAAAACATATAAAGGTCTTGCTCAAATGGTTTCTGACATCCGTGTAGTCTGTCCATTATTCGCTATTTCAACTCAAATGGCGAACTCTACATTTTATGTTGTGACGCAAGTGCGTGGAGAGCAAAATTTAAGCGATGCTGATTCCGATGTTGACGCCATTTTAGGCCGATATGAACCACGAACACCCGAACAACGACGCTATTTCTCCGCGATTCAACAACTCTTCTACCACTTTGTGTGGCATGGGAAGATCTCATCCGAGGTGCACACTAAGGTGTTTGTCGTCGAGCAGGATGTGATGCCAGCACAAAACTACTCTCGCTGCGACTTCTGGATCAACAAGGACGTAGTGCTCAAGTATGCTCAACTTGATTAAGTAATTCTAAGGGCCAATTGAAGATTTTGTACATTTTTGACCGTAAATTCATATTAATCAGACTAAAAACACACTTTACGAACCAAAAAAAAGACTGCTACATCCATGCCAAAATATGAGAATGAGAGCTTTTTATTGGAAGCACACAAATGATCTCATATTTTTGATAAATCTAGATGTAGGCCACACTTGCGCCAAACTTGCACCGCATTAAGTTTGCAACAGCAGCTGACGAATCTAATTTATTGTAAAATGTAAGTTTTTCTTTGCTTTTCTCAACGAAAAGCAACTTAAGACACAACGACGACTGAAAGAGGCAAAGAAGCAAAGCGACCAGTGAGATATTTACATGTTTTTTTCGACTTTTCTTTATGTATATCAAAACGTAAATATCTAATATCTAGCTTTAGTTGTGTAAGGTATAAAAATTGTAAGTTAAGTAATATATTTATTACGTCCTAGTTTATAGTTTACCCCAAGGAAAACAAATAATTGAACCAATCTTTGAACGGAAGTGAAGGAGGCGCATATTTTTTGTACGTAATGTTTGCTACGTTTTACTTCCGCAACGATATGACATTAGCTTGATCAATCAAAATGTAACTTGTAAATGTAAACCGTGAAATATAACATGCTGTGGAAGATAACCTGCCTGCTCAAGTATTAAATTTTATTAATTGAATATTATTAAAACTGTAACACAAGAATTAATCGCGTTCGACAAAACGGAACTTCAATGGACGACTCGGCGATGAAAGTAACTTGTTGTTGCTGTCGATATCGCCGTAGTGATATTCGATGCGAAATTTGCGCAAGACCTGTAAAACATGCAGAGAAAACATATAAGCCACCACCCCAAACATGCACTAAATAAGAATTGTTTTTTCTTACCTTTACAATAAGGTAATAAATCTGTGTCTCGGCCAATTCCTTCGCTATACAATTCTTCGGTCCGTGTCCAAATGGCATCGTCGCGACACTACTCATTTCTTTATTGCCCAGTCCTAACCAGCGTTCCGGCTTAAACTTCAAAGGATCTTCAAAGTGTTCTTCGCGCAGACTGGAGAGATTTGTAGCAATCAACACGAATGTCCCTGCAAAACAACAAAATGGTTGCCATGGTTTTATACAAAGTATTGCTTATGTTAAATGTCACCTTTGGGAATTTTATATCCGTAAATCATCACATCCTTGTTCAAAACGCGATTTAAAATCGGCATCGGAGGCTTCAAGCGCAGACTTTCAAACAAGCACGCTTTCAAATAGGAAAGATCCTTTAGATGCTCGCGAGTTAAATCCGCAGGTAGTGATTTAATTTCACTATACAACATGTGCTGTGCGCGCTGGTTCCTTGATAGGTGATACATTAAGAAACCAGCGGTGTATGCAGTCATGTTGACTCCCAACAGTGCCATATCAAGCAACACAGTTAAGATATCATCGCTATTCATTGATTCCTTCAATAGAAAATAGTCAATGAGCGAAATATTCTTCTCATCAGTGACCATTCCCTTATCCTGTCTTTCGCGTAATGATTGTTGAGCCTTTCGAAGATTAGATCCAAGGATGTGATCGATTGTATCACAATGAAGCACCAATTTCTTCCATGCTGGTGTTTCGACAAATTTCCACAGATGGAAGCCAAACTCACAGCGTTTAATGGCGCCTGTCGCTTCGGTAATTGCATTCAAGAGAACAGCATTGTCCGAAGTCGCACTCAAGCCTCGTGGATCAAGGAAACCAAAACTTTTGTTAAATGTAATGCTGCAGAGACACTCAATGCTCCATTTTTGCAGCTCGGTAAGAAAAGTTGGTGGAACTTCCAGTTGCTGGTTGCGGATCGCTACCAAACGCTCAATAAACTCATCGGCAGTCTTTGATATACGAAGACATTGATGTTCAACAGAAAGTTTTAAAGCTGGTTCAATGTTTTGACGCATTTTCTCCCATTTAGGACCATGCCTAGTAAAGTCCAAGTAAGATTTTCAAAATGGCCGACATAAAACATGATAACTATGCATACATGACAAACGGGCCGGCATTTTTATACTTTCGATGATGTAAACGATATTTCTCGATGCAATCCAAGCTAGATCTGACTGGATAAGGTCCGTCACTGTCAAATACAGCCGTAGCATGTTCCGCTCTGCTCAGAATCACCACGTCTCCCCCGAAGGGGCCATGCAGTCTTACGATTGGTCCGTACTCGTTCAGCAGATACCGGAAAATCGCCATATTATTTCCCCAGCTCAATTGGCTGCCTTTAAATATACTTTTTATTATTTTTTGTTATATTATTTTAAATATTCGCAAATATTACCAAAGATTTTACTTGCGCTGAGCACATATTGCAGTGTACGAGCTGTGACGTGATTTCCAACTATCGGTACGTAGCTCCAAGCCCTTGCAACCTTCCTCAAAACTTCCGGCCCAGGTACTTCATCGAACGAAGCAGCACGTCTGATTTCATCAGCAGCCGGAAGCCTGCTTTCAGCTTGCATGGGAAGCGCATTGTATGCTTTACCCATATTGGTATTAGCAAACGCTGATACATTGTCAGAAGTCTTAATTTCTGTTTCTGAAGGTAATTAATTCATCACTACATTAATATCTAAAGTTATTATAAGTAATTATTAATTACCAGCGGCGTTGGGATCAAATGCCTGATCAGTAGATGTTGGAATCGCTTTCTCGGAGACCTTCTGCAGCAGCGCGGTCGATCCAGTACGATAAAATCGAAGCTGTGAGAGTTTTAACAAACGCGACATTTTTGCTTGGATTTTTTTGATTTCCCCAACAAGACGAACTTTTTTGACCACTTTTTGTACTAAACAAACGTCAAAATTTATTTTCTGCAAAGCCTACTTGATTACACAATGTCAAATATAAAAACAAATGAAACACATTTGATCTAGAAAATTCCAAATGTATAAAATATAGTACGGATAAAATTTATTTAGAAAGAGTTTTTAAGCTAGCAAAAACTTTCGTGCAGCGTAAATTTTGGCAGGTTTCGTTGAGAAAGTTACTAATATGCGCGTCTTTTTCCGTTTTCTTGCCATCGAATAAACATATGAGGTAAATGTTTGGTTCGACGACGCTGTAAATGCATGTGAGCTTCTCTTGCGAACTGTATTTGTAAATCACATCGGAGGATGTTACCTCCGCCGGCACATCCATTATCATTTTTAGGATTAAATCAACTTGCGATGATGGCCGCTACAAAGTTGCATATAAAGTAAAAAGACTGCAATTGACAATTAATAATATTATGGTAGACTCTACTTACAGGTGGACATGATACAATAATTGGAAAACAATCATATGCTGTAGTATCACAACTAACTTGGTTATCAGAAAGAAGTAAAACAGCACCCGCATCATATCGCTTCTGGAATTGTTGCATTCTACAACAGAATCCATATAATCCATCACATCAAAACACATCTTGAGGAAAAACTCACTTATTGTAGTAGTCATACTGTAATTTAGCACATAACTGCCTCATTTCATTCGAGGCAGTTTGGGAAGACAAAGTATCATGGAAGAACAAACTGAATTTGCTCAGAACAGCAGCCTTGAAGTTTAAATGCCATTGGAATAGAGCAGGTAAGTAATTTGTTTTAATAAAACCCAATTTACGAACCTAAATGTAAAACAACATTAAAAATTTATACACAAATGAACAAATTAAGTGATTTACCTCGCGGTTTTTAATTTTTGTAGCCTCCCATGCCTGCAGTCTTGTATGAGCACCATGAATATGAGCCAAAGATGGCAAAAACTGCAATCTTTGTAATTCCATCAGTGAGCGAAATAATTGCTCCAAGATGGCACATTCTAAACTGAAAGCAGCTTTCATTGGTGTTAAGCTAATGTCAGCAAATTGCAAAACACTTCTTTGGGTTAACAGCTCAATGTTTTGTAGGAATTCATTGAACTTTGTCTTGGATGTGTTGCACAAAAATATTTGCTCATAACTAAACAAATTTAAGGAAAATATTTTCCACAAATACTTACAATATTAAAAAATCTTTGAATATATTATTAAAAGGATAC
This sequence comes from Dalotia coriaria, assembly GCF_025399875.1. NCBI lineage: Eukaryota > Metazoa > Arthropoda > Insecta > Coleoptera > Staphylinidae > Dalotia > Dalotia coriaria. The sequence continues at coordinate 9,616,323 of NW_027045447.1, forward strand.
AAATGCATTAACTTGGATCTGGCAGACAGAAACTCTTCAATGTTAAGACAATGATTCTGCACCCTTTTATCACATCCATTATTCTTGCACAGCTCTTCAATTCGTTTCAAGTCAAAGTTAATTGTGTCATAGACTGCTTGCAATGAATTCTACAATAAATCAATTATAATATTCTAATTTTAAGCTTATAACTAGGATATTGTTAATGTTACATCTTTTCTAAGAAATCCTTTATTCTTATTCTGTAGGAATCCAATTTCCATGTATGATTTTTCAGCTAAAGCAATTTGCAATAACTGATGAAGGAGGGCATTCCATGTAGCAGTATCATAGATTGATTGTTGCTCCTTTTCCTTTTCCTACGATTAAATAATCAATTAATTCCGTTGTCACCTGTAACTCTTAATTCTTACCACATGCTCTTTTGCTTTATCAAAACACAGCTGTGACACAAAAACAAAGTATCCATGCAGAAATTGTTCGTCTTTTTCCATTGCAACACACACAAATTAACATAGGTGCATAGTACACTGCACAACAATCACTACTTATTCAGTAAACTAATTTTTAACATACATATTATTCCAGTATTTACGCATCTCGCCTTGATAAAAATGATAAGTTAATCAGAGGTCTGGAGCACGTGCTAGTGGGGGTGTCGTTTGACGGTGATCACGCACGCGCAGTTCTCAATGCAACTATTTTTGTTGAAAACACGTTTTGTGGAACAATAATATTGTTATTAATTGAATAAATATAAACAAAATGAGTGACACTACTTTTAATCAACTTAAACTAAATCCTTGGATCACTCGACAATGTAATTCTATTGGTATGTATTGAATTTCTTGTTAATTTAAGTAAAAATTATTCAATTTACTTTAACCTCTTTAATTTTATTGTTTAAATGAGTAATTTAATAGTGTTTTCATATGATTATTGTTATATTTTAGGTGTTACAAAACCAACACCCATCCAAACAAACTGCATTCCGAACATTCTTGCTGGTAAAGATGTGATTGGAGCAGCAAAGACAGGCAGTGGCAAAACACTGGCTTTTGCCTTACCAATATTACAGAAACTCTGTGAGGATCCATATGGAATATTTGCCCTTGTTCTTACTCCAACAAGAGAGTTGGCTTACCAAATTGCTGATCAATTTGCAGTGATTGGCAAGCCTATGAATTTGAGACATTGTGTGATTGTTGGTGGAATGGATATGATCAAACAAGGAAAAGAACTTGCTACATTGCCCCATGTTGTGGTTGCTACTCCAGGAAGACTTGTTGATCACTTGAATAGTTGTAATACTTTTACATTGAGTAAATTACAATTTTTAGGTGAGAATTATATAAGATTTCTAGTAAATTACTTAAAAAATCTTAAACTATTTTGCATTTATGAGCAAATGGCATTAATACTTAACTATTTTACTAATTTCTATTGTTTTTAGTCTTAGATGAAGCTGACAGACTTCTTGGCGGACATTTTGATGATCAAATCAAGGCAATTTTCAAAGAACTCCCCAAAACTCGCCAAAACCTATTTTTTCAGCAACAATAACAGACACATTGGAAAAACTTAAATCAGCTACCGGTAAAGAAGTGTTTCTGTATGAGGATCCTGCTGAAGTTGCCACAGTTGAGCAACTTGATCAAAATTATGTTCTGTGTCCAAAAGACGTTAGAGACGCGTACTTAGTTGAAGTTATCCGCACATACCGACAATCAAACGAAAGAGGAAACATTATGGTATTCACTGAGAGTTGCAAGAAGTGTCAAATTCTGTCTATGATGTTGAACGATGTGGGTTTCGAAAACGTCGCACTGCACGCAATGATTCCACAAACTCAACGACTTGCAGCACTTGCAAAGTTTAAATCAAACAATGTGAAGATATTGATTGCCACCGATGTAGCAAGCAGAGGGTTAGACATTCCAACAGTTCAATTAGTTATTAACCATTTGGTTCCGAAAGTGCCAAAGGAATATATTCATAGAGTTGGTCGTACAGCGCGTGCAGGACGCGGAGGAAAAGCCATTACATTGATTAGTCCTTTTGACATTGAACAATTACAAGCGATTGAGGCTTGTATTAACACGAAATTGACTGAGTTCAAAGTTAATGGTACGTTTGATTATCAACACATGATATTATAATACTGATTTTTATATTTTTTGTGCAGATGATGAAGTAGGGAAGATTTTTACTCAAATATCCGTCTCCAAAGGTGAAGCACACATAAAACTAGACGAGAAAGACTTCTACGAGAAGAAAATGATTAATTTGAAGAAGAAGTGGATCCTTGAAGGCCTGGATCCCGATGAGGAAGAAGAAAAACTATTAAAAAAACGTGTTAAACGCATGAAACCAGAAAAGAAATCAAAAAAGATTCAAGATGCTTTGTGAAATATTAAATAAATATTATACACGCAATGTTTTAGTTTTACTTCACGTATGTATTATTATTTTACGTACAATTGACACAAAATATTCCACACGGTCGAATTATCACGAGTTATTTTGATTTCGAGCATCCGGTATATTCAAAAATTCGAATCAGGCGGGTTGTGCGTGGCGCCCTCACACAAACGTTACGGCTGCAAAATGGCGTCCTTTCCTTTTCCGTTCTGATCCGTAGTCGGGTTGACAGGTACGTGTAATGTTTACTGGAATAAATCGTCTGGTTTAACGAATTTTACTAAGTTTTCACTTAAATTAAAAAGGTAACAAGTAAATCTGTTTGTGAAACAAGTGTAGGAGAGTTTTTCTGCGTTGCGAGTTACTATTTTTGAGTGAAAAAGTTTTGGAATTTGTTAACCTCGAAATTGCACGCAGATGCGTTCCTCACATGGTGTGTAATGTAATTTTTTTATATTTTACAGACACAATGCCGTCGGTTACACTAAAAGACGTTGATCAAGCCAAATTTGTGAAGGCGTTTTCGTCCTTCCTCAAAAAGTAAGTTTTTATCATTTGTTTTTTTTACCATACATCTTTATAAACCTCAATTTTTATTTACCTGTAAAATTGTGGGCTTCTTTACTTCTTTCTTCCTAACTTTTTACCTGAGCTGCTCATATACATAGATTGTTGATTGCAAGCCGCATTCATTCCGTTAGGAGTCATCCCATTTTGTTGCATTTGAAGCTGCCCTTGTTGAATCTGCTGTTGCTGCTGTACTTGTTGTTGCTGCTGCTGTTGGGGTTGTTGCTGTTGCTGCATATAATATGCATTGTTGCTTGTACAACTGGATTGGCACACTCCCGGCATTTGTTGTGGTGGCCCAGTAAAGTTGTAATTCATGCCCACCATTGATGGCTGCACCATCATTGATTGAGGCTGATTGGGTTGCCATTGTTGGGGTCCTGTTGATGGTCGTGGGCCCCAAGGTCCCGGGGCACATTGACAATTACTTGCCTGCATTGGCTGCAGTCCATGCAGTTGTGGTGGGCTTTGCGACGGCATCATCCCAGTCGGTGGCATGCCCATGTTTTGCCCCGGCGGTGGCGGCGGCATACACATACCTCCCGGTGGCATCCCCATCGGGCCGGGCATACCTATTGTAGGCATGCTTCCGGGCGGTCCTCCCATACCCATCATATTTGAACCACCTGGCCAACCAACTCCACCACCTCCGCCAGGTTGCATCTGTGGTCGGAACATCTTTCTTATTAGTTTAGATTAATCGTAAATTTATATTAACTTATAACTCTTGAAGTGATGTGTGCGTGAAATACTAGAAATTTGTTTCTGGCAGGTTTTGTTTGAATGTCAAGCCCCACTTTGTCAATTTCGCACAGCACACTTAACTTTCGATTTGTTTTAGAACCGGAAAACTGCGCGTACCGGAATGGGTTGACATTGTGAAGACGTCGCGCGCCAAGGAGTTGGCACCGTACGACCCCGATTGGTACTACGTGCGTTGTGCGGCCGTCATCCGCCACATTTACATTCGCTCACCAATTGGTGTCGGCTCCGTGACAAAGATCTTTGGCACACGCCAGCGCAAGGGCACACATCCATCGCATTTCTGCCGCTCCGCCGGTGGTGTTGCGCGTAAGTGCCTGCAGAGCCTGGAGGCTCTTAAGCTTATCGAGAAGACCCCCGATGGTGGGCGCAAGCTCACGCAGCAGGGCCGTCGTGATCTTGACCGCATCGCTGCTCAGGTGAAAGCCAAGGAGCGCAAAGCCATCAAGGCCGGCATCTTGACTTTGTAGATAAAGATAAGTTTTTCAAATAATAAAAAAATTACATAAATTACACACAATGTTTACAATGCTCGGTATTTTAGTACTTGAGGAGTAGTCTTTTAGAGTACGCGCGTTTTTTTAGATAAATTTCTATATGCTTCTCATATGAAAACAAGAAATTATGTTTTTTGTCCTGTTGAATTTAAAATTTGCTGAAAAAAATTGTAGTTTGATGATATGTCACTAGCGGCACTAAATTGATTGAATTAATATCAAAGTAGATGAAATTTTTCTCATTTACTGGTAGTAGTAGTCAAATTTTACTTCCTACGCCTCAACAGTAGTAATTCTTATGATTTATAGGCCAGAAAAAAGAACAGTTTAAAAGTAATTACATTTATATTAACCAATCGTTGTGTGTAAATAAAAATAACAAAATAACATCCTAATATGTAGAATATAACGTAAAATGATCATCCTCACGAAATAATACATGTGAGTTAGACTTGTACAAATGACAGATAGATTTAGTACAAATCGGGGTGAAGTCATCCCAATCGAAGCAACCACAATTTATACAAAATCGAGGTGACATCACGCCACCTTCGACCAACGCATAGCTAACAAATTCATATACATAAATGATTTGGGCGATATCATATCGTCGCAGCATTTTGCTGAATTTTAATGTAAAATTCAACACTAGGTGCTCTTTTTTGATTTATATACATCATGTTAATGTACTTACTCAAATCTCACCCAGTTTATGGCTCCTTCACACTCCAATTGTCCTTAAAATGTTAAAATTCCACGTCTCAAGCTATGACGATTCGTCGAGCAGCTGCACGCCGTGCTGTTGCAGTAATTCTCGCAGCGCCTTATTCTCCATATCGAGACTGGCGTTTTTCCGCTTCGCATCCTCCAGCGCGTCTTCCAAACGTTTCCGCTCCACTTCGGTTTCTTCCAGCAAACGCTGTGATGCGCGTAATTCTGCGATGTATTCGCACGCCTTGGCAAGAATACCGCCTTTCGATTGGCCATCGTAGTGGCCATTGCTCTTCATCTCGCCTGACGTCTCGGGGATGATCTTTGCTAACTTGTTGATCCAATTGTTAATTTTATCACGCCGACGACGCTCCACTTCATTGTGGGTTGCTCTTCGACGTTCGTCCCTCTAAAAAATATAAATCTTTAATATTTATATATGAAAATGTTTAGTTTATAATTTACTTTAACTTTTTTATTGCTTGTAACAGGCACAACTGGTGTAGACTCCACCATTGTAGCCCTCGGCACGATTGGTCGCGTTCCTGTCGTCGCCTGATGACTGACAAAAACGTCTGAAGCGTTGCTTATCACATATAGTTGACCATTGATGTTGGATGTGACAAGTTGTGGCACTGATGCACTTGTAAATGTTGGTATTGCCAGCTGAGGAACAGTTTCCTCCTCAACTTTTAATACTCCATATGTTACTGTCCCTAATAAATATAAATATTTAAATTTCAGTACAAATATATTCATAATAGTTGTTTATTTACCTTCTGGTGTTCTAAATGAATATTGCACATCATCATCAGGTGTCTCCAGAAGAGTCTGTGGGGAAAGGTGTTCTACATGTGGATCATCAACATCATCACTTCCTATACTGTGGTCTTCCATCGAAAGGCTCTGTTGCAATATTGCCTTGTTATCATGTTCTTCATGACTGCAATACAAAGCAGTTAAAACAATTGTAAATAAAATCTTGATTCATGTCGAGTTTTGTTAACTGATGTTACTTTAGAACTGAATTAAATGATGTGCATAAAGGGCACTTGAGTGCAGCGCTCGCTTATCAATCACAACATTGTTATGACCTTGCGATTGTCGCGATCGGGATCAACTAACTAGCAGTAACACCAGCAACAGCAAAGTTACATAACCACGTACGATTGTGTTTGACGATTGGGGGTTGAAGGAGGTCGTGAGACATACCTGATGTCCAACGGATCAAGCATGTCCATTTCGTTGTCGACTGGCCGCCGATTTCGACTCGCTCCGCTCGTGGATATTTGAATTTTCCGTCAATTTTGGTCACGGGAACAACGGCGGGTCATGTGACGCGACAGGCGACAAACGGAGAATTGCGCCAGCGAGTGCGCGTATTGCACGCATGCGCACGAACTATCTAACTTGCAAAACAAAACGAAAGTTGAATCAGCAAAATGTATTATCAGATTGTTTACAATATAAAATGAACTATTAATTTGGTAGTTTTAAAGCTAGTTAAATAGTTTATTAAATTTAACATATACAAATCATTTAGTTGCGGGAGATTGAGTTGTAAATATAAAGTAGAAACCGAAAATATGAAATAAACGAGGTGTATTTTTGGTAGCCTAACTTGTAACACTGTTTGACGATTTAAAGTTTTGGGAAACTTGTTCCAAAGTTAATATTTAAAGGATATTATATAAAACTTTCAACAGCACGGAAGAATATCCAATACGGATCAACTTTCATTTAATTATTAGTTATTTTTGGTAATACTATCAATAAAATTTTAAAGTATACCAACGAAATTTAACTGATTTGATGTTATTCACTTCATTTGACGATTTTTTTACGTTTTAAAGTGTTATATAACAAAATCACTGTTACAAATAATAACAAATAGTTTGTAGATGTATAATTTATGATTTATTGTATTTTGTCTTCATATTTGTATTCATATTATTTATTTTTTATGTAATAACGTTTTACATAAACCTAAAACAATCAAAGATGCAAACAGTTATTTATTCCACTAAAAGGCATTATAAATTAAATAATATATAATATATACATAAACAAATACAAACAATAAAAAATATTTCACATTAAAACCTTCATAAATCTTCATTCAAACTTATCTAATAATGTTTTTATTCATAACTTCTCTCGCGTTGCCAAAGAGCGCAGAAAAAATCTTCAATTAAAAAGTAGTTCAAGTTTATTCGTCTGGTATAACATTAGCACGCGTAGACACACTACCACAAGCAGCGTGTAAATGTAAATATAATTAACACTCGCAAGAGGGGATCATGCAATCAAGCCCAGAGCCGAAGAAGAAGGTGAAACTACCGGCTACTCGTGGACGCGGCGAATTCTTCACTTAACGCAGGTGGGGACTGGAAGCATATTAGTTTATAACCAGGTGAGTACTTTCAGTCGGAAAAAGAAATTCAAACGGCACGAACGCGATCGATATCTCAATCCAAAGACATTGTTTGTACACTTATGTCATGTAAACAATATTCAACTTGTTAAACATCAACTGATTTTGAAATAAAGTGTTTGAAAGTATTGTGAAATAAAAGAAAAACTTCAAAATGGGATTTCACATCAAACAGGTAAGAAATTAATTTAAAAAATTGGTGTCAATCAATCGACTATTAAATATCCGTTATAAATGTTTCAAAAAGAATTAAAAACTTATTTTTATTCACGCAATAAATCATAATTGAAATCTAAGTTCTTATTTCTTGTTTGTTGCTGCAGAAATTATGATGAAATGAATGTGCAACCTTCAATATCAACTCCAACACACAGAAACATATTCTAATGCATTCAGTAATTGATACTTCGATTTAATAACGACGTTTGCAAAGCAGTGACTTTTACTTTTGCATTTTGCTCACGCCCTTCTGTTCATATTTATAATTTGCATAATTCCGTGCGTTTTAAACCATTTCAAACTATGATCAAATCATTAGAAAGTTTGATTTTTACGTGATAAAAGATTAAAGCAATACAAATTGTAATTTCGTACAAAATACTTATTTGTGGCGTTTAAAGAGTTTTCATCTTGGTCAATTTTAGATGTAGGTTTATGACTCGGTAACCCAGAGAACTAAAGAACTTGAAAACGTCGAAAACACATCACATAACAACATACAGCACCATTGAATCATTTAATTAACCGCTATGTCAACGTGCACGAAGCGTTCATTCTTCAAATGCTTCCAACACCTGGAACGCGAACGCAAACGCACAAATTGATTTGACATCTACGATTATTTGCTTTACTTGAGTTCGTTGTTGGACTACTTGCTGTAATAAACTATATATTATAGTAATTTTTATAATATTTACGCGATGCATCTTGCTTATTGAATGACGCAAAGTTTCATTCGTGAAAGAGAAAGTGCACACCTTCGTTCTTCGAAAACAAACGAATGCATGACATGTTGTTGTGGTTGTGGTGTCTTCTTTTCATAGAATAGAAAGTCCAATGAACTTGGAAGCATTTTGAACAACTCTGAAACCTTTAAGTTTGCCTAATCAACTGAGAAAAACTGTACAAAATTGTTGCTTTTTTTAATTGCGTGAATCGCTGGAATATTTCCAGCAAATTTATCACATTTAACGGTAACGCCACTTTTTCTGTTGCAGTTTTTTCTCATGGCGACGCTGGTCGCGTGTATCTTTGACTCGCGGCCAATTAACGCCTCGCCGGTGCCGATACCGGCACGCAGAGCCTTCGACACGTCGCCGGCTGGCGGAAACAATGTAAACGCGAACGGTGCCCGGCTTCAAGATGTCGACGCTACCATCAAAGAGGTCGAAGGTTTGCTAAATTCAGATCCGTCACTGCCACGTTTGACACGTGGCGAGATATTGGATATCATTGAAAATTTAACAAGAACTGATGTTCAGAAAGGGTTAGTAAGAGATCCTAAAGCTATCATGGTAGTGTTACCATATTCCGCGGATAGTGCACAGAATGGAGATGTGCAGTCTTTATACACGAAACCACCAATGACACATCTAGTAGAGGATAGTGATGATGAAAGAATTACCACTAAGCCGGAAGTTCCTCAGAAAAAACGAAGACCTACGAAGAAACCATATCAGTCTAACTATGAAAACAATCAAGGAGTTAAAATTGCGAAAGTTCCAACTACCGAAGCTAGTGTTGTGAGTGAATCAACAAAAGTCAATGATCAGGAAGAGTTTCAACAACAGAAGCAGCAACATAATACTGATGTTGTACAGAAGCAAAGAACAACTACAGAGAACCCTTTTACAAGGTTTATCAACAGAGGGCGAAAGACAACAAAGTTACCGCATAATCATAAACAAGAAATTTTAGAATTGGCTCCAAGTACAACTACAACAACCACAACAACAACTGAAGTTCCAAGAACTACCAGAAAGAGGAAAGCTACTAGGAAACCAACTACCACCACTACAACAACAACCACAACAATAAAACCCTTTGAATTTATGCCTAATCAAGGTATCAATATCATTGACCCACCTTCGTTTCAACCTATGCCTGGAAAACCATCTGTAGTTCAATTCCAACCAATTCCAAACAGACCTGCAACAACTTCAACAACAACAACTCCAAGATACATTCCTCCGCGTACTACTACCACTACATCAGTACCTGAAGCTCCAATTCAACCAATGATGGTTGATGAAGTTCAGATCCCCGAAGATTTTAAAGAAGTCCTTAAGAGTTTGGACATTTTGATCAAACAATCTCCTACTGAAGCTCCAGCCACATTTAATGACAACCCAGTTCCTGAACAACTTTCTGAACAGGATAAACTAAAATTATTATTTGCTTCCCTCGGTGTTCAGACTACAACCACCACTACAACAAGCACCACATCCGAACCTGATGTCATGCAGGTTGCCAACAACCTCACACCGGAAATGAAGGATTTACTTATGACATTTGGATTGATTCCGGATCCCAATAAAGATAAAACAACTACACCCAAAGTTGAAATATTCATGGAGCCCAGTTCAGTAATAAGCCCCGATTCATACAGTAGCTTTAAACCGTTACCAGCTGGTTCCAACTCAAACCCCAATGAAGACATGGAAGATTTCCTAGCTAAATTTGGTCTGGTAGATAAAATAAACCACAAAGTAACAACAGAGAACAGAAAGCAATTTCAATGTCCAAGCCACAAAACGAACTCAAAACCAACCCTATCCAACCAAATTTAGACGTCATCCCGGATAAATTCAAGGATATCATTGCTGATATCGGATTTCCTATTAAGATAGACCCTTCAAAACCTCAAAGTGACGATCAACAAACCGAACAAAGTAGACCTAAAGAACAATCAACAAAAAAACCTGATCATGTTTTTAACCCTGCAACTTCCGGAACAGAATACGCTACCCAGGACGAAATTAATCGGTTAAATCAACTTATGGGTGTAATAAAACAGTTTGAGAAACTCAATGGAACTGCAAGTGAGGAGGACCTGAAACATATCGACCTTGATGGCCTGAAAGACTTAGTAAACTCATTCAATGTTCCTCTGGATCAACAAGAAGGTCCAAACCCATTGGATTACGATGTTGGTCTGTTAAAGAATGAAGTAAAACGTCAAACATCTACAACTGAAAAATCCACCGCGCCTATTAATCCATCTTTAGCATTACTAGAAGATTCTTTCGGTGGTAATTCAGATTCTACATCTGAAGCAGCCGCTGTGGAAACAACAACAACAGAAGCACCGAAAAAGACAGGCTTTTATTATCTTCTTGATTGGAATTCATTCTTTGACATTGACAATCAAAAAGGAAAGCGTGTGAATCTGCGATTCCAGCCGAAGGTTGGTGATCCAAAGAGATTCTTCTCTGTGAATGTTCCATAAGAAAACATTTAAGTTAGTTATTGTTATTTAAATTTGTGGTGAAATGGGATAACCGGTTGTGGTCCAATATCTCATTAAGGCGCCTTTAGTTAGCTACGAAATTGCTCAATACATATTTATTTTTATACTTTTTCTTCAAATTCCAAATATGCTAGGGTTTATCAAGAAATGTAAATAAATTTGTTGTAATTGTTATGTTTATACTGTTTTTGGTAACACCCAGTACATGTTTTATATAAAAATAAACAATGCCAGTGCGCAGGAATATTATTTCGTCTTTATCTTATCGCAATTCACGTTTCTGTAAAATTTCGTTGAATCCACGTGCGGATTTGGTTCTTGTACATCGTGTGATCGGCAGAAAATGTTATAATTTATAAACATGTGTCGTAATTATTTAATGTCGTTGTTGCTTTATTCGTTTGTGGGAGTTTCGATTCAGGGAGGTCTTTGGTACTCGTATCAATTTGATAGTGGTCATGGTAATCGCCGAGGTATGATTTAATTGAATTTCTTTATCAATTTTCAATGATTATGTAATATTTATGACTCTTAGAGTTGCATATCAATAAAGTGGACGCGGTGGACAGTTTCAAAACACAGGAACACGTTCTGGAATGGCGTAGCTTGTCGCTGAAGAACAAGAGCATCGCGTTGGGCCTGACGGCGAACGGCGTGACCATTCTGCAAGTCGATAAGATCGGCGAAAGTTTCGCGACCAACGAAACGCACACGCGTAAGTACAGCAATGCATAAAATTTGAATTCATTACAAGACAATTTACGTTCAAATTTTGACGCCAACATCGAAATTTATTCATCGTTATTTCACAACTTGGACAATAATTATTTCTTGGGTATTTAACGTAATTGCTTTGCTATTTACGTCGGTTGAAACTAATTGGTTAAACTCGTGTAGTTATTAAATTAAATATATACGTGCTTTATGTTGCAATAAATGTGTAACTTTACAACTTTTTATTTGCAGCGATGAATGCAACCATTTACGACGCGGCCATCTTCAAATATTGGAAGAGGGACGCCGCGAAAAGTGAAATCATCGCTGTGGTCGCCGTCGATGCGCAACATTCGAACAACTCTGTTGATTTACTTTGGTTCCGCTTGGATTCCAATAATAAATTAGTGAGTACCAAGTTCATTAATGATTATGGATTATTAATACAATTTATTGGCTATTATTGGATATTTTTGGATAAATTTTGATTAAACACCAAATATTACTTGATTAGGCAATTCTACTTTCTTGTTTCTTAATTTTAAATTAAAAATATTCTTAATTTTAATTCAAAGAAATGAAAAATGTCTATAATGCACTTCAGCGTGTCAATAATTCATGATTAAAGATGGCGACACTTGCACATTTTAATTTTCCTGAATTTTATAGATAAAAATATGGAATTGGCCGCTGGGAAAGAAAATCACGCACTTAAACGTATTTAAATTGGTCGACGACGGCGACAAGTACAATATTCTGATCGCCAGCGACAGATACACTAATTACACAACCGCCGATTGGTATCAGTTTCATTTGGGTCAGCACAACGACTTTTGGTATGCTTAATTTATGACAAATTAAATTTTTGTAATCTTTAATTTCCAAATTAACTCTTAAAAGGTTAAAACAAGCTATACATTTGGATTCTCCAACGAATTCAACCGCACTCACAACACACGGTACAAAAACGTATCTCTCAATTCCACAAAATGACAAACTGCGCATCTTCTCCCTTGAAGACCAAAACACGCATTTTGTAAACTGTTACAATTTCTCAGTTGGTCACGTAACTTTTGTGACCAGTTTCAAAGTTGCTTTCCAATCATATATTGCAATCGATGGTTATGCGGCTGGTATATATAAATTCGTTAATAAACCAAGTCAGAAACATGGTTATTTCACTAAACAAAATGTCGATAATGCAAATCTGCATGGAATTGATTTTTGGTTGGCCATTCCGATAAGTGCCTACCGAGATGAAGAAGTGTTAATTGCTGAAAGATTGCTTGACTTCAACACGCACAAATCGCATGCTATTCAAGTGATAATCCATCATGGCGGACGTTTTGTGTTGCACGAGGAGATGACCTGTGATTACTACGGAGAAGTATCGAATGGTCTCAATTGTTTGGTGGAAGAAGACGATGATAAGAAAGGAATCAAAGGATCGACTTTTATTACAGTTAACGATACTTTAGGGTTTTTAGTTCCGAGGTATCAGAAAACTTCCGGATTGTTTGTGGTTCACACTGAGATGAAAGAGCTGAAAAGTCCTTTGGAGGAAAAAATGATTGCGTATGAAGATCACAAGAAAAGAATTGAAGTAATTTAATACCACATTAAATTAAAAATCATTTTTAAACTTTTTGTGTGTTTTTAAAGGAAAAAATCAAAAATCTCAAAGAAAAAATGGCTGAAGCAGAGAATTTTCCACAGAAAAAAGTTCTTCCACAAGAAAAAGAAAAGCTCCAGGCTGCACCATCTGCCCAGGCTGCCCAACAAGCTCAAAAAGATCAAATTCTCACTCAATCAGCACCCATGACATCATTAAACATGGACGACATCACAGCCAGAGTATCAGCGCTTCAAGAAACCATCAACGAAATGATGAGAGACCTTCCAAAAATACCTTCTTTCGAACCAGGTCGTACCCAGTACGACACCTTAATCCTCAATGGTTTGGTTGAAGTCCAAAGTCCCAGTAATATTCAATTCGTTACTACCGATTCCTTCAACGGTGCTCCGACAGATAAAATTACCGCAGATATCTACCACATACAAAACGAACAGCCGTTATCAGGTCACAAAACATTTACTAATCTACGCACAGATGAGATTGAATTTGATTCTGTTAATGAAATACCATCAGAAGCTTTATTGTTTAAATCAGAACCTTTAATATTACAAGGTGATATAGTTTTGAATGGAGAGGTCATTGTTGAAGGAAATATAGACACTCAACAAGTTGATAATATGAATCTTCAGGAAGAAATAGTTTATATTCCTAGTGAAAATCAATTTAATGGTAAAATAATCAAGTTTATATTGATTAATATGTTACATTCTTTATTGTTATTTCAGGATCACTTGAATTTGAATCTTTGAATATTCGCCAAGCTTTGAATACAGACAGAATCAACAAGTTTCCTATCCATCATAATTATAAAGATGTCATTGTTGAAGATAATCCTTCGTTGGAAACTGTAATGTTTGACGAAATTTATTTACCTGGAAATCTTAGTGTGGAGAATATAAATGGAGAAAATTTCAATCAAACTTTAAAAAGTTTGTGTATGAAGAATATTAATGCTTTTATACCGAATTTAACTCGAATAGAAGGCGTAAGTATTTATAAAACTTTAATAAACCTAAAACAGAAACTAATAAATATTTTTTATTTTTAGAATGTTATTATAAAAAATGATTCAACAACTGAGTTTTTAAATAAATTGAAATATCCAGAGGACTATGTATTCAGTAAATCGAATGATTTTACTCATATTACAGGTGAGTAAAAATTTAATTTTGATTTTTTTGATTTTTAATGTAATTTTTGTTGTTTTTGAAGGAGAAAAAATATTTAATAACGTTGTGGTTGGTGAATTGACTACTCGTGGATTTATCAATGAAATTGACATCAATGATGTTGTTACATTATCTAAACCACAAACAATTTCTGGTAAAATGTCTTTTGCAAGTTTGGATGTTACAATTGGTCTTCAGGTATTTCACACAGAAAATTCAATTCCCATAAATTTTAATTTTTTTTATACATTTTCACAGTTGGATGGTGAAATAATTGGATTACACTCTCCACCCCTTTCAAAACCTACCCTATTTGATTCAAACAACATAACCAGTGACATAAACTTCAAATCCCTCGAAGTCACCGGCAAAATAATCATCGAAAACAATTTCAACGGAACTAATCTCGAAGCTCTCCTGTCCGACGTCGTCTACAAAAACGAGCAATCTGTCGAAATAAACTCCGTGAAGACATTCCGGCACGGATTGACAGTGATGCAGGATCTGCGCCTTGCTTCGGCCGCGATCAATAGCGTCGACGTAAATAAATTAATACACAAAGACACCGAAGGAATTCTTGATGTGCGCGAGTTAAACGGCAGCGTCACTTTTGAAAACCTTCTCATAACAGGCTTGTACAATGGGGTGGACATTATAAAACTGGATCAGGAGGCTGTCAAACTCTCCGGCGAGCAATTCATATCGTCTGAGATTATTTTCGATGAAGATTTACAGACTGACGAGTTGGATATCAAAAAAGTTTTGAATGACATTCCAATCAAGCAGTATTTATATTCCAATGGAAAGATGTCAATGGATGCTTTGAATATTGATTCGTTAACTGTGGAAAACTTGATTGTTCAAAATGATCTGGTTGCACATGAAGAAAACTTCAATTTAAAACAATTTGATGAGACACGTTTCAGTTTAACAAAGGAGCAAGTTATTGATGTGCCGTTTGTTGTGAAAGCATCGCGAATTCCTAATTTAAAGATGAATTTCATCAATACATATGATGCTAAAGATGTTTTCGATTTAGATGTATACACAAGAAAGATAATGGAGTTATTAATGGACGGGAAACTTGCGATTAAAGAATTAGTTGTTCATGATACACTTCAAATCAATGAAGTGAATGGAAAACTAATGAAAGATATAATGAAGTTGTATTTCAGTACAAAGGAAGGTGATCAAGGAGTTGAAATTAACTTCCAGGTCAGTAATATCCATTTTAAAATAGTAGTATTAAGATTTAATTTATTTTTAACTTAGGATGTGCGATTTGGTGACTTGCAAGTCGAAAAACTCAACAATATTGAATTTTCATCATTCCGCGATAACTTGGTATTCAAAGACGATCAGAACGTGGAAATCCTAGGTCACAAAATTTACTTCAACGGATTCACAGTGAAAAACTACATCCAAACGTCAGCTTTAAACAACATTTCCGTGTTTGACATCTTGCGCAAGAACGAGAAGCAGGAAATTGCGTCTCCGATAGTAATCCTGGGAAAGTAGCAATCGAGGGCGATTGCCAATTAAAAAGCACATTCAATCACATTCCGATTGATAACATCACCAACGCGTTCCGAGTTATTGACGAAAACACATATCAAATCCAAGGCGATGTCTTATTCTCCAAAGGACCTATAATTGAAGATCTCCAAGTAAAATCAATCAATGACATTTCTATGAATGGATTCTTTCATAATTTGGTCTATCGCCATGAACAAACGATTCAAAAGGTTCAAAATTTAACTTTCGTGAATAGAGTTGACATAAGCGGAAATTTAAACACTCCAAACGTGAATGGAATTGATTTGAAGAGTTTCAAAGAAGATGTTGTGCTTATTACTGAAGATCGTGATGTATTGTCTCCGGTAACATTCACAAATGATGTGTATGTTAAGGAAGAAGTTCAAGTTGAAACGGATTTGTATACAAAAGATATTCAAGGCGTGAATCCTGCTGATTGGTTACAGAAAGCCATCTTTATTAATAAGGGTAAAATCCCTCAACATTTGAACTTTCAATCGGCTGTTATCGAAAGTGATGTAACTGCGAATTACCTCAACAATATCAACTTAACCTCACTTATTCAATTGAAATCTGATCTGAACATTAACGAACAATTAACTTTTGATGAATTGTCTTCTATCAAAGACATAAAAGTTGGCAATACAGTGAATTCTAAGAAATTAGAACCGGAATACTTGAATACAGTTATGGCAGATCGTATTCAGCAGGTTAAAGATAAGGTTATGTTCAAAGGTAATGTTGTTGTTCGTGAATTCCTGGATATTCACAATTCTGTTAATGATCAAGACCTTGGAAAGATTGTCACAACAGATGAAGACCAACAACTTGTTGGGACGTACAGATTTTTAGATCGCACAATTGTTAATAATGATATTATTGTATCAGGAGAGGTTAATACTATTAACATGACAAAGTGGATACAAAATGGCGTGAAGAAAATTCTACCGGAAGCACAAGTTGTTTCCAATGAATGGATTTCAGAGGCAAACATTAGTTTCAAAGATAATGTCACCGGAAATGGATTGATTAATGGCTTGGACATTCACAAGATGGCGGTGGATGTAGAAAATCGCAGAGCGTTTAAATACACTGTTGAAAAAGATCTCGTTGTAAGTATTTTCAACTAAAGAAACATTTTGTGTTGTAATTTATGTTGTTTTAGGAAAACTATCAGAAAATCTGCGCAGACATCAATTCTGTGATAGATTTAACAAAGAAACAGATCTATACGTTCAAATACCTGAACAACAAACAAGTTATTGAGTTACCAGAAAATATTGAATACGTCCATCAATTTGTACATCAATCGAAACATTATTTGCTTATTAAGGACCAAGGATGCAATGCAAAGTTATATCTCTGGGTTGAAGAGTTTTTCACTTTACAGCAGGAACAAGACATTGGAACAATTGAACAAATCGTCACTGTTCACCATGGGGAAGATGTCTATTTGATAACGCGTGAATCTCAGAATAATACATTGCTTGAAAGAGGTTGTATTGAAGGAAGTAATGTATGGAAGTTTGAGTCTGATGAAGAAAAACTTGTTTTGATTCAACGACTGAATGATCAAACATTGATACATGAATCTAGGGTACCAGGAACTTTCTATGGCATTGAAAAAGGAGTTGTTTTGGAATATAGGATATCTCCGTCTGATCATCTTTTCTATCCTGTGCAGAAATGGTCTGTACCGATTGACAACGCAGCGTTTTTGGAACAAGGACTCAAAACAGGTCTTTCTCTTCGTAATGGACGCCATCTTTTCAAATTGCATCGTCAGGATATCCCAATTGGTATACCAAATGATGAAATTACGATTGGAAACTTTACTCAAGTTGAAAATAACTTCATTCCTGGAAGAAAGGAAGAAATGGTACTTTTGAATGTTGGTTATCCACGATGGAAGAAAATGATGGCAGTGGCCATTCATGAAGATACAAGTGTCATGGGAAAACTTGATATTATTAAGGTATACTAATATTTAAATTGCTTTTTAAAATTTAATTTTTATTATTTAAAGATTTATGAAGATCCAATGAGTGGCAAAGTCTTCCACAAAATCTCTACATACAAACCCTCATCAATGATCTCTTTGGAATTTGGAGAAAACGGTGAAACATTGCTAATATTCCTCGAAAATAATGAATTGCTTCAGGTCTATGAATACCGAGGAGTGGAAGGTTTTAAATTCCGATCGAAAGCCAACATTGAAGGTGACAAACTAGTGAAAATCAACCTTCCATGCGGATCTGAACGTAAACCTCGTTCTTTTATCGGTCTCATCAACAAGAAACATTTGAATCTTTTGGAAGCTGTCATGGAAGGTGACCAACCTGATTTGGAACAACTTACATGCAATTTATCATAATGCAAATTGATTTTTTTTGTGTTGGTGTGTTAATTAATGTTAGTTTGTTATTTGTTACTGTTTTATCATTTGTTTTAGATACGATATTAAATTCTAACCAATTATTTTAGTTTTTTGTATGTTTGTGACGCTTTCATGCATACAACTTTAAAGCAATTTTGATAAATTTTGATATTAAGATATTTTTGATTAAGGAAAGGCAAATAGGCTATTTCTGATGGCCGAAATATAACATACAGGACGAAAAATTTAAAAAAAATCAAAAATGTACTTATAATTAATTTAATAATTTAAATATTTTAAGACTAACATAATGATTGTGTTGGTCTATGATATTTTATCCGGTAGAACTTGATAATTTCATCGTCGACTTCATCATCTCCAGTTAAAGGAATTGATTTTAAATACGATATAAATTCAGGAGTATCACTTGCACGTACAAATTTATAATAAGGCGGTACATCATTCGAAAATTCATTTTCCATTGCGTCTAAACTGTCGACTCGTCTTTGATTTATATAATCAGCACTTTTACATTGCACCAGAGACAATTGCGTATGTCTTTTTCCCACTTTTACTGATCTCGACGATTTCGTATAAATTTTTCGTCCTTTTTTATCTTCATAATTCATATTCGGCTGTTTATTTTCTTGATTATCAAAAGTAACAACGTTTAAACTACTGCTTTTCTTTACTTCTTCCTTCTCGGGTAACAACTGTATATATCCTGTGATTGGTTTTGACTCATCGAAATGTCCAAAGTGTGGATTCATGTTGCAATCACCTGCTACGTGATTATCTCTAACAATCCACAGTTTATAATCATCCATTATTTTGATTTTGAGTTTGTTTAATTGTTGTATTAGTATTTCAATGTCAGCACGTATGTCGTGCAGTTTGTAAAGTTGTTCACAGTAGAATTCTTGATCTGAATGCAGTTTTAGTTTAATATCTGTGCTTGGTCCGTTGATTTGTAGTAAATTTTTTAGAGTGGAAATTTCTTCTTGTTTATTGTATAAATTTTCAGCTATTTTTACTGCTTCGTTATATTTTCGTTTGATTCGTTTGATGCATTCTTTTAAATGCGGCTTATTTTTGTTCTGATTCAGGAATATTTTAAACTTTTTGTGCTCTGACATTTCTTGATTTTTTGAGTTTTCTGCTGCGGTATAAATTATTGTAGTTCGCGGAGACTGTGGGTCGATTCTTTGATTGTTTGCATTTATTAAAACAGCTTGAGGGAAAAATTTAAGAAAAATTTACTTAGTTAATTAATTTATTAATAATTTTAAACGTAAAATTGATTAAAATACGACTCAAAAATCATATTATTCACCAAAATTAAGTATAATTGAGGTTATTTTACGTACAAACGTATCATAACCTAAATATTTAACCTCAAAGTTAAATTAGTTAAGTTTTTTTAACACCGCAGTTTTAAAAATTGCGTTTTGTTTAAGTTTTATTTAAAAGGATACAAATTTCTTCATCTTTCTGCTCGATAATTTGCTTATACTTTGATTCCATCTCATCCATACATTTTTTCCGTTTAATATCAAGCGTTGAACGTAAATTCTGCGACTCCAGTTCTTTAGTCATCAACGACAGTTTGTCCCTCATAAATTCTATACAATATTTAACTTTTCTCATATCATTTATCATGACAAAATCATCCTCGCCCAATAAATATTGTTTTATAGCAAACATGCACTCGTCTTTTTCTTGTTCCGTCAATTGTTTATTCTAAAAATATTTCAAAAAATAATATTAATTATTAATCTTACACTCACCGCATTATTAGTTTCGTTAATCTGTTTCTTCAATCGTTTTATCTCTGAACGCAAATAATCAATTTCCTTCTCCGGACTAGGTAAATAGTTCACATTAGCATTCATCGTGATAAGACAAACGCGCTGGGCAAATTTACACGTACTGATGCTTTCATCCAGATTGACATGCAGCATACTCAAAGTAGCCAACATTGCTGTCAGACAATTACCACCAAGAGAATCTCGTAGGATGAATGTCATCATGCTGTTTCGGTATGGCACGTGGTGGGTACCTTTCCGCGAAAGTGCTTGAATGACACGTTCTAAGTAATGTAAAGAGAGATTGATGTGACGTGCTTCATTGAGGGTTAATCCATGGAGATTCATACGGTGTAAACGTTCAGAACTAAATTAAAATATTTAAGTTATGTATTATAATAAATAAAATATTAGTATATTAAGTATCAAGTGACTAAACTGGAGTGTTTGTCACGAGATTGATTAAAAACGAGCGTTTAATCAAATGAGTGTATAACAAAGTTTAGCCACGTGATGTTTATGCTATTTTTTCTGCTTCCACCCTATTTCAACGTTGAGATTTTTCTGTATGAACATTTGTATGCGCAGGCGCAAGCGCACCTCGTGACTAAAGTACTTTAGTCACAGCCTTGGCCATCCGTGTTTAAATTACCACTTTTTATACATCACAACCGTGTCTAGCGGTAAAAGTTAAAAAATGTATTTTTATTCTTACCCAGCTAAATCAACCAAATTTAATTTGGATTTCGTAATTTTTCCGGTGGCAGTGCACTTGGAAATCACATGAACAGTAAACACACAATGCGATCGTGATGAGTAGTCATTGAGGGGCGTCTCGGCAATCGTCCTACAAAAAGACAACGTATTTAATAGAACGCAGGACCACTACATTCTCATCTATCCAAGGGGAAAGTGGAAACCTAAGACGTGCCTCAATTACGAACGGTCGGGGATTTTTACGGCGTTTGCTTGCGTTTCCGGCGTCCCCATCAATTTCACCCGATCGATACCGCAAGCGCGCGGATTACTCACGGCGGGTGGAAGACAGTACAAGTTAAGAGATGTAAGGGTGGATTATGCTTACCTGTTATTGTCACCCGTATAGAGCAAACGCATGGCTTCCTTCTCGGTGTTCACCTCTTTGAGGCATAGGTTTTTGTAGTGCGCCTCGCCTTTCGCGTCCTCCAGCACGATGACTCGTCTAGGAAATTCCCCAAAAGCACAAAATTTAAGGGGTAGAGAATTTAATTAAGGATAGGCTGTGAAAGTCTTACGGTAATTCCTCTATGCACGTTATATTTTGCTTCGGGTTGAGTAAATCATACGCGTTTTCATTGTAAATCTCCAAATATGATATGAAGAACATGTAATTACTCATTTTCTGAAATAAATATAAATATATTGTTTATCTGAAGCAAAAATATATTTAATATTGTATATAAATATTTACATTTGTAACCAATTGAAATAAATATTCGATTGTTCGAGGAATAAGTCCGCGTTCTTCGTATTTTGTCTGTGAACCGGTTAAAGTATAAGTTTTTCCGCTTCCAGTCGCTCCGTATGCAAAAATTGTTGCGTTGATTCCGGAAAATACACTATTATTTATTTTAAAACAAAATTGAATACAAAAATGCATTTGGAACTTACTCGTGTATTATAGGTTTTGCAATAATGTTGAAAATATCGTCTTGGGATGAGTGTGGTTCAAAAACTTTGTCAAACTTAAAAACGCGTCGTTTTCTTTTGAAATTTTGACCGCCGTAATAGGTTTGCAAGGAGTCATAACCATCTGGACAATCAGATATTAATTCATACTAAAATAAATAATTGAAAATGGATAAACAAATGAAGAAAAAGTAATTTTTTTGTTATTTACTCGTGATGAATGAGCCATCTGATTTTCTCTTTTAATTCTTGCATAAACTCGAATATGATTGTAAGCCATATTAATATTAAATTCTGGTAAAAAACTAAAAATACATAAAAATTACGTAAAATAATCGAGTTTTGAATAAATAAATACTTATACGTGTAATAAATGCAGAATATAATTAATCTCTTGTTAAGGGAGCTTCTTTCTTTGATTTAAACTGTAAAACTATAAGTTTTGCACTTTTCTTTCTCTGGACAACAACTTTTTGAGTAAAAAAATTATTTAAACGTAGAAA
Organism: Dalotia coriaria; assembly: GCF_025399875.1. Lineage (NCBI taxonomy): Eukaryota > Metazoa > Arthropoda > Insecta > Coleoptera > Staphylinidae > Dalotia > Dalotia coriaria. The sequence goes on from NW_027045447.1 coordinate 9,638,592, forward strand.
TCTCAATATTATACTTGGCTTCAACACACAAATTTAATCTGAGTTCAATGTAGGTGCTTTATTTGAACTTTTCCGACTTTTAACTTGGGACACCTTATTATACGATGAGGATTTATTGATTTACAGTGATTTGCATGTAATTTCTTCTCGAAATTCACATTAATTTCGATAAGATCAAACTGACGTGTGAAACTCCTCGAAAAATTTTGACAATTTTTGAATTTCCGAGATTTTACCTGTCATTATTGTCAAATTGAAAATAAAATAAAAATATGAGTATGCTGCGGCGGTCAGAAAATCAGTAATTACCAATCTATTCAGCTTTACTGTAAACATTTGAACAGGGGTTTAAAGAAACAGACATTTTAACGACTTGTAATGTTAATAAAAAATTTTCTTATCCAAATTCACAAATTTAAGAATAGTAATACATAAATAATCTGATTTACATAATCTTACGTTTACATTAGGTAAACAATACAATATTTATCCACTCTAAATGATAATACAGATAAGCCGCCCGCTGTCTGTACACTGCAACAGTTTCCATGTTGTCTGGTGCATTGTCGATGCATTGTATCTGCTCACTCCCTCGCAGCGGTGCTGCCGGCCGGAAAAATCAATGCGGAAATTGCTGCGCAGGATCCGAACGCAGTCCTGCGCCTTTGGCTCGCAATCCGTGTAACCACGGGTAGCTCCCAAAATGTCCTCAGTAATAAACTACAAACGAATCGTGTGACAACTTATCCCCACGACATTTTTCAAACAACAAAAACTCATAAACAAGATAACATTAAAGGTTAAAAGACGAAATCAACTCCAACAAACGGGTGAATCAGTTTGACACTGTCTGTTTGTCAATTCTATGTTAAACACACGAATTTACCGATTTCCTCGTCCGAGAAAACCCAACCAAATAGAATTTCCCAGCTAGTTTGATTCTATCCTTCACCGGAACAAACATTCTTAGCATTCAATCCAATTTTCAAACTCTGGTTGTTAAATTTGCTCAATTATAATAAATTGACGCGTGGAGTGTTGTCTCCGTTGTGTAAACGTAATTAAAGTGTAACTGTGCATCAGTAGGCGTCTTTTCAATCATCTTGATGGCATTTACGACTTCTTAAACTTACCTACATTGGACACCAGTAAAATGTAAGTCGAAAATTTATTCTATGCGTGAATTATGCGAATAATTTAAATAAAATTAGCAATTCTATTCAGGCGATACATAATCGAATATTATTCGTAAAATTGTTTTCGCCAAGCGTTGAATTTGTGTACGGTAACGGTGCAGCTATTCCGGGAACGTAAATAAACACATAGATAATTCTTCAATTGACGAAAATCATTTGGAGGTTGTTGATGTTGAGTTGAATTGTTATTTTATGTCTTTCGGTGTTTAGAGATTAGTTTCGATGACACCAAGCTGCTACTTTTGTTATTCCTTCTGTCTTTTGACTTTCAGGCCTTCCAAATAATTATTTACATTTGTGTGAGCCAATTTAAAGGTTCCAGAGACTTTAAAGTAGCAGTAAAGTTGCATAGCATAACACAAAACGAAATAAAAACTTAACTTTGAGGCTAAAATTAAAAGTTAAAAATAGAGCACGTTTAAAACTTTAAATTAAGCTAAATTAAGGTTGTATCTTTAATTAGAGATGTATTTAAACACTAGTAACACAATTATTCAACGTTAGATTTAATTTAAAGTTGATTTCTTTATTTAGAAACAGAAGAAGTGTTTTATTTTTATTTAAAAGTGTTTATGTTATAGTCTATTATTAATGCATTGGTGCTATTACAGTTGCCTAATATAATTTAATACGATGAAGTAAATATCGAATAATTTCAAAGATGCAGTGTTGTTCGAAGTGTTTGTTGGCTAAGGATCGCTAAAAACTTTATTTTAGGCATTCTACTAATTTAAAGCAACATTTGTCCTCTGACAAATGAGTTGTAGGTGTGACCTAAACCCATTATATGACAGAAAACAAGGTAATTAATACGTTTGAATGTTTTGTAAAGCATTTTTGTTATAGCTTATTATCGAGAAGTCATTTTTAGGGGAAAGCTTGTTATTTCTATTATTTTGTGCCCATGTGGCTGTAGGGAACGTGTGTCATGACAGCTGGTGAAGTGTGGAGTGTGTTAGGAAGGGTCCGCTATGTGGAATAAATGGGTATCGAATTACGATTAGAAAAACAACAGTACTACCAACATTCAACACTTGCATTCTAATACTGCGCATGCGCATCATCGTTTTCAACCTAACCTTTGTCTTAACGTACTTTTCAGTTTAAAAACTTATCAAATCGTTATTAATCTTTGTCATAGTCTGACAAACAATTAGTGCAACTAAAACACGCTGTAAACAATTAATTAAAGTGATAAAATTAGATTTTCCTCGTCCGAGAGCGGTGAGTATTCGAAGAATTTGAATAATTCTAACGATGTTTGCTTTATATCAATGTCAAGCGCCATAAAGTTTAATTTTCGGCTGGCTATGAAAGCGTTTGATGTCATTCTAGTATGCAGCCGAATTGCAGTGTGTAACCCTTAATGGGGAGCGTCATTAATTAATATGCACCCTCTGACTTCCTGACGGCAGCCTGTCGGTGTCCTAATAGTGTCCTGTAAGCCTTCGTTATTGCATAAAATATATCGATTAGCATACGATTCGAAAGCGGCAGGAGATGTCGGTTTAACGGTTTAAATCCGATAAGAATAAGCGATTTAACCGAATGATATTGAATCAAATATGCAAGAAAAAGGGTGAAATATAAATAAATAGGCGTATAGAGGGCGTTGGGCGTAAAAGGAGGCGTGTATCGTGCGTGGGTGGAGTTTAATATTAGCATTGTACTAGATGCAGTGCAGAAAGTATAGTTCTGTGTGGGCGGAGCTTTTTACATTTTGTGCAGTTTGTGCATTCAATTTGACTTGAAACGCGTTGAATTGTAAAAATTTACTATCATAGGGAAGAGAAGCACTCGTTGAAATTAGAAAGGGTGGCACAATACAATAAATGACAAAACCGCATGGGATTGCACATTCCCACCCTTGAAAACCCAAAAGGGTAATAAAATAAATTCACTTGAAAATGAAAAAAAATAAACCCTCGAATTTATTTATTTTATTTATTTACACATACACAGTTACTAAACTCGTGCTTATTAAACCAATATTTGCTCCCTGAATTTTAATGCGGGTATCTTGTACCTTTTGCTTCTAAAAAATAAACCATAGATAAGCGTAGCAAAAACTAACCGATTCTAATAAGTTGTTTCTCTTTCTCTTGCATTTCTCTTATTCTATTGCCTATTGGGGTTTCACATCCAGAGCACAAAAACTATGCCGACGTGCCGCATGTGTGCGGAAAACGGGTGGGCGCAGGGCGTGGAGGGCACACGCGGGAATCGAGGGTTCCCTATCGCAAGAGGGGTCACACACGTTCGGGCACGAGCCAAACGCGCATAGGGAACGCGCGCAATGCTTATGTGTGTGGGTTGTATGTGTGCTCTAGCCGCTATTCTCGGGAGCGATCTCTGAATGCGTTCGCATGCGTCGCATTTTCGGTGAACTTCAGTTACACGCAGATGTTGTGATAGGGTGGTAGCGCGTGCGGGACACTACGTTTTATACTCCGCGATATTTTCATATAATAATGACAATTTTTATTGTTATTACAAGTTAAAACTGGTTTTATTAAAATGTGCTAGATGTTTACAGTGCAAATTTGGATTATCTCACAATTGGATATTCAACAATAACAACACCGATATTTTCATCGATTTGACCTGTTCATTGCGACATCACCTCTTGCATGACCCGCACGCACCGGAAATAACGTTCGGGTAATTAATACTAGATAATATTTACACTTTGAATCGCATCGCGCCGTCATCTGCAGTATCTTTCTTGTTTCTTCTTCTTCATCGAGCGCAAGAGATTTTAATTATAGATCTCGGATTATTTACATTCGTTTGCCAGAACTACACGCGCACACAACCGCGTACAGTTAGCTAAGCAAATAAGCATTTTTAATTAAATTATTAATCAATCAAAGCCTGGCCAGTTTCATGTTGCACAAAAACATTAGAAAGTGCTTCGGAGGCTTCGGAAAGATGCATTTAATTTCACCGTGTGTAGTATATGAAAAAGAAAGAGATGAAATATTTTAGTAGGAAAAATTAAAGCGTATTGTCAAAAAAGTCACACCCTTAACATGTTTGCTAATATAATTTATAGGCTATTGGAGTGTCGAATGTGTTTCTATCATTATTCTAATTAATATTATAATTGCGAATGTGAGTTTGTTTGTTTGTGACGCTTTCACACAAATGCCATTGGACCAATTTTAATAAATTTTAGTATTTAGGTAGTTTTGATCCAAGAGAAGTAAATAGGCTACTTTTTGTTGCAAAAGTTTAACTTGAGGGGGTTAAATTAGGGTTGAAAGTTATATAATTGAAGATATTGTGTATTATTAGTTTTGGCTTGCTTGGCTGACTGCGCATGGCATTTTATAGGTCCCGTGACTAAAACCCGTGACTAAAGTATTTTAGTCACGGCCTTTGCCGTCGGTGTTTAAAATACCACTTTTTGTGTCTCTAAATCATGGAAAAACTGACTGTTTAAAGGTTGAAGTTGAAAAACGGATTAAAATTTGGAGTTAATAATTATTATATTTCGGCATTTAAAATGTTTATCATTATTAACATTTAAATGCACAGTTTGCAATGAATTTAATTTTAGGACGGACCATCAATATATTAATATATTTAAACTTTTAATGACCGAAATCAAATAAACGTGCTTTTTCACCAAAAAAATCTCAAACATTTTACTCTTACTTTTATTTTCACGCGGCGTGAAACAAGCAAGATATTAAATTACCCGAAGAGAAAACTTTGCTGCGTCTCCACACCAAAATAAAGGTGTAAAGATTTTACGGTAAGCACGCATAGTTTCATCTCCTCCGCATTCTGGCATTCTGTTCCGTTTACAATCTTAATTTAATTTATCGCCAGCGCGCGCGCGTATTTCACGTTTTATTAATTAATAAATTACGTTGCGATTTTTACGACTTTGAAAACCACCCAAAACAATCACATTACATCAGCACACATCAAATGCCAAAACACTACGAGTTTTATCACTTTTCAATTATTCGCAGAGCAAAAATGTCCATACCAACAATTCGAGACATGTAGTTAATAATTTCCTTTCTTTCTTCGCGTAGAGATTGTAATAATTTAATAATTTTATTATCGTATGCTAAGAGCCGTCCATAGAGTGTTATTATCGTGTAATTTATAACGACGTATTAAACGGTCTCGAATTATTATTTTTTAAGCGAATTAAACGCGTTTAAATGTTTTTGTGCCTTTCTGAGTTCTCAATTGCGAGCGATCAAGCATCAAACAAACCGGAACTGAATCGTCGTCATGCGTACAGACTAATGTTTGTGTTTAAAACGATTACAAGCCATTATTTAAGCCAGCAATCCGTGGTTTTGTTTCTTTATTAATGTTTAAACAGCGTGATGTGGAGGTGAGTCTTCTTGACGGGAGGAAGTCAAGCGGAGAAATTTTTTAGACGTCTTAATAAATTTCAGATGTGTTTTTGTTTGAATTTCCTATTAAAAAAGAAAATTTTACTTTTTGAACGAATTCGGTCTTCGTGTGCCATCCATACAAGTCATGCGATTTTTACGCGCTTGTACTCGTAGGTAGTTTAATGACATCGCTGGTTGAATATTAAGCACCTGAATCGATTTTAACATAACATATTAATGTCCACGTTATTAATACTATTCCAGTGCGCACGGTGAACAAAAAGCGTGAGCTAAATAAACTGAAAAGCCAATGTACTCAAGGCGATCAGAAGGAAGTAGTTCTTTCTTCGGTTTTATTACTCGCATCATGATGAGACTAATAAAATAAAAATGTAGTCCTTTGATGTTTTATTTTTTCAATGCTTTTCGAATTTGGTGTTGTCTACGAGTGGATCAAGTTCAAGTTGACATTCCATGATATTCTCAACAATTTAAAGTGTACTAATGAAGAATTGCGTGTGCGTTGACACGAAAAGTTGCCACTTGTTTGATATATTTAACATTTAAAAGTGTCACTGTTGAATTCATTATCGCAACGGAAATATTTAAATGGGAAGGTGAATAAAAACGTTGAATTCGTTTTGTTGTATTAAAATTAAAATTTTTACAGAGAAAACTGTTTTCAACGGTTTATTTTTATCAGTTTTGTCAGATTTTGTGACTTTTATTAATTTGAAATGAAATTATGCTCGTTTTACTGCTTTTTCTGACGTAAAACAAATTTTTTCCTGCTAAGATTTCATAATTTGCTTCCGGTTGGTAAATTTCTGAATTAACAACAATTATTGATCGTCTATAAAACAGTTGTAAAAAATATTTCTAGGATGACAATCACTCCGTTTAGCTATCATCATAAAATTCGTAAACATTTATTCCGATGTTAATTTATTTTACCACTGTGCGGATTGTGCGTCGATATGTCGATCTAGGCCACACGCTTAAATTTATTCTTCTCTCGCCCATCGTCGCGCTGCTGATTGTAGAATTCTTATGGGTTGGCGCGACCCGCCGCATAAATTGATTGGTGTTAATTGCTTCCAGCGGCGAGCATGACTTTTATGATTTTTTATGAATTGTTATTAGGGTTACGTATCACCACGAACAAAAAAGAAGAACTCCATCCAATCCCGACACTAGTCTAAAACACGCACAGTTTATTGACATCCTCTTGAGATTGGAAACATTTAGTATGTTGTGCTGTGTTGTGATGGCGCATTAAATAAATCGCGCTCGTAAAACTCGGATTCATTAATAAAATTGGTTTGTTTTGCGCTTGGGGAATCTTTACAGATCAGCAGCGCTCGTAAAACATATAATAATAAACTGTATCGCATCGCAGTCAGAAATTCATAATACCGGAAATTCAAAACCAAAAGTTTATTTTATTTTAGTGAAATCTAGTCTAGTGTAGGTAATCATTTTTATCTCGAAAGATTAACAATAATAAATTAAATTCTTTAAGTAGTGCCAGAAGCTAGCAACATTTATTTGTAGAAAGTTTGTGTGTCTTTGTTAAAATTGCTTGAATGTTAGAATATCAATCAAATTTCTGCCATCCACCAAAAAATGTATCTGTATCACTACTACTAATGATAAGTATCATGCATTTTTTCTTCTTCGTCTTCATTCTGTATTATGATTGGAACGGGCTAATGTTTGACTGCTTCGAGTGAAAAACATGTCCGCGATGATGATAATATCGACAACGCACACGAGCAACTTTTCGGTTGGGCATAATCATGACTGTGAGCAAACAAATAAATCAAACGAATCATGAGCACATTGTTGTGAACGGTTTTCGGCGCGCTGCTCAACGCAGAAGGCAACCAACTTTCATCTTGCGAACGCGAGCGATTTTTGAACGAGGAATTGAAGGAATTTCGTATTGCTACGATTATTTTAGATTTAAGTTTGGAGTTGTTGTGATTTTGGTGGGTGATAAAGTCGTGGAAAAATGTCGAATCGTGATGACGTGATGTTGATAATATAATATTTTTATAAATACAATCTTAACTTCCAAATATTATATTTTAGGTGCGTAAATTGGATTTTTTATTTCTCAAATTTAAAGAATCAAATGAAAAATGATTTTGAGTGTGGAAAATCCATTTTAACAAAGAAAATTTTTATTTTTGAGACAAAAGTCTTATTTTCTCACTTAACAAAGAATAAACTATTGATTTTTCAACTTGTCTGGCCCGTCTGGTCCCGAGAGTGAAGTCTGCTAAGTTTTGTCAATTTGCTCCTTTTGTTTAACATCTTTCTTCTCCATTTATATTATACAAGGTGTTTTTAATAACAAAAATCTCATTTCTTAAATAAAACAACTCCAAACTTTATAAAATTACTTCCACACCTTGTATATTTATTTCTATTCGTATATTGAAGTTTTAAAGTTTTTGCTGCGCAGACCGGGGTCAAGAGACTGCAAGCTGCAGTTGTGTAATGTGCAATGTGCACTTCTGCAGTTCCGCACTCACCACCACATAACCCAATAAAAACATATACGTACACACACCTTATGCGGGTATTACACATGAGCACCTTCGATGGAGGTATGTACTTGTACAGCTGTGTGCCGCGTCGCGGCGTCTGGCGAGCCGTGGAGGGTTGAAAGCACCCTCGACGTGCGCGGACTCGCCCACTGCGTTAACTAGTGCGATGCGAGCCAGCTGATCGATAAACACGTCTGGATTGCGTTTTCACGTGCAGCGGAAAGTGGAAACCACCCTCCGGAACTTGCACGCGAAATAAAACTAAAATTAAGAGCACCTAAATGAACGTAAATGAAAGTAAATAACATTTAGTAATGAGTAAGCAAATAGTAGTTTCGGTGATTACCAAATTGTAGCAGAAAAGTGTAGAAATAAAGAAAAACAGAGTTAGTTATCCCCTAATTCTGTTTTTCTTCACTTTGCGATGAAAGTAAGAGGGTGGCAAGACTTTGAAAAATGACACGGCAAAGAAAAAGTGCAGGGGAGAATGTACATTACTGAAATAATCATTTTCATTGCTCCATTCAAACATTCCGGGTTTATATTTATCCCAAACCCACGCAAAACTTTTAAAACTTTACCCAACTCTATATGATAAATAATTCTTTCTGGGGTGTACCCACGGAAGTAATTTTCCAACGTCACACAAGCAGGAAACTTGTATTGAAAATAATTTTACTGTAATTGACAACAATAAATCTTGGAACAAACAAAACTTAAAGTTTAAGTGCTGCGTAATCATTGGTCTATTAAATTGTTCAACTGTCGGAGACAGTACAATGCTCACCAGATGATTTGTGGTCACTTAAATCATTCGTAATTCGTAATTCGTGAATTGAATGTGATTTCAAAACGAAAGTGAATCGTCCGAAAATGGCAACGGCAACAGACCACCAAATTGCTATAATTTGTAAACAATCAAAATTTTTTATGCAAATCAATTTCTTTTCGAGTGCAATCAAAATAAAAAAGAAAGTATGGCGTACATGAAGATGCAAATTGTAGCAATTTTGTCCGTAATCAATAAACATTTCTTTTTACAGCATCTTTATTGACATGCACATTTTTTTTGCTGAAGTTGTTGACTGGTAGACGCAATTATTTTGATTTCGTTCGATGCGCGTCGTCGCCTCATCATAAATTTGCATTCGTTTTTTTATGTACCAGCGGGTGAAAGTGATTATTTTATTGCGCGTGCGCACAAATCGTGCAATTCAATACGAATACATCATAAAAATACAAAATCCGTTGTGCTTCAACACGCAATAAATAATAAAGACGAGTGTGAAGCATTACACAAACATGAATTATTATATTAATTCAGTTTTTATAGTGACACGCATTTCAACCGAACAATAATTATGTTCATGTTGTATTATTACCAATCGAAATTATACACCTATGATGTTGTATCGATAGAAAATCAATGTTTGATTACAAACATCAAGCCGGCAATCGATGGATTGCATCAAAATTTCAGTTTTGAGTTTTAACAATTCCGTCAATTAGCTTTCGTTCTGTGTGGCCGCGTGGCATCATTCGTTATTACCAAATTTTTATTTTGCAATTATTGAAAGTCAACAATAACAATGCCAGGAAAAGAGTGATGCTGAGTTTTATGCTGAATTCTGACACTCGAGGTGAAATATAATCTTGGTTTGCATTAAAACAAAGAAGTTGCAACATTATCTAACGTTGAAAGAAGATCTGCAATTTTTTGAGTACCGGCGGACATTTCGTCATTTCTTTTATTTAATTTCTTTAATTCTATTCTTTTGTTTTTTACGTGTAAGTAATGTTCAAGAGTCTAGTGACGCTTGTTCTTAATTTCATTCTGTCTCCAAGTTTAAGTAGGTATATTCAATTAAACATTTGTAAAGTCATTATATCATCATAATCGTACATAATAAGTGTAATTGAGGTGAAGAGGATAATTTCAAGAGATTTTTGTCATAAAACCGCATCTGAAATAACTGCGCATGCGTAGTCAACTTAAAGTCAAAATAATTTCGGGTTTAAGCTTTATCTGAACTTATTTTATCTTAAAATCTTCTTTATTTCCGAGTGGTACACATCATTTATTTTTGAAACTTTTTTGTTTGTGACTCAGAAGAAAACGTATAAAATAAAGCGATTTTTAGCACTTTCTCGCAACTTGCAGATTGTAAATTCCGTTTTTTATTGACGCTTGACTTCCAAACTACCACCTACATTAACCGAATAAAGAACATGTTTTCTTTTTATTCTTCTCGTTTTTTATTTGGCAAATTTGATAGTTTACGATAGTTGAATAAACAAACAGAACTGCAGGTACTTAAGTCATATTGTTGTAAGTACATACTTTCTTTTTTTCTTTTTTGCACATGATTACAATTTGTTTTTGAAGCACGCAGAGACAAAATGACATCATACGCAGCGATAACATCTTAATAATCATACGCTTGATGATTTATCGACGTTGTTTCTTTATTTTGGGTTTTGGGTTTGGTCGCTCACTTGTTTTACGGCGACGCGCACGAAATTATTATATTAAAAGACAATATAATAAATAATGCCAAAAAATAAATAATACAACATGCACAAGAAGAATGGAATTTCGTCTGATGAATAAATTTTAATAAAAAGCACCAGTAATACATTTTTTTGGGTGTTTTAATGAAGAAATAAATTTGAAAATATTTTTATGGTATTTATGAGGTTCACGAAGGTCGAAAATCTATTGTTACTAAAAGTTACCTGAAGCCACGGAGGAGTTATAGAAATTTGTACAAATTAGACGGAAATAAAGACATAAATTATTCTGTTCTGGCATTTTTGGTCATCTTCACTAATGGAAGTTACTTTCTTTAAGTCAGAAGACAAATGAATATAACACCTACGCGAAACAACAAATATAAATACGAATTAATATTAACGCATGCGCATTACAATGTGGGCGGAGCTCAGCACACAAAATAAACGATCATTTTATTAAATCTCTTCGTGCATTGTAATTACGCGTATTATAAATGTATTATGTTTGCATTACAAGTGTAATACAATTACAAGAAGAAACAAACAAAACGAAATGCATTAATGCATACATGAATTAATCTCTGGAAACGTGCCGGCGGCGCTGCGATGGAAACACGACGCAGAAAAAGCATGATGTTTGTAAATATTTGCAATCGCTTCAATTACAATAACAATGACAATTAAACACAATGCGCAGGAGGTGCGCACTTGCATCGTAAAGTTCAAACTCAAATATCGACGAAATCACAAGACCTCCATTCGTGTTTGATGCGCATACATTGTTTATTAATGTTAACAACATTAACTACAGGTCGAAGAATACACACCCACATAAATATTATTTACCAATCAATGGGAAAATTGTTTTTTTCTTGCGCATGCGCATAGTTTAGCTGGGCGTGGCAAAAATGCGCCAAAATTGTTTCAAAACGTTTGTTTTGAGGAAATTGTGTTTATTTAAAACGTTTTCCAGAGCATACTTAAATATTTGCTCACTTTGTGTTTATTTTAATAGTTTTACGTATTTACAGAGTGTTTTTAGCAAATTTCTTTCATCCTGTCTAAATTTAGCACGCATACATCCTTGTGCAGATTAGTAACCAGCTGAAAATATCACTGGAATGCCGTAGTCTGGCGATGGAAAGCAGGAAGTTGGCTCCGGTGCAAATTGCACATCAAAACGTCAAGAGGCTTCATTGAAATTGCAAATTTCGCCAACTTTTCCTGCTACAATTTCAGCGTTTACCAAACATTGTCACAACTCACTTTACATAATTCAATAGCAGCTAACTGTACTTGTCTGGTCTGGTGAAACGCCTATTTAAATCTGATACTTATTTTTGTTGTTTGTTTATCTTTGGCTCGTACTTGTTTTCGCATCGATGAATGAGTCAAAAGTTGGAACTAGTCCGGATACCTGTATCGTAATACGTTCGAATGACGAATGGAATCGATTAGTTATTCGGTCGGCGAACGTGGACGCGTACCAAAAACGCCTGAAAACGAAAACGTAAACTTTAAAACGCGTCTATTTCGAAATACTAATCCGCGTGGTGTGTCCGTTTGTGTGGACCTGTGCGGTTCACTTGAACTTGAATCATCCACAAATCGAATTTTACTACACAACGAGTTCTTGCATATGTTACAATCGCGATGCGGGTCATCAGTGCGCACGATGCGATGCATTTTAATTCGTTTAACTAGTTTCGGTCGATTTGGTATTGTAATGTAAATAAAGTTGTGATTCCTTTCTAAACGACCTCGAAATGCGTTTTTACACGGTTTTAAATTTGTGTCAGGATGAAATCAAGACAATGTTCATCATTGGCAAATCTAACCTCAACTGAAGTTAATGCGCCATCTGGTGGCAGAAAACCGAATCAAAATATGTTGAGGTATGGACAGATTTACAAAAAACAAATAATAAATATTTTAAATCTGATTCACTGTTTTAACTATGAAAAAATATTTAACAACATTGACGTGTTGATAAGACTCGTGTGTTTATTTGTTTGCGATAATTGTAAGTAAGCACTTAATATTAACCTTGATTCTTTACTCAACTGTTTAATGTTGTACCTGAATAACTGCTGTATTTTTACGACAGTTTTTAATCATTTGTAAAAACACTGATAAGTCACATTCTCAGTCTTCGTTGAATACTCACCAAGCAAATATCGCACACAATTTCTACGCGAGGTTAATAATTTTGAGTGAAAAGTGTAAAGAATGTAAAAGTGTGCCAAAGGTAAGAACAGTTGAATAGTGCGATGTCGCGCTTTGTAATTCAAACATAATTGAATAATGCAATAATGGAAGATGATTCGGCCGAATGCCACGAATTACTGCTAATGCTGTCGGTGATCATAACCTTCGAAGCGTCTACGATGAAATCCAGCGATGGATGAATGAAAAATTAAAAACTAACGAACTTGTGTGGATGGAAAAAGAGAATAAGAGTTAAAGTTCAATGAAACGCAGAGAAAACTTAATTCACAATCATTTCGCTTGATATTTACGAATAATGAAATAATTTGAAGAATTCGACACTAGGTGATTGTTAAATTTGCATACATAATTTGATAATTAGCATTACATTCCATAAAGACAGCGAAAGTATTTTCTACGCAGGTAAAACTTAAAAAATAATTTTTGCATACTGAGAAGCACAATTTTACGTTTCTTCAGCAATATTCACTAATATTGACTAAAGCCCGTGACTTTAGCCACAGCTGTGCTTAAAGTACCACTTTTTGTGTTTCAAAACTGTGGAAAAACTTATATTTTAAAAGTGGAAGTAGAAAAAGTGCATTATTAGTATTTTTACTAAAATCCACGCAGATTAAAGCAATAAATAAAAGTCAAATAACAATAAATATTTTTTTGCAAAACATGTTATGAAGAAAATAGAAATGAGAACACCTTGATTTGGTATTAATTTTTTAATATTCTATTCTCTGTTATGATTAACAAGCTAATAAAATCAGTTATTTCAATCACATTTTTATTATCACGTGTGATTGCAACAAAAACGTGGATTAATGAATTAATGCGAAACGTGCGAAAGTAAAACATGTGAACATAATAATTAATACGCAGATCACATTGCAAATTGTCTGGAAATTATCTTTTTACTGCACTTTTAATAGTAATTACCTTCCAGCAACAAATGACAAACGACTATAAAGAATAAGAAAATTGATGCATTGCAATGCAGTGATAAACGGGTTTGCAATTAAATGTAACGGTGTAATTTAATAAACTTCCATACTTCATGCTTAATTAAGAAGTTTAACTGTGTATTCAACTAAGAATAAAGTCTAATACAAGTGCCTATTTAACAGTTTAAAGCGAGGTAAATAGTTTACCAGTTAAAATATTTGTTCCAGTGGTCTACATTTCACATTTAACGACTCTGGTTACGTCGAGATTATTGTCGATGCAATTTTTATATTGTTCTAGTTAATTACGTTATTATTTATCGATAATACCGCTGATTAATCGCTTGGTTAGTATCTAATAATATCTATTGGATTACGTCGGCGCGTTGTTGTTGACGTCAAGTGAAATAACATTTTAATCGTTCGCTATCACCTTTCCAAATGGGGGCCAATAATGGTCCGCTGCGCGCGATCGATAACTGTAACAAATTCAACAAACAATCAATAACTAATGTGAAAACTACCAGTTGAACGATACTACTTGTTGCGCATTAGCACGTTATATAATATACACCATGGTTAAATATTTTAGAAAAAAAATTACGCAATTTTTTGATGATTTTTTGGCAAAATCTTAAAATTTACTTAAATAAAAGGAAGAAAATTATTTCTTCTGATTAGTTTAGGATATACTAATGTACATTCTACCTATTTAATATTATAAATGAAAATTTTAGGTTATTTGTTGTTTGTTACGTTTTCACACAAAAACCACTCAACCAATTTTGATAAATTTTGGTATGGAGATAGTTTAGACTAAGAAAAATATCATAAGCTACTTTTTATCGCAAATATATTTCTTAAACAGTGAAAAATTGAAAAACATTGGTATAGAGATTTAACCATAGGTATAATTATATAATTCAAAGCCAGAGGGCGGTAAAGCGTATTATTTGCATTTTTAATAATTTTAAATTAAAATTGAGAATTTTATGAAATTTTTAAAACTTTTAATGATACCTTTTGATTTGGTTATGCCAGCTAACCTACCTGTATATTTGCTACTTGTTTGAGAATTTTGAGTACTTTACTAATACTAATAGGAATATCGCACGTCTTGGCACGACTATACCCAACGTCGCAAAAATAGCCAGCTCGTAAATTTCCACCGCGCGCGTTTCCTGCTTTTCATAAATTCGCGTTTCTTTGCGGCGGCGAATTTATGCACTCGCTGGTTTTATGCGCAAAGTGTGCGACGCACAACAACCTTCCATGCCGCCCATGCATCAGAAAGAAGAAATACGATTGAAATTGTGTATAAATTTCTTCGTGCCAGCGAGAACGCTCTCTGGACGCATTGCATGCCAATTCGAATCACAAATGCAACGGAGTACCACACTGTAAATAATGCTGCCTGATGTAATGTAATAAAATAACGATTTGTGGAGGTTGATATTGTGATATTTGATACAAGAAGGCAATTTCACTTTGTAAACGAAAATTGGGTTAAGAAATAATACCAAGTTATTATTTTTGATAAAATTTGATTTTTTAAGTAAATTTTTATGTTTTGCCCATGCATAAATGTAATAATGGATAAAATTATTTGACAATCGAGTGTATTCTCACCTGGGAGTCCATATTTATGCGTGACGTGTTTCAAGGGTGTCTGCATTGCCAAAAATGCATCATTGGTAATAAAACGTCCCGAAAGCACGGCACACGAGCCGAATTTATTGAATGAAATTTTCGGTTTTGCACTCCAGGGTTCAATAACACAAACATTGCACCTGACAAAGTTTATTTGAGGGTTTTGACTCTTGAAATCAATGTTTATTCTCCCTACTCACGAAATTTGACGCTTAAACGAGAATTAATTCAAAATTGATGTCGTAACAAAACGAAAACACGCACATTTGGCGTGAAAATAAAAAGAAAGTGATAAAAGGATTTTCATTAATGGCCAACAAACACAAATGATAAGTGTTATATCTTCAAAACGGAAAGAAATGCGATTCATGCATGCGAGCCGAAATGGAAAGAAAGTTAATACCGTTTTGCTCATTTATCAATATCAGAAGTAATAATTGTTGCATGCTTATTTAAATGTTTGGAGCTCTTTTCAGAGTGCCATTAGGCGCGATCGCGGTCGCGCGGAAAAGAACAGACATTTTAAAGAAACGCTAAAGAAAACGATTAGATTACGCACCTTCGTAAAATGTTGGGCAAATGTGCGGCGACATCGATTCGAACGTTTCGGACGAATTAATCAAGCTCAGCGGCACAACAGATTGCGTAAAGTTAAATTTAAATCAAATATATTGAATTATTTATTGCATTGAATAGAAAATTCAACTTTCCAAGAAAATAATTTATTTTTTGCACGAATTCTCCACTCAAATGATGATTAATTAATCTTTCGTAATTATTTCCTCAAATATTTCTCCCAAAAACTCCACTTCATATTATTATTGATTGTGTTTAATTTTGACTGAATTGAGTGTTGTATGTTTATTCATGAACTTGATTGATAACCGGTAGTCGTTTAATTAAAACAAAAAAATCCCAAAGAGGTAGTGATGACCTGACGATGATGATGTTTGATGTTTGATGGTTTTTAGACGTTTTTAGTTTCTATTTGGTTTCTATTACCTCGACTTTATATTATTATTATTATTATTTTTATTAATATCTATCTAGATAGATGCGTGAACACTTTTTAAAGTGCTGCTAAATTTTTATGTTTGATTTTACTTGAGTGAAGCTTGTTTCTGATGCATGATTGATTTTTATTGATTTGATTTGCGTGGCGTTTTTATTTTGAACTTTTCGGGAACGCCTCGACTTGTGAAATTGAGAATGATCGACAGGATTTAAACGAATATCAAATATCAAGCAAATCAAGCAGATAAATCACACAAAAATTAATCGAATTCATCAAACATTATGACATGTAATTTAGAAAATATTTTTTAATATATAAACAGCTGTAAAATTAAATTAAACATTTTTTTGTAATTTAAAGTTCATTTTGATGGATTTTATTGCGAAAATGCATAATTTTCATTCGTAATTGTCAATTCAAAGTGCATTTCTGCACACGAGAATCCAAATGTCGCGTATTTTGAAAAATACAGGTTTATTTGAATTGCCTCCGGGTGTATTGAACCATTTCTACACATTCGGTCAAAAACTATACAAACATTTAATATAAAGTATTGAATTATAGTGTTTTACACCGTTGCTAAAGTTATTGCCAACTTGTAGTAACAACACGCTTCAAAAAGTGTAATATTTCAATTTACATTCACCGGGTGTTCGTTTAAAACATGGTAAAACATTGTCCAACAATGGTTGCGCCCGATAAATCCGATTTCGAATGCATCGCGATGCTCTCAATGTCGTCGCATCGATTCACATACAAATCAATCAACGATAAAAATTATACAAGTTTTCATATTCTTCTTGTACTTTTCGGAGTTATAAAAATTGTAATTTCTAAAGTAGGTAGTAGGCGAAAAACTTTTTTTAAATATAAATGAACATAGAAAGTGTGTTGTGAGTCAGATGTACACACGCGCTGATTTAATTAAATCTTAAGACGCGCATCTAAAGATTAAGCTGCTATTAGTGTGCGTAATTAACGTTAAATTAACATTCTTTGAGGCTCGAGGTGCCAGAGACGATTAGCGCACGAGCTTGGGCGTCAAGACGAGAAAATAAAGTGGAAATGAGCGATGATGATGAACAAGGCATGAAATTAAATAAATTTACAGCATTTACAGCCGCCGACAATTAGGTATTGTGTAATGCCACAGATGAATATTGTGCTTAAAATTAAACAACGAAAAATAATTTATTTAAAAATATTAATTCAATGTTTTGTTTTGTTTCAGGTAAATATTTGAAAAAGATGAGAAAATTGTGCACGCCTTGGAAAATTTAAGTTGTGAGTAATTGAAAATGTGTTTTAATATTGCTGGCACGAATTCTAATGTAGGTTAGTGATTTTTTGCGTCGTTCACCTTCAGGTCAACCTGTTTAAATGTCGTCCGGCAATGGCCGCACGCACGTACCTATCTATTCATTTCAATTTAATTTACGCATTGGTATGCATTCTATAATTTCTTGCACGGTAGCGCATGTTTAGATAATTACGAATTACAATTAACAACAATAACGGGACTCGCGCACCTGCATTTACATTCGATATGCGTTTCTGGCAAACGTGAGGTCAAAATTTACGACTGGATAATATGCTAATATTATTATTGTTTACTTTGAAAAGTATTTAGAAAAATAAAAGAAATCATCAACAGAATGTCATGATTTCTTACATTAAAATGTTAAAATGTTAATTTCTGTTTTAATATTTTACTTAAAACACAAGAAAACATCAATTTATTTATGTATATAAAAATATAATCACATAATTCGAGTTAAAATGACGCTAAAATGCATTTATTTGCTTAAAATTAACGAAAAACACTTGTTTTCCACGGTTTTGAGACACAAAAAGTGTACTTTAAACACGGGCGGCCAAAACCGTGACTAAAGTACTTTAGTCACGTGCTTTAGTCACGGGGTGGAGTCTGCGCCTACTACGGTGCAGTCAAACAATCACATTTTTATTTATTTTTTGACTTACTATCAATACTCTACATTTTTTTTCATTTTAAAGAAAAATATACTTCCCATAGATTTTTTCATTCAATATGTTTACTACGCAATAAATTACCTTTTCAATTATGTATCAATCATTTTTCTGTCATTCTAAATGATTGAGTTATAGCACCGCAAAAAAACGAACAACATATGAAAGTATTTTTTTGCGAAAAAAAGTATTTATTTTACATGAATTTCTTTGCATTGGCGTTTAAAAGATTTGAAGGATTCGTCCGGATCGCCTTTCTAGCAATTAAAACGCTAATTTATGAACGCGTCCAATGTATTAACATTTATGTGTTTATTTTCGCGTTTTTTGTGCGTAGTGAAACATTACCAGGTGCTCCACGCATTTTTTTTGCAACCACAAGTGATCTCACTTTCATAAAATTCTCAAGTTTATGTTTTATCAATAGTATTTTCAATGCGTTCGCTTGCGATTAATTTCTTGTTATGCCATTAAAAGTTAAATAAATTACTATTAATGCGCAATGCAATGCGATTGCGATTGCGATCAAAGTGATTGCATCGGATTACTTAGTATTTCTATCACTTGCGATAATTCTCCATGTCTGGATTTCTATTATTGCATTTTTATGTTAATAAAATTTCAACAATGCGTGTTTTATTAAGTTAAGTATAAAGTATAACGCTTCCTTTAATAATGGATATTTAACGAAATTAATTTTATGGCAATCGTGATACGTGAATTTCGTGGGTGCAGCCAAATGTTATTTGCAGGCTAAAAGTGCAAAAATGTACGAAATTGCACAAGCTGTCGGTTGTCTTGTCGTCTTTTGTACTTTGCAAATGTCAACCTCGACTCTTCTGCGCTCGAATAACGCAATAATCTAGACGGTTAAAGACCGAAGAATGTTGGATTACAAAGCACAATTGCAGTGTGCCATTGAAATTCATACTCAACTCAAGAGAGGCAAGAAAAATAAAAAAAACTGCATACTTGAAATAATTCAGCTGTATTTCTATACAATTGCTGAGTAATCTGTGCAATATTTGAAGAAAGTCATGCTTAGAAATGGTGATGGTCCCATTTTGATGCGTCCATGCTCCTAACATGGTAGAAAACGATCGTAAATTGCCTTAAAAGTCTGCTGCGTGCAAATGCAAATACTCGATGCGCAAATATGCAAATTACCAGTCATCATACTCAATAATAATCATCGACCATCGTTGTAAAACGGTTGCATAGAATTTAGTATTTGAGGATTTTTGTTGAGATGGATGGAGAGATATGAAGATGTGAAGGCGATGTTAATGCTTGGTTATCAACAGTTATCGTGGTGTGGTTGGAAGAAACTAATGACAGCATCGACGATTTATGTAGCGATATATTCCGTTCGACGCTGAGAATCCCAGGAGGAAGCGATGAAAATCGAGTCTCGTGTCACCGGGTTTATTTGCTTATCGGCGACGTTTTTTCATCGGCTTTTCCGGGCCGCCAGCGTCCTGTCCGGGTTTTTTCTTCTGCCGGCTCTTATGGCTTTACTTGACACCATTAAACCGTTTCTATAGGTTTTACTTTCTTTTTGGATGCAATTTCCTTTCGATAGAAGTTTTCATTTGTTAATTTAATTAATTCTACATGCTTTATATGTATAGCTTTACTCGTATATTATTAGTTAAATTTTTTATCAGAGAAAATAATCGTAACTTGAAACCAATTTGACTTTATTTTTCAATTTAAAAAATTTAAATACCAAAAAAGTATATTTTTGCCACCTGACTATAATTTGAATACATTTGAATTACTTGTTATCCGATTGAGGAAATACTGGATGATTACGAGCCACTGTTTTGTTTCTTGTATTCGAACACCTCTAGGTTTCACATCTAAAGCGGAAACATTAAATTTAATGAAGAAGCGATCAAATTATCCAACTCTTTGACGCCGCCAGCAAACTTTAGCGATTGGTAAACTACTTGCATTTGAAATAAGCTTTAAATAATTAATTCCGTACGTTTAAAACAATTTTTGCAATAAATTTCATTCTATTTAATTGAATACGACTGGCATAGGATATTTATTAATTCGATTGAAACTCTTTTGAATGCAGGCGATAAGTGCGTTGAAATTAAGCAAATATTGCGTAAGCCACTCAGGCCTTCATCCTTCATCAAAATCGCACGTAAGCACATACACGATGAATGTGAATATTTTATTCCTGCATAACGCAACGTGTGCAATTCAATTACGCTTAAATTAATTACGTATTAAGAACGCATCTGAGTGGAAATGCTTCTGCTTCAAATGAGAGACTTTTTTATGTTTATTTCGCGTTTTGTGGTGTTTCCTGGACGCAGTCACTTGAGGTTTTACGCAGATGGCGCAGATTGCGTAATCGAATTTGAATATAAATCTGTGAAGTTACTTCCTAATTGAAAGTTGCGCTTACAGATTTTGCATGCAATTAAAAACGTTCATAAAACAACAGATTACGGATTTAATTCTTCTTATTGAAGCTGAGTAACTAATCAGTAACTAATTATGCTTTCACTGAAAGCATGAAATTCATGATTTTATGTTTGAATGTGATAATGTCGTTGTTTATGCCATCTGTCATATATTAGAATTATATACCTATAACCATAATTAGTTTGCCATATGAACTTTCATCCCTTATTTTACCCTATGTAAGTTATATTTTTATGATAAAAAGTAGCCAATATTATTTTTCTTGGCCAAAAATATCTCTATACCAAAATTTATCAATATTGGTTCAGTGGTTTAGGCGTGAAAGCGACACAAACAAACAAATTTACTCAAAATTGCATTTATAAATTGTGTTAAGATTCTATGTTGATATTTTCAACAAAACAATAATAAAATAATACTATAGTGTCTGCCGCTAGAAAAAAATTTAATTTTTTTGTATTTCTTTGCTAAAAAAGACTAAAAACCAATAACAATTCAAAAATTGTTACAAATGTAAGTTCTAAATTAGTGCCATGGCAAACACAATCTCAATCACTTACTTTACACATTCTACTCCTAATACAACATAATTATAACAAATTTTTCATTTCAATCACTCAACTTCGCTCCAATCACAATCCAATAATTTAATGATCAATCAGACATCAATAAAAAGCCATCAAATTATACCCATTTGTGTGAAGTTGCAACCGTGAATAAATCACGCATTTAACACCTACCTACTTGTTAGTGACCGCTGTTACCGCAGTCTTCTTGATGATGATTATTTATTTCTTGTTTCGTTGTTATGTGCCATGCGTAATATGTTAAGCTGAGTTATCGTGCAATGTTGTTGTTTGCTGTGCTGCACTCCTAATTTTGTTTGTGCTCATTAAACGCGCATAACTTGTGGTACCGCGCATTTTCTTAAATAATATTTTAATGAGGCTTCATTTCTTTAATTTTTCGGTGGCCGGAGGAAGTCGAATATTTCTTGCGCTTCATTAGGCGTTGCTTTACGTGCGGTGCGATGGATATTAATGGCTGGCAATTATGATATAATCGAAATCATTATTTATATATTTCACAGTTCGGAAATTAACACAAGGAAATATTAATGGTGAAATTATATAGCAAGTTGAATTAAAAGTTGAAAAATATTTGATTACTAATGTCATTCATTGGAAAATTGAGCAAAAACACAGAAAATACTGTTTTTTTGGAGGTTTTGAGACGAAAATTGTAGAAAAAAACAGAAATATTTCATTTTATTACACACAACACATCTCCAACAAATGATTTTTGGATAAAAATACTTATTAATTTAAGTATTATCTCGAAAATGTGTAAATTTGTGATTTTTTAATAAGAAAAATAAGAAAAATATTTTAAAATTGCAAAAAGTATTTTGTAATTTGTTAATCACTTGATTTATTCATAAAATTATGAAATATTAATTATGTCAAACACTTATGGTAAAAATTAAATTAAGTATTTTCCTTTTAAGTCCAAAAATTAAGCAAGATTAATGGTTTTGGCATGAAATTTTCGCTTCTTTTTCTTTAATTTTTGTTTCGTAACTGCTGCTGTATTTAGGTATTACTGTTCATGCTGCGGTTATTGCTGTTGTTGTTGTTGTTGTTGTTATTATTCTTTCTTTCTTCATTTTATTATCTCTCGGTAGTCAAAACTTTCTTCCGAAAAATGTTTCTTCTTCATACGCGGCCCATTGCACGCGCTTCACGGCGATCTCCATGGATTTCCATCCTCTTCCGTCTGCGTCGTCAAGGTGTTACCGAATTGAATATTTATAAAGCGCGTCGGCGTGATGTGTGAAAATTTCGTTTTTATCGGGAATTAATCAAGTGCGTTTTCTAGTGTGTCGTCACGCGCGAGTCGTGTGATAAATGATTACAACTATTGCGCTCAGGCAGCGACTAGGAAATATTCTCGGGCTCGGTCAAAGCCTTCAGACGTTGGGCGTTAGGAACGGAACGAAAGCACCGATTGAGTTATAAAAGCAATAATAATAAGGATGTAAATGCAAATTTTCGACATTTTTCGAATTTTTGTTCCGCTCTCTTCTCGTTTGCTGCAGAAATGCGTTCGAAGAAATCTGGAAATTTGTGGAAACATTATCGAAATGTTCCTAAAGACGTAAACAAATTAATCTTTATCTCACCGTGTGTTTAATCGTATGTAAACAGCAGAATATGATTAATTATTTTAATTATATTATATATTTGGTGATTTATTAATTATATTGTACGTGGAAGAAAAGCTGAATGCCAACATTATGATTATTTTATGATTATTATGGGTAATTATTGTTTTTGGAAAAAATCTCAAATTGGGCATCGAACGCATCATGCGTTGGAATCTCTGGAAGGATGGTACTCGAGGACTTTCTCGCCTTCTTCGTTGGTGTCTTCGTTCCTCTTCTTCACAGCGCGCGGCGCCAATGCACTAAAGTGGGTCGCGCGTTCGACGAATATTTCGCTTTGTAGTTTACGTTTATTTATTTACTCGATGTACACATCACGGTAAAATCTTCAGAATGATGATATCTACGGAAAATTGGATTTCATTAAATTTTCTTAGAAAAAATTATGAAAAACTAGAAAATATTGAATTTTAATTGTAATTGGAAAACATTTCGCTTTAATTTAAAATATTTTGCAGTTAAATTCAATTTGAATCTAAAACATAACCTATTTCAATAGTTGTCATTATAGGCAACCAAGTATACATCCCCAACTTTTAAATCGCTTGAATTAAAATGAGAATTTACTATAAAACTCAAAGATTTTATGTTAAATTCAAAAATAATCATTATTTTTATAATTTGTTATTTTCCTGAAAGTGTAGCACCGTAGTGTAGAATAATCCACCTGTACGATCGCGACTAGCACCTCTGTATCGTGCGCATTTCACGTTGCATTGCGGCCCGCTCGGCCGGTGTCTTGCGCTTGCTGCTGCTTCTCGGCGCTGTCCGCATCGTCCTCACCATTACCATTGCCAACAATACCGCTGCGCGCAGTGCTGTGCCGTGCCTCTTCGCGTCGGGCCCGTCAAACGCACCTGCGATCGTCGCGAACGCGGTCGTGTGTGCTCTCGCATTTCACCGCGCACACGACGCGAACTTTTATCGCAACACGCGAGTCACGCGCATCGCGAAATTTTATCAAAATTATTACCGCAATGACACTCTCGTGAACATTCGCATAGCCTTCTTAAAATGCGTTAATTAACTTTGTTTAATATGTAAATCAGCAAGAAAAACTGTTACTTGTGTGTAAGTTACATTAAAAGTTCTTTCAAATAAAAACAAGTTGGGATTGAATGTGATCGTGATCAGTGAGGATTTTGCGGATTCAAAATGGCTTCGATTATGTGTAGCAAGGAACAAATAAACGATATTATGGATAAAATGCACAAGGTAAATTCAATTTTATTTTTAATAAGGTCAAAATGTCATAAAAATCAAAACCACGTGTTTTCATTGGATTTCTCCGCTGAAAATTAACCTCAAATAATTTTTTATTAAAAACTAATAAAAATCAATTAATTTTCTATAGATTCGCGAGAGAAATCTAAAATTCCTTGTGTCAATGAATAAAATAGAATAAAATGTGCTAAAATAAGACGAGTCGTATCTCTAGCAAGCGACAAATTAACAGATGCCTGATTAATTGCGCTTTTTGCATGGTTGAATCGCATTAGGCTTCGCTTCTCAGTTATGTACGAGTAGTTAGTAGGCTTGGGATTTGTCGGCGTCGTCGTCGGCATTTTCATCTCTTGAACGTGTCGCGTTAATGAAACGCGTGTTTGCGCTGCACACGAAGATAAAATTACAATCACTGGCAATCACCGGCGAACGCAGTTTCGCGCATGTCTATCGATGCCGAGACGTCGAGATAGGCAGATAATAGTGCGAAAAGTCAGAAAGTCAGTGTGGCATCGTTCGCACTTCGCGTCTCGCGGTATTCAGGCAACAGGCAAGGTTTAAACATTTAACTAACAAAAACATGCAAGAACATGAACGTAAAAATAAATAGAATGCAGTAAATTCAATTTATTCAGTATAATTTTCGAAATGTTTTTACATTTGAATTTTTTATGAGTAAATTTATTATTTTTTAGAAAATATATTTGTTAGACAACGTGAAGAATTTATTTTCGCATTTTTTATTATTTTGCCAAAAATAATCGTTTTGTTGATTACTTAATATTTAATAAAAATGTTTGGTGAAATTTTAATTAAATGCGAAAATTAGGCGAATATAATAAAATTGTAAGCGAAATATGCAATACATTCTCGTATTTGAATTTAATACTTACTAAAGTTTATGATTGTCGTAAATTAGATATTATCTTTTCTGAACATGTAAAATGTGCACTTTCAATGAATTTCATGAGGTTTCTGTGTTTGTATGGTAATGAGCAGCTAAACGCGGTCGTCCTCCTTATCTACATTTTCTGTAATTATTTAATTCATCAGATAAACAATCTGTGAAGCATTATTTACACAATCTAAGATTTGCATGCACATAGAAATTTTACTCTTAAACTGTTAAAAACTGCACGTTTACGAAACTTTTTATTTTGATTAAATTCCAGTGCAGAAAATAAAGCAGCAATTTAATTGTGGTATTATTCACGTGTTTTTACTGCTCTTTGTACGCTAATTTTCTATTCATTTGAATATGATGCGATGCGTTCATGCGCAATGAATGTGTCAATTAAAATTCAATAAAAATAGAAATTCAATGAAAATCGTTTTATTGATATCTAGGGAAAATGAATGTGAATGGTAAACGAGATGAGAAATGTTGAAATGGAATAAAAAGTGATTCTTTACGAGCGCAATAAAAAAAGTACTGCAATTGCATGAATGGCAAATATAACGAAATCAAATGAGATGAGAAATGCGAATAATGCGCTGTGGCGTTACTCAAGAAAGTTGTGACAATGACATTGTGAATCTGATTAAGAAAGCTGCCCTCTAATAAGATTTTTTATTCTAAATTTAATGAAAAATGCTAATAATTTATCTAAACTCATTTTTAATTTTTTATTTTTGTTTACAAAACTTAGTGAATTCTATTTTCATCTAATAGTTCAATATTATTTCAACATTGCTGTGTGATATTTGTATTCTATTTTATTTTCCTCTGCACGGTTCTCACTGAAGTTATTCGGTTGTTCGTGCCCGCGCATGTAATACAACAGCCACGCTCTTGAGAGGTCTCGCGACCGGCGCGAAGAAGCGACCGAAGAGACCTATCGATGACCCAATAACCTATAATAGTACTAAAAATCATCGCCGACTCGCCGGCAAACTACTACTGCGCGCCTGCCTGCATGGCCGGCAAGTTGCGCGCAACAAACGCCGAACGGGCCCATAAAACTGCCGACATAAAAGTACTACATACTTTAAATGCAAATAAATACATCATCGCGCGCGCACACACACTTGCTGACACACAACCGGACCGCACAAGTGCAAGCGACAAGAGGTCAACGTATTAAATTATGTCAAAAGTAAAACAAAAAAAAACAACACAGTTTAAATATTTGCTTGATTTTTGTAAGTTTTGTGTCATAATAATTTTCACGTTGTTAGTTTTTATGATGTTTACATTCTTGTGCTGGTCATAATCGGAATTTCTGTGGTTTTCTAGGTCGATGCATAATTTACTTTCCAGCTTCTTCATGTTTTTTATTTGTTTGTGTTTTGGGAGAATCCGACAAAAACTAAAACTTTATAAGTTTTTTTTTTGTTTAGCGGTTGGAAGTTATTGCCCTCTGCATTCCAGCAAAATAAAATTATTGCATAATTTGACAGCTTACAAGGTGTAAATTATTAACTTTATAAATTTATTCGTAAAATATATTCCCATTTTTGCAAAGTCAAAGTTCGCGTGATTTTATTTGCATTTTTAGCTGCTGCATTTAATTGACACTGAAATTTTTGCTATTTTTCAAGAATTCTGTTTTTAATTTTTTATTATTTTCGTTTTGCGTTTCGTGTGCGCATAATCCAAATTGAAATCGAAACTTTACCACAACCTACATGATTGCGATATATTACTACTTATTATTGCTTGATATTAGAGGTAGACGAAACAAAAACGTGCAGAACTCGACCGACTGCGAGCTGAACATCAAATAGAGCATTACGATTTGCATAACACAACCAGCAACAAAACAATACAATACAATGGGTTATAAGTTACAAGCGCAATGGAATACAAGACATAATACTGGCTTATAACACTTGTACGTTTTATGTATGATGAAAGAACAAGTGTATAAACATATATTTTATTAATGAACTACGATAAATCAAAAATGTATTAACATTTCCTTAAAAGTAACGCCATCTGGTTACTAAAATAAGAATTAAAAAAATTAAAAATATTTTATTAAAACATATTGTGTGTTTACCTATGGTAAATTAGGTACTTTATTAACATATTACGCATATATTTATTACGTTTATAAGATGACTCGCCTATTTTACGTCCTAATTTGTTGTTATACACTTTTTATTCCCTCGAATTTGCACATAATAATGGTATTATGTGTACGCTTACGCTGCAATTGAGAACTTTTAATGTTAATTGGCTTTCCGATTGAATCGTACGATTAGATAACCAAATCCGAAACGAATATTTCATCAGTCTACATTTCTGACGCAGATTCACGTCAGAAATCAGTAACTAACTGTTAACGGAACGTGAGTACTTGTAAGTTGTCGAAATCGAGCAATAAAAACTCAAATGTTTTATAACTATTATAACATTTGAATATAATTTACTATTCATTCATACTAATGAGGTAGAAATACAATTATTTCACGTTTTTATCTCATAATTATTTTGTCTCAAAATTAGGCAAAAGAAGAAAGATTCTCTTGTGGATTCAAAAAAAGTTTCGTTTTCATTCCATGACACATTTTTTCACTGTTGAATTCGCGCCTTTTATAGCCACATAATTTGCTCGCATGCTCACAACACGTTCACATTCGCAATTGGCGATTTCGTTTTGGTTTCATTGATGCTTTTTTTCTGCGCGCGCGTTGATGATCAATTTCAGTTTTATTGAATACGAGTTTCAAGTTTACGATTCCAAGCGACACCGATTCTTGTCTCACGACGTGAATGAAGTGATGTGAATCTCGGCGAGTGCTGTTTGTGGCCTGATTAATCGTCCAGATCTGATCGGCGAGGTAATTAATCGACTTGCGACGTGCGACGTGCGACTTTTAACTTCTAATGATTCTCCAACTACAGATTCATGCGAGACTGAGCATTTGGCGTTCTGGGCGATTTCATAAATCGCTTTTTAAAGAGGTTTACGCTCATTTTAATCGCTTAATTCTAGACTCGATTAAGTGACGGAAAAAACCAAGGCGGTCGGATTAATTTTTACTTCCGAAACATTTCGTTACAAGTGTTTAATTACAAGTTTTCTAAATTCACATATTTATTTTTTCTTTAAATTTAAATTTAATGTAATGTATGTAATGAGAACAAGATAATTGTGACTCTAATTGTTTCTCGTTGCAAACGAACTTCTTGAATGTGTGTAAAGTTTAATTTAGGTGAATTGTGTCGTGCAGAACAAACAAGCACACATGCATACGCTTGCTTGAAGGTACTTATTCATATCTGTACGCAATTATAGTGTGCAGAGATGGCGATGTAAACAAATGAGATAACGCGAGTACGCGTGGCGCATTGTTTGTAAATGTTTGTAAAACTATAATTGAGCAAACAGAAAATGGCAGGGAGCAAGAAACATGAAATGAAGGCGGTTGGAAAGAATGTGCGGGTATGTCGAGGCACGTAAACTATGTTAAACTGTTCGGGACTGTGCTGAAAGTTTGAAAGAACGCGCCGCATCAAGATTGAAAAGTTAAGAGAGGAGATTCATTCATAGAAAAGGTCACAGTACATTATTATACTTACAACATAAAACAATTGTGTTTTCGTTTAACTTTCAATTTTGTGTTGATGCAACTGAGTATAAGCAACTTCTGACTAAATATTATTAGTGAATAAAATATAGTATTCATATCTATAATCCACTATAGAAATTATTATAAAAATGCATTAATATTGTTTCTCATTTTTAAAATTAAAATTCCGAATCCTACTGTCAGAATAAATTTTAGTACAACAATAAATATACTAAACTTATGTTGCACTTAGTCAACCGCTGATAATAGAACGGGTGGGTTGATATAAACGATTTGTAAATAAGTCAAATGGATTTGTCGACGGTGCGTCACAAAGCGCGGCGTTTTTGCATCACAAATATTTATTAGATTGATATTAATATTTATAATCTAATTTTGCATGCACTATGCATGTTTACAGCCCGTTCAAAATAAATTTAATCAATTTTTGGACATTATTGGAAAGTACTCTTGATTTTGCATCAAATATCGCCACCTATTACTCAATTGAAACAAAATTTTAACCTTTTTAACCTTGAATACATTATTGACTAATGCATTTATGTTCACACCCGGTATAGTATATTATCCTTTATATATGCATTCGTACTTTATGATTGCTGTTGAGCAAAAGTATGCAGATATTGGTCGCTTGCTGAGATGAGTTTTTTTTTCTTCACTCGTGTCAGACTGCCTAATAAGTAAAACGAAGTCAAGTTAATCCAGTGTGGTGTGGTGTGTACCGTGTGGGCATTGTGCAACGTTCAGCGCAAATGCAAAGAGCAAAAAGCTTCTCAGCGCGATTTGTAATGGGCTTGTTGAATCTCATTACAATTACAACAATCCGACCCCGTCAATATGTTGGCGGGATGATAAAGCAAGTTTATTTGGAGCATGTGCACTTGATGTTTAGCATAACAAACCAACTGTTCTATTAACTTTTAACTTTTTGCACCGTGCACTAAATGATAGTTCACATGTGTATTATGAAGGCCTTTTATAGTGTTAGATGCTTTATGTTGTTACGGTTTTACGAGTGTTGTTATCTTCTTTTGAGCTTTTCAAAGCCAGAGAAAGGTAATGGCGGACGACAGGTGCGATTATATGGCCGTCACCTGTTGCCCATGCAGCCGGCTGCTCATTGACCGTCGGTAAACTGCTAACGCAATAATCGTTTTAAAAGCTTCCTATTGTTTGGAGTACTTTAACAAATCTGCAAAATATTGCACGTAAATCACTTTAGACACGCCGAATTTACAAAATGGACATGCGCTGGCGCAAGCTCTACGCCGTGACTCAAACCTGTGCCTAAAGTACTTTAATCACTGCCTTGGCTGTCCGTGTTTAAAATATCACTTGTTGTGTCTAAAACCCGCCAAAACTGTCGTTTTAAAAGTGGAAATGGAAAAAGTTATTTAATATTCTCATAATTACTACTTTGATGATCAATAGAAGGAAGTAATTAACACCACAAAATAAAAGTGTCATTAAACTTTGTAATATTGTGTTTCTCGTATCCGTATCATGTTTTTCTTCAGTTGGACGCGCGCACAGACAGTCGATTTAAATATCGCCACAATTCTGAAAAGAAAGAGTGGTAAAAAGCGGCATAAATGAATGCACAATGGAAACCTAAGAAAGCGAAACCTTCAATTGTTTGCGCTGCGCTACTTGAACCATCAATGCAACACATCAACAAGGTTTCGTTTTAGCATCCAAACATTAGTCGAACAATATAAATTCAATTGTTTTTCGACTATGTAATTTTAAACGCTGGTGTTTTGGTGTTTTTGTTGTTTATTTCAATGTTTAGTTAAATATAATTTTAACGCTCGACTTGATTGGTCACTTTCTTTTGAGGCCTTTAATTTATTTCATTCGGGTTTTTGTTTTCGCGGTTTTATGGCCTTCGCTAATGATTAATTCGATTTTTATTGTTTCGGCGATTTCAAATTTGCATTCAGCGAGAGTTTATTACACGGATTGTTGTTGTTCAATTGACCTACGAGTAAGTAAGTATTAAAGAAACTGTAAATCAGCGTGTCATCAACGAATTTAAATGGCCAGCGTGTTAAAAGTTACTAAAAATTTAATTGTTGTGTATTGACGCATTGTTGACTTGCGGTAAAAGTATTGAGCAGATAGGTGGCATGAAGTTATGGTTCATAAAACAATTTTGTCGATTAACCGAAAGTCATAGTTATTATTAAGCCAAATGATAGAATATCATGCCTATAATTAAAATTCCTCAGACTCGCATATCGCACGTTGCTGCTTTAATTAGCAGCCGCGTGCTGAGCGTTATTTATGCGCAATTTATGATATCTTTTCATTTCGATTTGCATTCGCATTATGCGCATATTTAATTCGCACGCACGTTTTCATATCGGCTGCTATTGACATTTTATTTGCATTTGCACGCTGCATAATTTAAACTGTTTAAACACCTGAAACTATTAAAGAAAAGATGTAGGTGAGACTTTTCTCCACAATATACGCATAACACCTAACAGACCACGCGGAGAGTTGCGTTATATTACATTACATTCCATTGAAACAGAATTGCAGAATATGTAACGGTCGATACGCATATTGCTAACGTGTGTACAATTGCAAGTGTGATAAACGGTGATAATCAGTCGATATATGCTGCACGTTTTATTTGATTTTTAATTTTGAAAATTTGCATTGCTTGTTTTTGTGTGCACGATTCGATGCACGTTCGCGTTCACGCGTTATTGGCATGGAATTATGTCGCATGCGTACATATCTACATATTTCTCTAGTTGAGCGAGTTTGTTAAGAGATTGCAAAATGTGTCGGAGTGTCGGTGTGTCGACCTGCAAGGTGTAGCTAAAGGTGCATCAAGGTTGGATGCATTCGTTTCGCTACAAGAAATTATTACTGTAGTTATAACACATGGCACCAGTTTAAATAAAAAAAAAACAATCATGATACCTATCATTATAATATAGTACAATCCACGTAGTATGACTTAACAGAAAAAAGTTTTTGCATTTTTTTTTCTACAAAACAATTAATTTTTAATAGAAATTGTGTAAACTAAAAGAGATATTCAGGAACGAATCCTAGACTCTTAAATTACGGAAAATTCTCTATATGATAGGCTAGTTAAAACGGAAATCTAAGAGATGAAATTATAATTCTTAAGAAAAAATTGCCATAATAAACTGATCATCACACTTGCTCATAAACTAAAAGCCGTAGCAATCAACAATTTGCTGATTATGAAAGACTAGAAAATTCTCTATCAGATAGAAATATAAAAGAATTATATTTCCAATAGTAAAAGGTCGAAAAACGCGACTAAAAGTGCTAAAAAGTAACATTTTTCAATTTTTCCCCATTTTATTCAATCGCGAATATCTCGTAAACTAAAAGAGATAATTAAGATCCGATCGCAGCGTCTTAATCTACGTACTTTTCTCTATCAAATAGGATAGTTAAAACGGAAATCTGAAAGATGAAATTTTAACTCTTAAGAAAAAATTTGCCAAGGGGGGGTGCTTGATACTTTTTTTCGACGATTTTTGATAATTAATATCTCATAAACTAAAAGCCGTAGCAATCAACAATTTGCTGATTATGAAAGACTAGAAAATTCTCTATCAGATAGCAATATAAAATAATTATATTTCCAATAGTAAAAGGTCGAAAAACGCGACTAAATGTGCTAAAAAGTGACATTTTTCAATTTTTGCCCATTTTATTCAATCGCGAATATCTCGTAAACTAAAAGAGATAATTAAGATCCGTTCGCAGCGTCTTAATCTACGTACTTTTCTCTATCAGATAGGATAGTTAAAACGGAAATCGGAGAGATGAAATTTTAACTCTTAAGAAAAAATTGCCAAGGGGGGGTGCTTGATACTTTTTTTCGACAATTTTTGATAATTAATATCTCATAAACTAAAAGCCGTAGCAATCAACAATTTGCTGATTATGAAAGACTAGAAAATTCTCTATCAGATAGCAATATAAAATAATCATATTTCCAATAGTAAAAGGTCGAAAAACGCGACTAAAAGTGCTAAAAAGTGACATTTTTCAATTTTTGCCCATTTTATTCAATCGCGAGTATCTCGTAAACTAAAAGAGATAATTAAGATCCGTTCGCAGCGTCTTAATCTACGTACTTTTCTCTATCAGATAGGATAGTTAAAACGGAAATCTGAGAGATGAAATTTTAACTCTTAAGAAAAAATTGCCAAGGGGGGGTGCTTGATACTTTTTTTCGACGATTTTTGATAATTAATATCTCATAAACTAAAAGCCGTAGCAATCAACAATTTGCTGATTATGAAAGACTAGAAAATTCTCTATCAGATAGCAATATAAAATAATTATATTTCCAATAGTAAAAGGTCGAAAAACGCGACTAAAAGTGCTAAAAAGTGACATTTTTCAATTTTTGCCCATTTTATTCAATCGCGATTATCTCGTAAACTAAAAGAGATAATTAAGATCCGATCGCAGCGTCTTAATCTACGTACTATTCTCTATAAGATAGGCTAGTTAAGGCTTTGATATTTCCAACACTTATCTGCATTTGTTTTTGGCATATTTGAAGATCGTTATTATAGTATATTCAGAAAATATTCAAAATCAAGTGGCATGTGGCAAGCTACGAAGTATCGCACAAATAAGAGATGAAGATAATAGGAAACACTGTATATTTGTGTTTCTTATTCTTATTCGCAGGCTAAACCATATAAACGAATACTTTTGTCTCTTTTTAGTGTAGTTTCATTAATTTTGAAATCCCAACAATTCTAAAGAAGTTTTCACTTCAAAAATAGTATGTATGTTACACATTTTTAAGCACTCAACATCCAAGATACTCTTTTATCTGTTTTGACAGTTTATATTTATATTCATTGCTATTCTAATGTTCCAGTTGCGTTGAAATAGTTCTGTAGCCGTGTAGTGCCACGGTTTAGTTTAGCGCGCTCGTGGAAAATTGATTACATCTCTTCGCTTTACGAGTTTAGCTTAAAATCGCATTTGTAATAATCACTTCCAGCTGCACGCCGCCACGCACCACTCCCAGGTCTATCACGTCCTGAAGATATTGAGAGAAAAGTGTATGTGGAAATATTGCATGCGATGAAGCGAAGACCACTGGCGCATTAGTCGTAGTCGGTGAAGAAGTAATAATATTTCTCTAATAATAACGGTGAAAATGAGATAATCAACGCGCGGCGGACGAACATAAATTCCATCATTATTGGGATTATGTATTAGTAAATTGTTTAATGAAAAAATAAAATTTATTACTAAAAATCAATTTCGAAAAATTTTAAGTATCACCATCGAGCGGGAAAACTATAAAATTAAATATATACTTAAGAAATATTTTCTTTTAAACATTTTCTTTTGTAATCTACTTCCTCAGAAGAGAAATGAAGCTTCCAACCAATCCATTCGAAGAAGAAAAGTATTTTGTATGCTAATTTGCTAGTAAAAGCTGTTTTTCATTTGGTTCACTTACTCGGCGCTCCAACAAGAAAAGAGAGAGACTCGTTTGCGATTCAGCATGAAATGTAGGAAACGAATACATTGACATATTGAATGTGCATCAAGAAGTCCCGCGGAAAGCGGGACAACAAAAAACAATACAACAAAAATTACTTTGAAAAAAATTTGTCGAACACGATGAGCAATGAGTTTAAAACGTCCTCAATAGGATTAAATTACAATTGCAAATAGACAAACAAATTTACAAACACAAATTAAACTTGAACCAGTCGTGTTCTTCTGGTATTTCTTTAAAACGTCGTTTGTTAAGTGCATTGGCATGTATTTAACGTGAAAATTTCTTGTCGTCATTGTTATAGGAAACACTTAGTTTAATTCACGATGAGGGTGCATAAATTAGTTTTTTATACTTTCCCCTTCCGTTGGAAAGTTTTCACATTTTCATGTTGATTGCGTTGTTTTGCTGCATTATACACTGACGTGCGTGTGAAAAACTTTTCCTATTGTGCGTTTCATTGCAGTTTCCTACACTTTATTAAAGTTTTCTTTTATTCGATGCTTAGTAATATATGGAAAATGAAACCTTTTTTGTTCATGTTGTTAATATTGTTCGTTTTTGTTTTCAGGGCTTTCCAAAGTGCAGCTTAAAATTGCCAGCGTGGGATAATTTAACCAACGCGCTGCCTCGATTACACATCCCGGCCATGCCGGCCGTGCGCTCACGGCGCGGCTGGTGCGGCTGCCTACAAGTAAGTCATCCAGCGCCCTCTGGTAGCGCAAAGTCTTAAAATTACATTTTTACTCAATTTTTAAGAATAAAAAATGAATTTATCGTTTGTAAGTGAATTGTAAGTGAATATAGTGACGATTAATTTGTTCGGAAAGCAAAGGCAGTAATTTCGTTATCATCGCCGGGTAGTCATTCGAAAATCACCGCGCAGGCCCCCGCGGACTCTTGTCTGCGCCAGCAAACAACTGTTATTAGTCTAATATTTATCGCTCGTAATTACGCTTTGATAAATTACACTCTTGTTATTATTCTCGTATACCTTTCGTTGCGTTGCGAGTACCTCGAAGATTCAAAAGAGATTTCTCTTTTTTGCTCTCCAACCTGCGCGCCTGCATTCATTTCATATCAATACTCAATTCAAATCCGCTTCTTATCATCTGTCGAAGCAGTACGCTTATTACTTATTGCCAGCCCACTAGCAGCTCGCTACATATTCGAATTTACATAATTGAGAAATGGGCAGAAACGAAGAAATGAAACGTACTCGCGGAGATAACGATTGAAGCATGCATTGAGTGGACAGAAGGTGATGAAAGAATAAGAAATTCGGACTTGAAATCCATCGACGGTCGATGGTCAAGCGAAAGAAAGTCCGTGAACGCTCCCTAATCTCGCGCGATCGCTACAAACGCGTCCGAGCGATAAATAACCTGCAAACAAGTCTTTAATTCGAGAACATTCATCGCGCATACTTTTGATCCAGAATATAATATGAGATATTATACTGTTTTTGGTGTAAAAAAAGTTGGATACAAGTGGCGCCGCCTGGTGCTCATAAAACTCGTTTATGTTGTAAAATTGTGTTCTGATGTCTGAAATAATTTTATTTTCTTGTTCCGGTTGTTTTTATCGCGTTTCGCGTCGTTATTTGTTTTAAATTAGTAATTTTATTATTTATTTGCCACGATTATCGCTTAATTAACATCGCTTCATTTTCCTTTCGCTTTTTTCTTGACTCTCGAACAGCAATCATTAATATTAATAACGTCAATCGTCACTGGATAGATGAAATTTTTATTTAATTTTCGTTTTACGGATAAACACGGCGCAGGTCATTAAAAACATTTAACGAATGCGAGTCTGCATGAAATAGCGCTGCACAATCCGTTAGCTACTAATCTATAGCGTAATGGACTAATTTTCAAGCTGGAGATAAATTTAATGAACGTGCATCATTAAAACACGCAATGGCAATGCCAATACCATTGGCATTGACAGTGGAACACCCAGAATATGAAAATTCAATCGCGGTTCATTTGTATTTTTAGAATGTGTGTTTTTTTTTTGTTTGCGTTTCGTCGATAATTTCACTCGGCCGGCGTTGGTCGACCGCACGAAATTTTCTAATACCTTTTAATTCCATTTAACGACTCGCAAGAATGTCGCCGACGTTGCGGGCCACACTTTTGCGCCTAGGAATTATGAAATACGATCGCGTGAGGTGAAAGAATTTAGATGGCAATGCCAAGGAGCAGATTCAAGTGTTATACGCGCTTTTTCATTTTTATACTGTCAAATGAGTTGGAAATACGGTTAAAAGTTTTAAATCAATGAAACTAGACATTTTTAAATGTTAAAATGAACAACAAATATTTTTATATCTGACAGGAAGCTACTTTTAACGTCTTTAAGATGTTTGCAAATAATTTTTCTTTATATTTTCTTGAAATTCCCAAAATGTTTGTCATTTTGTCACAAAATTCATATAATAAATGCAACCTAGTATAAAGCGATTGCTGAACTTGTTGTGTGTACATTGTAATAATACCTTTATTCACACATGTAGTTTTTTTGCGTGATAAACTCAAACGACCGTAACGAACACGACAATAAAAACGTACGCGCAACAAACGCACGCAAAGTTAATTGTAATTTATGCAATAATATTGGTACTTTTGGGTATGGCTTGTGCGCCAGCGATATCGGGCTCTACGTGAAGCGAATGTTGTTGAGGTGATAGTTTCATGCGTTCATGCCCATTTCGCGCACCTCGCGCACTTTGCGCCCGTATTCGCGTTCGAAAAGTAGGTTCCCGGCCAAACACGTCCCGACGCTAATTACCGATATTAAACATGTCGGGGCTAGCAGGTCACTTTGCCGGTAAAGATAGTCGTAAACTTTCCAAATCAATAAAATTGAATTGTTTGACAAACGCAAAGAAAAATTCGCGAAAATACGATTTAAAAAATAAAAACAAATTAACTTTCGAGGTTAAGTAATTTGACTAAAACGGATTTTAAAGTGCTGTGAAATACGAGTACTTCAACAAACGTGGAAATTACAATACCGCTTAATATCCAGTCAAATTCTCATTAATAATTATATTAATAATAATTTGTTTTAGAAAATAAATTTTGCCTTTTTCTTCGTTCTAAATAAAAGAATTAAATTTTAACCAGGAAAATATTTTTTCAAATCATTTTTTACACTTCCCGTTATTACAATATTAAAAACTCTTACGATTACATTTATTATTACGCGACTATAATAACACAATTTAAAACCTAATTATTTATTGTAACTTGCGCGGAAAAAAAGATATTATCTAATGTTTGTATTCGTTACATATATTATTAACATAATTTAATATGTATGTAATCGGTACGAAATGATTTCCTAACGTTTTTTTTTGTCTCAAACCGCAGAAATTAAGAAAAAAACTTAAATACGAAAAAACGCTCCGTAATCGAAGCTGGGAGTGTTCATGGCTTGGTTTATTGTTCGAATCATTGCTTATTTGGCGAGCAAATCGCTTGGTATTTAAATTTCGACATGAACTTCTCGTTAAATTTAAATGCCTCGAAAAACAGTTTATAAAGTGCATGTTGTGTGTGGTCGGTAAATGTTTTAATCAAGGCTGTGTACTCGTACCAACAAAGAATATATATTTACTGTTTAGAAGATAAATTAAGTTTTGAGCGTTTAAAGTTTTTTTCTTGCTGTTTGCCGGCTTCAAACTCGCAAAATTGCATGTTTTCACACGTCAAGTGAGTTAAACAGTTGAACGTAACGTCAATTAAGTGTCATCGCCCAGAGGTGACTTTTCCTCGCGTTCGTGTTTAGTTAGATCTTCTCAGTCTGTACAATTTGCACTTTTTTCCTGTTTCAACTGAGATTCTCACAGCATCAGCCTGTGCAAAACATTATTAAATCGTACATATTAATCTAGTACGTCACATAGTTTGACATCCACTGTTTCTTATGTTATCTATTCGCTTTGGTCTTGTTCTTGCACTGTTGTTGTTCTTCCTCGGAGGCTCGCAGCGATGTTAGCAATTTTTATGCAGGAATTTCCTTGAGGCCTTCAAAAGTCGATTAAAGTGCTCTCGTTCTAGCCTGCTATCATTTGTACATTCTCGCAGTCATTTCGCAAATGACTTGTCCGCGATACGCTCGTATCAAAACGTCTACATTTAGCCGCGTTTTATCAACCATAGTATTAAAATCGAAGATAATGAAACAGAACGCGAACGAAATCCACATAGTCAGTCGGCGGTGTATGGCATAAATATTGTTATTAAAGCTTTCACGTTTGTCCCGCAAACATTAGGCCATTGCAATGTTTAGCAGCGTTTAAAATACACATCTCGAATTATAGTTATGAGTGCTTTTGAGCGTTTTAACTATAGGAAAGAGTACATCTCGTTTGTTTCATTACTAAACACTTTAAATGTGCGAAACGTAGATAGTTATTATTTTTGTAGAAAAAAAAAACTTTCTTTTAAAAGTTTTGAGGAATCAATATTTTTTAATATTTAATATAATATTTTAATATTTAATAATTAAAAATATATTTCAGTTTGTAATTAAATTTGCGTTAAAATTCTGGGTTTTTTTTCTGGGATTTTAATGTTGTGCATGCAAGTTGCCTGAATAAGGTTTATTCCATATATAAATTCTAAATTGTTGCTGATTATCAGTTATAGTCATGATGCCTATCATAATTAATTTTATAAAGGTGAATGTGAGTTAATTAGTTTGTTTGTGTCGCTTTTACGTAAAAACTACTCAACCAATTTGGATATATTTTGGTATAGAGATCGTGTTGACGATGGAAAAGCAAGTGGGCTACTTGTTTTGCAATAATATAACTTCAAGGGTATAAAATAAGGGATGAAAGTTGATATGTCGCAAAAGTGCATTACTGGCATTTTTTTTCAAATAATATTAAGAAGAAGAATATTGGCGAAGTCGATAATTACGAAAACAAGTAAATAATTTACAAAAAACAGATTTGGTAAGATTGTTATTACAATGAAATTGAAGCAAAGTAAAACACATTTAATTTGAGACAAATTAATCAACTTTTGTAAATTAGATTCACGTAATTTATTTAGATAATGATTCTGGGAGTATAAACAATAACCTAATGCATTATTACACTTGCTACTCATTGGCAACGCGCTTATTTTTGCAATTAATTATAATTACTAAGCGCTAATTCCACCTGCATAACAGTAATTTGATGAACAAACGATTCAGCGATTCATCGCAAGCAGGAAGAATCAATTCATCGTCGCGGCTAATTTTCACTCACTGTTACATGCTATAATTGGAAATTATGAACCGAACGGGATTATTCAATTAGAAGCTAGATAGTTCAGCTACTTAATCCTAATTTGCTCATTATTTCAATATGAAATCATCCTTGCTTTCTTTCCACCATGACATTTAAGGATGTCTGCTTCTGCTTATTTATCCAAAGAGAGAGATTTTAGAATGTTACACTTTTCATTAAATGCGAAATTGAATTTCAGCGTTTGATAAATGCCTGCGCGGCGCACAGCCGAAAGCTGTGGGATTGTAGATCAAACGCATGTGTGCACCGCGGGCGCACAGTGCGGTGATTTTTACATTTCGGCGGTGCTCTTGGCACTCGGAGCGCGCGCGCGATCTCGCGAAAAGAGAAAATCGAATTCCAAACGCGGCATTTCGCACTAATCATACGCGCGCAACAGATTTCGCATGCGGATATACGTTCGATTCAAGGTGGACGCAGACACATTACCATTACACCTAGATTATGCTTTTTGATCTTTGTTTGGCGCAAAAATCGGACCTACCTTCGCCAGGTGCCATAAATGGATTCGCACGCACCGCGCCAGTGCCACGCCAATTAATTTGACTGTTGGTGTCGGTGATTATTAACGGGCATTATTGAATAAGGCGATTCGTTGTTCTATTTTGGGGTAAAAGTTTTGTTCAAATAGATAATAATTTACAGAAGAAAGACGCGAAAGTAATAGAAAATGTATATTTATATGATTTATGATACCGAGTGAAAATTTCTACAGGTTTTGAGTTTTATTTTAAATAATTTGCATGCTAATTAAGAGTAAAATATTAAGGGAAAATATAATATATTAAATACGACCATGAATTGTTACTTTACAGCCTTAGGAAAGTATTTCTGTTAAATGCATGAATGAATAATTATTGATTTGATTTGCTCAGCAATTTCAAGATATTATTTTTTGCGCATTGTTCATTCATGCAAAAATATTTTATCAAAAACATTAGCATATTTTTCCTGTAGTCAGCAGAATTTTTGATAAAAATCATTCATTCTGCAGTTATAAATTAATTTTTTGTACTAAAATACTTCTGTTTTTTCCAAACTCGAGAAATTCCGGATTTAACGATGTTGTCTGTACGAATTCTTATCGAGTTCGTCGCCAAGAGTGTCGTCGGCGTCTAGCCGCACGTAATCGGATGCTAAAAGCGCGCAATTAACGATGCAAAGCCGTAAATCATTAAGCGGCGCTTTATCCGCCACGCGGAATTTTTTCTTTCCGACGAAGAATTTGCTGCGATCGCCGCCTTTTGTTGTCGGCGCTTAACACTGGCGGACATGCGAAATTTGCATAATGAAATGATGAAATGAATTATAAATTATGTTATTTTTTGTGTGTCTACATTAAAACCATTAAAAAAAGAAAAGAAATTCGCAATAATCGTTTGTATGGGTTAAAATAGCGAAACAATTTTATTTCTAATAAATCGTGCGGTTTGATGATGGCAATATAAGGCGGTTAATTGTTGAATAAGTACCTGAGCATGTATAATTTATGCATTTTCGTGCCTAGCAACACGGTTTGAAAGGAGTTTATCGTGGAGCGGTAATCGCTGAAATTGATAGTGTTTTCCCTTTTATTTCGCTCCGACGAATTTGACGATTTTAACGATTTGCTTTATGTCAGTTTATTGTTTATTTATGCCGATGCCGGATTGAATTCAAGATTTAAAAGCGCGTAATTAAACTAGACATTGGATACGCTCTTTAATGAGGAGATACTTGAAGTGTTTTCTAAACAGCAACTTTTTCCTTTTGTTTTAAGGATGACGAACCTCCTGAAATTACCTATTGCGTGGTGGAGAACTCTGGGACTCTGCAAGCCATCACTCCAACACAGCCAATGCCACCGCAGGATGAACTGGATGCAAAATTTGCGGAACTTGTCGTAAGTTTACAAATAATCTTAAATTTCAATTTCTACTAGTTAGAACTGTTTGCATGGGAAGGTAAAATTTTTGTGTTTTCTATTTTTCTTACAATTTCTTCCAATTTTCTCATTTTTTGAGTTTTCCATAGACTTCCTCAAGTATTTTAATACTTTATGATACGTGAATAATTGTTTATACATTCTTTGGTTTATTGTGACTGCACATCCGCAGATTTAAATGATTTTATATTACTTTTTCTGTAATCTATTAAAATTTATTACAAAACGGGAAAAACGAAGGCAAACCGAATCGAAACAGGTTGCGTACATGCACCGGCTGTTATGCTAATGCAAAATTGCGGTTTGTTCCGCGATTTATAATCTCATTACGATCACATTATTGCCGAGATGTTTTCATCTTGCTTGTATTACGATGAGATGGAAACAGAAGAGCTAAAGAAAAATTTATCCATAAAAATAAACGAACTGCAGAATTTTTAATCAATGCCACATTAATTATGTTTAAAATACAGAATATATGTTACAGTATAATCATAAGTATGTAAATATTAAATTGAAAATGTTTGCTTTTTCATTTTGTTTGTTTGTGCGGTTTTTGTGCTTGGTTTTCACCGGAAATAATATTTGTTGTAATATAACGTAACCAAGTTTATGTACTCGAATACCACACCATATGGCCGGCAGAAATTGCAAGCGCAGAACGAATTTTTAGTAAACAATTATTATTAACGATGGTTTACCAAGAATGGCGGTAAAACTGCTACGTAGAATACATATTGATAATAAATTTGCTCCTTTTATAAACAAGATTAAATGAAATAGTCTACTTCCGCTCTTGTTATGATGTTGCCATCTTCTTTTCTTTGCTTTTTGTTTTGTTTTGCAATTTGAAAACCTGTTGTTGACTGCGAAATGAAGGGAAATGACGGAACGCATCCGTGGACGAAACCGACAAAAGAAGCGTAAAAACTGATTTGCCGATTCGCTCAGCAGACGGAAAAGTCGGCAAGAATTCGAAATGCGCGATCGGTGCGAACTTGCGCATAACTGTACCCATTCGAGATGAATACGAATGCGAAATGCATCATGTAGAATGTGTAATGCTGAATGTTGATGGTTGATGGGCTCTGAATGCAAGCTGTATGTCAAGGCGATTGTAAATGATTGTAAACGATCGCCGATCGCGATCCTCGCAGATTTGCACTCCCGCAGCGCCGTGTGACGCCATTACGGTCACTTTCACCGTCAAGATGCTGTCATAAAATGGCCGCCCGGGTGTCAATTCCGGACCGCCATTAAAAATCGATTATAAACGATGCAAAACCAACACCGCCGATTGCATCGGCTCGTAAAGTATTCAAAAAGTGAAATTTTTGCTTTTCTAGTCGATTAAAGCTTAACAATGCGCCCGTAATGGGTTAATTATGTGACAGAGAGTTGAAAGGCACACTCCAAACACGAGTTGTTGTATTGTTCAACATGAGTTACTTAGCCATTTAAAATATTTAAAGAATTTATTGTTTTAAACTAGCAAAAATACAGTTGTACTTACATAATGGCATTCTTAGTGATAATTGCATTTTCGAATCACTCTAATCACGCCTGAATGTTACCAACGGTTGAGTGATGTTGGTATTAATTGCAATGTAATCAAGAAATGTTCGATTAACCGTTTGCGGTATGCAGTATGGCTTTCCATGCGTTTTTTGCGCATTTGCGATGGATTTCCGCATTTTTCTTGCTTTTTCCATCTGGTCACCCACATTTCTAATCGATTCCTGGGCTGCAAACATTTTTACT
Source organism: Dalotia coriaria (assembly GCF_025399875.1). NCBI lineage: Eukaryota > Metazoa > Arthropoda > Insecta > Coleoptera > Staphylinidae > Dalotia > Dalotia coriaria. The sequence goes on from NW_027045447.1 coordinate 9,682,000, forward strand.
TCAATAAACTTTTAGCTAATGGGTTTCTAACAGTGTTAAGCTAATAAATTTTAAAACAAATCTCAACTAAAAGCAAATTTAATGTCAATATGTCTAATTTCATATTTGTACTTTGTATTTACAGGAGGAACTTGATTTAACAGCCCCAAACAAAGCTGCAATGCTCAGCCTACCTTCGGAGAAAAAATGGCAGATCTATTGCTCAAGAAAGGGCGGCGAGGACAGCGTCGACTTGGCTCAAGGACCCGAACATTACATAGAAAGACTGCAGACATTAGCCACTGTAACAATCTAAAAAATTAACTCAAAATACTTGATTTTATTAAACAAATATGTTTTTAGTTGGAATATCCAGAATTAAACACCGAAGAAGAAATCCGTACTCGAACGAAACAAATCGACGGTCTGAAGACAGCTCTGCGCACGTCTACACACAGTTTTGTAATCAAATTCATTGAATTGGATGGCCTCCCGGTGCTTTTGGACTTTTTGGAGAAAATGGATTACTTTGCCGCGCAGAGTTCACTTCATACGAGTATTATTGGTTGTGTCAAAGCTCTCATGAACAATTCTGTAAGTTCTTCTGCTGACATTTTGTAAACTTTATTGTTTGATTTATGTATGACACTTATGTTTAAATTATTGCAGACTGGGCGGGCGCATGTCTTGGCACATCCAACAAGCATCAATACAATTGCTCAATCTCTGAGCACAGAAAACATCAAAACAAAAATTGCGGCGTTGGAAATTCTCGGCGCTGTTTGTTTGGTGTCTGGTGGGCATAAGAAGGTCCTGGATGCTATGTTGCACTATCAGAAATATGCATTTGAACGAACGCGATTCCAAGGCATCATTAATGATCTGGATAAATCTACGGGAGTTTATCGAGATGAAGTCAACTTGAAAACTGCGATTATGTCTTTCATCAATGCTGTCTTAAGCTATGGCCAAGGACAGGAAAATCTGGAATTTCGTTTGCATTTACGTTATGAGTTTCTTATGCTTGGTATACAACCGATTATTGATAAACTCAAACGTCATGAAAATGAAAATTTAGATCGTCATTTGGACTTTTTTGAAATGGTCCGCAATGACGATGAAAAGGAGTTGGCTAAAAAGTTTGACCAGGAGCATATTGATACCAAAAGTGCGTCTGCTATGTTTGATTTGATCAGACGGAAATTAAGTCATACTCCAGCTTATCCACATCTCTTATCTCTACTGACACATTGTTTGCATTTATCTGGTGGTTGTGATGGACAGTACTGGATGTTATTCGATAGAATTGTCCAACAGATTGTTCTTCAACAGAATGAAATCGTAGAGGGCAAACGAAAAGTGGCAGATCCTGATGTCTCTCCCATACAGATTAATGTTAAGGAGATTGTGCATTTGTTAGCAAAAGAGGAAGAGCTTGTTGCAGCTCGAAAGAAAGCCGATGAGCTTGAGAAAGAAAATACTGACATGTCTGTTCGGCTTGCTAAGAAGGAACAGGAGCTGGATCAAAGAACTCAGGAGAAGGAAGATTTTGAAACGAGTCTGCTACGAATTAAAGAGCGTTTGGAGAAGGAAACATCCACGCATATTGAAACCAGGCAGAGATTGTCTGAAATTGAATATAGAGCTGCCGAATTGGAACGTCAGGTGAATTGTGAGCGCGGGGAGAGACACCGTTTGGAACGTCTTGTTAGTTCAGGCAATATCCCAGATGATGCCAAGGTGATTGGATTGAAAGGACTGGAAGCTAATGGGGATATCAAAAGTGATTTTAAGTCAGCACCACCTCCACCACCACCACTGGCGCCTCCACCACCTCCAGCTCCAGGTCCACCTCCACCACCATGTGCACCAATGGCCCCACCAGCACCTCTCAGAATGGAGATGCCTAAAAAGAACGTACCCCAACCTGGTAATCCATTAAAATCGTTCAATTGGTCAAAGTTACCAGATGCCAAGGTAAATGGCACAATTTGGAGTGAGCTAGATGACACTAAGCTTTACAATGCGATGGAGTTGGACAATATTGATAAACTGTTTTGTGCTTATCAAAAGAATGGAGTTGCTGTAAGTTCTGCTGCAGTTTTACATTTTACTGAGTAAATAATAACTGTTTATATTTTATTACAGAATGAAGGTTCTATTGAAGACCTCCGCCAGTTAGGCTCGACCAAAAAGACAAAGGTCCTATCGGTGATTGATGGGCGACGAGCACAGAACTGCACTATTCTTTTGTCTAAGCTCAAGATGTCGGACGAGGATATTACCAAAGCTATTCTAAGTATGGACAGCAAGGAGCAGCTGCCCATGGATATGGTGGAGCAACTTTTGAAGTTTACTCCATCGCCTGAAGAGGCTGCTTTATTGGAGGAGCATAGTGATGAAATCGATTCATTAGCACGTGCAGATCGATTCCTGTATGAAATTTCAAAGTAAGCATATTCCTATAAATATAGCACATTTTAAAAGATATTAAAAGATATCTAACTTACTTTTTGTATAACTTTAAAGGGTGCCTCATTATGAACAACGCTTACGAAGTCTGCACTACAAGAAACGCTTCTTGATCAATGTCAACGAATTGATTCCACGGATTGGAAATGTGATGGAAGCCTCAAGGGAAGTATCCCGATCCAGGCGGTTGAGAAGACTGCTGGAGATTGTGTTGGCGCTTGGAAATTACATGAATCGCGGGCTCGAGGCAACGCTTCCGGTTTTAGGTTGGCATCACTAAACCGTTTAGCTGATACAAAGTCTAGTGCAGCAAAGGGGACTACTTTGTTGCATTATTTAGTACAAATTTTGGAGAAGAAAGTAAGTGTTTTATTAGATTTTAATATATTTTCAACAATAACTTTGGTTAATTCTAGTTTAAAGACATTCTAAGAATGGATGAAGATCTACCACATGTTCGTGATGCTGCCAAAGTGTCCCTTGGCGAATTGAACAAAGACATGGCGCAGCTACGCGCTGGATTGAAGGATGTAGCCAAAGAAATCGAATTCCATCGCGCCCAAAGCCCGGTGGCCAATGACAAGTTTGTCCCGGTTATGCGCGAGTTCCAAGCGACTGCCACTTGTAGATTGGCGGAAATTGAAGATCAATATCAAGATATGAAGGTATAGCAAATTATTAATTACAAATTTCTAATAATAATAAATAATATTTGTATTTTAACTGTTTAGACACGCTTTGAACGTGCTGTGCGTCTGTTTGGTGAAGACCCAAGCCAAATTCAACCTGACGAATTCTTCGGGATCTTTGACAGTTTCCTCACCACCTTCCAGGAGGCGCGTCAAGACAACGAAAATATGCGTAAGCGTCAAGAGGAGGAAGAAAAGCGTGCCAAACAAGAAGCAGATCTGAAGAAACTCACCCTTGAACGCAAACACAGTCGAGAAGGCATTCTCTCAACAATCAGCAAAACAATAGGTCTGAAGAATTCTTCGAATGGTGAGAGCAACGACGCCAAAGGAGAGTTCGATGATTTGATCTCGGCGTTAAGAACTGGAGATGTATTTGGCGAGGACATGGCTAAATTCAAACGATCGAGGAAGAATAAAATAGCCGCCGGAAACTCACCCCCGCGAAGAAATTCGGTAAATCGTGATGATAGTCGCGAGCGTGTTATTTCAAACGGTAATCGACGTCAGTAAAGCTTTCATTATGAATGTCTGTGTACGATTGAGTGATGCATTTGCTCATATTTACAAACAACGGCTTTTTAGAAACATTTTAAACGTAGCAACAATTACTTAACGATTAATAATCAACATTATTAGGATGTCGAGCATGATAGCGACGATGTATCAAGCCATATTAATTGGATAATCGGATGTACTGATTTTACGTAAAGAGTTTAAATTTAACGCATAGTAATATATTAAAAAGTGGATCAACATGATATGAAACGAAGGCAAAAATTAATGTTTTGTATAAAATATTTTGAAAAAAGCAAACGAACTTTTAGTTTCGTACAACTCAAACACATGTACAATTAAGTATTTTTTTCGGTATTTTCTATATGATATCGGACCAATATTTCTACAAATATTGTACAATTTGGCGACAAAAATGAACTTGTGGTCAGTTTGTTTTATTTTGTAATTACTTTCATTTCTGATCCGTTAGTCATGGAGTACTCAATATGTACTCAAAGTGCAGCGGTGACATTGTATAAATTTTATTGTTATTTTGTTTAAACTTGAATTTGTACGTACAACTTATGATTATTAATTTATATCGATTTGTAACAGACTTTAAATGATACTGTGGATACGTTAGGTAGCGAGAAGAACGACGAGGCATCTCAATTATTAATCACAGATTCCGTGTTGCTAACTCATTTTTATTTGCGTTTTCCAACATTTTATTACCGGCAAAACACCAGTAGATGATATCCTGACGACTGTGAACGCTGTGGACCACAGTCCTTGACAGTGGGAGCAGTGATGACAATTTGTATGTTTGTATAACGTAGAAAACAAACGAGTAGTAGATAAATGTTACAGTTTTTATTATTATTACGATGATGAATTATTAAATGATTATTATTGAAATATGTGAAAGTTTTCTGTATTTATGAAATTCTATGTACATTTATATTTAATATTTAACTAAATTCTTTAATTTACAGTTTATGGTAACATATTTCCGAGCAGCAACATGGAAAAAAGGAGTGCAACTAAAATCTGATGGTGAGTACCTATAATTTGTTTAGAAAAAGCATTTAAATAATTATTTAGGCCCAATCCTAAATAAACTTATTTCAATGTAGTATTCCAAGGCGTAATTCATGGCGCGTTTTTAAATAATACATACGCCTACTACAGAATGTTGAATACATGCTTACAATTTGTCGGCATATACGAACAATTCAAATAATTGGGGTCCTGAACTTGGCTTTTCTGCGCTTCCGCTTTCCTTCCTGCTCTTCTCCTCTTCACTCTCATTGTTCCTGTGCTGTAAGTTATGAATCGAGCAATGCGTATTTGTCTTACGAGCGCACATAAATAAGGCAGAATAAATAAGTGCTTATTGCGCTTGCCATAAAGGAGATAATAATACCCGATACCGGCTCGTAAAAAACGTCAAAAATTCCAACCTTTGACTTTCTTTATGTTCATACAAAAGAATACTTTTTCGTTTGCATAAGTGCAGTTTTATTTGTATTGTGATCAGAAGAATACGATGCATCGAAGATGCAGAAACAAAGAAATGCAGAAAAATATTGCAAAACGAGGTTGTTACACGTGTAATTTGCAACAGTGTTGCACGTGGCCTAAATTCACCCGAACAGTGAGAAAACAAAATAATAACTTATTGATTTTAATACTTAAAGTAATAACAACAACACTACTTCAATGTGGGAGCAAAATATTAAATAATAATTGGTTTCTAAATTAATTTATCAATTGATTTAATATTTAACAATTTGCTGCGTTCATTATATTCACATAACAATTTCGTGCGTCATGAAAGTTCCTGCCGGTCATGATATCTCTGGGTCATGCAAATATTCAATAAATAACCGCGCGTGAGCACCGGACGTGGCGCACAGCCATGAAAACACCTACAATCAACCCAGCAAAGAAAAACGAGCAGACGATGAACCTACACTTTACCGCCGCATCAAGATCCGAGAAGAAGAAATAACGCGTTATTGATGTATCCAAATCTTTCACGCCCGGAAGATACATACTCGCACAAGACCGCCATCAAGATAATCTACAGGATGTTTTTAAATGCTCAAATTTCATTTTTGCACGAAACTTCAAAATCAGTGCGTGTTTGGATAAAGTTTTCGTACGCATTCGGTTTATGATACAAGACACACGTGTGTCTTAAAAGATTCGGTCGTGCAGCATTGGATGAAACTGCGCAAATTTACATTTTTATGGCTCGCCTGCAAGGAAACTCGTGCTCGTACGCGGAGAGAGTAATTTATAAGTTATGCGTCGTTAAGCGTCACGACTTTTGCAGTTTTACGAATTCAATAAAATACACTTTTTGGTATTTTAAATGCATTGCAGTCAATTATCGATAAGATTCATTTTATCATTAAATATTGTAAATTGCCCAGTTTGTTGCAGACGACTAATGAGGCGCATAAGTTTCACACCAGACGCCTTCTTCGTCTGCGGCGTTCACAAGTGCGCACACAGTGAACTAGTCACGCCGGAAATCGCTTTTTCATTTCGTTGCCTCCGCACGCAAACCGCCGCGACCGTCGACAACACGAAGCACACGAGGTACGCTATCGCCATTAAGCAAAAAAGAAAAGCGAGCAGACATCTTAACCAACTGAACCAGAAATATCGGAAATATCAAGCGGCGAGACAAGCGGGCAAAAAAACTAACTTGTAATGATCGACACAGTGCAACAAAACAAGTAAAAGTGAGCTAATTTACTGCAGAAAACGTTTAAAATTAAAAATTTGTGTAAATAATTTATTTTAATAATTTAACAATGAAAAAAATTGATAAAAACATTTATGTAAGCTTTAAATTAAAAATTTTCATATTATTATAGAATACTTTCTTAATTAAAAATTGTAATTTTAAGTTTAAGTGTCATTTTGCTTGACCTCATTTTAAATCACATAATTTACCCAAGTACTTCCGCATTTTTACAGTTTCCAGGATAATTTTATAATCGCTATGTTGTAAAAACATGCCATACAGTTAGGCAAAAACATTAAAGTAAATTTGGGTGAAATAATGATATCCGAGTGCTGCGGCTCACACTACTAGTTCATTAACTCTTTGCTTTTCTTGTTGTTCTTCTTCGTTTCCGAGTGCGTTACCGTTTCGATGAATAAATCGCGGCTGAATCATGCCCGCTGTCGTCGATTCACTTAAAAATCCAGGTGGGGGTCCCCGTCAGGTAAACGTGACGCGTTCGACCACGCACCGTCTGCCGCGGAGGAGTTCTTCACGCGCACACCGCGAACACTCGGCGAGCTGGCGGGCTGCGGCGCGGTATTACATGTTTTTATTTTTCGTCACGAGCCGCGAAACGGTAACGTGTGTTCGGGACGCGTTTCATTGATCACATCAGTGTATTACTTGACTATTACTAAACTGACAGTGTTGTGGAAGTGCATATACATTTTGGATTTAAAATAAACTCGAGGATTTATGGTTGTGTTACCAACTTGGAAGTCATCACAGAGGCCAGGCACAAATTAACAAGGTAATTAAACAATTTAGTCATAGTATGTAGTCAATTGTAGAAAGTAAAAACATTCTTAACCACAAATTGTATCTACAATTTCTAATTCTTGCAAACTTCGATTCCAATCGAATGCCCGAGGAAATTTAAATTTACTTTGAAACGTGATTGACTGTATCGAACGTGCATACTCGGGAGGTAATTTCTGCAGGGCAAGAAATTGTTTCGCTCGCGCCGGGAATTTCAGATCGTAAATGTTTATCATTCGGATGTTGGAAACAATGCACGTGGAATGTAAGTCATCTCGATATGATTGCTCGCATCGGATATCATTTGCATCTTACGGGCTGCGCATGATTTAATTACCCATTGAAGAAATGCAAATGTTGGAATGCAAAAATTACCACGTGCAAAGTTTATTATGATTGTAATATGCGATTAGTCGCTATTGTTGATTGACAAATCGTTAAAAATTTATATTGCAATTTTGTATTTTGCAACTTTGATCGTTGAAGACATTGGTTACATCATTGCACGACACTCCCTTCAGGCGCAATTTTGTAGTTAAAACCAACTTAAAACATAAAGTAAAGAACACAAGATTATTATTATGTTAACAGCGTCGTAAAATTTTATGAATGTGATTTTTGCTGTTCATTAATTGTTTTCATACCAGTTTTATAAATTGCATAATTAATAAAGTAAACAAATTGCTACTTTGCAATTTTAGACCGTTATTGAGTACATAATGCATTACGTTAAAATAGTGTAAAACGTGGTATATTTTACACGTTGTAACAAGTTTCAAGATCGGTTTATCTGTTTTGTTCGCCTTGAAGAGTTTATCTCTTTGATAATTCTGTGTGTGTCGGCCGTACCTCACGCTGTTTAAACCATGTTACACGCGTTTGTTCGCCGGGTACATCGCTGGAAGATAAATCGATTGCACCGGATCATGCCAATGTACAGTTTTGCTGCGCACAATCACCAATTGCCCATCAACAAACGCACAAATATAAAAATGTTTTGTTTTTACTTAAACACGATGAATACGTCATGAGTCATGCGCTTTGTTTGCGTATTGCGAACACGCTAGCAGCGTACAAGTTGATGAATACACACGACATTCTTGCTGCAGGTATTTGCAGAGCAACTGTTCAGCTTATTTGCACCTAGGAGTAAATTTGTAATAGGAAATCCAAAGAACGCGCTAATTAAATAAGAAGGAATATTATTTACAATCTTTTTCATGGTAAATGTGTGTATTGTAGTCGTTAAGTGCCTTAAATTAATTTTTAAAGTTGCAAAGTGAAGTAGTGTTGACATTAGGTTAGAGTAGTAAATTTTGAGGTTAGATGTTGCTTGTATTATGAATAAATGTGAGTAAAAGCAATGATAGACATTAGAAGTTGGTAGATGTTGAAACATTCGCTTTTCTCGAATGCAATTTGCGAAATTGGATGCAATCTGAAAACAAAATGAAAGGAATCAAACAAAAGGAAAATAAATGCCACAAGTACCTGTAGAATATCTCAGAATAGTCTTTTTTCTTTTCTATTTTTAATTTCTATAATTTCGAGAAAGGAAAAGTTAAATTTAATAAATGAGTTTAATAAAGTAATGAAATATTTTTACTATCAGGCTATAAGGTAAAACTCACACGATTTCTTCGTCTTTCAATTATTTTTTCAAAATATCGTTATTGTTAGTTTTTTTAGGTTCTTTTAAGTATATTTTCTGAGGCTTTTCTTCTCTTTTCTCATCATAATCAACATGCACTTGCATGTTGCGCATCTTCAGTGAATCGTTAGCGGCGACGAACTATTTACATGAAAACCTGCTCGCTGTTCGGCCGTTTTGCTTCCATCGCTTCCATCTTATTCCTACACTCTATCTACTTGACTTCCTTTGCTGCAATCGCTTGCCTACCGTGTGCTTTTATTTCTTCGGCGAACGCGTCGTATCATTATCGTTATTATTATGTGTAACGTTCTACTTCTCATTTAGCTTGTCGTCAATAAACACTATCAGAATTGAAACATGATCGGTTATTCCAGTCGAATCAAACAAAAATTCAATTTTTATACTTATCAGCAAGCAATTAAACTTTTTTCTTAACTTAATGCATTAAAATTAGTTTTGTTATTAAAGAACTTAAATTTTTTACAGAGAAAAATTCAGTTTTTATTTGCGAAATCAAAATAATTAAATTTGTATCAATTTTCTCACTCTGATCATGCTAAAAAATATGAAATAATATAAAATAGTATTGGGTAATCTTTTTAGACTTCCTGTTTCAATAAAACCTCAAATTTGAAGCCAAAATAATCCACCTGATTATGAAACTACCTTTAGTGACTCATTAGATGCAAATGAAGCTTAGCGTTATCGTTACGTCTACCTGTCGTAGAGTACGCGCGTTGGGCGCTGGGCCGGAAACAGGAAGTCCATTTAAAAAGTCCGTTAAGGGTTCACTCGGCCGGCGGCATATGGCGTCACTAGCATGGATCTTCAACGGCCAAACAAGTGCCTCGGTCTTTGTCGACCGACCGTTGAGGTTCCCATGGCTTACCAGCCTTACAGGTTGTTGTTGACGTTCCGTGTGCTTTACATCTGTGTCGGTTCCAATTCATTAATAACATAAAAAATAACGACGACATTATTCCCAAACAAAATGATCCACATGAACCAGTATTGTATACAAAAGTAACTTGATCTGTCAGAAGTTGTCTTTTATGAATGCAAAACGGTTGAGTTGGAAATATTGCTTAATCGATTATCGTGTATTCATCCGGTGGGTGAAATTTTTTATTATTATTTTTAGTTTTGCAATGAGCGTATTGAAGTTGTTCTGTGTGTATGTGTATGCACTGAAGACGAAACTGAAATTATTTGAGTAAGTGATGCGCGATGCGCGACAGGTGGGTTGCTGCGCAAACAGTTTTCGTTCTTCGTTTTACGATTTCCGATTGGATTTGTGTGTCTGCCGCAATGTGCGCTCGCGTGGCGTGGCTAACGGCTGGTTGCAATGGTCGAAATTAGTCGTCAGGTGCAGTCAGGTGTTTGCGTGCACCGCGCACCGGTGATTCTCCAACCGGCCCGGTGCAACAATGTAAAATACCGTGCAACTTTGCTGCGCACGCAGTGAAACTCATCATTTTAACTTCAAATCTTTAGTTGTCAAAATAGAATCATTTCTACTATACGTACTTTGACTTTATTTGGGTTATGTTTTGGTATTGTGATTTCCCAAAATGTAAAAATATTTGAAATGCATAAAATTACACAGAAGCACGCCGGCGGAACAAAGTGGAAGCACAAGGCACCGAAACGTTTTCGTAGTACACTCGAGTGCGTATTGAATCTTATATGTTTGGTCACTTGGAAAATCCTACGCCTTTCCGTACGAAATCTCAAAGTGCAACTGTGCATAACAAATAACACGCCAATTAAATAAATTTGTACGTTGTGGTCTAGAATTTCAGAGTGTGTCCGATTTTATACGTTTAATTAAAAATATAGGAAGTAAAAAATTACAACGAAGTGCATTTCGTTTTATTTTCACATTGACTTTAGTGTTGTTTGTTTTATTATAAAGTTATAAACCTGAAGTAGTAATAAATTTACGTGAAATAATTCAATTCATTGTTAGGACGTTTCGTCATTTATTCTCAACACTCATTATGTAATGATATTAAACAAAGTTGCGATACGAAATGTAGTAAAATTTTAAAGAATTTGCTTCTGTGTAAATTTGTTGGTACAGTTAACTATGTGTACTCTATAATTATTAGTTATTAATGAACTTAATGATGTGTGCAGAAATTTCTATGAAACTCAATTCAATTGGTAGCTGGCGCAAGAAAATGAGATATATAATTACCTTCATTTTCTATATACTCTTAATTTTTAAAGTTTTGCAAAAATAAAGTTAAATAACTCAATCATTAATATTTTATATTCAAAAACGTGGGATTAAATGGTTGACGTAATTATAATTTTCATTAAAACTCCACCACAAATTTGATCTTCTATTTTTCACGTTGGTAGTTAAATTTTTGCAATAAAAAGCAGTCTCTTTGCATTTCCTTGGTCAAAATTACTTTTATATCTAAATTTGTCAAAATTGGTTTTGTGGTTTTGGTGTGAAAGCGTCACAAATACACAAACAAACTCACAGATATAATATTTAGGATATTATTTAGGATATGGATAAGAATTTTGTACATAACTTTAAAATTAATTAATTAGCAACAAATTTAAACACAAATTTTAATTTTACTTATTTTATTTTATCTAGCTACTTTGTCAACATGTCCCCACGGAAAAGGAAAACGCTCAAGTAAATACTTGTTATAAACCATAAACAGTTTAAATAGTCGTAATAACTGTCATCAGTTATAAGTTACAAGAAAAAACTTTCATTTTTTATTTGTTTCACTAAGCCTGCTTCCTGCCACAACAAAACGTCTTCAATTTTCTTCACTCCGTGCAGTTGCCTTCGCTTTTTCACTTTTATTCTCAGCCAAAATAGTAACGATTTCTAAGCTTCAAATCTTCATTGTGGCCGTTTCGGCGTTTCGTCTTATTTGGCATTATCTTGTTGATAATATTCTTCACATTCGTTGCAGTTAGTTAAGTTATTTAATCACATGTTAGTTCATCGCCTCATGTTTCTTCACGCTTTGACTTTACTATCTTCTCTATAACAAGACAAGTTGATGTACAATACCGTTTTCATCATATTGCCGCATAATTTACAAAGAGGAAGAAGTAACAGCTCAAGAATAACATATATTGTGATACAAAAACTTATCGAAGTAGAACTTACATTGTTTTCTGCTTAGTTACTCTTGAAACTTTTGCTCGTTGTTTTTTGTTTACTGATTTTCTTTTCGGTTACAGTGTGTAAACTCTTGTACATTTGCATAGTATCCAGTGGCGTAGCAAGAATTTCCCCTATGAGCATTGAACAAAGCATTAATTGTTCTTCAATATAGTAAATTGACCAAGTAGGTAATTAAAGAGAGCAGAGGTTTCTAAAAACAAAATTAATAATTTTATTCCAAAATAAGTTTTGACTTTGTACTAAATCAAGAGCTGATGCATTATAACCTCAAATTTCAAAGTTTAGTTTTGCTTTTAATGTAAAAATGTCTGTTTCTCGTTTGTAAACGCTGTAAATTACGTATAATACAGTAGAATCTTGATAACTCGAATGTCAAGGGAAACCAAAAAAAATTCGAGATAGCAAGTGTTCGACTTAACAAGAATTTCGAGATATGAAGAGTTAACTCATCAAATTTCGACATAAAAAGGCACAATTTCATAGAACATTTATTACGACAAATTACATTAGGTAACATAAAATGAAATATAGGGAAAGTAGCCATATTTGGACCATTTTTATATTTTTTGATTTATAGAGCCACATATAAACTGTCAATAAATATTAAGTAGCGGAAAAGTAACTCACAAGGCTTACCAACAAAATGATATTTTTGGTTTAAGTAAAAATTATATTTATACCCCTCAAATTTCAATTTAAAAAAATTGTGTTTTTGGTCCAAATTAAGAAACCGGTTTCCTAAATTGGACCGCGCGGTTTCTTAAATTGGACCAACCTTTTTTTAACGGCAATTGACACAATAGTAAATTTTAGTTTTAGCAGTAACACAAGCACATTTTGTATAAACCAAAGTGCGGCATTTCATACAGTGGATCATTTCGAAGATTTGTGCTCGTCCACAAGCTTTTCTAGGAGGTCGAAAAAATGATATACGTTTTCCCTGTAAAACTCCGGTGTCTGTCTTCGGTCCAACTTGGGCAACTTGAAGAATTTATATATAATGATCAACAACAATCTTAATATAACATAACCTCTCAAAATTAATACTATAAATTATAGATAAATAAAGAAGCTTTCTGATGATAAAATAATAATCGGTAAAACTAACGTTTTAACGGCTTGACAGCTCTTGCACTTACGTCGTTATAATAGATTTGATAATCAATGATACACGAAGTTGTTGTCACGACGAAAGCACGCGGCAAGTTTTAACCCAAATAGTTGCATTAATTGTTTATAAATACGAGTAAAACAAGGGGCCAGTCAATTTTTGCATAAACTTCAACAGTCCGCGGATATCGTGGTGGTCCAACTTAGGCGCTGGTCCAAATTATGCTACCTTCCCTATTGTATTGTACTCATGTTGTTGCTTGTTAACAGCCAAACAAATATGTACTGACTGAGCCAAGTAACCAAAAGTGACCAAAAATGAAGAAACATAACATCTGTGTTTCTTAGAAATTAGAAAGTTTATTGAATGAATTCATTCCTTGCACGTGTGCAAAACAAAAACAATAGATAAGAGGCCCCGAGCCCCGAACATTCCTTTTTGATTTTATTGCCACGAGTTTTAAGCTCCGGGAATCCCGAGTTTTGAGCTCCGGGAATCTCGAGTAAGAAATCATAAAATTTTATGAACTTCGACTTACTGAGGTAGTATTTGCAGTTCGAGTTACTGAGTATTAAAATGTACGAGTAATGCCTCACAGGGAAATAACTTATTGTTCGAGTTACTGAGTCTAAAAAATTCGAGTTAGTGCGTCGTTCGGGGTTCAGCGGAAGGGAATAGCATATCTTTTCGAGTTACTGAGGATTACGACTTAACAAGGTTCGAGTTATCAAGATTCTACTGTATTTGAAATATTTGCCATTTGCGACGGAAAACAAAGGACCGGCGGATATTTCTAGGCCCAACGTCCAATATATTTAGCTACGCCATTGACTGTATCTAATTACCAAACATTGAACAAATAACACGTCAGTCAACATGGATAATTCTATGTTGCTACCTAGGAGCGAAACGTAAAGATGTTGAAATCATTAGTTGTTCTTAGAAAAGTCAGAGATTCGCCAAGACCGAGAGGAAATTACGTGCAACCTCCTCCGGAAACGGCATAATGCACCCAGACGTGATCATTATTGTTGCTAATTACAACTCGAACGAAGCAACGAACAAAAAAGTTTATGTGTGTTATGCATTGAGGATGTGAACCAATGAAGAAAACAGGAAATCCTTAACAACTAACGTTTTTACTAAATTGTCATGTCAACACTTTCAAATTCATAGAAAATTATTAAATGGCATTTAGATTTATAAAAGTCGCACACTCAAAACACTAATTGAACAAGGTCGAGTTGAATGGGTAAATAGGCAATAAACATAAAATAGAAATGATTAAATTACGTATAAATATAGACAAATTAATTGGTCAATTATACCCTCGGCTAGATATGAATCGCAGAGATTGGTGTAATTTCTGCAATTGGCGGCGACCGCTGCGCGTTGCTGTGTTTCTGCAATTTGTGCAAATTGTTGAGAATTTATGCCACTAGATTACCGCTTATGGCAATTGTGGACTGTTTCTAGACCGAACAGGTGTCATTTGGCATTAAATATTTTAATAGTGATTTATTTATTCTGCAGCTGACTGTGAATGCAATTTCAGTCGTTTCTATGATAATGTGATAATCAGTTGATTATTAGTGAATAATTTGATTTGCTGTTGATACCTATTGATAAGTTAATAAATCATAAAATCAGGAATGCAGCTAAACAAACAATTCAAGAATTTAGAACGTGATTAGCACATTGGATAACAATTTATGCAAGGCTTATGGGTCTCCGGCAGTTTTTTCGATTATAAAACTTTTTAAACTAGTGTAAAATTTAAGATTTTATCCTTAGAATATTCAGATTGTATTTTTAAGATTTTTTTACTTTTAAAATAACGTATGCTGTTAATTTTTCATGATCGCATTGAACAATTTAATTTAATTAATGTTTTTAACAAAAATCCTTCAAACCACCACAATTTATGAGTATTTTTCTATTAACTTTTATTGCACTGCTGCTATTATTGCAAAAGGTGAAAATTAAATAGTATTCATCAACATAAAATGTCGTGCAGTAAATGTTTACGCACCACAATTAAAAATCTGTAAATGGTAAGAAAATGTTTATGAAACATTATCTAACGATTTAAATTAAGTCGTCTTAAAAGCAGGAAATCAACATCTCGATAAACAGCCCGTCTAATCACAATATTAACAACATTAACGTTGCTAATTAATGGTCCGAATCGATGTAATTAATTAATAAAAAACCGTTGCTACATCAAAACGACATGTGAAAACTTAATTTAAAAGTTCAAGAAAACTAGCCGATTTTTTTCAATAGAAATATCACTGCGTACACGAATACAAAATCGCGCTAATTATAAACTCGTCTAATTTACGATCGCAACTCTCGCTTTTAATTGCATTAATAAACATTAATAAACGTTTTCAGTCTAGTGGATCGCAATAGTATCGTATGATTATCTGTGCATTTTTTTCTAATTCCATTAAGGCTAATTAATTAAGTTATTACGTGCACCACAGGAGTGAAAAGTGGAAAATAATAATAAAAGCAAAAAACGTTTATAAAATATAAATCTAGGAAATTATCATTTCCTTATTGAGAAATTGTTTATGTAGATTAAGAAAATATAAAAATAATGAAATGCATTAAATGCAAATGCTAATCTGGATAACAATAAATTAATTACGTTCATTAAACGATAATTTATCGTTTTAAATGGAGTTAATGTGCTCTAATGAAATCGAAAGCAATGTCAATGATAATTCAATGATAATTTCAGCATAATCCGACCGGATTTTTACAATAAATTTCATTTATAAGTTGATAACATTTATAAAACGATTCAAACCTAGCCAATAAAAGTATAATGCGTAATTTTTCTTTAATTACTTTATTTATCCGTAATTTATACGCTTTTTTGCTTTCATGAAGTTGTGCAGTAAGTGTGCTCATAAATTACGCCGTTTAATTGTCGCCGTTTATTATTTATTAGCGTCAATCATTCAGCTGGACACGTTTGGCGCCTGAGAACTTGCGAAATCACACACTATCCTACACGCAGTACCTACATTAAAAGGTTTAAAATGTTTCAATAGAACTATAACTTGTACTAGTCAAACGGGTGTAAAATCCTCGTGTTGAGTTTAACGATTGCGTCATAATTGCAAATTTCAATTATCCATTGCAGGCGAGTTTAAAAGCGTGTAATATCAACACAATGTGTTGGTCACTGTAGGTGTTCGACAGTAAATGAGTTTCCATCAGTTAACGATGTTTATACGAGCTGTACGCACATTATACACGCGAACAGTTCGTATGCAGCGTAAGTGAATTACCTCTGGAAGGAAAAAACATAATCGCTGGAATGAAAAGCAATGAAAACTGATAGGTATCTATCTCTCGGCGTGCAGTTTCAAAGTGTCAGACTATTAAAACAGGTCTTGTCAAACTGTGGATTCCAGTGAGGCAACGGTTATTATAGCGATAATTGCTAAGAGTGTTAAAAGCACTGTTTTAAGTGCCATAAATATGAAAATGCTTTGGTGGAAATGCCACCAGGTAATCAACTCACTTATTGAATAAACAAACCTCCCATATAAGACTGATATTGATACACGTTGATAGTTGTGGATAGATTGTGACTGCCGGCAAATAAATTAATAAATAAATCACGAGTTGTGTGAATTTTGCAATGCGCTTCGATTAGCATATATAACGAAGTGACATTTAAGTTTTTAATGAATAATATAGGGTATTATTACGAGTACATGAAAGTTTATTATTTTTGAATGGAATGTCTTATTTTATTCATTAGTGAAGCTAAAGCGTCAATTTCAATGTTTTGCACTGGATATTTTTTGATTTACGTGCTAAGGATGACAAGCATTTTAATTGTCTTAATTTAAAAATATAAAAATGAATTAAATTGAGTTAATTTCACGAAAACTCAAGAACTGCTGGACCAATTTGTTTATAAATTGAAGAAAGGTTCAAAAAGTGAGATAATTTGAAGAAATTGTAAAGAAAATTAAAAAATTGAAGAAAATTAAGAATTTTTTGAATTTGACATTAAAATTTACGCATCCAGATTCAGAAAAATTACTTTTAAAATAATAATTACGAAATGATTGTGTCCATAATTAATATTTTAATATGTATTTGTGATTTACGTTCATCATTACCTTCCAGTATATAATATACCATTATATCCCGTTTCAATGAGTGGGAAAAATATTATAATTTTCTATTGTGTAGTCAAAAATAGAAAATAATGACACCAAAGAAAAAGGTTGGTACTTTAGTGAAAACTAGATTTACAGATTAAACACTTGAAAGTTCTTGACTTTCTTGACTCTAAGTACAAGCCGCTAAATTTGGTCACAATTTAGTCCTAATGATGATTTTGACATTCAAAATACAAATTCAAAGTGGATATTAAAGTCCAAATTGAGGCTGGAAGGTCTGAGTCACGAAGTTGTTTTAGGCAGCAATTTGGGGAACCGTACCGATTATTTTCCAAGAACAAATTTAATTGATGATACTCTGACATTTGGCATCATAAACTTTGGAATGCTCTTAAATTGTGACATTAACATATTAGCAAGTGGAGTGGATCGAAATTTATTTCGGGTTTTGCCCACCTGCACAAAACCACTCCACAAAACATTTTGTATTGTTACTTTTGTGAAGGTGTTTTTAGTGTAATAAATTGCTGGCTTATGATTCACCTCTTTTGCATCCTTGTATGCATCATCTCTTTATTTCTTACCTGGAGACAGATTTTGGACTTGATCTTGACTTTTTTCACTTTTGTCACATCTCACAACAAAAGCTTTAATAAAAAGAAAAAAGTAAAGTCTGGGCGCAAAACACAAGCCACTGACGTTATCTCACCAAAGTGATTTAAGTTAGTTTGAAGATGAAAGTCTGTTTGGAATTATGCAAAGGTGGGTTTTGAGGCAGGCGCAATCTGATAATCGGCTATTTTAGTATGCAGTGTTAATCCGGTTCATGTCATGCTCACGTTGTTTGTTCTACTGCATTCTTGGGCGTCATAAATTTGGACAGACCTACGCTGCTACCACACAACCTTTCAACAATCATAGTGCACCTAAATGCGTAAACATTGAGGTAGCGCATATCTAGATCATCATTCCAAATCCGGTCTGGTATGACGCACATGTTTATATAAGTCGGCATCCCAACATACACACCGTATTTTATTCAAGCATAATGAATAGACTAGTTTTTATAAAACCGTGTTAAACGAAGATATTTTTGCAAAACTGATAGTTTCTTTAAAGAAAAACATTATATTTTGGTTTTATCTTGAAACTTATTGAAATTATTGGACCTTCCTTTCATTACCTTCTGAAAATTTACGTATTTTGCATATAATATTAATTTTCTTATCAATAACTACATATAAATCATATTAAATAACATATATTATAGATAAAATTAATATTATTAGTTTGTATTGGTAATATTCACATGATTAATGCGTTGATTACAAAAAACCACCATGCACCTAATTAATTAACTCACCAGGTTCACTTCGGATTACATAAATAACTCAATACCAACCACATCTACATATTATAAGTAAGTAGATAAAACTACTTCTATTCGCAGAATGTGCAAAACGAGTTTTAGATGCAAGCGCAAATTATGATGCGAATACTTCGTACAGGTAGTCAGTCGTGTTTAATTAATTTATGCGCAACGTCGCGCTCGTTTAGCGCACCGCTGTCCCAGTGGTATAAATAAATAATCATTTATATTTTATAATTTTATACAATTTAAATTTTACATTTAATATTTTATCGCACTATTTTATAATATTCACAACTGCGTCTTCTTTCCAGACTCATTCAATGAATAATTTTAAGTTTTGCTCCAATTACGCAGTGAATATGCGAATTTTTGTCAAAAGAAGATGTAGGTAGGTTGTTTATAATGACGTGCAGTGTGACGGAAAATAAGAAAACGATTGGAAAACGATAGAAAACTTGTTTGCAATTGCGGAGTGAACGAGCTTTTCAGCTTAAATCATGTTGAAAATTTTGTTTTAGTTTCCTCGCATGGATTCCAGATAATTGCTAGAGGGTTTGAATTAAGCCCATTTTGCCATGATTGCACGTAATTCATTTGATCCATCGGCGATTTTAAACCTGAAACAAGCTTATTGCTTTATTTCATTGACGTTTTAAAATATCTTATTAAAATGATAAGTTCGAAGGGTTTTTTAAAGTATTAGTTAGGTTTTTTGATCTGTAAAAACTATTAATGCAAAATAGATGATTAGTTTTCTTATCTATAGATAGTGCACTTAGAAAACGACCATTCTACACATAGAAATATTTGTAGATGTCCCAGGAAAGTTTAAAAAGTGATAAAACGCAAAGAAATTGCAAGAAAAATTGCGAAAACCAAATTTTATTTTGCGATTACACTTATTAAAAGTAATTCTCAAGTCACGCCCAAAATAATACCCAACAGATAACAGATTTTGTCACACTCTGTAAATAAAATCACATAAAATGTGAATTGCGGTCGAAATGCGAAGAATTCCTGTCGAAGTCGTTCGCTATCTAACTGTCAATCGTTCTGGATATTTGTTAGAAAACGCAAACTTTGTAGCCTGCCGAGAAACATCGCATTTATATTTATACACGCGTTATTATTAATAAATTATGCTATGAGAATAAGTCTATCATCAACCTGTAGCGCCAGTATGTTTCTGAGGTAAAAATAATTTGCCAAATGTTGTAATTTATCTCTTTGGTGTTTCATTAAAATTTCAAATGTT
Organism: Dalotia coriaria; assembly: GCF_025399875.1. Classification (NCBI taxonomy): domain Eukaryota; kingdom Metazoa; phylum Arthropoda; class Insecta; order Coleoptera; family Staphylinidae; genus Dalotia; species Dalotia coriaria. The sequence goes on from NW_027045447.1 coordinate 9,701,912, forward strand.
GTCCCAAAAGTCATTAAATCGGATATCTTCGTGCGTTCGGACCGTGAAATTTGTCTTCCAAATATCTTTAACAGTTTTAACAATGTAGTTATCTCGATGGCAGGTGTTGAAGCATAACTTGCGCCTCGTAAAAAAGTCGTAAAGTTTAACTTACACTCGAAATAAAACAAATAATTAGCTAATAATATATGTTTTACACTTTTTTGAGAAAATTAAAATTATAGTTACCTATTGATTATACTAGAAACATAAAAATTAAAACGCAATAAAGTTTACCATGTGCGATAAAATTGTATAATTTATAGATATACATATTCTTGGAAATGTTTTTATTGTGGTTCATTAATAATCAACTGCATAATTTGTATTGTTTTTATTGTTTCAATGCAGTGAAACAGTGAACTCTTGAACTAGTACGGCGCGGTTTATGTTTTAATTGCACAATGCAATTTACTAAGCAAACAATACAAGATATTCTACTTAAAAACAATTACGCTGTGCTTATTAGTGTTGTTCATGACCTGGCATGGAAACTTATTCATCATCAAAGTCAATGATACCAGAAATGCATCTGTTTACTTTTTTTATTTTTTACAATTTCCGCTAGTTAACGGTGATTTTTACAACAATAATTTTAGCGCAAGTAGAAATATAGTTAATTAAGTTAATACTACATAATAACGATGGTAACAATCATATCCGATTGAGAAATTCATAATGCAGTGCAAAATAGAAAAGAAAATGTCGCTAACTTGATTTTTTTACGATGCTGAATGTTTATGGATTAGATTTACCGTTGGAGCGTAAGACTGGGAGTTAATATCAGTAATAAAAATTAAGTTAATACGTTTCTCAAGTCTCAGATTAGTGCTAATTACCAATTGTGTTATAAAAACTCGTTAAAACTTAAAAAAATAATTTTGCATACTTTTCTTGCAAAATTTAAATAAAATTTTATCGTGCATACCGAAAAAATAAATCAGACACATTTAAAACATATGTTAATAAATTTTTATGTGAAATTTAGTGATATTTTTTAAATCTTAAGTTGTAAGAATTTAAAACACTCGTTATTATTTATTAGCATTTTTAGTGATACTAAAGAAGAAGAAAAAATCTTGACTTTCTCTTTAAGAACGTTTTCGTTTGTTTGGTTAGCTCATTATTAGCAATAAATGTATGCAAAACGTTCTACCAATTCGTTACACATTGTTACACTCCGCCAGTTATCCACCTGTTAGCGCTGACAAATGCAAAAAAAAACGCTCGCTGGCTAATAAGAACAGGATGAAGAATGGCAAAACCAGTGAAATTGATTCGGCATTTTTTAAGCCACTCGTTTCATAAACATTAACGTGCACAAAACACATGTGACAGGTGTTTTGAAAGTGGTTTTTAATGCTTTTTTATACTTCTTAATAATTTATAGCGATTAGTTGCCAACTACAACATTAAAATTAATAAATAAATAATTAATCGATTAGAATGTATTTAAAAAAATGAGTTTTTTATTATTTTATTTTACACTATTAGAAATACTGATTTATGACAATGATGCTTTTTGTTGTGTAAGATTTATTGTAGGTATTGCATGAAAATTAATTTACATTTTGTGAAAGTAACAGTTTCCATGAAAAATCCATGAAAAACGAATAAATGACGAAACCTCATTGCTCATTGTTTGATGCGCGGCTCAAACGCTCTCAACACTTGAAAAACAAATGCGACGATCCACTATAAATTACATTTGCTGTAATTATATTTACATCATTGTTTTTTCGAGACTCGCTCATTACGCACATTACGAGAGCTGATGCCCTTAAAATCCATTGAAACACATTTTACTTTCACTTCTTTAGATCTCATGAAATGAAATCGATTCCATTATTTCGTTTGACGTTTCAAGCGTTTTGTATGTATCTAGCAATACAAGTGCTTATTGAATAAAAACGACGAGTATACGCGAGTTGTCTGCATCAATGTTCCACCTAAGGTTGGTTGTTGGTTAAATTGAGCATGCTCACATGCAAAACGAACCAAGGAATTGAGCATTGACCGAAAACGTGCAAAGTGAAGAAATACGCCGCAACAGCGATGTTGGATGTTGCATTATATTCACGATAAGCTAACCAAGGAGGAGGTTGCTCAATCGGCCAGGACGTTAAACTACGTTAAATGTGCGCTAAATATCGTGATTTACTAGCGCCTCGATCATAAATACGGTTTTGTAAGACCTCCACTTGAAAACACACCTGATTCAATTTAATGTTTTTTCAAAATTAATTTCCTTTGAATATTAATAGCTCAGTCAACTTACAAAAAGTCGAGTTTAAGTTATTTTAATTCCCATAAAGTTCACAAGTCTCCCATTCATACCAAAAGTGCATCAAATAGATTTTTGCATTTTAAAACTAAACGACTAGAAATATATTCATGTTGACTGAGCTTAAATAATTTAAAAAATTAAAACTCAACCTCCAAGAAACAAATATTTACTTTTCAATTTACTATTTACAACGTTTTCCGCTAGATTGCGTAATTTGATAACTCGTGTAATTAAAATTTCGAAATTAGACTAACAAAGACATCTAAACTCTTAAAATGCTTAGCCATACAAAGGCTTTACACAATAAACAAATAAATAACAATTATAATATTACACGCGTTTTACGTTTGTATCATGCTCATTTCGCCATTTCGCATACGAAGATGAAAATTTACATTTGCTGACATTTGTATATACAGCATATCGAAAGTACCACGAAATAATTATATTGTTCTCCAGACATTCGAAATTACCAGTTTCATAGATTGAAAGATATTAATTATTACAAAATAATTGCGAGTAATAAATTGTGTTCGAGTCAAAACTGCCACGGTTATGTGAATACATTACATTAATATAAATTAAACAAACGTTTCTGTTGAATGCTGATTAATTAGCGCTGTTAATTGCAACATTCGATGTTTAACATTGAGCGATTTTTCTTTGGTTAGGGTCATCAACATTAACATATAACGTTTTATTGTCTTACACTCTTATATTCTTACGTATTTCGATTGTTGAAACATCCACACAATAAAAACATGCATGAATTAATTTAATTATTTAATTGTTTATCGTTAATTAATTAGCCCTGGTGCCGAATTCGAAACACTCGTTAAAACTGCGTTTCTTGCAATTTAAGTGTAATTGACGTTGCTGGTCGGATCAAAATCACATTTAATTGAATCGGAGTTTAAAATTACCGCAAATTAGTCGATAAATTGTTGCTCTCGATGCTGACCAAGCGGTGATTAATCAAAGATAATTATTACATAAAACACACTGTGTTTATTAGCATAAACGTTTTACTAAACCACTGCTTAGGCTCATAAATACAAAGCTATACTGAGAAATTGGTTGTTTTGAGATTAAGCGATAAGATTTTAGTTTGGTTTTCCGCTTGCTTTCCAGAAACATGAAAAAACGCGTGTATGATACTGGTGTTTATGAATTATTACGTGCCGCTGTGTGTTATGTGCGCTGTCGTGCTCTAATTACCGGAATTAATTAAGGTACAAGCGTTTAATTAACGTTTTGTTTTACAAATAGTACAAAATTTAAAAGTAGAGTTCAAATCTTGATTTTTAGCTGGTTTAATTGAAAAGCGGTAACTCGAGCTCAGCCTACTTGTGATTATGCGCTATCACGCATGCGCACTCAATTTTTACCAGGAACTTAAGATTAAGAAGTTATCGGGTCGATATGTACAGAACCGATTGTAGAAAATTTGCATTGAATGCAATCGACGAAACGTCAACACATTCTAAAACTGATTTACGCTTTAAATTTGCATCGAAATTAAACGATTGTTGCAATTCTCTACGAAAGTGTTCCAAACACTACAAAATGTCATTTTCATGCTAATTTCTTTACACATTGCAACATTATTCAATAGATAATAATTATTTTCTTGTAAACAACTATTTCGGCCGTTACTAATTGCAGTAAATATGCGCATGCGTGGTAAATAATTACATATTGATTATAACATTAGATTTGTGTGACTTTGCACTTCCGTGATTTCTCGAAATCGCCAGCACTGCTTAAACAGTTACATGAAAAACAATTGACAGTCATTGACAGTCGTGCGCACGATGGTACCTGACATGCCGCCATTATGGCTGCCGTCTGCATATAAAACAAAACACGACGAATTTCGGAATTCTTGCGTGTTGCATTCAAGGTCTAAGCTGAAATTGTAGTTAACACTGTCGACGATGACGAGCTCATCATCGTCACGCACAGGCTGATATTTCATTGAAACATTGAAAACATTGAAACGTAAAAACCGAAATTCGTGAGGAGATTAATAAAATGTCGTCTGCACGTTTTTCTCACTTTGTTTTGGCCCATTGTTATTCAGCGATTCTCACGCTAACAAAACAATTACTTAATAAAATTTTAAGATTAGTTGAAGCTGTAAACGCTATTTTATTTGTGCATAAATTTTATGCGAATGAAAATGATGCAATCGTTAAACTATTATTACCTCTGTAATTAAATTACTTTGCCATAAAATATCCAGAACAATGAAGAAAGTGAAATGCTAACAGTTGCGAATAACAACTCGATGGGCGTGGTTTTGGTGTTTGTACTACCCCGCATGCGCACTCGATTGAAGCTATAAAAACTCTGTACACTTTTGTTCTCCACACACAATTACAATTTATGTAGAGTTTTCTCTTGAGAAAATATTCACGTTTAATGTTTGAGACGCAACTTTTCTCGGTTTCTCAGCTGCGACGCCGATGATTTACGAGCTGGGCCCGCACACGCAGTCCTTCTCTTTGATCTTTTAAAATCTCTCCTCTAATAATTCGAGAGAAACCGAAAATTATCCCATTCCCGCGCCGCGCACGAGCGACGCACGAAGCCCAGAAAGAACAAGAGAAATCACGATGATTACCCATGATTATTACCTAATAATAATTATGATAGCGAGTATGTATTACTTACGCACGCCTCGCACGCCGACATGTTACAATATGGCGGCGGTAACAACATAAGTGCTCGACAATAATTGTAATGTCTGCAGAAGACACATCTACACATCTGCAAACGATGAGATTCGTATAATGTTTCACATCATAGTGCATTTTCAAGCAGAGGTAAAAGTATTGGCTACCGGGCATGCGCAACAAACGCACTCAACTACGACCAAATTGGAATATTTGCTTTTATAGCTCCGTTGTTATTTTATGTCGGTGTTTTATGGCTCTGCAATGGTGTCAATCCGTATAATTTGAAACAGTCTCTTGTTTACATTCACGCTGATAGATTTCGCTCGCTTAATTTGCATAATGACGGCGTCACTCGCGTTAAAATATCATGTCTTCGATGGCGTTTCTTTGACTCCGCGTCTTCGTCGAGTGGAATTTCGAGCTGCGTGTAGAAATTATGGGCACGTGCCACGCATGTCAAAGACGAAGGACTTTATTGATATTTCCGACGCCAACGCGTTTTTTTTTCTACATGTTTAAAGCGGTATGCAAACACCAGACACAACTAAGCATAAATGCTACAAATCATCACGATGTCATAAAATACTTGCTTTAAATGTCATCTCTACCTACTTCTAGCACCAACTGGAGACTCACATAAATAAACATTTGTGGGCAATAATCTATAAAGCTCTAACACAATCGCGAATATCTCGTGAACTAAAAGAGATAATTAAGATCCGATCGCAGTGTCTTAATCTACGGACTATTCTCTATAAGATAGGATAGTTAAAACGGAAATCTGAGAGATGAAATTTTAACTCTTAAGAAAAAAATTGCCAAGGGGGGGTGCTTGATACTTTTTTTCGACAATTTTTGATAATTAATATCTCATAAACTAAAAGCCGTAGCAACCAATAAATTGCTGATTATGAAAGACTAGAAAATTCTCTATCAGATAACAATATAAAATAATTATATTTCTAAGAGTAAAAGGTCAAAAAACACCATTAAAAGTGCTAAAAAGTGACTTTTTTCAATTTTTGCCCATTTTATTCAATCGCGAATATCTCGTAAACTAAAACAGATAATTAAGATCCGATCGCAGCGTCTTAATCTACGGACTATTTTCTATAAGATAGAATTGTTAAAACGGAAATCTGAGAGATAAAATTTTAACTCTTAAGAAAAAATTGCCAAGGGGGGGTGCTTGATACTTTTTTTTGACGATTTTTGATAATTAATATCTCATAAACTAAAAGCCGTAGCAACCAACAAATTGCTGATTATGAAAGACTGGAAAATTCTCTAGCAGATAAAAGTATAAAACAAAAATATTTCCAATAGTAAAGAGTCAAAAACCGCCACTAAAAGTACTAAAAAGAGACATTTTTCAATTTTTGCCCATTTTCTTCAATCGCGAATATCTCGTAAACTAAAAGAGATAATTAAGATCTGATCGCAGCGTCTTAATCTACGGACTTTTCTCTATAAGATAGGCTAGTTAAAACGGAAATCTGAGAGATAAAATTTTAACTCTTAAGAAAAAATTGCCAAGGGGGGGTGCTTGATACTTTTTTTTGGCGATTTTTGATAATTAATATCTCATAAACTAAAAGCCGTAGCAACCAACCAATTGCTGATTATGAAAGACTAGAAAACTCTCTATCAGATAACAATATAAAATAATTATATTTCTAAGAGTAAAAGGTCAAAAAACACCATTAAAAGTGCTAAAAAGTGACTTTTTTCAATTTTTGCCCATTTTATTCAATCGCGAATATCTCGTAAACTAGAACAGATAATTAAGATCTGATCGCAGCGTCTTAATCTACGGACTTTTCTCTATAAGATAGGCTAGTTAAAACGGAAATCTGAGAGATAAAATTTTAACTCTTAAGAAAAAATTGCCAAGGGGGGGGTGCTTGATACTTTTTTTTGGCGATTTTTGATAATTAATATCTCATAAACTAAAAGCCGTAGCAACCAACAAATTGCTGATTATGAAAGACTAGAAAATTCTCTATCAGATAACAAAATAAAATAATTATATTTCTAAGAGTAAAAGGTCAAGAAACACCATTAAAAGTGCTAAAAAGTGACTTTTTTCAATTTTTGCCCATTTTATTCAATCGCGAATATCTCGTAAACTAAAACAGATAATTAAGATCCGATCGCAGCGTTTTAATCTACGGACTATTTTCTATAAGATAGAATAGTTAAAACGGAAATCAGAGAGATGAAATTTTAACTCTTAAGAAAAAATTGCCAAGGGGGGGTGCTTGATACTTTTTTTCGACAATTTTTGATAATTAATATCTCATAAATTAAAAGCCGTAGCAACCAACAAATTGCTGATTATGAAAGACTAGAAAATTCTCTATCCGATAACAATATAAAATAATTATATTTCTAAGAGTAAAAGGTCAAAAAACACCATTAAAAGTGCTAAAAAGTGACTTTTTTCAATTTTTGCCCATTTTATTCAATCGCGAATATCTCGTAAACTAAAACAGATAATTAAGATCCGATCGCAGCGTTTTAATCTACGGACTATTTTCTATAAGATAGAATAGTTAAAACGGAAATCAGAGAGATGAAATTTTAACTCTTAAGAAAAAATTGCCAAGGGGGGGTGCTTGATACTTTTTTTCGACAATTTTTGATAATTAATATCTCATAAACTAAAAGCCGTAGCAACCAACAAATTGCTGATTATGAAAGACTAGAAAATTCTCTATCCGATAACAATATAAAATAATTATATTTCTAAGAGTTAAAGGTCAAAAAACACCATTAAAAGTGCTAAAAAGTGACTTTTTTCAATTTTTGCCCATTTTATTCAATCGCGAATATCTCGTAAACTAAAACAGATAATTAATATCCGATCGCAGCGTCTTAATCTACGGACTATTTTTTATAAGATAGAATAGTTAAAACGGAAATCTGAGAGATGAAATTTTAACTCTTAAGAAAAAATTGTCAAGGGGGGGTGCTTGATACTTTTTTTCGATGATTTTTGATAATTAATATCTCATAAACTAAAAGCCGTAGCAACCAACAAATTGCTGATTATGAAAGACTAGAAAATTCTCTATCCGATAACAATATAAAATAATTATATTTCTAAGAGTAAAAGGTCAAAAAACACCATTAAAAGTGCTAAAAAGTGACTTTTTTCAATTTTTGCCCATTTTATTCAATCGCGAATATCTCGTAAACTAAAACAGATAATTAAGATCCGATCGCAGCGTCTTAATCTACGGACTATTTTCTATAAGATAGGATAGTTAAAACGTAAATCTGAGAGATGAAATTTTAACTCTTAAGAAAAAATTGCCAAGGGGGGGTGCTTGATACTTTTTTTTGACGATTTTTGATAATTAATATCTCATAAAATAAAAGCCGTAGCAACCAACAAATTGCTGATTATGAAAGACTAGAAAATTCTCTATCAGATAACAATATAAAATAATTATATTTCTAAGAGTAAAAGGTCAAAAAACTCCATTAAAAGTGCTAAAAAGTGACATTTTTCAATTTTTGCCCGTTTTATTCAATCACGAATATCTCGTAAATTAAAAGAGATAAACAGAAACGTCTCGCATACTCTTAAACTACGGAAAATTCTCTATAAGATAGGCTAGTTAAAACGGAAATATGAGGGATAAAGCATTTGGAATGCACAGAAAACTGTAAACTCTACATTCACCTTTGCATTTTGTGCATTTCCTAAGTGTCTTAAAGTAGAACACATTTTATCGACGTTTTATTAACATCATTACGGACATTAGACGCGCGGTAATAACATTACGAATTAACATTACAAACATATCGTCATCCATTAACGTTCACTCGTTTGATAAATACCGGCACATGACTTTTTACAATTTTCTGCTTTTCCTCACTCAATTACTCTTGCGGTTGCAAAACATGTCGAAGTCTACGCCAATACAAACACATTTATCATTATATCTGCAAACATAAATTATCATTGACATGGAATTCTTATTTCAAGCGCATATTGTGTTTAATGTCTTTAAAAGTTAATTTAAGCAAAAGTTAACCTATATTATTATATCTAAGTAGGATTCAATGAGTTTACTGTTTGCTCGAGTTTAATCTTCACAAGAACGGCAAACAATTCCTCGTTAACTAACTATCAGATGTGAGCAAAGCTTATGTTTATATGCGAGTGAAAAAGTTTTACGATGGATTCTTTTTAATTCTCGGCCTTTTTATTCTGAAACAGAGACAAATTCCTGTGCCTAGCGCTAAAATTATGGATTTAGATTGGCGAAAATACGAAATGATAAACATTTTAATGGCAGAATTCTGTTTATGGCAAGCGTTAACGGTTTTAATGAAATATTTATCTGAGTGCGAAATTTATTAGGTTTTATTCGTTGAATAAAAATGATAAATTACGACCAATAAAAACATGTCCCAGATTACACAACATATTGCACTCGTTGCACTGATTATATCATTATTAAATCTGTAATAATAATTAACGACTTTTATGTGCTTAAAAAGTTGTGTACGTGAGTTTCTCATGCGCGCAGCATCACAATGAAATTGTAAAAATATGCATAATAATTTCTAGGTTACTCAATCCAGTGTGACTGAATGAAACACTCATAAATCACCTCTTTGTTTTACATGCTTTTACATTTGTATTTTAATGGCGCACCGTGAGAAAACTCATCAGCAAGTCAAAGTAAATATATTTGGAATTAAAATTGAAACAAATTTGTGTTCAATGAAGCAAAGAGAAAAAACCGGTAGACTTCGTAGAATTTTGTGTGTATAGTAGAATCGATGTTTCGATGGACACAGTGGATGTGAATAACTGAATGAAGATGAGCGTTCATGAGAAACGAGTAGCGCAGTCGATCACGTAATTTTCTACGGACGTGTGCATGAGATAATGTTCAACACGTGAATATCGAGTAGGTGCGGACGAGGAGAAGAAGACGACGAAGAAAACACCGGATGCACGTACGAAATAATCTTCTTTCCTGCTAACACACTAAGAAAATGTAAAAATTTATCAATCTTATGATGAAAATTGCTTGTGCGCATACGTCGAAGATATTAAATTTTGTTTTTAGTGTTTTTTGATGATCAGAATATAAAAAAAGCTTCATTGCAAAGTCTGGAACACTTAAACATCATTTTACACTACCAACACATTGTAAACATGTAAATGATCAGTTCGACGCTTCTTCATCATAACCTACAACTCGCGCTACTCATGATGATCCCTTGTGTCGAATGCTAAATGTTTAACATATGCGTGCTTGGCACAATTTATTTACTCGATGGCGTGCGACGCCGCATCATTACTTACCGTCGGCGGCGCATTAATTTCGAAAACAAACCACCGCGATGTCTACCGCGTTTCCGAAGCTTCTGTCTTGAGCGCCGGCGGTGGCCCGTGGTCTCGTTCCTCGCCTGAAGCAGAGCTTCTGGAGCGGGCGCGCTGCCACCCTAATTACACGGCTGCGAAGGAGATGATTATTTGTTTTCTGTGTTTTGCGCGGCAAGTACTTCTCTTCGGAAAGCAAAAGATGAAGAAGAAGTCGGGTTTGTGATTATAGGAGTGCAAGTCGCGCTTGCCTGCTGTCCCAAGACGTTTGCGGCACCGCTAGCTAAGAAAGTTCTTTTAAGTGGAGCTTGTGATGAGCTCCAGATGAGATCTACATGGTAGATAAAAGAGAGATGTCATAAATTACACATAAAAGAGGTAAAAGTAATATTTACCATAAAATATTTTAAATCAAATAAATTTTTTGGATATAATTGTGGTTTTGGGTAATTTTAAACTTTTAAGATCGAAAAAAAAATTTTTGTTGCATATTTTGTGAATTTAAGTATAAAATCGTAATATATCACAAAATAAATAAAATTTACTTAGGTAGCGACGAATTACCGTTAATACTCGCTCGGATATCTTGTATATCGTTGTTAAGTTCCATTGTTCGCGTTTTTACAAACAAATCCACGAGTTACGAAAAATCGTAACTTAATAATAAAATACATAAATTGCGGCATAATTTCGAAGCGAATCACAAATCACAATGGAACAACCAGCCGACGAACACGGCCCGAACAAAATATAATTTGTACCGTACACACCTGCTCCCAGAGAACAAGAAAAAAATCTTATTAGACTTACTTAATCTTGATTCACTGCCTGGTTACATTTTTGAACATACTGTATAGTATATCTTTAATAAACTGGATGAAACGTATGAAATATTTAATTGTGAGTACAACTTTGTTCTTGTTCACCTGTTCACGTGAATTACTTAATATATTTCACAAGGCGTGTTGTCGGGAGAGGAAAACAAAAGCCAAACAAGCGTATTAAACAAAATGGCCGCCTATCACACGCCGTGCGGTGTCGCGCAACGGACGAGCAACGAGGAACTAATTACGTTCTTTCAAAATACGCACAATATTATAAAGCGATTGCACCTGAAGTGACATTTCTTCATTTATTACGCAATGCAGTCAGTCTAATCAGATGTCGTGAATTAGCTACCGTACTTCCGCTTTTCATTTGTCGTCGAGTCGTCGCCATCTTGTTAGCGGTGTCTTTGTTGCAAACGACAAAAGTGCATGTCGGAAGGGTAAAAAACTTTGCAATTATTACCAGTATTACGTTTATTGCGTTTATTACGATTCGAATAGCATGCCTTACGATTGTTACACGTTTTGACGGCGCTGGCAATTAAGCAGTCGGTCATTAGTCACAGACAGTCGTTGACGTTGCACTTGTTGCAATTATTCGACGCACTGAATAAAATAAAAGGAAACACTCACATAACAAAGCAAAAAGAATCGTAAACTCAAGAATAGGCATTCGCCTGTAATTATTTTACGATTTATTAAGTTTTTTGAGTTTGAAATTTTAAAAAACTTTTTTTATTTACTTATTTATTTGCTGTCGTTTGTAGTTATTTATTGGTTTATTATGTTTATTGCTCAGAAACAGGTCCAACGATAGGCAAATATTATAAGTAACGATATAAAAATGATAATTTTAGTGTTTTGAGAGCACAGCACGTGCCAGATTTATAGAAATTGACTTAAGCAGATTTTGACCGATTTATAAATAGAATTTCTTGGTTTGTTGTAGGATGATGTGGATTGACGAGACGCCAAAGAAGTTGAACGACACAGATGACAGCGCCGATTCAGTGAGCAGCGGTGAGGAGCTGCCAATCTGGGTGCGAGGCGAACAAAGATGGGTGTCGGGCGTTGTCGAAGAAACCACATGCTTTGATGTTATCAAAGTTTTACTACAAGATGAAGAAAATAGAGTAAGTTAAATCACACAAATATTTATAATACTAAAGAAATTTTAAATTTTTAATTTTTTACAGGGCAAACACACCGGAAAAGTCGAAGAATACCACATTACTGAACGATGGCGTGGTGTGGAACAACCATTAGATGGCGAAGCAGCCATATTAGATATTTGGAATGCTTGGGGCACTGCACAAACAGAAGTAAGACTTCTTTTTAAGTCAAATCTAAATTATTCACATTAAATGATATTTCTGAGTGTTTTATTTAAAATTTTTGTGTTCTTAGGTTAAAATCTCGTTGAGAAGATTAAAATACGACCGCACATTACGCCGGTCCCGTTGTCGCTCGGATACCAGTCTATGGTCAGATAAAAACTCCTTCAAAACGGTGCACCCTAAGAGATTGACAGCGCTCCAGAACGAGAAACAACCGTCTAGTACCGAGGAGCTTTTAAAGTTGGTATTGGCTCAAGGTGAAGTGATTAGAAAACAACTTAAAAAGCTCAGGTAAGAATAATAAGGGACATAAAATGCTTTCAGAACTTTAAGTCTAATCTAGTAATGTTTTTAGGCACAGTGAACATCAAATTGGAAACTTAGAAGAAAAGACTCATCGAGCCAGGGTACGAAAACATGGCAGTAATTATTTGCTGGAAACTTATCTGAAAGGTTTATCGGAAGCAATTGAACCAGAAACCTCCGAAACACCTTTAGGCGATAAAAACAGTGATAGTGGTGTGGTAACTGAAGGAGACAGTGAACAATCCAATAACAAAGCATCCAATTCCGCTGAGGTAAGTTTAATACATCATTAAATAGACTTAAAAATAAAATTAAATTGATTTTGCTTATTTCAGAGTTCATTTGAAAGATTCTCGTCACCATCTTCGCATGAATTCAACAAAGACCTCAAAGACGACGATACTTCGTCCACAATTAGTGAGGCTACTGTACGAGAACAATTGGATCTTTTTGACAAAATATCCAAACTAAACAAACGCCTACTTAAAGAAGAAGAAGCTTTAGTACGCTTGGAAGCTAACCTTAAGAAACATGAGAAATCTCATAGCGCCACCGACGAGTTGTCGAAAAATCTAACGCAAACTCGTACTGAACTCGCGAAAGGTTCTTGTGAATTGCAACATAATGATGTTGTACTGGAGGAAACCCTGGAAGCCATCACGCATCGACGAAACTATCTGGAAACGTTGCACAAAGATCTCACGAATGAGGATCAAGAGTTTGAAATGTTGCAAACTTTGCTTTACAGGCAAAGCATCAATCAGCACAAGCTCAAGATTCAGAGGCAGCAATTGGAACAACAGCAACAGCAACAACAGCAACAACAATTGCAGTTACAGCATAATCAACAACTGTTTGTACAGTCATATCCGTTGAGTCCACAGTTTCAAAATCAGCAGAGTCATCAAAGATTAGGCGGTTACAAGGCGCATCATACCAAAGAATTGTTAGATACCTTAGTGTAGCACAAAATTGCGACCAATTTTGAAAAATCCAATTGAATTGTTTGTGTTTGGGTTAATTTTATACCAAATATTTGTACCTAACATCGATTTTAATCAGTGTTAATGTGTAAGATAGTGTAATGATACATTTTCAAAGTCATATTTTAGAATGTAATGTCTAACATTTAAAATTTGTGCATTTTGTAAATAAAATTTGTTTGTTTTTTAATCAAAGCCAGTTTTGTGGAAATTTTTGATAAATCTTAGTAGCCTGTGAGTAGAAATTGTTTTACTATTGTTTGATCGTTGGCAGCTCATGCATTTGCACCGTTTTTGATCTTTTTTCATCAGCCTGATTAAATTATCCGCAATTATTTGCATCGAACGTTTCGCTGTTTTCTAAAACCAACGATTAACATAACTCTACTTGCGGTAAGTCGAATATTTGATTAATTTCTTGCATTTTCTTAATATTGACTTTGCATTTGCAGAATCCGAAAATGGCGTCAGGAGGGTCTGATATACCAAAGTGCTTCTGTCCCTGTGGCGATTGCAAGTGCGGGGTCGGCTGCAAATGCACACCAGAAAATCGCATGCCAGGCTGTTGCTGCCAGATTTCAGCATCGAAAGGGGGCCCAGCTGAAGTGTGTCTCTGCAAGTGTGAAGGCTGCAAAGCCGGCACCCATTGCGGCGGCGAATGCAAGGAAGGTACATGTGGCGGCAAGTGCATGTGCTCCTCATTGAGATGCTAATCATCCAACGATGATATGATGTAAACAAGATCAAGACAACAGCTTTATGTAACGTCAACTTTATTTTTCTCCTCAAAATATGACCTTGTTTAATGCAAATAAAAATTAATCGTAAAAACCTGTGTTTTATTTATATTTTACATGTCCCTTATTAAAAATGTTTTCAGGCTTGCTCAAGAAATATTGTGTCACTATCAATCAAGTTTTACACAAATTGTGTTTAAAGATTGATTGGTGAGGAATCCATCTAGTGAAAATGCCGATTTAAAAATCGCTATAAGTTGAAGAGTAAAAAAAGTTAAAAATCACAGCGAAATTCAATAAATTTTAAATAAAAATTTTTACATGTAGCTACCTCCTCACACATTCTGCGATCCGGATACAAATCGGTAAAATTATTTCGATCTTCGCGACCAAAAATCGCTTCAAAATTGCCATTTTACAGTTTTGGGTATCAGGAGAACAGAATGTGCGAGGAGGTGTAAGATTTTTAAAAATTTTGAATTTTGAGGCGCCATCTCGTGGTGGAGTATTGAAGTAACATATTAGTTGTGCTTGCGTTTTTCACAAACAGAGGGCGCTAGGTGTTTTAAAATTCAAAATAAAGAATTGATATTCTTAATCTGAAAACGAATATAATTTGGGAGGCAAAATTAGCAATAAAAATTACTGCAAAAATATTATTTATTGTAAAAACAATGCATTACATAGCGGTAATAAGTAAATAAATAAAATAAATACAATAAATACATTAAATAGTAATAAATAATGAGTAAAATAAATTAAATGCAAGTATTAGAAATAAAAACTGACTAAATATAACAAAATCGCCCTTACAATTGACAGTGTCTGTTCTTTATCACAAATTGATGAAATTTAAGCTGCCATTTTAAAGCAACTAGTCTTTTGCTATGAAATTGCAGGAAATAGAAATCATCCCTTTCTGTATAGAACTATGAAAGGAAACTCCCACAGAACAAGTCATCTGCTTCTTCTTCTTCTTCTTCCTCTTCTTCTTCTTGTTCCTCCTCTTCTTCTTCTTCTTCTTCTTCTTCTTCTGTTGGCTGTATGGTCACTATACAGCATAGGCTATCAGCCTGTTTTTCATCCTGACTTGGTTGGGTAAACTGAAATAAATCAAATCATATCATTAATGAACATACTTTTTCTGAATTGGTGATTAACATCAACCACTCATGATCTTACCTCAATGAATGTCTCAAAATTCACATTACAGACTTAACTGTTTCTCGGCTTTTTCTAACAATTCATTGTTGATTAACCGGGCAACGAAGGAACCTCACATTTGACTTAAGTCGACTTATTCGTAAGTGGTACATCAGCTGTCCATAGTTGGTACAGAAAATGCAAAGAAAAATTCAAAATTTAGTCTTAATGTCATCTACCATAATCCGGCCACAGATGTGTTAAATTCTGTAATTTAATTTCAGTAATATTGTTGGTATTGATAAGATAAAACAATAGTACGTGAGAGTGTGATTGATGCTCGAATGTGTTGCGTGCCGTGTGCAACTTTAATTTGTTTATTCCTGATGAAATGTAGGCAAACCATTAGTCAGTTAAGTGAGTTGGCTGGAATACGTTCGTCGTACTCAACGCCGTCTGAATTTGCACACGGCACCAATGATTTCTAGAACGTGATTATCTCAACCGGCTGCAAAACCCGCGAAGTATAAAACGCCGGTTGCGTTATATCGCCGCATCACAAACCGATAAGTGATAGATCATCTTCAAAGGTTAATACCTCCAAAGTACCAATTCAAAATGGCCGCCACTTCTGAAAATGGTAAGTATACTTAATACTTGAATACTTGATACTCACTAATTTACTTGTTGCTTTTACAGTGTGCTGCAAAGTTGATCAGAAATGCTGTAAAGCTGACTCAAACTGCTGCAAAGACCAAGTCTGCTCCTGCGATTGCAAGAAGGATAAATGCTGCACCATCGACGCTAAATACTGCCCTGAAGATGCCGAATGCTGTATTGTAAATGGCAAACGCTGCTGCATTGAAGGGAAATGTTCCGGTGATGGTAAATGCTGCCCTGAAGGTGCCAAATGTTGTGTGATCGAGGGCAAAAGCGTTTGCGTTGACGGCAAATGCATTCCAACCGGCGGCCAATGCTGTCCCGGTGAAGAAAAATGCTGTGGCAAGGACAAACAATGTTGCAAGGACGGGAAACCATGCTGCAAGAAAGACGACTGTTGCTAAGAAGGCCCTCCAAGAGTCGACATAGTCAGATAGTCTTCTCCATGCCTTCCATTTTCATCAATATCTGTAACATTTTCAATAATTTATGATTATTAGGCTTAATTCTTGACGATACATATTTGTAATTTTAATTTGGTAAATTTGCAGTAGCATGACCAGCCATTTTGCAAAGAAACTATGTATTGTAAATTGTAATGTTAATTTTAAAAATAATGAAATAAATATTTGGTTTTAAATTTTTGTTATTGATAATATTGTGAAGTCAAATATTCAACAAAAGCGATGTCTTTCTCGAACAAATTATAAAATGTTGCATATTTGCACGTTCCGGTGTTTTTCTGCAAGTTCGAAGCTCGGCGAGCTCCGCGAAGAGTCAACAAGCTGAAGTTAATGAAATATGAATGAACATGAGAAGAAAGCACGCGCAAAAGGCCGGCGACGGCAAAAAAGAACACCGCCGGTACTCAAAGACGAAACATGACGCATCATAATTTATGAATTACGACGGCCCGTTAGCATCTTAGATTCTTAGATGTTTGCCATCACCATCGCGTTCGGCATCGCGCATCGAAACGATTCCGAACGCAATCTATCGTGACGTCTGTAACGTTGCTTAATGATTATAACACGGCTCAACAAAAAAAAATTTATTTTTTGCCTAAAGTTTATTTTATGATTTTTGGGTTAATTATGCGCAACAACTACCAGCGAATACCTCATTTTGGTATAAAGTTTGCTTTTGTGATATCTGTAGTAATAATACTCATTTTCAAATCTACTATATAAAAATAAGACTGCTTTTCCTTCCTGTCGCTATAACTCCAGAACGCACCAACCGATTTTCACGGTTTTGCATTTGTTGGATAGGTCTCGGGCTCAGAGAGATATATAACAAAGAAAATAGTAGAAAAATTCGAATAGAAAAGCGGGAAAGCACCAGGGAAAGCACCTGAAGGAACAGGGAAAACATTTGTCATTTCATTGATTTTGTTATTGTAGAAATTACTCGTAATTATTTCTACATGTTAGGTTGGTATCGAGGAGAGAAAAGATTTGATGAAACAATTCGTTAAACAGTTTGGCAATACCTCAGAAGCTTTTACTTATTTGAAAATTTTTTTTCCCAAGTTATCTGAAGCAAAAGTTAAAGCTGGAATTTTTGTTGGTCCGCAAATTAGGCAAATTTACGCCGATGAAAAATTTTCAAAATTGCTGAATCACACCCAAAAAGCAAGTTGGAACAGTTTTAAAGTAGTAGTAACTGGATTCTTAGGAAATAACAAAGCTAAAACTACGAAAAATTAGTTGAAAACATGTTGAAAAATTTTAAGGCCATGGGATGTCTTGCTGGATGTCTTTGAAAGTACATTTGCTTCATCCGCACTTAGATAAGTTAAAAAATAACATGGGGGCATATTCCGAAGAGCAAGGAGAACGTTTTCATCAGGACATCATGCACTTCAAACAACGATATCAAGGCCAATATAATGAAAATATGATGGGAGACTATATCTGGGGTTTATTGAGAGAAAACAGTTATGATCATAAAAAAAGGGCAAAAATGTACACTTTTAAACTATTTTTCACTTTTTTATAAGTTATTTTAATAGTAAAAATTCATGCAAATGATAAATTAATTTATTTGTATAGTTCTATCCTTAATTAAACATAAAAATCCCAAATTTTGAAAAATATAGTTAAATCTGAATTCTGAGTACAGAAGCAAACTTCTTTATGTCATATATTTTTTTTTCGTGTAGTTATGACCTAAATTATCGAAATTAAACCTTTAAACGAAAAGGCAAATTTTGTGTTGACCTGTGTAATCAGGCAAACACCGGCGATTCGCATCGCAAAATATACAAGATATATGGATTATTTTTGCAAATTTTATGTCTCCATTTAGAATTATTCAAATCCACAACTGCATCGTTCATCAATTTTATAGGGAATTGTTTTGAAATACATGCATTTCATATATTACATGAAAAGATTGGAATGCTTACTTACATAAATAGAAGTGTTTCTTGTAATTTAATTATTATCGAGATTAGTTTTTCATAATTCATTTATATAATATTTTAAATGTAAGTTTACACAATTTGATTGTGCTTAAATTAATTGTGCTTAAAATTTCAAATAGAACCTAAACGGTTAATGTTAGAAAAAAATATTACTGAAATAATTGATGTAGAATTAAATTATCTGTCAGAATCAGAAAACAGAATTTCAAAATTTCAAGCTTTAATTTTGAATATAAAAACAAGAAATCTTTTGCCTTTTTTATGGCGAAATATTTGTTCACCAAATGCAACTTTTGAACTAATTAGAATTTTTGAATTCTGTTTTCGGATTCTGAAAGATAATTTAATTCTATATCGACTATTTATGTAATTAATTTACTAACATTGACCGTTTAGGCCCTATTTGCAATTTCAATACAAAAATGGTTTTTACATGCTAATAGGGCATTGATCTACAATTGTGATACTGGTTTCCGATTCAGAATTTAATCTACTTTCAGAATCCAAAATCCGAATATAAAAATTTCAATTAGTATAGAAGATGCATTTGCTAAAATAAAAGATTTCGCCATAAAAAAGGCAAAAAATTACGCGTTTTCATTAAATTTTGCAAATAGGGCCTAAATGCTTAATGTTAGCAAAAAAGTTACTAAAATAACCGATAAAGAATTAAATTATCTATCATAATCCGAAAACAGAATTAAAAAATAGCAATTATTTCAAAAGTTAATTTAAAAATTCAAACTTTTAATTTTAACATTAAAAAGATTGAATCTTTTGCCTTTTTTATGACAAAACCTCTTTTCAGCAAATGCAGTTTCTGTAATAATGAGAATTTTTTAATACTGAAAGTAGATTAAATTTTGAATTGGAAACCAGTAACACAATTACAAATTAAATCCCTATTGGCATGTAAAAACCAATTTTTTTTTTAATTAAAATTGCAAATAGCACCGAATGAGAAAACTCGTCTTGCAATTTAAATTTCTTATCTAGGTTTGATTACGGAGCATTTCAAATCGTTAAAAGCGATTACCGCCCTAAAACTTAAACAGCAAAATTCATTTCGCGAGTCGGCGCAAATTCAAACATAACTTTGGACGGTGACTAAGATTAAGTAATGAAATTCTTAAAGCAGAAGTGCATTATACAATATTTATGCAAACAAATCGTTAGAACTATAAGCAAAATTGTGTTGTCCTAGTCATTAGCTACTTTTAATCGGTCTACTCGTTAAACGCACATTACATCTTAATGTAATGGCAAAAACCCTTTGCCCTTAGTAC
Source organism: Dalotia coriaria (assembly GCF_025399875.1). NCBI lineage: Eukaryota > Metazoa > Arthropoda > Insecta > Coleoptera > Staphylinidae > Dalotia > Dalotia coriaria. Next base: position 9,721,976 of record NW_027045447.1, read on the forward strand.
TTGATAAGAATATCGCATATTTTCAGTCTATATAAATTGAAATCACTGCATTTGAAAATCAGTACAATTAAATCTGTTAAAGATTATTGACCACACTCGCCACACCACAAAATGTAAGTAAAATAATATTTTAAATAATATTTTCTTTTAAATGAACAATTTAAATTAATTTTGTATTGTTTTTTGTTCTAAAAAGCTTAAAATGGAATCTTCTAAGTCAAAATCACCAGCAAAAAACACCACTACTCCAATTGAAACCTGCAAACACAAAGATGCAGATTGTCTGTGCAAAAAGAAGAAAAGTTACGCTGAAAATGCCTACACCAACGGATTTATTCTAGCTACGGCCGCCATGATGAACGATTTGGAAGTGGTACGGAAAGCCAGAGACGCCGCCATCTTGGCCAGCTTAAACTCACCCTGAACTTCAAACCAAAACGACTAAAAAACTCATCATCGTAATATTAGTCTTAAATGTATTATGATTTATCGATAAACATTAATATATTTTTATCACTCTAAATGTCTCTTAATTGGTGTTCATATTGCATTCAATTTTCCAGCAATTCCAGCACTAGCAATGATTTATTGACAGACTAGTTATCTGCCAAATGATTTGATTTGAATGCAGCTGTACACCTCCGGAGCTTGTCTCGCGCCGTGCTTAATTCGCAAACGCGAGAATTTGCATTTTGCGTCGGGCATCGGGTTTCGCATTAGAAACTTCCCGTGCGGTGCAGATTTATTGCATCGCGTGGGATAGAAAGTCAAGTCGCTAGTCAAAGACACAAGCGGCACACATGACTCTGGATGCAGGATGCATGAGTAGAATGCAAACGAAGACTCATGCCTCCTGGTCACCTGGTTAATGTTTACTGGTTTTACCACTTCTTTCCTCAAAAATGATTTGATCAATTCACATTCTCGTTTTATTTTGTACCAAACAGTTTTATGAAAATAAAAGTATAATAACGTAAACAAATTTCTAAAATTAATGAGTTATTATTAGGCCATGGCAATCACTGACCTACTCCAACCACTACCAAGCAAATCCAATGTAACCGAATACTCCTCACATTTATATGAACATGCAAAACGTGTAAAACAGCAAGTACTCACATAAACCAGTCGAAGATGAAATATTATATCAACACTAGAAGACTATCAATCATAACGACATAACCTGCCAACTACCACGATGCTCAAGTCGTTGAATACTGCAACAAGTTTACAGTTCACGCTCATATTCGCAAACTAGATATCACTTGACTCGCTTGACTTCTATTTGATATTGGAATTCAATTTGCTTGTTGACTTGCATGAGAATCTTGGAATATCTTGGATTGTAATGTCGTTTAATGTCAACGATATCAACATTCAAAACACAACATTCCATGCGTTGGTATTTTTGTTTTTAAAGTTATAATAGGTTCTTCTTGGTTACATTAGTTTACTTTTGCGTTTGCAGTTAGTTTTTTTGTGGTAATTCGAAGCGGTAAAGCGTTCGAGTGAACGCTTCTTGTATGTAGCCACTTGGAAGGCTTCACTTTTTATTCAGATTTCAATTTGAAACCTACATACAAAGCGTGTAAACTAATTTACTTAAAAAGCAAATGACATTAATTATTTATTATGACGATTTTTACAAAGTGGTTCGGTGCAAATGTAAATTTATTGCGTTGGTTGCATGAATCATCGATGGAATGGTTATTATCAATATTTTTTGCTTGCCTTTTGTTATGAGCGCCATGTTTACCCACTGTTTCATAAATGTTTGGTGTTTTTATTTCGGGCTCATTGTTCTACACGCATTACTACGCGTGCATCACAAATAGCGAAACGAGCATGCATTATTAATGCGCTTCGAAATATTTATCAGTTTTGCGCTGTGTATGCAAATCAGCGCGAATCGCAAACAATCGCAAGCTACATGCAACGAAACAAGATGGCCGCGCGCAAATTTATGTTTTTCTCGTTAAATGCGATTTTAGATTTACAACTATTAGGGATAGTAATTGAATTGTATTTGTTGCACTGGTTGGAAAAGATTTCGTCCGGTTTAATGAGTCTTAGGCAAGAGTTGTCGAGTGAAATATCGCAAAAACTAGTTGCGATGTACAGTTACTTCAATCCAGATGCATTATTAACGTCCGCGTGGCCGTGGCAGTAGTGGCACCGCACGAAGTCGAGGAATATACTGCTGCATGATAGCAAAACACGTCGTCGACATCGTCTACATGCAAAACCAGCAAGACGTATGAGTTTTCATCCTGTAGCTTGCAGTCACGCATTTGATACAGGATTTAATATTTCAGAATTTCCTGCATGCAAACATCTTTACTTTATCAAATTTCTAAATTTTGGATTTGAAATAAATTTGGGTTTTAATAAATTAAGTGTAAATCTGGATTTGTAGTCTATAATTTGCAATGTTTTTGCGTTTGACGTAGAAAGTTGCTTTCATCATTTCACTCCAGTCTACCAATTCTTTTTTTGCGTGGCCAAGAAACGCACACGCAGTCTAGATGAGATTTACGACTGTTGTTAACGTCTCTGTACTGGCTGAAATACATTCGAATAGGAATTCGCGCAGCGCTTGATCTTCATTTGTTCATTCATAGATTCGAATTCAAGTCCACGGTGAATGAGCCCAATGCCAATTGAATTGTTAATTTGGAATACGGTACGAGAGGAACGTTAAAATATCGACGGCAGGAAGACAATAACATTCAGCCGCTTGAACGTTAAATTGTTCAAAGGTTCGTGTAGGCGACGAATTGCAAATTCCTTGTACGGATAGGAAAAAAGTTGAAAATTACAGTATGTGACTAGAACTTTGATAATTAATAAATATACTACAGCAGCCAATTAATAGATTTGTTAAATTAGTTATAAATTGTAGTGCTGAGCGGTAAATTCAATTATTTCGTTTAATTTTATGTTGTTTTTATGGGTAAATTTTACCGGTGTTGGATTTTACTACATGTTGAAATGGTTTGTAGTTGTTGGGTGGCGGTGGAATCGATCGATGGCGGGGGCCTGCGCTTTAGCATAAAAGCCGCTCGCCGGGAACAGATTATTCACAACTCAAACCACCTCTGGAAGTGTTGTGTTTTACGTCTGAAGAGAAGACAAATAAATTTGTGCCAAAATGCCGTCTCCATGCGATTCCTGCAAAGGTAAACACAATATATCAGTATAAGACAAATTAATTATAATCAAATCAATTGCAGACACTTGCACTGATGGCAAGGGCTGTGGTAGCGACTGCAAATGCGGCGACGATTGCAAATGCGGTGATCATCATCATTCTGGTTCTGGTAAGCATATAATTAAATAATTATTCTGTTTATCATCAATTAAGCAATATTTATTGTCAATTACACTCATTTAAACCCACGATTTCTACAGAACTATGCAATAGTTTAATTTATGCTTATTGTGTTTTAGGTGATGGATGCTGCAGTGGTGAAAAGAAAGAGTAACTTCCATCAACAGATATTTGAAAGTAAATCCTATTAAGAAGAAAAACGATAAAATGTAACCGACTTATTATTTATTAACCATTAAAATGCTTGTACCATCTTAAGTAGAAGAAGCATATTACGGCTTTTTACGGCTATGATTATTTTATACTTGTTTATCGCCAAGACATTCCTATATCTAATTATACTTTGCAGACGAATGAATTGTTCTGTAATACATAACTGTTACGTTTGTTGATTATTAACTTTTTATGTTACTGTATACGCATAGTTCCTGCTGCAGTTTGCGCTTTAAACAACTGTTTAACGATATTTTAAGTAACTAAACGTTTGTTAATACGTTCGCGAACATGTTTTATTATACTGCATAAAATTTTATTTTTTTATTTTAATTCATTATCAAATTGTGAAAATTATGAAAGAAATATAAACTTGTATTAATATAAGCTTTATCTGGTCAAAATTATAAAATATAAGTTATCAAAAACATTGACAAACTGAATTCACCATCCTGTAGAGAATTCAATTTCTGGAATTCTGATTGTCCCGTTTATTTTCTGAAATATTGATGGTAATGTTAAACTGACTAGATATATTTCATCACTTCGACAAACTCCATTGATTTTTATTTCATTTTTCATTTTGGCCTTGCTAAAAATTATTTTTTTGGGACAAAAATTAGGCAAGTGGCTCAAATATATCAAACAAATCAAATTTATTATGAAACTGAAAGAACTGCAAATAACCAAATTTAAAGTGACATTCCTGGAATTGATGGAAAACCTGATGGTAAACCTGATGGTAAACCTGGGAAGTCGGATAAGTTAGGTAAGGTATCTGGAACATTTGGCATGTCTGGCACTACGTTTCCCACAGAAAGTAAGGCTTGTAATACAGTTACCAGAATCTGAATAAGAACCTGCAGAAGTCCCAACACAGCGTTCTTTACTTCCTCAAATCCTGCAGTAACTGGAGCCGCCATTATAGGGAAGTTCTCCATCCATGACAGCACATAATTAATAAAGGAGTAAGCCATTTCTCTTGCGGCGGCTTCCAAGAAAGCTTTGAAGAATAACATGAGCAGTTTAATTTCGTGGTAGATTGAACTGACAGTGTTCAAGTTCTCGTTTGTGACGTTCGTGCCAAATTCAAAACTACTGCTGATAAGGGTCCAAGTGGACACGACAATATTCTTAGCTGCATTGCGTAAATCTTCTTCCTGTTGAAGACTTTGCCAAACATTGGTGAAGTATGCTTTCGAAGCATCCAGGAAAGCTTCCATCTTATCTAGGACTACTTGGAAATTACTTTCCATTTCTTGTTGAATTTCATCAAGCTTTGCCAGCATGACGGTTTTAGCTTCGGCGGCAAAAAGTTTGCTCTTATTGATTAGTGCGCGCGTAGCATTAACGAAAGTGGCGCATTTCTCGGCAGAATTCTCGCTTAGATGGTCACGAGCCAGTTGGATACCTTCGATGAAGTCTTCAAAATACTCTTTGAATTTACCATTTTGGCCAGCCAGCATGCCATCAAGTTGGCTGCTAAAGGAAAGGTCTACACCCAGATTAAGATCAAAAGCATGGCCGCACGCCAAAATGGCAGCTAGTGCAAGAAGGAATCTCATTCTGTGAACAAGAATTAAATATTAACAGTGAATATATATTATATTAAACTGTTGGTACTCACACTGCAGATTGAAGGGTTCTCTGATACCCAATTGCCGGATGATAGCATATTTATACTAAAAAGTGTACAGAAATGCAAATCCTGGATTAAAACACACACGTCAAATTTATAATCCAAAACTGACGACATTCACTAATGAATATAAAAAGACAAACAAAATTAAAATAAAATAAATATTATCAGGATGCGAAACATAATTGTAATCCGTTTTCATAATATTTACATTCCGCCCGTGTTAGTAGCTGGTTGGCCAAAATTACCAACGTAACAACAAAAATTATAAAAATAAAATTAATATACAGAAGTCCTTCGCATACGTCAATTAGCATTGTAGAGATTTAATGTAGATTAAATACTTTTCACAAAACACGTACAAGTCATGTTTATAAAATCATTTAATTATTATTAAATATTCTCAGTAAGTTATTATACAATCAAACTCATGCACTTCATATACATAAAATAGTAGTGTAAACTATAAAACAAATTAACAAATACAATAAGTATAGTGTACGACTACGGACAATAACAAAACTCTAATCATAAACTATTGGCAGACAATACAGAAAAAACTACAACAGAATTAAATACAGACTATAACATTTATGTACAAGACATTTATCAAACTTTCCATTAATAAAACACACACTGACGAATAACTAAAACATTTTTAAAGTTTATCTATACTATAACTTAGGTAAGTACATGTTTTAATTAAGTTTTGTGATTAAGTTATTGCTGGTTAATAATTCATGAGACATGCAGTGGCTCATCAATGATTACTGTTGGCCTAAAACAGCACCAAAGACGAAATTAATAAATACTGATTACTGATGCGGTGTAGATATGTAAATAATGGAAATGTTTGTGATGGATGTGTGAGAATAGATTAAGATAGATATTATAAGTCGTATTGCATGGAGGAGGCTCTTACATCTCGCCGAATGTAATGCTTTTTTGGTGAACCAATGATCTGTGATGCATATTACCGTTGCCGGTGGCACTGCCGTTTTGAGCATTCTTTAGGATGCCATTCGGTGCGGCCGCCATGTTGTCGACCTTCTTCATATCCGGTGCAACGTTAATTTTGACACGATTTGTAAGTACCTTTGAAAGTGCATCCAAATTGAGCTGTCGGTTTGTGTTGTTGTTCACTGTTATTCGAACCGAGCCAGTTTCGTCACTCCTGATTTGAGGTGTTGAATGATTCAATAGATTTTCCTAAAATCAGTACAAGTAAATTATAATCATGTGTTTAAACAGTCTACCGTCATGTACTCGTATTTATCTCATAATTAGTTGACTAATTTTACCATTGAGTCAGTGCGTCGCCTTAAATTCGATCGGTTCAACGTCTGCGCCAACTCTGATGCAAATTGAGAGTTGATTGGTTCCTTATTGGAATCTGCGGCGCTTCCGTTCAAGAAGTCAAATTTTCCAGGCGTTTTTCTACTTGCACCAGCATATTCACCGATTGTGACGTTGCTCAGAGGTTTCTTGGCGGCGTCGAAAGAATCGGGGTGGAAGTAAGTCGACGGTGGTTTCGGATTACTCGCTGGATTGTGTATCGCAAACGAGTCGAGCGATTCCATTTCTACGGCGTCATTGTGATGCGTGTTGGAAGGATTGTGACTAGTCGTACGGTTGACAGGCTTCTTGGGAAGAGAACGCGGAAGCGTTGAGTTTGAATTCAGCGACAAGGTGTCGTAATCAGGTGTTGGGCAAGGGGGTGGTTGATGGAAAGTTGAAAAACTTGAAAGCGTGCTGGTCTTTACAGGTACCGGCGGTGGTGGCGCTTTTTGTTTCGGTTTCACTATATTAAAGGCACCTCCTGAATTTGCAGCACCAGACATTGGCAACTAAAATTTATAAAAATTTAATAAAGTTGACATAAGAATTATAATACAAATATATTTACGGGTGGTGGTGGAGGCGCTGCATCCTTTTTATTATGTATGGTCAAATCAGTGAAACAATTCGGTTTATTCTCATTGCCTCCATTCGAATTGTTTATTAGCTGGGTTAATCTGTCTGTGCTATCTTGGGAATGTCCATTTGTACGATCCTGTGCAGAAAACAATACAATTTAAATAAGCATTTAGAAATTTCTAATTAACCAGCTTACTTCATAAGTCTGTATGATCACAAGCGGTTTCCCAACTTTATTACAACTATTATTATTGCTCATACTGAACCACCGACGCACTGCAATTGTTGTGAATGCACATGCACAAAAGGAAAACTAATGAAAACTGCACTTTTCAACGATTTTATAGAGCTACTTAATGGCAAACTAAGCCAACACTTAAATGTGTTAAGTTTTGAAGTAAGTGCGTTTCGTCTATTGTTGAAAAAACAACTGAGTCGTTTATTATTTACAAACGAATCGTTCGTAGTTCGTACGCGGTTCGGTTCGCTTACACAACGACACGACGACGACTTTGGAAGCCGAACGAACTCGCGGCGGTAAGGTAGAAAAAAACCATGCACTGGAACACAAACACACGCGAACTGCAAACGCGACGCGAAACCACGATGATGTACAATGCGCCAGCGATTTTCAACTTGTAAAACGGCGAATTTCCACCTTTAATATTAATAATAATAATAACAATAATAACCACCGGCAATAATAACTACAACAATATTTACAACCGCAAAGTACTTAAACCTCTTGGATTATTTATTATTTCGTATGTTATTTCGTACGATTTCAACCGACACGGATGTTAATCCATAATTATTATTATTGCAAGATTACGAAATATTCACTTAGAATGTAAACGAAATTTAGTTCTTCTTTTTTTACCAAAAAACTAAAACACTAAACGATTAACAGAATGAATGAGTAAGAATATAAGATAAAAAGAAACAATCGGCGGTTATATAGTCAGGTGAGTTTGTTCAAGATACGCGAGATTGTATTATCACTAACTTGACGCCTATTTATGGCGCGTAATAGCGTACACGACATACCTTATCGAAATAGTTGTGTCAGTGAGTGCATTGTTAAAAGCAGCAACATTGGTACGCGTTGCAATAATATATCTAATGAACTTTGCTTGTTGGTTGTGCTAATATTTACAAATGCGTACCATAATTGAAGCAACTACGTAATTAAAGCATTTTTATGAATAAACTAATAAATTGGCACATTAAGACATCAATTTAAATGTTAAACACTTTGAATTGCTCAGAGAAGTCTTAATTTTTGTTGTTTTGATTTGATTCATTACGCAACTTGTTAAAAGTTCATAATAGATTGAGAAATGAATGAAACAAATGAAATCGCATCACTTATTAAACTGTGTGTGCACAAATCTTCTTTAAGTTTAATTTAAACAATGAAAACATTATTTGTACAGAGTGTTACATTAATATTACCCAAAATTACATCTAAAATTATTTTTCTTAAATGATTATTTTCTGCAACACTCTGTATAAAGTCTCATTGTTACAATTTAGTCGATGAGCACACGACCGTATGGGTAACAGACGTGCGCGCCAATGAAACACAATAAAAATAATGGAATATTGTAATTCAACGCGAAAAAGCAAAAATCATCCATTCCCGCGCACGAAAAGTGAAAAGAAAAGCGCAACGCGACGTAAGAGTTACGCGTGCTCGTCGTGCACACAATTGAATTGAAGTCGCACGCTCACTTTGGATCCATTCTCAACTAGCTGAGCATTCAACATCAACGGCAACATGAAACCCGCATATTATAATATGTATTAAACAAAACTCGCGCAAAAACGCCAGTATTATGCGCATCATTCAAACAAAAAAATAAAGAATCCACCCGAAGAAAAGAAAGAAAGTAAAAATAAAATGTGAGAGTGGGTGCCAAGAAACGAAAGTAAAATTAACAATTGAATCGGATTTTTTTCGGCTGCGGTAATCCGTAACATCAGATAATTATGCTTGTAATTCCTACCTGCTTATCATCGACGCTATCTGCCGGCCCGTTAGACTTGAACATCTTCTTGTGCGCCTTGCGAAACTCATCCATGAGCTTGTGGTGCTGTTGTTGTTTTTCCGTGTCGACGTTCTTCATAAGATTTTTCTTCATTTGCAACTGCTCGTCGATGGATAATGTGTTATCAACCTTTTGTTTCTGTAATAATAGTAGGATAAAAAGTACGGTGCATTGAATTTATTGAAATGCGGTTATTACCTCTGATCGTCTTAAAAGCTCCTGGGAAATGGCACTGGAAAGGCTTGTGGCTGCAGATTGCGTACTGCTGCGGCTCGCTGAGCTCGTATAGCTGCTAATTGAAGGCGTTTTCGATAGAGCTAATTTTTCATGTGGTGGATTAGGTAAAAGTGGTTTTGTTGTCGATTCATCGCTTCGATGAATTTCGACGACGACAGTTTTGGTGTCCGGTGGGTTCGGTGGCTCCGGTTTGCAGTCCTCGAAGCTGCTGGTGCCATTATTCTTGATGGTCGTGCCGTGCTCGGAGAGATTGATAATCGTCGGCTTGTAGAAGTTGCCCCTATCGCACTCGGCATCGATGTCGTCCCATTCGATCTTCTCCCACTTCTGCTTGCTGTTGGCGCGTTGTAGATGCGCGAGACGATCCTCCAAGTCCATCGACTCTTCCTTGACGATCGACAGCCGCTTGGAATCGGACCACGAGGGACTCTGGTCGCCAGTCACTGAACTCGCCGAGCTGTTGTAGCCGGACGACTCGCCGGGGAAGAGCTCGGAGCCGGCGGACTTCCGCACGACAAGGTCCAGCTGCCGCGAAGACTTCATCAACGCCACCGCTTCGTTGAAAGCAATATCGCCAAAATCCACGCCATTGCACGCAAGGATTTGGTCGCCGGGCCGCAGGCCAGCCTCACGTGCAATCCCACCCTCCTTGGTGAACTGGATAAAAATACCCGGTTTCCAATCGGGGCCTTTGCATATTCTAAATCGAAGATGATCGTTAGATCGGCCATGCGTGCGATCGTTAAAATTTACGAGCTTACCCGCATCCTAATTTGGAGCGCGGCGCGACTTGGATTGTGATGCGGACATCATGATTCTTCTCGCCTAATTGTGGCGAGGATCGTGTCGACGAACTACAGTCTGATATTATTTGCCAACTTAATGGATCACCTCGTTTTCTAAATTAAAATAATTTGCAAACAATCAAAAATCACATAATCTACTTAAAAATCACTTAAGTAATTTTACTTACTCTTTTACAGGAATCATCCCAACACCTGAAACAACAACAAAATTTAATCCCAAGCGTCAATATTCAATAAATTTCAATAAATCCTTCAGCAGCAACTAAAATTATTGCCTACTTTAAGTGAAATATGATTCTCCGAACACCGTGTTATTATCCTTGCCAATTGCACAAGAATTGCTCAATAATCAACCTCGTACTCGCCTCGGGTCTCGCAGAACCACTTTAATTAACATGATGCGTTTTCGCATTACATTCGGGAATGTAATATAGCCCTAATAGAATAAGCGAATGTGAGGCGCACTCACATGAAAATTATTATTGACAGAATTCATGCCTTGACTTCATTACCGAGCGCATGGCTTTAATAACCGGCTGAAAAATGATACACGATGCGTTTGATTTGCGGGCAGATTAAAGGATGATTATTAATGGTCCCCGGCATCGTCAACTGCAAATTACATTCGATAATTCATGCATACGCTCAACACGGCCTTAGAAAGTATATCCAGCTCAAGAAAATATTATCATTTTTAAGCCTGCCCTGTACTAATGCAATTATGCATTTAAATTAGGATTATAGTCATATTAGAAGTGGAACAAAAGAAACTTCTATCTTAAGATAAGTCAAACGTTGGAGAGTTTTGTTTTTATTACTCTCGTATGACTGAATAAATATTATAATTTCATGACGAATCTTCTTTGTCATGTTGCTCTAAACTACCAGACATGGTAGGCAGATATAATTTAATCAAGCAGGATGTTCCAGAATAAATTCTAAACATCCTTTTCGAATTGTAAAACATCCACGCTGCATTGTTACATGTTACAACACACACACAACGAGTACGATTTGAATGAAATTCCTTTCAATTTTATCCGAAATTAGCGGTAATCCAATTTCGAGCGTAATTTGCGTTGCAAAATTACATTTTGGAATCTGAGAAACCGAAAATGTGGTTCGAGATTACAACAGTGCATTGTGCAGGCGCAGGCCAAGTGCGCGTGAAAAACCCGACAATTTGGCGCTGAATAGAATTAGGTGTTATGCCGCTTCGCGTTATGAAAGCGCCGCCGCCGGCCGGCGAGTTATATGCATTGATAATGTCTTCCGGTACGTCAAGGTGATTCGAGTACACTTGCCCGACGAACCGTGCAGCAAAACCAACAACTAAACGCCGCGAACACATTCGTTCTAAGCGTGAAGAAAAACATATTTCAGCAAGAACCAATTTTGTAGGTTTTAATCATGACAGCAATGACATTTAGTGTATAAACTATAACCTTAATTGTAATAATATACTTACTTCGGACTTTCAATGCGAGATGAGTGTGATTCGAAATCAATTGCAGCACCTCCTTGTGCACGGCGTCTTCGACGGTGAAGCCGTTGATGCGGACGATCTGATCCCCGACCTGCAAGCAGAGAAAATCGCGATTGTAATAAATTAGATCTCAATTAAAGGCGCGCGTACGCGCAACGCTGGTATTTTAATTAAAACGACGGCTGCCCTTATTTATCGCCGGCCATTATTTTCGCACGGCGCGATGCCGCGATATAGATATAGATTTTATTTGTGCGTTTATTGGATGCCCGGTTTTATTTCATTGAACCCCAGCCGCAAGGAGCCAAGGTTATTTCTTGCATTCCTTGTAATTCTGTACAATACGCAAACGCAACAAGTTACATCTTACATGTTTTCTCAAGCAGAAGAAAAATGTTCGCATCACTAAAAAGTGTCTTCTCACTGTACGGGTAACATGTCAACAATTCCTCATTAATTTTCGCATACGAGTGAAAGTGGATTATAATAAATATTAATTAAACTCGCGCACACGTAATTCTCTGATTGTTTTTTTGCTTGGCATTGTTTGAAGATGATTGAAATTTGTGTGGTAGAGTGACGTGAACAAGAGTCAACTTTTAAAAGACAATTAGCGATGAAACAAAGTAGCCCCGGCGTAGCGCGGATACTTAGCCTAGCCTGAAATGAGCAGCATTATTAACATTGACCTTAACCGGTCGTTACTTGGTTTCTTCAAGTTTCTCGAAGTAGCATCATGAGCGGCCGCATGTCATGGTATGACTGCCACGCCATGAACCAATACAACCAGTAGTTGCAGTACGAAACCAGCCTGAAGAGTAAACTCCAGCAAAAACTGACCAACAACGACGGGTTGTTAGAGCATTGAAACGCTCAAATGTCTTAGTCTTAAACAAGTATTCTTGTTATTCTCAAGACACATTACATATTTTAATATAGTGTATCTTGTTAATGTGTTTTTTGTAACCGATGACGTTTAGAATCTTGTAGTAAAGTGACTTATGACGTCTGAAGTCGTAATCATCAACGCAACAAGAATTGAACTTCCTGTGGTGGCCGGTCATGAACTTAATGTGCTTTTTACACCTTTATCTTTTGCTTTTTACGCTCACCTTCCGTCCATTACAATGCTAAATAAGTCGAAGTAAAAGTACGACTTGCACTTGTCATGAAGCATGACTATCATGAAAACAACTGACTAGATAACACTGCATTCAAAGATTCAACCATTACAACCAATCAATGCTTAACTTGGATGTGTCATTTTTCCAATACGATCAATAGCACAAATTGCAACCAACCGGGAAGTGAATTCTACAATCGTAGACAAAAGCAAGCGACTACAAAAGCTCAAAGCTTCAATTCATGTTTATTGCATGCAAGTTAAATCCACCTTCAACGTTACAGTCAGTTATGGCAAAGTTGTCATAGGGATTTAAAAATTTGAATGAAATAAGAACTTATGGTATTGCGGTAACGTTATGGAAACGCTAGCGTGCCTTCGAGAATCGCGATGGCGATGTGAAGTTCACCTTCCGACGCCAGAAGCCTCGAAACCACCACCACAAGAACAGAACACAAGTATCATACAAGTACTGGTACTTATAATCGTGCATTGGACGAAATTTATGCGTTGCGGGTGTTCCTCCACTCCGTGCTATCTGCACACTGTATAATTCATCGGATTATCTGTGTATTATTGTGTTGAGTTGACTTCGTGATCGTTTGTAACGGTATCACGAGATGAATTCAATTCTCGGCGCATATACAGTTTTACACAAAAGTGTAACAATTTTTATACGATATTTATTTATTTATTCATCTCAGCATGACTTTCTCCAATTTGTCGCCGGAGGTTTAAGCTGGGCAATTATGAATCGAAATAACGATAACAATAAAACACCTGTACTGATTATATTGACGACAATTGCTCATAATAATGCTCGTACACTCACGAAACAATGAATCAACGTGGGCACATAAACACGACCACTCATCGCATTCTAGTACAACTAAAAATTCGATAACCAGCTCGCAAACGACGAGTGATTGATATTCGCTGTATTTGATGCGGCGTTTTTCTCGGGTGAAAACGCGGAGGATGCATTTGCTATGAATAGCAACAGGAAAAGCTCGCAATGCGTTTGAAGAAGAGAAATGTGTCTGCATGCCGAAAAAACATGAATGCGAAATGAATACAAACGTAATGTAATCCGTGCTCATGCTTACATTTGAATATAAATCAGCGAGTGCGAATTGTATTGAAGACACACACGGCGCACACGCCGGACGCGCACATGGCGGAGGCGAAGAAAGTTAATTAAAATATGCATTTATGCAGGAGCATACACTGCAGATCGCACACGCGCAAGATTTAAGTTAAAGAAAATCAATTTGAATACCTAATAGTCTACAACTGAGCTACAAGACATTTTTATTCACGTTTTCACACTCAATTTATAGATTATTGACTATTATTTTATTTTGAAACATTCTGGTGTAAAAGTAGTTTTTGTGTTTAAACTTTTTATGTAGCTCCAGCGTTCGCACAGGAAATAATGTTTATTTATCTTTACGAGTACGCACAAAGAGCAGCAGCAGGTGAGCGTAATAATAACACAGAGCGTTAGATCAGATGTGGAAAAAATTACGAAACGCATCAATTACCATCCGCTCGCGTCGGATACATTCGACATTAAATAAATTATCAACTCGCGAAATTTAATTAAAGCACAAAAACACATAAACAAAATGACAGAGTACATATCCTCTCAGTTTCCGAAAGTAATTGATTAAATTATCTGCGATTAAATTACAATTAACTTTCTAAAAAACAATTACCGTTTAATATTTTACGCTTTAAAGTAAGAGCAGATTACTTTTTTATTATGGCGCGAAGAATCGGCGCCAGCGCCACCCGAAATGCGTTTATTATGAGATAAGACTGCTGCCAGAATTAATTTAGCAGTTTATTTGCAAATACTATGCATTGATTATTTCAGGTTGGGCCATAAAAATGTTTTACTGCTGACAGCTCCGGACGCATCAAATTTGCACTAAAATGTAAATTTAACACTCATTTCAGTAGGTGCTTTTTATTATTATTTTTTTGTAGTCCTACCCACTTAATACGTTAATTTAAGTTACCAGTATTTTTTCTTCTAAAAGAAAATTTCAATATTACAAATTTTGGACAAAAAAAAGAACATTATGAATGAAATTAAATGAATAAACATTTAATTTTATAGTTTAGGTTATGTTACCATATACCCCTCTCCCTGATTAATATTTATTAAGTTTTACCTTTTTAAATTATAAATCACTTATTTAGGTAAATGTATAAAGAACTTTGCTTACCCTTAATCCTTGCCTATGAGCCTCCGAACCAAGCTCAATATGCGTGACGAAAAACCAGTACCATGTTCCCTCCCACCTCGGATACTGAATCCTAAATTAGGCCCATGACGACATCCACTTAACCCTGGCGGCGGCAACGCGCTTATATTCGGTCTGACAAGTCGCACAGTCCTCACGCGATTAGATTGTCTCGTTGAAGAGACAACGCTGCCGGACATCGTGTCCGACGACATGGCCGACATCCCCGACATCGCCGACATGGCGGACATACTGGATCCACCGCCGCCATATTGAAACGGATGATGCATCGCCATCGACGACTGATGGTGGAGATAATCAGACATCAACATTCTAAAAGTAAAATTATTCAATTAAATACATATAAATGAATACAAATGAATACAAAATACAAAGAAGTGAAAGAATGATACTATTAGCATGTAATAAAATTATAAAGTTAAATTTTTCTGCAGAGACGCAACTTTTACTTTAATTACGTTGATGTGGTATTGTTTAAAAATAAAGTAAAAATATTTTGATCATTTTGCGCATTACATATTACGCAAGGCACGTAATAAATAACAGTATAAGAAACTATTATTGTTAATAGTTACGTTCCATCACAAAACAACTCATCATGTGTGATTAAAGTTTGAATAAATCATTATAAACGAAATGGTTTTTGGGTTTTGTTTTGTTTCGAGTTCAATGAGCATTAATTTGCATTGTAATTTTCATTTATATGACTATTTTGCTTTAGAACTCAAAGTAATTTTTAATGCGCGGTGAATGTACCAAAAAAATTTCTTTTTCTTTTGTATTAATTCATGGTTGAAACCATAATCAACAAATAAATGGTCATTCAGTTATTTCATTTTATACTTCACGATATAATAATTTAAAATTCGTTAATTTTATTTATAATAGCAAATTGCTTTCCATATTAATCGAAACATTTCGCAATACTAATTGGATTTGATATTCGAAAACGTAAAATATTTTCCCATCGTTTAATATCTTTTAATCACAGTTGAAATCTTTCTAAACAATAGCTTCGAAGACGAAAATAAGAGTTTAAACGGTTAAATGAATTTTAATTGAAATTTGTTTGTCTGTTAATTTCCACATTAGCAAGTTTACTTGTTTATCCTTTTATAGTATCCTGGAACTAAGTTTTCCATTAACCGATTCAACGACGAGTAATTAGAAAGGCGCGAATTGAAATTCAAAGATGTGTAATTTTCACCCGTTTCACATTTTGCCACATCGCATCATTGCATTGCCGCGGCGGCGACGTTGTAAACAAAAAGAAAATCTTATTTACGCAGTGAGCTAATTCTTATATTGTTCGCGCTGGGAAATGACATAAAGCGCCGCCAAAAGTACAAAAGTAGCGCTAAGTATTGCACTTTAAAACGTATTAAAGCGGCGCAGTAAATTTAAATTGAGCAAAACTGTAGTTAATTGAATTGTAATGAAAGTAAAGTGGCTAGAATTATTTATTAATAAGGAAAATTCAATAAATCGATCAACAGATGGTGAATTTCTTTTCACACTGCGTATTTTCACTGCGTTTTATTGGATTATGTTCAATATGACTAACAAACGCACTTCTCTTTTATTCTCTATTTTATCCTACTATATAATGACTAGAAACAAGTGCAACTTATCATTACTATTAAAACAATAGAAGCAAATTAATCTCATTTTCAAATTTCCTTTTATAATGAAAATGAAATCTTGAAATCAAAAATTGAATAGAATAAAATGAAACAAATGAATCAATAGAATAATAAGAAGAGAATAAAACCAGCCTAACCAGTAATTTCCGCCGCAGTGTTCCAATTTCTAAGCCTGATGATTAGATCAATACACAATATTAATTTCTATTTCTAATTCAAATTCAGCCTTTGCTTTTTGATAAATTACAGCTTCTTTTTATGCACTCAGCTAATAAATCAAGCTGCATCACAGTGATCCAATTTTCATTTAGTTTCTTTTATTTTTTGCATTCAATGCGTTTGGAATTTTCATTGTGTTGTATTTTAAACCTGTTGAATTGAGAGAAAAGTGCGCACGCTTGGAAAGTGAATTCGTGGAAATAGTTTTCTCATTAGCTACTTAATTAGATATTAGTAGGTATATAATTCAGTCTATCATTCAAAATACAAAAATTGCATTTTGTGATTTATTAAATGTTAAAACTCGCTTAAAAATCAGAAAAACTTCAAAATCTGTAAAAATATAAAAAATTTGCAAGAAAATTTTTGGTTTGTTCCAAATTTCACTCCACTGAAGAATATTTTTGCTCGATGTTGTATTTATTAATTCGATTACCATTGATTTTCAAAAATAGGTCATCATGCTCGTAGAAAAAGTGAATTGTGCGCGTGTTTCGTGTTACTTATTTTTTTCTGTGTTTTTTTTTCGTGTGGTTCTGCGCCCGCCGGCGATAAATATGATATACGCATTTGGAATTCTGTGCTGAGTGCGGCGAGCGCACTTTCTTCCATTGGCGGGCGCACTTGCCACGCCGTCTCGCAGCAAAAGTATTTCAGACGAGACGCGCAGAACTCTCTAGCAGGTCTGGGCCTACTTTTAGCCGAAACGCGCCCGGGGCGATCGGTCGACCGCACACCATCCTCAGCCGAGAAAACAACCAGCGGACAACCAACACAAAACAAACCTACTGATCAACATATACAACTAATTTAATCCATTCAATGAATATCATGGTGTAAAAATTATAAAATTCTTTGTTTTTCTCTCATTTACATCTAAATTCTTGGATTTTATCATTCAAGATCACAGAATATTGTCATTTGTATTAACGAATCAATTTTTTCTATTTTCACCTAAAAGTACTTTAGTCACGGGCTTTAGTCACGGGGTGGAGCTTGCGTCTGCGCATTTGCCTATGATGCAGCATAAGATAAAATAAACACGTTAATTTGTGTTTTTCTAGAGTTTTGCGTGAAATTTGCGTGAATATAATCAAATTTTCGAAAGAAACACACAAATAAATGTGCGTACAAGTGGCAAAAAAATAAAAATAAAAGAATTATTAAATTTCTTGCTTTTGACGCGCAATAAACTTCAAAATTATTTTTTCTGTAAAACTGATTTCAACCGATAAAAAATAAAATATTAGGTGTGCTTATTTTAATTAGCATCTAAAAATTATGTAAATACCGTAATATACAAATTATAATTACGAATTAATGTAACAAAATTATGCAAATTATCGCAGCACAAAATTCAGAATTAAACCTGAACGATAATTCTCTCTCCGTGTGCCATATGCACGCACTAATTGCAGTATCCGTCCTGACCGCTCCGAACTCACCATCACCTCCGCGAGCCAATAAATTATAATATTTTTACCACGCACTGATTGCCCGCCTAATTACGAGCATCACATTGTTGCGGTTGCGCCATAACTACTACACTATTACTATTACCTACTAATCGCACTAATAGTTGATTATGAGCAGGTGGATTCGCACATTCATAGTGCAACTCTTCAACGACCTTCATCAAAGTGACTTGTTGCAGACTGGGAATGTAAACGAAATATTGCTTGTTTTGTTTATGACGTATGTGAGTGTAGTAAGCATTATATTCGTGAATTAGTTGCAGAGCATTACGACACGATGCGGATTGGCTGGCACGAAGCGCAAGCAATGAAGAAATTGAACTCGGCGTGCCGATGTGCCGAAGTGGCGACGACGAGAAATTCTCACGTGACCCTTACAACGAAGGTCAAAGTTATTCACACACCGAGATAAACAGCGACAACACTGAACGTGGATGAATAAATTCCGAAAAACGACGGAATTAAATAATAAATTGAGAGAATTTTGACATTTTAGTCAAAGTATATTGAGTTGCATACATTTAGAGCTATCAAATTGATTTATTGTTTAATTCAGTAGTAATATAAACTAAAATGGGTCAAAAAATGTTCTTAATTTTCTCCTCGTAATGTTTAATTGCAACTTTATTGCTTCTCGATTATCCGTGCAGATACTCTATTTCGGTTGTAGTTAATTCAGCACGGTATCGATTTTTATGATGGGTTTGTGTGAACAAGTTCGTAAAACAAAACAGCAACAACAACAAAAAACTAAACAGGAACAAGGCGCACATTCCGAACATGTCGGACGTGTTCGAATATCAACACGCAATCGTGCCGGTCGTCTATTATATCCGCGGATCTCTCGAAAGAAATCTAAATTAGTCGGCGAAAACATTCTGGCCTAAAAACGATTACCAGCCGCCGCAAATTACCGACTTCGGCAGCAATTAAACGTCGTCGTAAATAACGATCGGAAGTTACGTTTCTCTTTTTGCGCTGTGTGAAGGTAATTATTTCCTCGTTGTAATTGTAATTGTCATGCGTCGTGCAGCAGTTGCGATATGTTTCAATTACTAAACTCGCGAACAAAACCACAAAACATTTAAATTTAAACAAAGTTATGTTGCGTTACTCGTTTGCTTTTGAGAGATTTCAAAATTATGTGGGTGTAATGTTAAGCGCACAAGTGTATAAAAGTAAGTTTAATTAAAACACGAAATATTTTATAATATTTGAACAAAAAAACAATGTTAGAAAAGAAAGTAATAGCAAAATTAAAGCAGGTAGTTGATAGGCCTTTTTTAAATTACTTTAGTCACAGTCTTGGTCGTCCGTGTATAAAGTACCACAAAACAAAAAAAACTGACGCTGTAATGATAATTAATATCTCTTAAACTAAAAGCGACGCATTGCTGATTATGAAAGACTGAAAGACAGATAACAATATAAAATAATAATATTTTCAACAGCAAAAGAATGAAAAACGCGACTAAAAGTGCTAAAAAGTGACATTTTTCAATTTTTGCCCATTTTCTTCAAACGCTTTTATCTCGTAAACTAAAAGAGATAATTAAGATCTGATCGCAGCGTCTTAATCTACGGACTATTCTCTATCAGATAAAATAGTTAAAACGGAAATCTGAGAGATGAAATTTTAACTCTTAAGAAAAAATTGCCAAGGGGGGGTGCTTGATACTTTTTTTCGACGATTTTTGATAATTAATATCTCTTAAAATAAAAGCGATAGCAACCAAAGAATTGCTGATTATGAAAGTTTGAAAAATTCTCTATCAGATAAAGATATAAAATAATTATATTTCCAATAGTAAAAGGTTGAAAAACGCGACTAAAAGTGCTAAAAAGTGACATTTTCCAATTTTTGACCATTTTCTTCAAACGCGCATATCTCGTAAACTAAAAGAGATAATTAAGATCTGATCGCAGCGTCTTAATCTACGGACTATTCTCTATCAGATAAAATAGTTAAAACGGAAATCTGAGAGATGAAATTTTAACTCTTAAGAAAAAATTGCCAAGGGGGGGTGCTTGATACTTTTTTTCGACGATTTTTGATAATTAATATCTCTTAAAATAAAAGCGATATCAACTAACGAATTGTTGATTATGAAAGATTGAAAAATTCTCTATCAGATAAAGATATAAAATAATAATATTTCCTATAGTAAAAGGTTGAAAAACGCGACTAAAAGTGCTAAAAAGTGGCATTTTTCAATTTTTGCCCATTTTCTTCAAACGCGTATATCTCGTAAACTAAAAGAGATAATTAAGATCTGATCGCAGCGTCTTAATCTACGGACTATTCTCTATCAGATAGGATAGTTAAAATGGAAATCTGAGAGATGAAATTTTAACTCTTAAGAAAAAATTGCCAAGGGGGGGTGCTTGATACTTTTTTTCGACGATTTTTGATAATTAATATCTCTTAAAATAAAAGCGATAGCAACCAAAGAATTGCTGATTATGAAAGATTGAAAAATTCTCTATCAGATAAAGATATAAAATAATTATATTTCCAATCGTAAAAGGTTGAAAAACGCGACTAAAAGTGCTAAAAAGTGACAATTTTCAATTTTTGCCCATTTTCTTCAAACGCGTATATCTCGTAAACTAAAAGAGATAATTAAGATCTGATCGCAGCGTCTTAATCTACGGACTATTCTCTATCAGATAGGATAGTTAAAATGGAAATCTGAGAGATGAAATTTTAACTCTTAAGAAAAAATAGCCAAGGGGGGGTGCTTGATACTTTTTTCGACGATTTTTGATAATTAATATCTCTTAAAATAAAAGCGATATCAACCAACGAATTGTTGATTATGAAAGATTGAAAAATTCTCTATCAGATAAAGATATAAAATAATAATATTTCCTATAGTAAAAGGTTGAAAAACGCGACTAAAAGTGCTAAAAAGTGACATTTTTCAATTTTTGCCCATTTTCTTCAAACGCGTATATCTCGTAAACTAAAAGAGATAATTAAGATCTGATCGCAGCGTCTTAATCTACGGACTATTCTCTATCAGATAGGATAGTTAAAATGGAAATCTGAGAGATGAAATTTTAACTCTTAAGAAAAAATTGCCAAGGGGGGGTGCTTGATACTTTTTTTCGACGATTTTTGATAATTAATATCTCTTAAAATAAAAGCGATGGCAACCAACGAATTGCTGATTATGAAAGATTGAAAAATTCTCTATCAGATAAAGATATAAAATAATTATATTTCCTATAGTAAAAGGTTGAAAAACGCGACTATAAGTGCTAAAAAGTGACATTTTTCAATTTTTGTCCATTTTCTTCAAACGCGTATATCTCGTAAACTAAAAGAGATAATTAAGATCTGATCGCAGCGTCTTAATATATGGACAATTCTGTATCAAATAAGCTAGTTAAATTGTAAAT
This sequence comes from Dalotia coriaria, assembly GCF_025399875.1. Taxonomy (NCBI): domain Eukaryota; kingdom Metazoa; phylum Arthropoda; class Insecta; order Coleoptera; family Staphylinidae; genus Dalotia; species Dalotia coriaria. The sequence goes on from NW_027045447.1 coordinate 9,743,794, forward strand.
TTAAGAGAATATTTATGTCTTTTTTAGTGTCGTTTCATTAATTTCGAAATCACAACGATTCTAAAGAAGTTTTCACTTCAAAAACACAATAATTTTATTTTGTCATACAAACAGTTCGAACTGTTCGAAATTTTGTAAAATTTTGAAAAATTTATTCACGGAGTCTGCACATATACAGTCCAAAAAGTAAAAAATTAATTAGCCAATTTTATGATAATCTGTGCGAATGAAATTGCAGTCAAATGCAAATATGGTATATATTTTAGTTTAAAAAATACAAATGAGTAATTAAAAACACATAATACTTTAACGATTGGAAAGTCCAGGTAATGCAAAAACAATACCTGGTTCAAAGATCGGTAATGATCATTCATCACTGCAGCTTCCAATGCAATCATTGTTTTATTACGCACGAGCCTAACCAGGCTCAAACAATTGATATCATCGTTAATACAAAGTGTTTTAAATCGTGCCTGATTCATTCAGAAACTCATCTATACTAATAACAACTTTATGAGTTGAGTATATGATTCAATGATCACTCCTATTCTCGGAACTGAGGAAGCAAAACGCCGAGACCTAATAGCGCTGGTCAAGAACGCAAGATGTCGCATGCAAGTGCACAAGAAGAAAGCATTTGCAATCGAGAGGTATGTGTGTCATTCATTAATGTGTCCGAGGCGACTGAATGTCAACACAAATGCGCACATACGGTTTGTCTCGTGCCGGTTTTACTGGTAATTTCTAATTTCTTTTCACAGTCTCGAATGATTTATAGATTGAAAAATGGCCAATCTAGAAAAATCCCAATTAAAGACGCCATTCGAATGCACCAATTAAAACATCAAAATCGGTTTTCTTTTTCTGTTTTGTTGCTGTGATTATCATATTATACCGCGGAGAAAATAATTAGCGCATAAACGCGAGCGAATCTACCGCCGGTGGACTGTTTACCCAATTCGTCGCAAAACCGTGAACAACAAACACGTTAACGCCTCGACAACACAACAAACTAATAGCTCACACCGGCGTAATAAACTAGAAACCTTACTATGGTAGTTGAGTCGGAGGAAATGTTATTTTGTTGTTTTTGTTGCTGTTTGGCGTTATCAAGATTTTGCGACTCGCGATATATCACAAAGAGGAAGCCTGTTTTTTATTCTACAATGAGTTTACAACAATTTACAATAATTTACAACAGTTTATAATAATTTCCAACAGCTTGAAACACTAACGTCTTTATAATGCAATATTTTAACCTGTTTTTTGTCATTTCATAAATTAAATGGAAGACTTTTGCTGTCAGATAAAGAAATTAATATTCTGCCAAATAAAATTTTAAAAAATAAAGGAACCAAAGTGTTTGTGATTTAAAACAGACCAGGTATCACATTTAAACACGTAATTTCCGACATAGAAACCAAAAATATCGCAATAACAACAAAAAAAAGTTTAAATTCACGTATGATCATCAAAAATTGTAGTTTTTTGTAGACACTTTTTTATCATTTCGTTTTTGAGTCATTCATACGTTAAATTACGCTTTGGCACAATGTGATGAAGTCACGGTTGATAATTTCGCCCAAACTGTTGCGCATGGCAATGAGTTCACGACCGTCAAATGTAAATTACGGTTTTAACTACTCAACTACTAGCGGTTATCGTTCAGGTTTGCCATGAAAATATAAATACAACTAGGATTTAAAACATTCACTGATAAGAGCAATGGCGTGTGCAATTTTCGATAAGTTGCAAATATTTGAAGTCATTACTCCAAACTACCTTGAACAATATTCATAAGAATCAAATGCAGTGTTGAAAATATGAACTTCTATCAGTCTACCAGTTTTGTATTTTAATTTTTGAACAACTCGTGAACTCGTAATAAATATTAAAGCATAAATTACTATTTTTTATAGGAAATTTACGTAAAATGTAAAAGAAGTGAAAGCAAAATGTTTTTGAATCAATCAGTTGGTGATGTTCAATGATGTGTGCAACGCACAAGTCAAAATGATTTCTTGGTACAACAGTTTCGATAGTAACAACTAAACCGATTTGTAAAACACGAAATTTTTGGTCTTTTTGGTGGTTTTGCAGAATTGTAGCTTGTATCTAGCAGGTTACTCCTCTATTCAGCAATAACAATTCAAACTGTAGCGCAGAAGAATAGTTTATTTCGATGTGGCAATCAGAAACACTGCTTTCAATTGATAAAATGCCGCCGCTGTGCTCGTAAGAGAGTGTTGTAAGTGAAGCAGCGCGAATCCGATTCCTACGTTGATTCAAACCGCAAATGCCCGCTGATTGCTTTTCAACGTTTTCACGTTCATTGCCTATTGGCAGGTTTTGCGTTTGGAATTCGCTCGCGGATACAAATTTTTTTGCGTCGCCTATTTTTTACAAACTGTCAATAATAAATCTAGATTCTTGCTGATCTACCTACAGTGTGTTTATAAAAGTTATTAAAATATTTTTTATTAAAGCAAACAAAAAACTAAAGAAATTTCTACGATGTTGTTTTTTTTAATGATTTGATCATTAGAAAATATTATAAAGTGTTAACTGATTCTGTTGGCGACACTGTGTTCTACGCTCGTCGAGAGTCAAAAGAGAAAAAGAGCGCGCACTGAAAGTGTTCCAATTCTTTTTCTCCGCTTCTAGATCTTCGTCGGCGACAACTTTTGCATATTGCTGCGGGGCTTTGGCTACGTGTGAAATTACCATAAAATATCAAGATTCCAGTAAAACGATGCGAAATGAAGCAAATCTAACGGCGCATACGCGAAGGAAATGCTTATTTCTGCAATTATTTTCCTATTCGAACGAATAAAACCATAAACGAGCCGCAATCAGCTAACGAACAAAAAAGTATACCACTGTGACGGCTATAACAATTGACTTAAGGCACTTGGGTGCAATTAAAATTGTAATAAACTTGACAATGAAACAATTTATGGAATATTTTAGTGATGGAAAGTTTCCGAAAGAAAGTTACGCACAAAGTTGACTTACGCAAAATTTTAAACAAAATTCTAATGTGATACTGTGATACTTCCAGCGACTAAATTTGATATTTAAATCTTTTTAAGGTTTCTGTTCATATCCGTTAAAGAGAATGCAATCGGAAATCAATTTTGCAGAAAACTTATTAAAAAATTCAAAATGTGGTTCTTTACTCTTTTCTCGCAAAAATATAACTTAAACATTTTAAAATAAAAATCATAAAAGTTGATATTAAAACTAAATCATTGTTTCAGTTACATTATCTAAACAAATATGACTTTTTCTTGGCGGAATCGGCACAAAATCAGTCCAAGAAACAACCAAGTAATTAATTCATAAAATCTTTGAGCAAAATCTAGTTTATGAATATAAAAATTACATTCGATGATTATTCTGTTACAATTACTTTAAAACCATAACAAATTTACGGTTGTGCCGAAAATACGCTGTATTATTTGCTAAAATTGAGTATTCATAGGCATAACGGTTAATTTTACAGTCCGTTTTTAAATAACTACCAAAATACCTACTAATATTATATTTTATATTAACTAAAGAAAACCGTATGAGAACTGTTTTTTCCTTGTTGATTGTAAGTTAGTTTGTTGGTAAATTAGTTTCAATCGCTTTTTGTATGTACCTACTCATCGCGCTCAATTGATGCCGATTTGGAAATGGCAAAAAGTGGCATAATTGCGTGCGCAGCGTGCGCGCATTGTAGAAAATTAAAAACGCCGCGATGAAAAATGAATGACTCTACAAAAGGCAGCGCTGAAGCGCAGAATATCCGAAGACGAGCGATCGTACACACACAAAAAGCGTTTCATGGCCATTCGCATCGGGAGAAACAAGTGCGCGCGGCGAGTCAAGTGAAAGAAGTTGAAGCCGCGCCGAAGAATCAAGTCGAGATAAGTCAGTTCAACTACTCAAGAATCAATAGCACAAGATGACCGAGACGAAATTAACAAACAACGTCCGCTGCTCCTTCCTTTTGTTCGCCAACCAGCAAGCAACTTAGCCATTCAATATTTATTAATATATTTTATAATAAAAAATATTTTCTACATACGAAGTATTGCACTTGAATGTAGAACAGAAACATTTGCATAACGTATTAATTAATTCAATTAGCAAATATTTTTATGATTTTTACAAACAAAACGCACGATTTGCTTTTGCATTGTTTCATCAAGTGTGTGTGTATTGGGTTGCGTATCATTGCAAAACAATTATATACTGAGTGTTGTAATAATATACAAAACAATAAAATCTTACAAAACGCTTGGACATGGCATTGAAATTAATTTAAAAAATTACCGCAAATTTTAGTAAATAATATATTCAATATTTCTGAAATAAAATAAAAATTGCAGTTTCGTGTAATATGATTTTATAATTTTTAATTTATTGTCTGTTTTCACACCTTTTTATAGCTATTATGCAAATAACCTGATTCTATATACTCTGATTTTATGAAATATAAAGCAATAATTTAATAAATGCGCGCACGCCTACAATTATTACATGAATTAACAACTTACTTTGCTTTATTGTTGTAAGTACGTTGACTGTAAGCCAATGATATCCGACTCTGGATTGATTGCACTCCAAACCACACTACAGACGAAACATGTCTTCAATGCGGTGAAGCATCATAGTTTACGCACACCCTTTCTGATAAACACGAGGGTGTTTAGTTTAATCAATATATAACACGTTGTGTCCAATCACTTTCTATCTTTAAGTCACTTTGTCACTTAAATCCAACAAGTCACTTTTGAGGGTTAAGACTCAACGTTAGTTATGTTTATGTTTATGTTGTTCTGATTGTGTGAGGCGTAATTTAGCGAATGTAGCGTCAACGTGCCGTTCCGGCGAGTAATGGCAGCAACACTAAACCAGCTGAAGAGCAGACGACTTTGCGCGGCGCGCTGCTCGCGATCGCGCAACGGTAGGATGGACGCACGGACAGGTAGGGCAGGAAAGGTAGAAAGAGAAACGGCGTGCATGCTATACACACACACAATCTCAACGAGGTATGGAACGCACCGCCAAACACAACACACAATTGTGCTTACTTACTTACCAACACTGGAATATTGGTGGCATCGAGAGTGTCTTCATGCATGGATGCCTTCCTATTTCAGTCCAAATGGACGAATTCTATGTATTTATTCGGTATTTATCAAATATTTCAAGATATACAATATTTATATATTGTTATGGTTCTGTAATAAATAAATGTCGAACTAAAATTAGTAATTGGAATGTTTTTAATCGTTTTGGTATTTTATTCTTGTCCAAAACTTTTAAAATTAAGATTTTGGGTTAAGTTACTTTCCAAAACAGCCACTAGAGGGTATTACATGATACAGAATATGAAAAATTGCTAAATTTTCATTCATTCATTTTAATCATCAATTTTGATGATTTCCATTTGCATCACAACATAATTTAAATACTGTTAATATATTTTAAACGAAATATAATGTAAATTTATAAAATTTATGTTTTTATTGTTTTATTTATATTAAGCGTGTAAATAATTGACCGCCTTTCGCGGAACGTATGGCCTGACGCCAAAATAATTCTTTTCCTGAGCATTTATAATTTTATTCTTTATATTTGACGTTTAATTAAACCGTCTGTAATTGTTCGTAGCATATTTGATTTGTATTTATTGTTTTCCTTATTTGCTTTCTTGAAAGCATAATTAAATTAATTACAAGCCCAATTTTACAGCAATTAATTATATTATTATTTGGTCACATTAAAAAGTAATTATATAAAAAATTATTTTCGGTGACAACTGCTTTTACTTTTCGAATAATAACATGATTCCAAAGTCTTTTGTATAAAATATCTAATGTGTTGAACGGTTTAGTATGTAACAAGAAGAAATAATCTCAAAAATAAACAAGGTAATAATTTATATCTGTACATAATTGATTTTGCTCGGTTGAATTTCCGCAACGCCATTAATAGAAGTGCCCATTTTGCGCTGCGCTGTGTGGACGTGGGTGTGAAATAACTACAAATTGTAAGATATCACCAATGCATTGTAATCATCGTAAAGTTTATAAACTGTAAAGTGTATGTATTTATCAGTGTAGAAATATGTTTATACGAGAAAGCAGATGTCAACTTTTTTGACTTGTTACTAAACATAACCAAATATGCTCAAATTCATCAACCTAACCTAAAACGCTTAATTAGATTCCCTAATAGATTTGGAAATTATGAATACAAATTGTAGAAATGAATTTCTATGGATGCAAATAATTTTTTTTAATTGTAATTTTAAACTTTTTCCTGAAACTTGAAATTAAATAAAGTGAGAGTAAAAAATTAATTAGTTCATAAGTATTTAAGTATTTAAGTTAACTAAATCCAATTAAATATTGCATTTTGTCTAATGCAAGTCTAGCTTCTAGATAAGTGCATAATTTTAATACACTAATCACGCACTTACTTGCATATAAGTATTATATGTATAAATACTGGCACCGCGATTAAAACTAGCGTGGAAAATGCTTCCAATCACGAATATGACATTATCGACTCCATCATTATTGCGTGTGCGGCGTGTGGATTACATTTCGACTGTTACAAGAAGCATTACATTACATTACACTTGAAAGAATTCAATATTCAGCATGTAACATGTTTTTAAACATTCAGACTGCAAATATCTGTTATGCAAGAATCACGAGAAATTCTTCTTTAGTTTTCAACTGCTTCAAACTGCGTGGAAAACAAGAATTTACATTTATTGATGTATAATGTACAATATAATGAAATTACAAGTAGTTGGCATTAAGCTAACTTATTCATTAATGCTTAGGACTTAAATTGCGTAAATGCGCAGTTGCAATTTACAGAAATTTTTATTTTTATTAAAATATTGGAAATCCGAATGTTTGTGACGCTTTCACGCAAAAACCACCGAAAAATTTTTAATACATTTTGGTGTAGATACATTTTTGTCCAAGGAAAAGCAAATAGACTACATTTAGACATAAAAATAAAACTTTCAGGGCCTAAAACAAGGAATAAAAGTGAAGATGATAAGTTAATCATCGTTATAGTTATCATCACTACATAGTATAAAGTAAAGTCGCTTTTTTTTCCGGTCCCTTTGTTCGCTTAAATATTTGAAACTACGCAACGGATTTTGATGCCGTTTTTTTTAATAGATAGAGTGATTCAAGAGGAAGGTTTGTATGTATAATAACATCCATTAAATAGTGGAGAAGTACTGTTATTTTTGAGGTTTCTAATGTGATGTCGTAAATACAAAGTTTTCGATTATTCCCGTCTGCTCTTTGTGCGATGCTTCGTAGCTTCCCCCTCCAAGCATAGACGTGTGTATGTGTGTATGTGTGGGTTGAAGTTGACCGGTTGATGTTTTTGTTTGGAGAAGGAAAGTCGCTTTCTCTGTCTGTCTCTTTGTATGCTTAAATCATTGAAACTACGCAACGGATTTTGATGCGGTTTTTTACTTCCGTGCGAAGCCGGGGCAGGTCGCTAGTATATGATAAACCTAGGTGGCGCTATTAGCATTTGACATGTCAGTAAATAAAAATGAAAAGTTTTACCGAAAACATTTCTTTGTATAATGTTAACCAGAATCTAAAGAGTAATTAAATAGGCTACTTTATATATTAAAATATGCTCATAATAAATAATTACCTAATGTCATTGCAATTAAACACTGATTAATGATTGGATTTTATGCGAGGCGTTGCAGATGACGAAATACAAATGCGTGTATCATGTTAACAGAAATATCCACGCACGCACCTTAATTTTTTTCAAAAAGGAAGTAACACATCCATAGTTCAGCAATATTTTTGGATATATAAATGTGTGGGCTTGCAAACAACATATTATTGGATAGTGTTAGCATTAAGTGTTGGTATGTTTGTTAAAACATGTATGAGATGATGAAATCGAAGATTCATTTCATGTGGATTTCTAATCATTCTAATAATGCGAAAATGGCACACTTGTCGGTGCATCTGGAAAGATCAGCCGCCGCTCGCGGCTAATAAAAGTGTTATGTGGGCGTATGATTATGATTTGCACTCTCACTCGGCGCGCAACAGTTGCCAAGACTGTGTGTATGTAATTAACTTTGCAATTATTCGAATATCGAACACTCTGCATGATATTAGATTATGTAAGGATTGAGTAGGGGTGACTTCAATCATATATTCTGTATAGTGTATATACCAGTATAAAACAAACTTGGGTTAGTTACAGCTTTTATAACTTGAGAACCCGTAAACAGATTTTGATGATTTATGATTTGTTGGATTTGTCTCAGAATCAAATAGGAGAATAACTATTCAAAAATTTTAAAAGTTGATTTAAAGGGTGTTAAATAAAGGATAAAAACGTGATTATTAAATTAAGTAAAACAATGTAGAAATTTTAACCTGAGTATGAATCTGGGTCTTCATTCACCACTGAACTTTTTGATCACAGTATGTATTTGTATGAGTTGCTTAAAAAGCGCCAAAAGGTGGCGCTGCCAGTTAAACAATGGCGGCACTCAGATGTCACCGGGTTTAGCAGTTCAAACATCAAAATTTCCGTTTAGCATTTAAATTTCTTGTGATAAATTGTGATCAATGAACAGCAACACAAAATACGTTCTGGTTGATTACATGCCAGAGAAGCCTTGCGAAATGGACGACGCAAATGTACATGCTTTTCGTAATGCGAGAGGCGGCGACGACTGCGATACGCAAATCGTCGCAAAAGTGATGCGTGACATTCGCAACATGTCAGACCGGCAGCAATTGCTTTTCGGTGCTGCTGTAGGCTTCCTCAGCGGCTACCTGCTCACCAAGACCGGCAAGTACGTGTGCATCTGCTTCGGTGCGGGCGTGATCGTCCTGCAGCTAGCTGGACAGAACGACTACATCAAATTCAACCTGCTGCGCGCCCTCAGCGCCGATGATGTGCATCGCACCACAACTAGCGAGCCCAGATCCCAGGGTATAAGACCTATTATGGCAAGATTCTTCAGAAAGCTGCATTCTTTCCTGTTGGAGCAGCCAAACTTAACGTCGGGAGTAATTGGCGGATTTCTGATTGGTATTGGATTTTCGTAATTGAATAAAATCTTTATATTGTGATTTTGTTATCTGAAATGAAACGAAAGTTTGAGAAAAAATGTTAATCAAGGTGAAGAGTTGAAAAGTTTTATTTCAGAATCTGAATTATTTATTATGTATAATGAAAAGGGAAACTCAACGAATAGAGTGCTTAAACGATTGACGATGTTTAGTGTTCATATTTTACGACTTCCTAATGGATGCCAAAGGTTGACTTGAACGATTTTATTGCTTTTCGATTTAAATTATCATCATCGATGCGTGGTTGGTGCGTGTGGATGTTGTAGACGAAAGATTGAGCAATATTTTATGCAATAAAAAAAAACTTTCAAAATCCGGAAACGCCAGGTAACAGTTTTGTTAGTTGTCAATCAATTTAAAATACCATGTTTAAACATATACGTAAATTAATTTCTTTAAGTTTACAACGACAAGTTATAAAAATTTAATACTTTATTCTTTGTTTGCCTTTTTGCAATTACAATTATTACCGTAAATGTAGTTTTTCCTGCTGTTTAATACGTTGAGCCATTTCTACTTGTTTTTGACGCGCCTGCGCTTTTCCATCTTCCGCAAGTTTGCTTTTTGTGACACCAACTAACTTCTCTTTCTCTTTTCGGTTATCTTCTAGTTTCTGGTTTATATCTTCAATAACCGTTTTTACCATTGTGGCAGTATTTTTGTCTTACAAGTAATAAATAAGTATTCAATGTAAGAAGTTAGCGATACACACTCAATAACAAAATTTATTGTTGTGAATATAGTTAAAGTTTGATATTGTTATTTATTACAAGCTAATCTTATCTAATCATTTATCTAATCAAAGGCATCTGTACAGGCACCTACAAAATGAACAATTGCTATTCGAAATATTCGCAAATACTGCGCTAATTTTCCGAAAATGCTCAATGCTTATTCAATGGAAATATGTAAAGTTATAGAATGTTATCATAGGCAACCCATTATACACTTAGCGTTTGAAAAATTAAACTCACTACAAAATTGAAGTATAAATCAAAGAATTTCTTGCAAATAAAATTATATTACTTGTATAACCTAATAACTGCAAATTTCATCATATTTCCGCCCCAAATCACTAATATTATTCTGACCTTAACATGAAATTGTCATCTTGACATCCTAATACTTGCATTTATACGTATTATCAAATCATTCTGTTCAAATGAACACAAAGGTCCAAATTAAATGGATTGGAAAGCCAAGAAGCACATAACAGAACAATTGAATTTACACTGCCACCGCACCGCACCAGTAATCAAGATCCCTGCTCAACATAAAATTGACATTCGAAGGCATCGCCAGACTGTCGTTAACTTGGTACAAACACAAATAGGAAAATGCAATTGTAAATTTGACCGCATAGTAAAGAATACACAAAGGTAATTTTAAATCAGCGCAGAATTTAAAATTTGTTATATTTATCAAATAGTTTTAAACTTTACCTTTTTTGATACACAATAAACAAAAAGCTAGGCACAGCTGTGACCCCGACGTGATTTGAACACGCAACCTTCTGATCTGGAGTCAGACGCGCTACCGTTGCGCCACGGAGTCGTTGCTACGCAGGAATCACAATTTTAAATTAGAATAGAATTATATGAAACTCTTATTAATTAAAATTATATTTAAACTTTTGTTTTTATAACTTACAGATGCAGCCAAACACGAAAGTCCGGTCTAATTCTATACAGCCTGATAGTATTCGTGATAGCTGTTCTGTGTATTTATGCAGCAATGGTTTACGGTGCAATTGTAGGGGCTGCACAATGCTCGAGAGACGACTTTGGATGTGCACACACTTTGTGCGCAAAGCTTGGCATTCCGGGCCTTCGGTTTAAGCGAAATAAGCAGCATGGAATTATGTAGTGTACATGACAACTTGCTTTTTTATAGTTATTTTATTTTATCGAATAAATTTCTTTTGTTTAACAAAATATTGAAGAGAAAATACAATTAAAACACCTAAAATCGACAAATCTAAATTCATACTGTGAATTATATACTAAAAATAGAATAATAGAAACAAAGAACGTTAATAGTAATAATGATAATTATTTGTGATGATAAAATAAAGATTATAAGAAAATGAAGTTAGGATACAAAAATAGTACCTACGCGGTAAAAACTTGAAAGTTTTCATTTGCGAAAGATTGCGATAGACACCGCGTCAAAATTGCTACAGCAAAAACACTCAACGTTAGATTTACAAAGAAGTTCTTGGTTACATTTGGAATCTTTAAGCAACTCTATTTTATACCAAACCGCACCCCATCCCTCAGGCAAAGTTATTTCATTAAGTTTTAGAGACTTATACGGGAATGTTCTAAAGTTCGATATAGTCAATATAAAAATATTTGATCGGAATAATATTTCATAACAATAAATACCCAAATCTGCAAAGTTGTTCCGAATTTTCTCGTGTTTATCTCTTACATGAGCACAAAAATTATGTGCTCTATATTCCTTCCAGCACACTGAGCATTCAATTCTTCTGAAAGCACACACCATGTTATGCTTATGCATATCACTTGGCTTTACAAGTTCTGCACACCCATCATCAAAATTCTCGCATGGGAATTCATAATCTGGTAATATGCGTTTCAAGTTGATTATTAGATCAATCATCTCTCCTCTACAAACTGAACACTATTTCCTTGTTTCAGAGGCACATGTAACACAAACAAAATGCGCATTCTTGCATTGCCTAACATCAGACAATAAAAGTTTGAAGCATACGAGACAACTAGCAAATGTATTCTTTACCATTTCATAATTGGCAATATACATACTGATTTCGGTATTTTTGTGAAGTAATGAGGTACTAAGCAATAAACCATCAACATTTTCTCCACTGTTGATTAAGGTTTCAATTGGATATTGAATTCCATCCAGGCGCATTTCAATGTTTTCAAATTGATAAATAATAGTAAATGGCATACTTTCCGCATTCGGGCCAAACAAATGTTTTCCCACCTTGATTGAAACTGTTTCATCTAGAAATTTGATGAAAACAAGAAAATAGTGATTTTTGTAATCAGCTACAATGATGTGATCCAGTTTCTCTTCAAGATCCAATTCAATTGTAATTCTTAATGAATCAAGTACTATTTTTTTAACATTCTCATGACCAGACAAATGTTCCAAAAATAAAGCAACATCATGAAACAGCTCTTTATCCATTGGACAAGTAACATTAACTGGTGGTGTAGGTCCAAACACACAAATTGGCACATGCTTTTGAAACATAGAATAACCATCAGTAAAGTTGCATTGCTCAAATATGCACGGAAATCGAGCGGTACGTAAATATTTCTTAAGAAAGTGATTCACAACCATTAAACCTTTACTCTCCAGATCTTCAGACTTATAGCATGGTTCACAGTAGTTCTCATTTTCAGCCTCATCTTCACATACTATGGTATATATTTCAGTGATGAATACTTTTGTACATTTTGAACAGAACAAGTGTTCTTGCTTCAAATTTGAATGGTTCATTAAATTGAATTCTTTTACATAGGGTTCCATATCTATTGGTTATTAGGCATCTTTACTAAATAGTATTGAGTTATAATAAAGAATAAATATTACCTGCTTACTTCAATCGGCGTCCCAAAAATAAAATCAAAGATTTAAGTTTTAATGATCAAATAACTACCTGCGAATGCCCGAACTTTTAATAACGATTAAGAAAGTTCAAAAGATCGATATTATTTTATCTTATCTTATCTTTCAAGCAGTTATTTGTAAAAAGGAAATTTTCACTTTTTTTTAGCGTAGGCAACCCAACATTCCCAGTACTCATTTCAGTTATTTTCCGTATAACAAATACAAATTGTGTGTTTTAGCGTTCTGCCCTCGTATATTCCACATAATTTAAATGTTTATCAGGTTAATATAAACTCATTCTCCATGTCCGAAACAATGAGAAACATACGTACGAATAACACAATAGTTCCTGGGGAAAATTATTTTTAGTCAAACTAGCCTGGGACTAGCTGTATTTATTATTATATTGATTGAACTTGACTAAAATCGACAAAAAAGAAATATTAATTAGGCTCAAATAAAATATGTAAAATCTTGACGGCTGCTTTGAATTTACAATAATTTCCAGTGTAAATTTATTCAATACTCAATCACCTAATGAAAAATAAAATAAAAGCCTACCACACTGTCACATCCATAATACACAGTATTAAAATAGAAAATAAAAACGTGTATAATTTGATCTATTTCTCCTCACACCATTCATTCTCCTTCTTCACCTGCTCCTCTTCGGAGGCAGTGAAATCGTTCTTGATATTGAAAGTTTTCCTAATCTCTTCTGGGGTCTTGCCTTTAATCATATTAGCAACAGTTTTGCAAGTCACATCAAGTAAGCCCTTGATGTCCAAATAGTTAGCAGCTAAGATGAGCTCAAAAAGTGTGCCCTGGTCAACTTTAAGAAAGTCAGCATCCCAGGAGGAGATGTCATCAGTGCGTTTTTCTTTGTTCTCATCATCCTCTGGTGGTGGTGGGTCATCCTTGTGGTATGTAGCCCACTGGATGACCTTCTTGAGGATGGCGGAGTTAACATTTGGCAATGGAACTGCCTCATCTTCATCCTCATCCATTCCAAGATCTTCCAGCATGGTTTTAATGGTGACAGAGCACTTGGCAATCTCGACGTCAACCTCAAAGTTCTCTCCGTCGGAGGATTGCAATTTAATAGTCGGCATCTAATCAGAATTTCAATTTTTCAATACCACAAGTTGATTCCAAATAACGAATGCACACAGTGAAGGAAATTAAACAAAATATATCATTCTCAACGAATTGAATTATTACGCATAGTTATAGGGATATTAAGCACTATACTTACGTTTAAACAGGTCAATAGCTTTGCAAAATAATGGGAGAATGTTGATTTGATTCCACTTTACTGAAATGTGACAATGCAGACAAAATGAGCGGCAGCCTGCGACTGTCCCGCATGAAATGACGCTGTCATTTGAAGCGTCATCTATGAATCACTTATAACTGTAAGATAAAAATAAAGTATTGAAGTAAATAATGTACAGACCAATAGTAATACAAATAATATAAATCATTTTTGTGATAAATAAATAATATGTACCATTGATTTTATTTAAACTCTAGCAATTTAAAATGTTTGAATTGAGACAATATTGCGATGCTTGCGACATCTGGGAACCACTTTTAAAACTGATTTGCGCCAGTGGAAGGAAAAGACCAGAAATAAACACAAAGTAATTATTAATTTTTCTTTTTATGTCCAAGTCGTCTTTAAATGCACGTTTAAATTTAAACTTTAAAAGCAAAAAAACTACTTTTACAGTCAGTATTTTTTGAATTTATCAATGTAGAGTGTGATAAAGTCATACAAAACTTCACAGTTTTTTTCATTTTAAGTAAAGTAGATAAAAAATAATTCAAATAAAAAAAACGATTGCTTTTCTAATAATTATTAAAGCAGGATAAATTTTACTTATTATGTTAGTATTAGTACGTTTAATAACAATTCATAACAGACAGTATACCAGCATTGAAGGACAACAAATTTTGGCGGAATTTCGTCCCAACCGAGATGAGGGACCGCGCAAAGCGCAAGACTGGAAATTTTGTTAAAAGGAGCCGCCTCACGCAACACGCAGTCAGTTGTCCTGACGAAAACGAATGTTTGCAACAAGCATGGACGGTGCAAGAGATTAAAGTTGAACCAGTTGAACAACATTCGCACGTCAAAACATCGACCACACGCAAGACAAAATAATATACAACTACGAAGAATTTAAAAGTAAGTAGATAAATATTTTTTAAGCACTAAATAACTTAAAATAATCAATAACAACAAAAGTAGACAAAAATTTAAAATTCATTAAAAGCACAGTTCAAAACGATTGTGAATGATGCAACATTTGATTTATTTACTTAATATCTGACAATGCATTACAAGAAGAAGAAAATTCAACTTGTGCGCATCAATAGTTCTACTTCATGGTAAAACTTTTGGATCAAGTTGAATTATAATTATTAACCTTTCATCAGTATCGAAAGTTCACGTTTTTATTGCGTGTTGGAAACAGTTGCGAATTGAATCATAAAATATTTGATATAAAATTCGCATTTGAATAGAGCAATAATAATAGTAATAAAATAACATTTGTTACCAACCAATCAAATAGTGTAATCATTTTATGAAGTTGCATAAAACACGATTTTACGATTTCCAAACAAATCTTCGATTATTTTCGGCAAATATGAAAGCTTAAACACTCAATGGAATCTATTGATGCGATTCAGGATTGACAGATGAATGAAAATGTGTTTAGATTGTGATTAGACGTCACGCATTCCGGAAGGAATACATAAACCGTTTTACGCAAATACCCACCACGAATAAATGATTGCAATCAATCATCGATCAATGCGTCTGTCGGCCAAGAATGTGCTTTGTAAATATTTTCAACTCTTTCTTTCAATCTTTCACTTTTCACTTGGTCTTCGAATATGCGTAGTTAAATATTTATTAAATCAAGGTAAAACGCAATAAAGTCGCGCATTCCAACCGGTTTCCATTAGATGGAAAATAATTGGATTTTCATTGGATGAGATGCCGAGGCGTGGGAGTGTAATTAAATTGTCACGCGCGATATCGAGTTGAGTCATTTAAATCGTAATCGTGTTTTGTTGATGTCAGCTGTGTACGATTCGATTGCGGGAAGTGTTGAATGCTCACGAGGTGGACGGAAGCGAATTGTTGACCCGTACATTTCTGGTCATCAGGGTCGCCGGCGCCATTAACACACTGACGGAGCTTCAAGCTGATGTTAAATCTTGCGTGAAATACGGACGCATCGCGACATTTTCCACGAATTGTTGCGGACGTTGTGGATGCGATTTCGTGCATGAGCAATTCGCGTTTTGAAATCATTATCACTCTCGCTTTTCAACTGTCTTAGCTAACCACTGGGGTAGAAATCAAGCCGCATCAAGTGTTCAAACGACCCAACCGCACTAGTCTGTCATTAATCAAACTTTTGCTTGTTCATTCAATTGCAGAATCATATTTATCTACCAAAATTATTGATGAAAAATTACAAAGAATTTGTTTGAGAAAAATAGTTGTTTTGGAACTATCTTCTTTCTTTTTAAACAAAAATTGGTCAAATCAGTCCTGTACTTCTAAAATTTTAATGAAATTAATGAAAATCAACCCATTTTATCTATGTATGAAGATAATTTTAAGAAACCGGCTATTGTAGTCACAATTAAACAAAATAAACCTGATTCAAATACTAAATAAACTTTTCATCAGTCAAATTAAGTTTTTGACATAACCAAAGTTAACCTAGTTGGTAGGCAGCACAAATAGCATAGAAATAATATAAAAGTATAAATAAAACTTTAACTAAACACATTACTTTGCAGCCGTTTATCAGAATGACAATAATTGGCAAAAAATCGTTGTCAATCAGCAGTATTGGCCATTTCCGGCACGCGACATTACTCTTTACGGCGCTGTTGTTGATCGTCACGAACGGATGCGCCGCCGGCGAGAAGGTTGACTTGAAAGATCGTTGCATGTAAGTTGTTGCAAGCTGCAATAAAATCCCAAGTCCAATTTCGACAAATCAAATCAATTTCATTTACGCTAGCAACTTTATTATTTTATTATTTCCAGGAAGTATCCGCTGCATTTGATGTGCCGAGGCAGCGTGATGAAGCGAGGCGTCCCAAAAATTCGAAATTTGGACATGATCTTCGACGATTTCATCCGATCGAAAATACCCAGGTATAAACATTGTCATCGCTATAATAGCTAAAACTATTTTATGACACATTTGATCAATATTTATTCTGATAGAAGAAGCCCCAATAAATTTTGACCCAAGACTTGTATGCCCAAGTTAGATAAGAAGCTAGTGCAATATTTTTCAAGGCCGTGATCTTCTTTATCGCCCTTTACCCTTTGTGTAATA
Source organism: Dalotia coriaria (assembly GCF_025399875.1). NCBI lineage: Eukaryota > Metazoa > Arthropoda > Insecta > Coleoptera > Staphylinidae > Dalotia > Dalotia coriaria. The sequence goes on from NW_027045447.1 coordinate 9,760,928, forward strand.
AAATCCGGGTCTTATCATAGTGAATTGCGTCATGAATGCGTGGAAAGTGAACGAAAAAAAGCGGAAATATCATTCTTCACAGTGTTGTTATCCTTTCGCCGCACAGCGCAGCAGGAAAAAAGACGCGGTAGTAGTATTACATTGCAAAATTATTAATATATCATGCAGAATGACACTGAGTACTTCAGATTTCATACGGAACTTGATATTCCACTTAAAAATAAAATGTGTTACTTTTTGGGAAGCAACTTCAAGCGTGCTTTAAACACGATTATTAACAATCGCGTGTTTGACGTCGTTTTCTTCTATCGCAACAGTTGTTTGCGAAGTGTTTTGTATTCGTTGGTGTCATCAGACATCTAAAACGATTAATTTTATTACGTGCTTTTATGCATAGTACAAATTATCGTAAACAAGTATTATCTGTTTTTCATAACCTTGCATGATGTAGGCAACCAAACGAACAAATAAATAATTTTAACACAAAAATGTCTTTTGCACAAAATTTTGCAAACGTAAGACATTGGTGTTAAAAGTGGATCACTCTCGAAGTTTCACGTAACAGTACAGCCATGTACATGGAAAACTCCCCCAAGTCTGAAACTAATAATTACATTACTTGAAGATTCATGTCGTGCTTGCAAATTAAGAGGCCTCTGTGTGAATTTGCAGGTCTACATCCGAATGGGAGGAGTATCCTCACCGGCGAAATAATCTACTTAGTAGATTAACCAAAAAAGAGCGCAATGATTTGTACGACTACTACATGTCCACCAAGCAGGCGCAACACACGAACCGATCGAAACTTTTCGACAGTTTGCTGCCAGGACGAATTGCGCGGGACGCGAATGACGCAAATCCAGCGGTCGGTTTCATCTCGTTCCTGGAAAATTTAGAATATAAGTAGATCACGATCAAATAAATACAAACTAATGAAGAAGAAACAGTATTATACAAATAGAACTTATTTATATTTATGTCACAGTATTTTTTCAATATTTATTGTAGTCAAATAAAACACACGAGACAAAAACATTAACTAAAATAATAAAATTCGAATGTTTGAGCAAATTATAAGTTAGTGAACTTTTTTTTATATATATAGGTGTAATTAGTAATAACTAGAATATTTGGTGCATAAATCTCTTGCTGTATTCGTACGTAGCGAATAATGTGGCAGTTGCAGGTACGGTCCTGACTAAAGTCGGAAGTAAACCACTGAATAATGATGCAATGCCTTCCGTCCGGAGCATTTTCATTGCTAACGTATGCATACCTATACTCAATCCTTGCACTTGAATTCTTGACTTGATTACGTCTATTGGGTACACACTGATCCAGAAAACTGTCCCACCCACAGCACCGGCTACCATGGTCTTACCCAAACCGATATCGTCTTTATTCTGCCCCTCTTTGGCTAGCAACACGCGCATTCCTTCGTACCCGCCGAAGAAAAAGAAATAACCTGGCATCTCACGCGCTAGTGTTGGCACTAACCCTCTGAACAAACCTCTGGTACCCTCTCGACGATAGATGTCGCAGGTTAATGCAAACGGTCCAATTCTTTGCACGACATTGCCTTTTGCGATTTCAATTTTTTGCATCTCGTACATCGCCTGCAGTTTGCACTTGATTAGTTCGGTTGGAGTTAGTGCTATGGATGAGAAGAAAGATGCAAGACAGCCGGCTAGACCGTTACTGACGATGCTGAGGTTCTCGATTGAGTCTGTTTTTGTCGCGTATTGTATCACCTTCTGGCACATGCCGTAGCACATGAAGAGGACGGAGTTTTCGGTGATGTTTGCTACCAGAGCGGGGACTGTGCCCGCATATAGACCTTTATAAATGCCATCGTGTTTCAAGGTTTGCACGAAGCATCCAAACATGTTAGTGTACAGTTTTGGGAATGTTTGCATTTTTACTTTGATTGTGTCCAAGGGTTGTCCTACGTATACCAAAGCAACGCCACCTATTTAATTAGAAAAATTTGCATTTATTTCCACGATTTTCGATATATCTTCTAAACTAAAAGAGATAGCAACTAGAAAATTACAGATTATGGAAGATAGGAAAATTCTCTATCAGATTAAAATATAAAATAATTATATTTCCTACAGTAAAAGGTCAAAAAACACCATTAAAAGTGCTAAAAATTGCAATTTTTCAATTTTTGACGATTTGTTTCAATTGCGAATATCTCGTAAACTAAAGAAGATAGAGAAGAACGCATCTCAGCATCTTAATCTACGCACAATTCTCTATAAAATAAGATGGTTAAATTAAAAATTTAAAAGATGAAATTTAAATTCATAAAAAAAAATTGTGCTTGAAAACTTATTTCCATGATTTTTGACAGTGAATATCTTTTAAACTAAAAGAGATAGAAACGAGAAAATTATAGATTATGAAAGATTGGAAAATTCTCTATAAGATGGAAATTTAAAATAATTTAATTTAATGGGGTAAAAGGTCTAAAATCGCGACTGAAAATGATAAAAATTGCAAATTTTCAATTTTTGATCTATCAGATGGAAATTTAAATAAAAATCATTTACACTAAGTTTTAACCTTATTTCCAATGAAATTATTCCCCGATCTCTATAAAATATTATCCTTACCTAAAAATCCAGCTGTGAAATCAATAACACCATCCTTGGTGTTGTTCGAAGACGAAGATACTGTCATGATGAATCTTGTTCAATTTTACGCACGACTGATTTAAAACGCCCACGGAAACTCCAATTGAAAAGAAAATTACTTCAGTTTGACAGGCATCCAACTAAAAGAACTTTTCAACTTTCATTTACACTGTTTGTTTCGTATTATTTAATAAATAATCGTTACACATTTAATGACTGTCGCGCATCGTCGTCCGTGACTACGACGACACGACTTACGACATAATGAGATAAACGCGTTTATGCTTCGTGCGATAATCTTTTGGTAGTCGCTAAAGCAACATCGGTATCAGCCGATTACGAACGCTGCGATTTATCACACAGAAATACACTTTTTCGATTTATCAATCCGTCAGGCGCGAATGCATGAGCACATGTCACGTCTCGCGAGGTTATATTTGACTGCGCGCAACCGACTAGCGCGATTTAAGTAAAGTAATCAAACACTATAGCACAGGTACACAATAACTCATGCAGTCAAAGTGATTATGACCCAAAAAACAAGTTTGGAGGAGGAATTTTAATGAGTGTGATGTTAATGAACACCATGACGTCATAAATTTTAGATTTCAGATTGAAATAGTGAATGACAATTGAATATTAAGTAAATTTTACTTGAATTGCATCAGAATGTTTTTAAATTTCTCTATTGCTTAGTAAACTGGAATTTACTATAGGCAACTTAATATACACCCACCAAACTTTTTATTTATTTTTATTTATTAGTTAACTTAAGTTTTCTTTAATTTCAATGTAAAATGTTTTTATTATATTTTAGTTCTCCTAAAATTTATTGTATTATATAAGAGAATAGAATGTATATTGTTTTTAAATTAAAAAAAGTTTTTATCGATGATAATGGCATTAAATAATAAACGAAGCCTTTTAACACTCCCAAACTAAAAAAAGAACAGATATACAGACATGATTAGCAAAAATAATTGTGTCTAGGACTAAAAGCACTCAGGCGCATGGCCGTTACCCTTCGATCAAGAACTTGAGTCCCGCACGGCGGCGGCGTTGAGGTGGTGGAGGCGGCGGGCGGCAGCGCTACGCGTACAACTGGTAGTAATCGCAGAACATCAGTGCTGTCAAGAAGGATACGGGCGTTTTCGAGCCGTGTCCTGTAAAGAACTTAACAACAAAATGGTAAGTGCCATATTTAAATAAATTAACAAACAATTCCATTAAAATTCCGTAAATAAAATATTCGCAAATATAATTTTATTGTGCAATCAATTTAAACAGTTACAAATATAATTTTGGGGTTTTTGCGAGTTTTTGAAGAGTTTTGATAGTTTTGCGTTTAATTATGTTTATTAATATGCTGTAGCCCTTCGATAATGCAATAATCAATACCTAAAAAGCGTTAGAAAAGTGCTCGTAATGGAAAATCTAAAAATATAGGCCAACTCGACACGCTGCAAAGGCAGGGGCCGCGCGTTATCGATCGGTTGGGGCAACGTAAGGCTCGTCTGTGTGTTAGCTTCATCTACGAATACACAAAATTACACCAACACACAGCCACGCATTGAGCTTACATATTTGCAACATTAAAATTTGCGAACGTTGATTATAAGGTGACAATGTAGTAAAAAACGCGCCTACGCCTATGCGTTCAAAGTCTTCATGAGTTTGCTCGTAAAACGCTCAAAATTAAGAGATAAAAAGCATTGTCGGTTAGTTTATTCAGCGCACGCAACCACAGCCCTGTTATTACAGTCTTTCGCCGTGATTACAGTCGTCAATCACGGTCGAAATGTTGATTCAACGTTGCGAAAGTATTTGCGAAAAAATAATCGGATAAAACTTTTCAACGTAATTAATGTCGGTTGCGGTTTTTGTAATCATTATTATTTTTTTCCAATGCAAATTATTTACTAGCATAATTATATCATGTCTGCTAGCCAGCTAATAAAACAATCTACATGTCTACACTGTCTACAGTTAGTAAATACTCGCGTGCGCGGCGTTATCAATGTGGAAATGCGGGCAAATGTGGGCTACAGTGTTTTGCGTTGTTCGTTTGTTTCAGTAATCGCGCGACGACTATGAACAACACTGGCGATTTTTACGGCGGATTTACTATGACCTACAGCAGGTGACCCAATCGTGCAAGATGTCTCTGGACGCCGAGCGGCAGTTCCTCTGCCCCCGACTGATTGACTATTTGGTCATCGTCGGGGTGCGCCCGGCGAATTCTGTGCGACCAAGCACAAATCCATCTATACAGGTAAGAATTAAATACACTCGCGTGAAACACAAACTTTTTTGTAAAAAATAAAATAAAAACAAGAAGAAGAAGATGATGATGATGAGGAAAAATGTTTTTTGAAATAGTCGCCGGAACTATTAAGGCGCTACCCGACCAATGACCATAAAGACTTTCCGATGCCCCTGGATATGGTGTATTTTTGCCAACCGGAAGGTTGCTCATCCGTGGGTCCTCGACGAACAGCTCTGCGAGAACCGTCATCGTTTGTCTTCATGCTGACGGATAAAGATTCAGGCCGAACTAGATTCGGCATCTGCGTTAATTTCTATCGACCAATTGAACGTGGTCCCGCAAATGCCCAAAACACGCGTCGAGGTTCCTCTGTTCTACGAAGAGACTCCTGGCGAAAGAGTATGGAAAAAAGTTCGGATTCAGCGTTCTCCAGTGATTATCGCAGCAGTAATGTGGGACCCAGCGATTCGGAAAAAGACTGTCCGAGTAGACGCGACTCTGAAGTGCCGAATTCTACAATACAACCTCCCAGATTGGGAGTTACAGCTCCCAGTAATGATTCGGAAAGTGGTGGTAGTCACACTCCATCTCCTCGTGCGAGTAGGAAACGCCAACGCATTCGTAATCATTCATTAACATCGCTTTGTATACTTTCGCATCATCCGTTCTTCAGCTCGTTCCGTGAGTGTTTATTCATCCTCAAGAAATTGATTGACGCATGCAATGAAAGTTCGAGCCCACGAAGCGTGGGTGGATCAAAGCAGGTTGGCAGGTGAGCCCATCAACAATGTGTGGGTGTGTTTGCAGTTTTATTACATCAAGATGTGACCTTCAACTTATAGAGACACCGTGTGGAGTATCCTGACCGGCCAGGCAACAGAAGCGACTCCCTCTATTGTCCTGCATGACGTCAGAGAAATCGAGACATGGATACTACGTTTGCTATCCGCGCCAGTGCCAATACCGGGGAAGACAAAGTAACGCAACGATCTTTTTATTGTTTTTTCACACAATGTCTGAACTTTATTTCCAGAGTGTCGATGGAAATTTTATCGCCCAGCGTTTACGACTCATTGGTTTTTGCTTTACCCGATCATACAAGGTTCACCTTAATTGACTTCCCCTTACACTTACCCTTGGAACTGCTTGGAGTGGACACATGCCTCAAGGTCCTCACGCTTATTCTACTGGAGAACAAAGTGGTGCTTCAGTCAAGGGACTACAACGCACTCTCAATGTCTGTGATGGCCTTCGTGACAATGATCTACCCCCTGGAGTATATGTTCCCTGTGATTCCACTGTTACCCACCTGCATGAGTTGCGCCGAACAACTTTTGTTAGCACCAACGCCGTTTGTCATTGGATTACCGGCGAGTTTCCTGATGTACAAAAAGAACTTCAAGTGAGATGAAACTAAAGCAGTTAAATGTAAACATTTTAATTTATAATTTTAATTAGACTTCCCGATGATATCTGGTTGGTGGATCTGGATTCATGCAAGTTGACTTCACCGGCTGAAATACCTCCGTTGCCGGAACCAGAAGGGACCATTCTTAAGAACCATCTGAAACAGGTAGGTTTCTAGGAACCGATGGGCCGATTTGATTTATTCTGAGCTTTGTTTGTTGTTCTCATCGCATTGCCAATGTTTTACAATTCAATACACGTTTTGGTCTTTCGCCTTTTCACATTTGTCTGTTTGTTGTCCTTTTTCTCAGGCCATGCAACTCATGGACCAGGCGGGCAGCGGCGTAAATATCCAATTCAATACTATCTACGAACGCATTACACTAAAAACACTTTAAACACACATACACAGTAATATAAACAACATAGAAACATAGAAAGCGCTCGCAGTAGACGTATAATACAAGTACTCTCGTAGAAGTTGTTTCCACAAAGTAAAGATCAGCCGTAGACGCACACTGAAACAAGAAACCTTTCAATGCCCCCAAGATACCCATAAAACCCTTTAAAGGTCGATCTCATTATAAATCCCGCAAATGTATTCTCGATCTTCGTGTTGATCTTGCATGAGACTGCATGTGTTTTCAGTCAGCTGTAATGCTTCCCTATGAATATCCCCTGCGTTGGTTGTGATTGATAAAATGATAATGATGATTATAGGCACTTACTGGTTTGTCAACGCCATCGGCCAACACTCAACAGCAATTACAACCTTCAAGGCGTGAATCCTTGTCGATGAACACTTTAAGGTAAGAGCAAACTTAGAGCAAAGTTTTAATGATTTTAATGGTTTGGGTTTAGTGTTTCTTCTGCTAGGAAGTCCCCTGACATGTCGCCCACACCTCCAACGATACCAATCACACGCCATACTGGCAACTCGCCAACGCCGCCCAGTGCTTCGCCACGCTCGTCGATAACACCCATTCCACCTCCAACCAGTTCACTTGCCTTCAACCCATTTATCTACGGCAATGATGTTGATTCCGTAGACGTCGCAACCCGGGTCGCGATGGTAAAGTTCTTCAACTCGCAGAACTTGCTCGCAAACTTTTCGGAGCACACGCGAACCCTGCGCTTATATCCACGACCAGTGGTTGCGTTTCAGATCAATAGCTTCCTACGGTCACGACCGAGAGCGTCACAATTTCTAAATAGGTTTGCGCGCACGCAGGCGGTTGAGTTCCTTGCTGAATGGTCGTTGACTCCAACGAACGTTGCATTCCAGAGAGTGCATACGGGAGTGCTAGATCCTGGTCAGATCGGAGACAAACCCAAGTGGTATCTGCATACATTAGACCCGATTCATTTTGTGGTCTGGGACGATGGAAGTTCTTTAAATGGAGCATTGAGAAGTTTACAGAATATGGAGAATCAACCTACTGATGAATCCGGATCAGATTCCGAAGGTGCTGATAGTACCAGCTCAAGTTATTCATCACTATCTGATTTTGTGTCTGAAATGGCTTCCTCTGACCTATCACCTGGTTATTCAGCGTCGTATGCGGAGTCTCGAAAGTTAGCACAAAATATGTCATTGTCTAGTAACTTGGACCCTCTTTTGGTATATCATCCACCATCACAGTTGCAATATCCCGATGGTGAGATACCAGATGATCGTCCTGGATCCGCACAAAGCTCATCAAGTAGTACCCAGTCTGATTTATCATCGCCTTCATTCAATCGTGATTCTGAGTTTGAATTCGGTAAAAAACAAGAGGCCCAAACAAAAGATTCTAAAGAACGTGAGGAAAGTGGAAGTTTAGAAAACGAATCTGATTCCAATTCCACGACGACTCCAAAAACTATCGTTAGTGCTGGGATGAAACCAGACTCTCCAAATAGTGATGTTGACAATAGAAATGCACGAAAAACTCGCTCAGGAAAATCAATAACACCAGTACCACCGATCAGTCCGGTGCCGTTGCAACGTCAACCCAGCGTTGGTAATGTTCTAGCCAGAACATCAAGTTTCAGCAGTACATCAGGCTCACCACAATGCAGCCCAGCTCCTTCATCAGCTCACAGTGTCACACGGCAGTCATCACAAAACTCACTCTTCGAACAATTTGCTTCACAGGCCAAGGAATTAGTTAAGGAACAAACTCGTCAGAGTAGTCAAGATGGTCTCCTGGCCCAAATGGATAAATTAAAAATACAAGCCAAAGGAAAACTAACAGAAGCTGAAGAGAGTCATATTTTTGCACCACTGGATAAATTCACTAAAGAAACCAAGAAAGCTGTTGAGGAAGCTTCGAAATCTGTACAAGAAGCTTCAAAAACTGCATTGGAAGCAAGTAAAACCGCAGCGGCAGTGTCTAAAAATACAGTAGAAGACTTAACATACGTTGGAAAATCTACAATTGGAGATTTGACCAAAAGTGCAAAAGAAGTAGTATCAAAGAAAGGTTTACTCCGAGGCGACTCGTTTAATAAAGCTGATGAACGTCGAGCGTCAACCACCAGTACATCTTTGGTTCAGGCTAGTTCAGGTTTATTGGCTGGAACAAGCAGAGACTTCTTGTCAAATATTAGCTCCGATCTCAATGGAATTGCTGCTTCAACAACGAGCATGTTTTCTGGAATATTTGGTAATAAAAAGGCACAACAACAACAGCAACAAATTCAACAAGCTCAGGCGCAACAACAAACGCAACAGATGCAATTGAAAGCAAAAGAAACAAATAAAACCGGCGTGTTTGGGCCGTTCCCACGTGGTCCCAAAGGATTGGTTGAAAAGAGTCCTTTGATTAAACACACTCCCAGCAAACGCTCCGATGAATTCCAGCGAAAGCAATCAATCGATCGCACTACTACGAACGCTGAAAACCAATTGTTTCTCAAAGATGTGGTCAATCAAATCCTCGAGGGCGAGGGCGTAGGTTGGCTGAAATTAAATCGTTTGAAGAAGCTCATGGAGGACGAATCTTATCGCAACTTTGTAGTCAGTAAACTGAATAAAACACTCGAGAGGAAAATCTCGCCTGATGATCACATTGACGACGTGGTAAGTAGTTTGCATCCCACGCAATTATGTCAGTAATTAAACCTTGTTTGCATTGAATGGCTACTTGCAGTGTGTGCCGAAGGCGGTGTGGAAAGGGATGCTCAAGGCTCTGCAGGCCGTGACGCACGGCCTCGAAGTAACCTATAGTAATTACGGACTGGGCGGAATGGCATCAGCGTTCCAATTGCAAGAGATATCCCACACACACTACTGGTCCAAGGATTTCAATGAGAGTTCCGTAATGGATCAATTGACTACACAAAGTTCCAGTCCGCGGTCGCCACAATCTCCGCGATCATCAATTCAATTAGACTGGGATTCACGAAAGTCATCACATTCGGAAGCACCCGAAGTGCGACTTCAATCTGGGGCTGAGGATGATCCCGAAGGGCATCATTCCACAGCTGAAATGTTCAAGGATATGCTCAATCAGAAGAAAAACATGCTGCTCAGTAAACTTACCTCGTTTGAATCAGATGTAAGTAGAGATTTTGGTTAAATTTTCTTTTGCGGTTCCAGGCAATCTTTGAATGTGCTGATTAGCGGATTATATTTGTATATATTTTTGAAAGAAAGATTACCTGGACAATAAATGTTGTGTGTGTGCCATACAGGCCGAAGGTACGATGCATGGTTCCGGCGGCACCCTGTCGCCGGGCGGGTCGATTACCACCGGACCCGCGTGCGGCTTGAACCGTGGCGGGCCGCAAGCCTCCTTCCGCTCTACCGTCTCGGACACAGAGGTCGAAACACTACAGGTCAGTCATTTATTACTTAATGTTGCTTTTGATTGTTGTTTAATTGTCTCAAACCTTCATCACTTCCTCTATTTAACAAATTTTAATCTATTTTAGTTTCCAAAAATTCCTAAACAAAGAACCTCCAGCGTCTGGTCGAGCAAGTCATCACTAAGCACAGGATTCAGATATCACGGGGGTCACATGGTCAACACAGCAAACACACCGTCACCAGACTCTCAAAGGACCTATTTGTTTGAAGGATTAATTGGCAAAGAAAGGTCAACCCTCTGGGACCAAATGCAATTCTGGGAGGATGCATTCCTCGATGCGGTCTCACAAGAGCGTGACATGATCGGAATGGATCAAGGTCCTCGAGAAATGATGGAACGTTACAAAGCTTTAAGTGAAACTGAACGCAAGCGATTAGAACACGACGAAGATCGACTTCTAAGCACCATGTTGTATAACCTGACCGCCATTTTGGTAATGCTCAAAGTAAACAAAGCGGAGTTAAAGAGAAAGATCCGGAGGCTGCTTGGTAAAAGCCACATTGGTTTGGTCTACAGTCAAGAAGTCAATCTACTATTGGACCAGATTAATAACTTGGTAATGTTACATTACTAACCTCAAAATATCAACTAATTTATATTAATTAAAGCATGGAAATGACATTGACTTGAAACCCTTGGGATCGAGATTATTGCACCGTCAAAGCTTCACAGTACATCAAGGAATTGATGGTGGAGGCGAGTTGAGGTTCCTAGAAGTTCGTGATGATGGTCTCGTGTTAAGGAGTACCAATGGCATCATCGTAGAACGATGGTGGTATGAACGGCTTGTCAACATGACCTACAGCCCCAAAAACAAAGTATTGTGTCTTTGGAGACGCAACGGACAACAAACCCAACTACATAAATATTATACAAAGAAGGTATTTTATATAAAACCCAACATAACCTCAATTATATACTATGTTTGTATGTTCCAGTGTAAACAACTTTATTACTGTATAAAAGACGCAATGGAACGCGGTGGGATTGCCGGAAGTGCTCCGGAACTCGGCGGTGAATTTCCCGTTCAAGACATGAGCACCGGAGAAGGTGGTTTACTGCAAGTGTGCATGGAGGGTGTCGGACTACTCTTCGCAACGAGCAAGGTAATCTTTTCGCTCTAATTCTAACCTAAAAGCAGCAGAAATAACTTATCTTGCATTACCAGTTAAAAAGAAAAAAGAAATAGATAAATTGGTCTTGTTTGCAAACAAGAGATGGCTGCAAACTAAACGGATGGAGAGCACAGTGTATATTATGCCAAAGTTTAACTCAAAATATCGTAACATGTCAACGTATATAGAAAAAAAATGCGTGCTCGTACAATTTCAATATTTGATGCAATCAGAAATAATAAAAATGACAACGTATAATTCATTACTGTTCGTGTTGTTGGGTGACGCTAATGTGACTTGTATACTGCATTTGTACTGCAAGGACCACTCAAACTTTCTTATTTACTTATGATTATGACTTCGTTTACCTCATTATTTGTTCGTTTTATTTTGAAATTAAATTAAGTCTCGTATGATTGGATTGGTTGCTCTGTGCCACTCGCTCGCCTTTGTTTTCGGCATCGTTCTTCCTGATTTTGGTTCTTCTGTTCTGTGCGAATTGCGAAATAACATAGAGTGAAAGCAATTTTTGTTCGATTCGTCATAGTAATTAGAAATTGCCGTTAAGAGATTGACTCAGCAAAACAGGTAGTAAGTTTTCTTGATTACGAAAAAACTTAAACCACACTTTTCCCCAGTATCTTAAGTAAAGTAGGGTCTGAGTCTTTTGCGACAGAAGGACGTATTCTTAAATCTAGACATTTTGAAAAGTACATTATATATGCCTCGATTGCATGAACATTTGTAACATCGATGTGCAAGTATATGATTAAATTCTGAAAGTAATCAAACGTGTCGATTTTGTTTTCTCTCTTACTAAATGGATGCATAAACTTATATAAATTTGCCTCGTTTTTTTTTACTATTTTACTATCTTTTTTTGACTCTCTCTTTGCTTCCTTCGTGAATATTATGTGTACGATTTTAAAATCTCGATGTCTGGCTCTGTTTCTTTGATTTCCTCTGATTGTGTTTCGTTTGTGATGACAAACACGAAATGAGTGGTCGTGTGTGGCAACAAAAAAAAAAGAAAAAGAATTGAATCATGAAATTCGATAACACAAACGTTTATTTCTGTACATAACCTTACTTTCACTTATTTTTCATTTTATCGAACTCGTTTCTTGCAGCTAGCTGAACGTTTTCTTTCACGTTTATTTTTTGTTTAAAATATATATATACTAGGAACTTTTGAGATGGTCCTTGTCGGGCATAAAGTAAAATTTCTCTCGACAAGTCAAAACGATTCGAACGAAAAATAGCAAATTAATAATTTGAAGAAAAAATTTTAAAAAGAAAAAAAACATAAAGCACTAATGTTGTGTTCTGTTTGTATTTTTGTTTCCAAACAATACAAATTCTTCTCTACCTACCCCGACCTATCCGAATTGCGGACACGATTTGTGGGGTGATTTGGGGTGAATCCGCCGAATTACCGCTCTCGCTCGCTCTCGCTGCTCTCATGCGCGCGCTGGCCTGAAACGCTTGACGATCTTGCAGGACTTTGAGGTACTGATTAATATTACGATTCGACCTGTTGATGAAGGAATAAGAGAAAAAAAACAATCGAAAATTTTGCGACTTTTGATATGATACCATCGTTAGATTGTTTTCTTTGCGCTCGTTCGTCCATTTATCTCTCTAATGATTATGTTTGATTTTATCAGCGAACCATATGATTTCTGTTTAGATATTGTCACCCCTGTTTTTCAATAGATGCCCATTATATCGTATTAGAACAGCTTCCTAGTGATTTATTGTTCTCATTGATTTTAGGCGTTTATTTTTGTATTCGTAGTTGTTATCAACACTTTACACCTACACACAGAACACTCAAAATACACCAAGCTTTGTTTTTTTGATTGATTTTGTTTTCAATTTCTTTAACTACACACTAGTTTAAACGTGGCTTAACTTTCAATAGTGACTTAGTTCTAGCTTTGTAGTTGCTTTCACACCACACACATTCAAGCATGTTAAAAATTTAATTTCGAACGAATTTCGATGAATATACAGACAGACAGACACACAACATTCACACCACACACATCACAAACAATTGAATCCAAAATCTTAAAAATGAACCAAATAATTCGCCAAAACCTGAAACTGAAAACCTGATGTTTGATTTGGATATTTCTCTTTAAAAAAATAATTGACCATTAATACTATATGAACTAATACATTGAGCAAACCATCTCTGAAGTTGCCTAAACCTTTACTATTTAAATGTACGCTTCTTTCACACATATATCTATATTGCATGCTTGGATTTGAACTTAGTTATCGACGATGATTTGACGATGAGAGTTGAGTATCTGCTTGCTGCATAAATCTGCATGTTGTTGCTTTGTTCACATCATCTAGTCACCTCACGTAGACGAATAAAATATGTGTAACCTGTACCGACTACTTTCAGAGTATTTTGAAATGTGTTATTAATCTGAGTTGATTTTCAGTTCTTCGTGCGCATCGATCACATTCGGAAATGCTTTACACAAAAGGGTGGCATTTTTGTTTTGGAAGAATTTAGTAAGTAACAAATCAAAAATGTTGATTTTGATTGATTAATTGAATTTTTATTATTTAGATCCAAAAACCAGACAAGTTATTCAAAGAAGATATAAATCTTCAATGGTAAGTCTGTGGCTGTGATAAGATTAAGTGTGGGTTTCATTTGATTTTGTTTTATTTAAATTTTCATTTTATTTGCATGTGCCTGCAATAATTTTAGACAAGCCAGATGATTTTTTCTTTCCATCGGATTTTTTCAATACACTTGGCCCAATGGCTGGTCCTCTCACAAACCACCCCAGGTGCACCATCATCAGTTACACCAGTATCAGCCACTCCACCAATACCAGCAACAAATTAATCCACGTTATCAATATTTCTATCTCTAGGCTGATCAGATCTGCTACGCAGTCCTCTGCGTCTTCTCCTACGTAGCAGCTGGTTCAGATAAGAAGTTCCAACTCCCAAAACCCCCACCTAGTCTGGACGTACAGGTTACCACTGCTCCGGAACCACTGGCGACGACACAAGAAGAACCCGAATTGCTCGCCGATGCGGATAAGCTGAGAGGTGATGTTAGAACTGAGTTTGACATGGCAACGATGCAAATCCCAGTGAGTCCCGAACCAGGTACGGTCACCCCGGTTGGCGGACCTCCTGCATACCCGCCACCCGCACTGCCACCGGGTGTCCAACCTCCAGCACCACCTCCCGGCAAGGTTCTCACGAGCAGGCCGAACGTCCCACCGCCGGTACCGCACCGGCAAGGGTCTGTGAGCACTGGGGCACCGCCGCCTCCGCCCAGACCTAAATGATGCGACCAATCCAACCAGAATGCAAATGACAGTATTACAGATTACGACTCGAACGTCATCGAATCCGACGACGAGGATCAACTCTCCGCATTCAGCAAGGACCGTAGAATAATATCATCATGTTTACCCTGGAATGTAAACCTGACAAAAATTAATTTCTAACATATCATCCATTTTGTTAACACTTAAAACTAACCCAATTTGTAAATGTTGTAAAGTCAAGATATATAGTGTCTTCAATGAGTTTTCTAACTCATTGAACATATTTTCTTTAACGTCATTCATTTAGTTGTTGACTTTATAATATATAGTTAGTTATATAGCAATAACTATCATCAGGCATTTGTAAATATGAAAAATGCAAAAGCAGATAAACTAAAACTTAACTAAATGAAGATGTACATGTGTTAAACAAGATATATAATCGAAATTTTTAGCAAGAAAATATTACTTTTAGTTTTAGCACACTCCAAGGATATAAAAAAATAATAAATAAATTGTGCCTACACAATACATGTATCTACAAAATAACAAACCAAACAATATTAATACCTATGAATGTCTTTGCGTGTGATTTCGATAAAACTGTGAACCTGAAAAAGGAAGCAAGCAAAACGTATCGCAATTGTGTATAAAACATTTTGAAGCTGGTTGTGTTGACTACGCTATTAGCCAATAACGCATATTTAATTTATTGTATATAAGAAAGAGTTTAGCACAAAAATGTTATAAAAGCGAGCAATATATGCGTATTCACAGCGAGTGGTGAAACTGTTAGATTTTGTTATAATTTTATTAGTACTCAATGCTTAAGAACCTATTCTTATTATAAATAAATGAATTGAAAATATTGGAATGAGTTGGATGTTATTTTATTTCGGAAATATTTGATTGAAGTTTAATTGTTGGTAGAGTCATTGGAAGATCTTGAAATGTAATAAGAGACTATGTTTTTGTTGAAATATCGACGGTTTGTGGCTGCCACGTGGATTTGTTCTTCATTTTCATTCTTAGATGTCATTTTCTGATCGTTGATAGTTGTTTTACACGCGTGTATTTCTCCAATGCTTATCGAGCAGTTGCATTCTGCCTCTCCTTCAGATAATATCTGATCCACAGTGTCTTTGATTTTATAATTTGAGTCTTTTTTTATCGGTGTTTTAACTTTTTTCTTTCTCATGATCTTCCAATCAAAAAAAGGTTTTTTCTTCGAAAAACTTTTATTCTTCTTCCTTTTCATTCGATCTTCTTGCAGTTTTTCAGTATATTCTTGTCTATATGGCATTATGGTTTCAATATCAGGTGCTTCTTGATGTTGGGGAATAGTTTTCAAAAAATCATCGAAAGAATCGACCACAGTAGCCTCAGGCAATTTTTTTTTGAATTGGCATTTCTGATTTGTGAATAATTGGAGGTTGTATACAAGATAACTTAGGGTCTTTTGATCCTTTAAGTTCTACTTGAGTTGATACATCTCGTACAACCATGAAATCATCTAAAGGTTCTGGTATTGTTATACTATCTAAACTTTTCAAATCAGAAAACTCTGAATTTAAATTCGGAAACAGCGGATTATTATCAATGGCACAATGAGCAACTCTTATACAACTCCTTTTGTTGGCTCTCACAGGCAGTGCTGGTGTTTTGGATTGCCAGGATTTATTTGAAGAAGTATCATTTTGTGATAATTCAGGCCATTGTGCAATATTTGCTTGTTTGGAAAAATTAACCCTTAATGGAACTGTATGACACTGATATAATTCCGAATATCTTTCAGTTTCTGGAACTGTAAAATTACAAACTTTATTTTCTGAAATACGACTCGCCCGAGCTTCAATTGCCTTTGTAACTTCGTTTGAAATATGAGGATTACTAGCTCCTTTAACAATTTCATAGTGATGAGTATCAGTAGTTTGTATAAGTTTGATTCTGCATTTGTCACTCGTACAATTTTCATTCTTACACATTTTCTTTTTCCGCTTGCAGCAATGGCAACAGCCATTCACCTCTGGTGTCTCAGGTACTTTATTCTTTTTATGTCGAACTACTTCTTCCTTGACACTAGTTGTTGGTTCTGAGGATAAGTCATCAACATGATAACATTCTCTAGAATCTTCATGGCGGCAGTTATTGCTAGGACAACTGAAATCTTTGCTTCTTCTAACACAACAACCTTGATTTCTGCAATGTTTGCGTCTATACCATTTTTTTGACACAGGATCACGTTTGATTTTAGTGGTATAACTACAACAACCAGAATCACGCTTCTTTCTATCCATTTCAAATTTCTGACAAGAATCGCATGTAATGTTTGGTATGCATTCATTCTCTTGAACGTAGTCGCTTATATAAACCTTTCTTTGTGAGATTTCCGTTTGGGTACCTTCGCCATCCAAAATGTTATTTGTTGAATTAAATATATTGCTTTGTTTTTGTTTTAAAATTGTCGATGGCTGTTTGCTTATTCTCTTAGAAGATACACTAACTACTGAAATACGATCAACTATTGGTTTTTCAACTGTTGAATACGACTCTGTGTAAGTTTCTAGAATTACAGGACTGTTAGCTCTGTCCACTGTTAATATTTTTGTCTGCTGCGATTTGCAACAGTCCTCTTTAGCAAATATCTTTTCTATTTCTTTCTCCTCTGATCCTTTGATTGATTTGCTTTTCCTACGTGGGAAACATCCTGAATTATTACTAACAGGATTAATATCAACAGGTAATTCAGTAGTCATTTGATTATAAACCATTTCTTGTGTGGGACCTTCATCGGACTCTTTCTTGTCTTCATAAACAGACTTGTCAACACATGAGTCTATAGAAATGCCCGGCATTGTTTGAACGACCAATTTCTGTAACTTCATGTTATTGCATTCAACATCTACTTCTACTTCTTTATCAATGAGCGTTGTATTTTTCTCAGTGCCTGTCTCAGTAACTCTGTCAGGACCTGTCTCAGTAAGTGTTTCAGTGGCTGCTGTCTTTATACAGTTACACTTGCAACATGCGGCGACTGTTCTATGGCCCATCCAGCACGGACAGCTGGGTTGTATCACACCTTGACACTTGTTCGGAAAAACCAAATTTTGATAATGATGACATTTAAAATTCGCGTTCGTTGCTGTATCATTCTTGGCCATAAAAACTTCTACTTTGGTTGGTTGTATAACAGTTTTAGGATTAGTACAGCGAAATTGTAAGTGATTTTGGCTATCTGTGATCGTCAAAGAGTCAAATTTATTCAAAACGTCTTTTGTATCCTTTGTAATATCAGTTGATAATCCTTGCGTTGCTATACTTGCTCCTGTTGACCTTTTTCTTGTTTTATCAATATTCTTTTGTTTACTGGATTCTGGGTAAATATTTTTATAAGTATTTGAATTCACGGTATTCCTTTTGCTCGAAATACTTTCACCTCTCAAACTTGGGTTTTGCGCATTTTTAATAGATTGGAGATCTTTTGAGATGCGCGAAGATCGATAGCTATTCCTATTATCCTGTGATTTCCTTGGATTATTAGGAATAGAGTCACGAGGAATAAGACTTGATGCATTTGTAGATTTTCGCCATGACGGCTCCGATTCTAGTACAGTAGACAAATTAGTAGATTTATAACGAGTTCCATCTGATGCTATGGATTCCCTCGTAAAACCTGATACACGCTTAGCTCCAGAAGGTCTTGACTTATCACTTCTAACAGAAATCCTCTTCGGAGGTGTGTATTTTATAGCTTTATTACTATTATTACTTCGAAGGGAAACGGCAAACGAATTTTTCACTTTACCTTTGGAGATTTCATTAGGTTGATTTATGCTTAGAAGATTAGATGATTCAGCAGCAAGTGGTCTATAACTAAGTTGTTGGGACTCTTGGTCTTCTTTGTAGGTGTTGTAACTGCGCATAGATTCCCTTAAAGTAGTTTGACTTGTTTGGGTGCTGGGGTAATTAAACACTTTTTTAAGTTTTTCCTCGCTGGACGGTCTTGAGATGGAATAATAGCCTGTACTATTTTTTGTGAGTATTGAATTAACATTGGAAGCTTTATTTGTTAGGTCTGTCTCGCTATGCTTTGAATATTCTTTAAAATTTTTGCTAGGAATTTGTGTGGAGAGATTTTTTTGAATTGATTCTTTCCAAGTTGGCAAAACTTCTTTTTCACTGGCGCTTACGTCATCGGATGGTTTCATATCATTAGAAATATGCCATCTGCAACAAAAACACTAAATATTAGAAAATATCTTATTATTAATAATTATTTTGGTAATGTCACAATTTATAATCGAGGCGTATACAAATTGCTTTCAAAATAATAATTATTTTTATTTATTCCAATAATTTACAATTTATCGTTATATTCGCTAATGTGGACCTGCCACGGGCTTTCCAATGTCCCGTCTCATCTTCAAGTTCTTAATTTGTTTTCTTGTTGCTGCCTTAATATCACAAATCTTTCCGCTGCTCGTTGAACCTTCACACACCCTCTTACCAACCACTTCGTCGCTTGAACAACATTTCAACGTGTAATTTTTAATGTTCTCATTAAGCTTTTGCGATTTAATATTTTTTCGTCTCTCTGGTTCAGAATTCCTATCTCCAGGTCTTCTACTTCCCTTTTTGTTAAGTGTGTGTTGAAATTTAATTTTCGTTGTTGTATCTTTCGGGGTTTCATGAGTATCTACGTCAACGGCGACATCTTCTACTTCACATTGACTTGTTCCTGGTTTTAGTAAATCATTTACCGACGTACTCGTGCATTTTTGCGGGGATTCAGGTTCCAAAATACATAAACATGACTTATCCAAATCCTCTGTATCCAAAATATCAACTTGTGTAGATATATCCCGAAATGTGAAACATTGGCGCTTAGGAAACGGTGAACTATGGTCATCCAACACAGCATTTCCAGAAAATCTTTGACTGACACTAGTATACTTCGAGTCATTCATAGCACAATTGGGTAAATTTACAGGTTGCAAGTCGATGCTACTTTCATCGGTACTGCAAATTTCTTCAGAATTAACTTTGAAGCAGCAGAATTTCTTTAGAGACACTGGTGCTTTTTTGAAAGTACTTGTGACTTGAGAAA
The DNA here is from genome assembly GCF_025399875.1 of Dalotia coriaria. NCBI lineage: Eukaryota > Metazoa > Arthropoda > Insecta > Coleoptera > Staphylinidae > Dalotia > Dalotia coriaria. Next base: position 9,780,627 of record NW_027045447.1, read on the forward strand.
ATCTTTTGTTATAACAATTTACAGTTACTAGTTTATCATTCTTGTCTGGGCATGAATTTTCGCTTGAGCCTGAACTATTAGTTTTATCTGATTCAGAAATATGTACATTCGTGCTCTGAAAATCTTGGCTATTATATTGTATGTCAAATCCACATTTAGTTTTCCTCTTCTTGTTATTACCTTCACAACATTGCCCTCCAGTGTCCCCACGTTCCAAATTAGCCATATTGATATCCGCACAACTAGGACATGCTATATTAGAAGGAATATCTGTCACTAAAACAGGCTCAATAGCATGTAGGGCAGATTGAACAGTTAAAATCTGTTGCGATTTATCGGTGTCCTGTCTTGGTGCGCATATTTTTGATTGTTCTTTCTTGTGGTGGCAATGATTTACTCTAGTTTTCAAGTACCGCATAACTTTTATAACACAAGCTTCGGAATGAGTTAAACTTGGATGATAACTGTGACTAATGCTCGTATCAATTTCATCTAGATTATCATACTGATCAGTCATTAATTCAGTTTTCTTGCAATTGTTTGACTGAGCTCTCTGAACGTTTGGGACTGGTAAAGTGCTATCAATACAAACGCAGGACATTGTATGAATGACAAACTTATCCACCATGTGTTTGTCACTATCAAAAATTTTATCAGGCTTTGCATTGTTACAAGGACTGATTGATTTTGGACAATCACTCTCTTTAATGTCTAAAGAGTAACTACGACTGTTACAGTCAGTATTAACAACTGCATTTGTTGTAATATCGAGTTTGGCAATGTAAACCTCTACTTTAGTTGGTTGAATAATGGAATTAGGATCAACATAGGTAAACTGCAAATGATTGCAGCTATCGGTAATGGACAAAAAGTCAATATTTTGCATTGCATTTTTAGCTATTTCTACAATGTCATGTGGAGGTCTCAAAGTCGCAAACTGTGGCGATACGATTTCCATTTGCCCCTTCATTTCAGGATCACCCTCAGAACAACATGCGCCATTGTTACACAATATATTGCAATCTTGACCTTTTTTCAATGAACATTTCGATGCAGACTTCTGAATTCCTGCAGTCTGTTTAGCTTTTGGCAAAACCTCATTACTTTCATTATTTGTTTTAGGTAACACGATATTATCACTCGGCGGTGCACTTTTCCAGGAAGCCTTAACATTCGGATTTCTTTTGGATGTTTTCGTGCAAGACAACTTATTTAAGCAAGGCCTTTTCACATTTTTCACAACTGATGGAACAGACTCAGATATAGGCGACAATGACGTTGGTTTTACGCATGGTCCATGCAAACCTTTCTTCTTATTTGATTCTTCCTTGTTTCCAGCAGTTAATTGTGTTTTTGACTTGCTTTTTTTAGTAACTTGTTGTCTTTTCACCGGGGTATATTTTATCGACTTGTTATTTTTACAACAAACGGAAGTAGGATTAGGAGAAGTCTGCTTTGTTTTCATCACAGGAATTTCTTTAAGTTTCATTTTAGTTGATACCTTACAATCCTTTACTCGTTTTGGTAATTCACGAATTGTTTTGGTTTCTGCAGCTTTTCCACGACATTCTTTTGCAGGAACACTTTTAATATTATTTGCAGCATTAATAGATTCAGTATTGACATTACAAACAAATAAATCATTGGTTAAATCGATTTCGGTACGTTCAGAAATTGTTCTGAGGTATTCTTCGCTTGGTGTGCGTACGACAGGAGTATACTTAGTCCCTGGAACAGCTACCAACAACTTCTTAAAATACTCATTAGTTGGTCTTCTTGAGATGTGAAAATGTTTATTTTTAAGCCCACGAGGCACTTCTTGATAGTTATTTAACGGTAAAACTTCATTTTCAGCAAGAGAATTTAATCTGCAACAAAAAACACAAATCTATATCAAAGCAACCAGTAACAAATTGTGGATGTGAGCTATCTGCAATAAACATAGTCAGTTTTTCATCTACTTTTTATATTATTGATACATACAAGGTCTGTACACAAAAAAGTTTTCTGTCTTTCGCCACACGATCGTTAACAAATTTTTTTTATCTAAAATCATTACGTTTCGTTTGTTTTCTTTTTTATTATTTTGTACAAATTGTTTTAATCATCACATATGTATAACATCGTGTTGGTTGTTTGACAAATATCAAGAGACTGTACCGTCGGTTACGAAGCATAGACAATGTTTAAATATGCAGCATGTATCTAAACAATTTTACACACTAGAGTTTTATATACCATTTATTAGTAGACCTTGATATATATATGACACTGCCTCCGCCATTATCATATGTCGCCATTTGGGGAATAGGTTCGGGGTGGATAAACATCATACAATTAAGAATAGTTTGTTTTAATTTTCACTTTTACTCAATGAAAGTTATTACTTCGTTTTTTTTTTGTTCACTTATAATTTACCAGCGAGTTTTGGAGTTCCTATGATGAAGTCTGCAAACTTCATGTGATTTTTTTCTTCTTGACTAGGTTTACTTTCAAAGTACACAATAATTAAATATCTTCGTTTCTCAATGTAACAAATGAATTAAAAAGCAAAAAATAATGGCGTTGAGCTAAGACTAGGTCTTTGCCATGCCGATGATTTTAAAAACACCTAAAAGAAACTTGTTGATTTCGCATTTTAATCGTAACATTACAAAAAAACAAATCAAATAAAACATTCGGCTGATGAATATACAATATTTACAGCTCAAGTGAAAAATACATCAAATGGACTCGACATAACTTCATCTTTGTAAAATAAAGTGAAATTACAACAACTCAGCGGTTCGCTTTTATCCTCCAGTTGTCTCCTTTCCTCATTCTCTCACATACGCATCGCAAACTTAATTCTTAACCATTTGACCGCTTCGATCGAATATTTACATATTTACAAATATGCCATCGTTATTAATTGTTCGTATTTAGACAAATTGCACGCGAACGTGCACAAGTTGTTTCTAATTACACATACAAATTTGCGCGCAATACAAATATTACACCTGCAAACGCAGATGTCGAATGTGAAGCCAGATTGCATTACTGTATATATAGATATATATATACACATATATATATATTTCTGCCTTCTTTTCGTTAATATATAAAAAAAAAACAGGACGCTACAATGTGGGAAGTGATTATAGTGTGAGAATGCAAAGAATCCACTCGTTGCCCCAACAATGTCGTTTATGTACATTATTGATTTCGGCGATAGTTAGCCTTGTTATGTTTTTCTTTTAATTCGGTAAAATCTGTTTGTACAATCGGCACATTTCATGCCGTCAATTAAATAATATTTCCATTTTCGACACAGCCTCATCATCGCGTTCCCGATCCAGCATCACAACGCCATCGTCGTGTATCACTAACATTCGCCAACTTTCCAATGATTTGCACGCTCCTCCCCCAATTCGCAGAAAGAGGAGGTGCGTGTATGCGCGCGAGCGCTCACGATGCCGCGAGCAAACTGCGAATCCAATTCAACGCGCCAACGCCGAGCGGTTAAGTCTCGCGTTCCTTTTTGACCTTAAAGTCCTCGCCGAGGATCGTCTGGATCTCGTTCTGCATGAACGCCCACGGCACGTTCGAGTTAGCGAGCGGGCATTTCTCGCCGCTGGGGCAGTACACCTGCAACACAATTGCCTTAGTACCTTCCGCTGGCTTGGTGGCGTGGCTGGCGGATGGTCTTACCTCCTGGCCTGCGCCCTGATGCTTGATGCTGTTGCGGCTGCACGGAAAACAGAACTTGTGCTGCTGCACCGAGGGACACTGCACAAAGTGCGTATCCTCGAGGCGTTCCTGACAAATGGTACAGCGTAGTGTGTTGGCGGCAGCCGCCGGGGGCGTAGCAGTCTCGGTACCGTTCGAGGGAAGAGCTTCGGGAGCCGCACCCAGTGTACCAGTAGCACCCGCCTCCGAAGAGGTAACAGTTGTAGAAGAGACGTGCCGCGAGCCGGAGGAACGCCGGCTGCTGGACGAACCCGCCGAAGAGTTGGGCGAGTGCTGGGAGCCACGCGAAGCGGAGCGTGGCGCAACGGCGCTGCTAGGCGGGCTGCCGCCGGCGGAGCGCGGACTGCCAGAGGGCAGGTTGTCTGCAACAGATATGAGAGCCGCCATTGGACTTTGGCCTGATGCCGAAGAGGCTTGTTGTGGTTGGGTGGCACCTGAGGTCGCGTTGGCCTCCGGCGGTGAACTCGTCCTGCTGTTTAACGGAGACCCGGTGTTTGTACCGTTCGCAGTCGCATTCGCCACCGAAACGACGGCGGTGTATCCTAAAAATGCCATTACAACACATTAAAACCAACAATCGTTCAATCTCCACCCAGTCAGAGAGTCAATCAGAGTGTCGGAGAGCGTATCGGGCGCGAGTGCGCGCACCACGTTCGTCATACATTCGCGCGACCTCGATATGCAATTCGGTGACGTAGCAGGAACGCGCGCGTCGTGCACGCAGTGTGTATAATTTTAGCCAGCGCCTGCTGGCGGCCGTCGGCGCAACGCGCGTGGAATGTGACCACGACGAGTTTTTCGCTCTGTACGGCGCGCCGCGCACTCGGCGTGTATTTTTAACGGCAACGGAAATATTACGGCCGTCTCCTAGTCATGCGGCGTTGCCTGATGGCTCGACAAGCCACTCCCAGAGCCGCGTAATTATAAACTTTTATTACGCGCGCGCCCGCACGCAAAGAAATCGAAATCGGCGTGCGCAAGAAGAGCGTGTGCGCGCGCGCGCACGCGGTTCTACTAGGCTGTTGCATAACGCGACGTGTACAACCCATTCATTCCAAGAACGAAATCGAATATGCACCCACGACCTACGCCAACTAATGCACTGCATTGTGCATGCGCACGCATTCCAAGAAAACAAAATGCACACAACGCATAAGTCATTACTGACTGAGCATTGTTTAATTTAAAATGTGTGCACACCGAGCAGGTGTGTATATATAAATTACGGCGTGCGTGTTCGCGGATAATCAAACGATGAGCAATGATTGGACGCATCGTATACGGGCACGGCTGGTTTCCTTAATGATCCTGCCCGTTTGACCTAAAGAAATAAAAAAACAGGTGCAAAATACCGTTGATGTTCGCACACATGCGCGCGCGCGCGAGCGTCTTCCAAGTCGTGTTATTATCTATTTCCTTCCGTTCCAGCTGGTTGTCATGAAATTAACAACAAAAGCCTCGCGGATAAAATCAACCAGCTGCCAGTCAACTCAAGTGTATGCTTCTACAAGAAAAGTTAAAACTCAACACACGCACCGAGGGTAATTCGATAATTTTCGGTGAAAAATTCAGTTTCCCATCGGAAAAAAATCCAACCCGTTCCCAGACTGTGAGACTGCAAGCGTCAACACCACACACAAAACACAATGGGAGTGTGCTTGCATTGTTTACACTCTGAGAAATGTGAATCAATGCGATTGTTGGCGCGACGAGAACGCATCCCAGGATGTAAGTGTAGTTGTTGATGGTGGATGGCAAAAGCGCAAACGTGCAAGGCAACAGGGCAGTGATCCTAGACCGTGAGAAAGTTCTTGTAGGATCAAGGCCATCATGTGCAGACGACGACGAGCGCAAGCGCAAGGCGCGCGCGCGACTGGTTTGACTACCACCGATGATTTCTTTTGTTTGTGCCAACCGAACACAACCAGCCGGCCGCCAGGCCAGCAAAGAGTAAAAACTATCGAGTAAGAGAATTAAAAACCCTTTTATTTTTAAATGTCGAAACAAAAACGAGATATTCTTTCTCTCTGCGAGCCGGCGACACCACCTGTGCGCTGCGGCTGTACCCGACTAACGGTACCTTCCGAAAGGGGGCCAGCGGGACCAGGTAGACGCTTTTCGAAAAGCGACTCGCTCGTTTTCGAAACCGGCACGAATATAATTCTCTTGTGAAAGCTGTGCTGCTGCGCGCCACACTCGGGTCGATCGGGCATCACACGGCTGGTGTTGTGTGTGACGTAGCCGACGTAGGAACCGAAACCGGTTGAAACGTGGGCTCAGCAGAGCACACGCAACGCGCGAGTGACGATGACAGACGACGGCGCGCATACACACACACACGCCGAAACCAGCCGACCGTGCAAAAATAAAACATTACGAAACCAAACCACCACCACCAACATCACGTAGTCCTCCTCCAAACAACCAAAACAGAAGTTTTACTTTTTCTGCGCTCGCACACACTAATGAGCAATGGTGAATAATTATTATTCATAGTTATAAATAATTTGCCGTTGCGCGTCGTCATCTGCTCAACGGCAGAATGAATCCGTTAATTCGCCGCACACACAACTGGTTTTATTTTCTGTACAGTTGCGGCCGCGCGCGCTCTCAACGCGACTAGTGTAAACGATAACGCATACGAAAATAAACATTACGTCACAGATTCGGCGCCCGCCCATTGAACCGGATGCATAACCAACTAAGCGCAAACACTCTTCCGACTCTCTTTTAAAACTCTGACCAATCTCCGAATAGTTTCTTATCTCACCATTGGGTTTAAACGAGGCGGCCGCATCAAACAAACCCGTTCGTAGTTTCTCCTGCTTGAAGTTGCGTTCGGCTGTGACGCTGAACGTCTGCGCCAGGGAGACTGCTGGTAGTGACTCTCCACGAGTTAAGGGTGGTCGTACAGTGACGGCAGCGCTGTGTTCCTCAACGGACATCATGCGTTTCGAGCCGCCGTTCACCTCGCCGTTTGTATGACCATGATGCCCATGGTGTTCGTCTTCCTCAGTTGTGGACAAGCCACGCTTTAATCCCTGAAGGTTAGCTGGTCTTCCACTACTCGCCGAATGATGATGAGCTTGCATTGGATGATGTGCGCCAGCCGGCAGATGACTGGGTATCCGCACTGTTGTCCTAGCCACCATCGCTTCGTGATCCTCTCGTGTGGCTTCCTGCAGACCAGGCCGTGACATTGAGCTACCTCGAAGCGGTGCTGTTTGATACTCGGTCAACATGCCGGGTCTGGTATGCTGCATGGTGTAGGTTCCAGTGTGATGCGCCCCCGCAGCTGCTGCAGCCGCGGCCGCTGTCTGTTGTTGCTGGCGACTTGATGTCGCTACATCCCCGTTCTGATGCTCATGTCCACTGCTGGAGGTTCTGTGACTCTTGGAGCTGTGTGCGGAGCGTTGCTCCTGAAAACCGTGGGCGCGTTTCATCTGCCTTGCTGTTTCCAGCACGATCTCAATACGATCGGCGCCCTCGTAATTCACACAACCGCGGCACACCGCCTCCGAGAAATCGTGCACCATCGCCCACGGCATGCGGGGCAGGTCGCACAGATAGCACTGCTGCCGCTTAGCCTGCTGCATTTGCATCACCGACATTTTCACCATCAGTTTTCACGCTAGAAGATACCAAACACACAACGCGCACGCACTACTGGGGCACAATATCTAATAATCCAAATGTAATGTAATAATCCAATAAATCGAACTAAAAAGCCCTTATGTGTCGTAGGAACGGCTGTGGTACACTGCACTCACATAATTTAGCTCATCCGTTTAGGATGTTCATCACGATGCACTAGTCGGCACTCGGCGCAGCGGCTCCACTGCACTAAATACGAGCATGAGCGCGGGACGTGCGATCAACGCAGGCGTGTGCTACTGACTGAAAACACTGGCGCGCTCACAGGCTCAAACAAAACAGGCAACTGCGCACACCGCACGCCGAAACCGTAGAAACGGTTCGTCGGCAACAAATATCGCAGCGGCAGCAGCCGCGGCTCCAACCGACCGAGTCAGACGTCAGCGAGGATGAAGGTGGGAGAGAGACAAGCGCAGTGCTGGCGGCGCAACGCGCACTACGGCGACTACGGACGTGCCGCCACAATAATCATTATCGCCGGTCGTGACGTCATGATGTACCGCAGACCAATGGCAACATGAGCGACGTCACGCATCGTGCCAACGCGCGCGCGCGCTCACTCGGTCGTCCGCTGCATGCCGAAACGTAATCGTGTAAGCAATAAGCAAACGAAACGAAACGAAAACGCGCGCAGCGCGTCGTCGTCGTGTCGAGAGTTGTTCCCAGCACCAGCCAGCAGAGCCAGCCAGCCAACTATCGACAGCGTGGGGTCTGTTGACACGTTGCGCGTTGCCGCAATTCGGCGCAGGTAGCCAGCGAGCGCATAATTGTCACCGTTAATTGTGACCTCGATCTTTACTTTACTCGGCATGCATCACAACATGGCGGACAGAAGATGCACCGAAATTTTAACACCTCATCTCACCAGGTCATACCGTTACAACACACCACGCACAACAATCAAGTCCTTCAAACGACCTTATACATGACAATTGTCAAAACCAACAACCGGAGAGTTATATCACAGTTCTTAACACATTATAATTTGCCATCTCATCATTTTCAGTTTTACATCTGTCAAAATTCTGCAAATGAAGTTCAAGAACATTCGAGATGACGCATATCCCATGTCCGGCATGACCAACATAGTAAATTCCGTATAAACACAGCCGCAGCAGTTACACGGGCAGTTTTTGTGTTTGGGTGCGGGTGGGAGGAGTGCTTTCACCGCCGCCGCCGCCGTTACCGCCGCCCGGGACACGACGTAAGCTCCGCACTCGCCGCTTCCTCGGATCAATACCAGCGGTTGAGCATCATGCAATGTGACGCAACAAGCCCACCACCGCCGCCGCCGCCGCCACCATGCACACGAAAGTGGAGCGTTCGCCGATAACAGCGTGTAAAAATACACGCATCATGTTTGAAAAAGCACGGAATGCCCCATTTATTGCATGCCACCGTAGATTTTTGCCCCAAACCGAGTCAACTCGTTCATTTATTCAACAACAGTGATAAGGTATCACAGCGCACACGTAAAAGTATATAGATATTAGTTTACATATTGGACTTGGAATTAGAATTGGAGTAGTTATCAGCCGTCGAAGTCGTGGCTGGCAGTGATAACAACTTATCAGTTGTACCAATATATGCATCGGTTGACATTTTTAGACCACTGCAAAACCCACAACATAAGTTGATATGAAAAAAGCAGCCGGCTGCTTGTAACTAAAATAATCTCTCATTTAGGTTGATTGTATTGTCTCAGAGACACGTGATTCATTCGTGCCACCACTCACGTCACATCACGAGCGCTTCACGGACATGTTTTAACAATTGACGTAACAACTCTGCTCTGCTCTCTGCAGTCAAGGGTGATAGGCTTCTCTCAGTTAGTAAACATTTCCATACAACTCGGCAACAGAATGTGTACCGTCTTATCACTACGGTCCGGTTTCGTCAAAATTTATAATATTCATGTCACAGTATCCGAGTTTTGATTTCGTTCTGACCCCGAATGTGTGTTAAGTAAACAGACGCGCACACGCATCCGAATATAGAGAAAAAAGCGCTCTGGATGTGATGACCGATGCATTCACTGGCGACGTAAACAAGCAATACTAATCGCTGGCAGACGAAAAAACGAACCGTTTTTAGCAGAGGAATGAAAGTCGGTTACCAGTGGTGGTTAACAAACAACAGTTTGGCCATGTGGGTGCCCACATCATGCGCACTCATCTCAAAGTCCAGCATCCGCAGGCGAACGAGTAAAAATAAAAACGATATCAAATTGAAGTCATGCAGTCAGTGCATTCGCAGACGCGTCGGGTCGATACGAGATCAAGCATCAGCGCGCCGCGCGACGCTCGCCGGCGAGGGTGCAGTGAACGCGCAGTTATCGATCGCCGGGGTCGGGCCGGATAGTCACAGAGTGGGAAGAGAGGTCGGACCCTCCTAGCCATGAGCAACCAGCATTACACCGCATGCACAAACTGCATCTAGTACATAAATAATCTGTTAGAACAAAGCAGTGAAACACTCACACAGATGACAGTCATGTTGCTGAAACATTCAACAAACTAACTTCAGGGGCTACAATACACGAAACAAATAGTAAATTCATAATTAGAGTTCATTAAGGCATTAAATAACAATATTTTGGATGTTTAAACTCAATAAGTCATAGTTTCATTCACTGCGCATGTCAGAACAAAATGGCTGCGTTTCAAGTGTCAAATTGACAGTTTTTCATAGTTTTTCAAGTATTAAACTCGAAAAAAAATTGCGACATGTTCAACAAACTCAAGATTTGCCAGTTGCAACATTGATGTTCAATAATTGCGTCATTGCTAAGTGATAACAGGTGTAAATATGATAAGAGACAGTTCTACCATTATTATCTGCATCTGCTGTATATTTACACTAAACTAACCTAACTTTTTTACAAGTTAAAAAAAGTTAATGAAGAGTTTGCGGTTTCTGATGTTTCCATCTGCACAAAAGCTTTCTCTTTGAGCCACGGTGCCTTCAAAAACAGGCGAAACGTTAACGTAATCAAAGACGCATGCCGACGCAAGCTCCAAGCTCTCTTCTAACGCGTTGTAGTGGTAGTGGTACCTACTAGTAGGACGCATCATGGCGAGCGGCACTATTCCGCGACCTTAGTCAAAGAGCGGCACATTAACCCGCTCGACTACGGCCGAACAAAGCTCGCCTACGAAACGCACACAAACGCATTCTTCTTTTTCAGTCAGCAACACAGCAACTCTTCCGCAAGAACAATGAAACGCTTACAGAACACCAAAGCATACAGTTTTGAATGCGTAAGCAGTAAACAAAGCGCGCCAAGAGAGTTGAGAATAAATTCAACGCGTTCAACGACGCATGAAGCAATAATAATTCTGATATCATTTTACAATTCTCGTCCCGCTGTCCCTGTGGAACGTCATGGAATATTTTCTCAATGACTTTCTGGATGTTTTTACAATCGAAAATGACTACCGCACATTAGATGTGATTACTCGGTTAGTTATGCACGAGTTAAGCGTTTAGGCACTTAGTTCTTAGCGAGTGCATCAAATCGAAATCTAGAAACATCACGAAAACTCATAAATAAGTCACAGTCATAACTACCACGTAGTAATAGTAAAATTACAATTTACTGTTTTGTAATTTACTAAAAGTGTTAAGAAACAGTATTTAGGATATGTTATTAAGTCTAGCGGATAAATAATACGAATTTAATTTTATTGGTGAACCCAGACGCGCGCGGTCAATTGATCCAAATTGATTACAGTCTCGGTCGAGTGACTAAAATGCACCGCATGCGCCAGAAAACACTATCAAATATTGACACAGTCATTATTTTGACATGTTTTAAATACACACGCTGACAAAAACAGGAAAAATAGTTAGCATACTAACGATAATCTAAAAAGTCGACACGTGAACAAGACCTACGTTTTTTAACAAATAATTGATGTTTTTCACATTGAATATGAAATTAATTTAGTTATAGCCCTCTGGTGGTTGATTTTAAACTAAAAGACAAGTACTACTTTAATGCAACCTAAAATTTCTAGAAATAGAAAACTTTATTATTTTCTAAGTTGAATACGTAATCCATGGTTTATAAAATGTATTTATTAAAATAATTTTGTGATTTTCTTGGATTTTAAAACTGAGTTTTTTGATGATGCCCACAGGGCGAAACATGTAAAACTCGCATACAAAATTGTAAAATCCAAGAAAATCACAAAATTATTTTAATAAATACATTTTATAAATAGAAAACTCTTAGATTTTTTGTCTCAACGCTTTTACCACCGCATGGAGTCGTGTTAAACAGTTAATGTAAGGTAAATAAACAAGAGAGAATTCAGTTGGATCAGATTCTAGCACGTGTAAATATACATGGTACCAAGTCGAGTGGACCAGGAATAGATCGGGCCAACACGCTCAACGTGGCAACGACCACGCCGATATTTCAGCTTCTACTCAAACGATCGTGAGTTGTTCAAAACGGAAACCGGCTCGAACACAGGAAGTTAACACTATAAACTTGTGCTCTAAAACGCATTTTCCAATTTTAAGAAACACTTATGTGCAGCTTTTGCAAGCATTTCACTTGATGCCAAAACAAACGTTAATATTTTCAGTTTAAACCGATAATATTAGGAAGTAAGCGTTCAACTCGTGTGAAGTTGAATAAACATTTTTAATTAAACAGTTTTCAATCATCATAAAAACGTTGTGTTTGGTTGAGTGTGAACTGAATAAGCGAGGCATTATATTCAGTCGACGCAAACGAATACAAGTTATTCGTATCGATAATAATAATCGGCCACGTACGCCCCTTATCACTTATCACCAACATTCCATGGTTACGCGGCTAATAATAATGCATTGTAACATTATACCGCATTGTTATCCCGAGTATTATTCATACGCCGGCGTTATTCATGATTGTATAAAGTCAAATGTTTCTAAACTGACAAACGTGGCGAGTTTTATAAGTTTACTAACAAATCCAACTCATAAACTTCGAAAGAATGACTAGAAAATTAACATTTTGCCCATTCACACACTTAGCGACAAGAAAAATGATTTAACCGTTAAAACAGCGAAATCAAAAGTGAATGATATAATTGATTTGATAAAAGTAATTACTGGCGTAATATAAGCACCAAAATAAAGTGTCGATAAACAATCGCTATCGAGCGAGTCGAAAAAACAACGACTAAAGTGACAATGCGACAAGATTACGTGCCTCGCAGCGAAAACGTCACCAGCGTAACGTCCTCGACTCGTCGATGCCGCACGAAATTATAGATTCTCGCAATAATTCGCAATTGTCGTCCCCGCAATGCCATGCATAAACAAACGTACCAAACATTGCGTGTGTATTATGCGAGAAGGTCGTTTATAGATATTCTATTATTAGCTTATTGCAAAAAAAAATCATGAATCAACATGACGTCATTTTACAGCAACGCCATCTGTTAAAAATTAAATTTTATTCGTAAAAATCCATAGAAGTTACATTGTCGCATGATGAAATTATTGGATTTTTGATCTTTCCAGTCGAGTCGATAACAATTATCGATAGGGTTCTGTGATAAATTTAATTTTAGTGCGTTTATCGAGCCGATAAAAACATCTACGATAAACAATATGCAAATTGATATCTCCATAGTCGGGCGCACAAGTCAATTGTTTTATTTTGCCACGATACGCGATTGTTTCAGATATAATTTATTGCGTGCGGCTTTTGATTGCGCGATCCAAGGACGTCTTCCAGCGTAAACAATAAATACACACATGTAGACGTAATATTAATTTTAATTTTTATAAATATTTCAATGTGGAGCACAATTTAAAGTGTTTTTAAGTTTCACGCGGTAATTGAGCTGAAAACGACATGCGGAATTAATTCAAAAGTGATATGAATCACAGCTCGCCATGCGTGTATTATGCAAATATTCGTAGCATAAAGATTCGTTGATATTCCAAGAAAAACAAAAAGAATACTTTGACGGGATTCACGCGAGCGTAAAATTTCCGCGTGTGTGCATCAACAGTCAGTCACCTGGAAACAATGACACGTTGAAAATTCGCCACTGATTAAAACTGAAATAATAAATTGGTATATGTTTCGCTCGGACGTGGGTGTAACTACTACGTGCAGCACGCGGCGCACGGCGAACACGCCAACATCGATCTGTGTACGACGTGACGTCACGTTTTGGTCCAGCGCCAAGAGAACGCGACGCCGCCGCCGCCGCCACAGCCGCCGCCGATCGTTGCAACTGCGAGCGGGGAACCTTCACCGCGCACGACGCACGCCCGCCAGAAAATAATCCATACAGCTGCAGGATTGTCTGCAGACTTGCGCTACCGAAAATATATTCGAAATCGGCGAAAATTTCTAAATTATTAAAAGCGTTTCATTCAGCCCTGACAGTATGAAAGGCGAGGTACATACTCGAGCAGAACCGCGTGTGCACTTGGTGCCAAAAAATGCATAAAGTATGCGCAATTCGCAGGATGGATGGGCGGCGGACGCGGCTTATAAATAACGCCGCCGTCACACCGTTTCGAAACGTGCATTTGAAACAAAACAAGAACACACACGCGACCATTAACTTCAATTGCACCAAATGCACGCATTTACAAATGAAACCCAGAGATGGCGCTAGTATCATAACCTATTTCATTGATTTTCACATCAAAAACCAAAAACTAAAAACTATTAGTTTAAATTTATGAAACAAAATTAATTTTAATTTTTCTAAATTATTATTAATCATTAATCCAACACTGTAAGTTTCCTGCTCTAGCAGTAATATGATTTTGTTTATATTAGATCCAAGCAAAACTTTACATGTTACGACGCAGAATGTGCGACAGTTTGTGATACGAAATACCGTGGGGGTTGGCCTGAGTGGCGCGAGTAATGTAAAATTAAAAACGCGCGCCTGGCAGCCATCAGAGTTTACATTCGCGCGTTGCCTGTTTACGTTCGGCGCGCTAAATTTAGATATTTGTGTATTATTATTATGAGTAAACCGGGCAGTCGGGACTAGCAGGAGGAGAGGAAAGTCATGCACCAAGCATATTCCCTCATTTTAGACCTATTGCGCTTAGAGTCACGCAAAATGTAGAAAAATAAATACTGCCAACAAATTAATAATAGAGAACAAGCGGGGTATTACCTATTACGTAGCAAATTTTATACGCATTAAATTTTTATCTTTTTGTTTTAAAATTTTGAGAAATCTGTTTATAACTTATCTTTTTTTTTCTTAACTACGATTACTAAGTTTGTTGATACTTGAAAACGTTCAAAAGTATTATTTTACAGCCGCGACAATCAAAAGCTGATATAGCAGTTTGCAAAATTTTTAAGAAACTGCTTTATGCGATGTGTTACCGCAGCTTGCAGTAACAATAAAGATAAAAATTGATATTTGAGAGTTGAAACAAAAATAACATTTGAATGCTAGGCATTATTCCCTCAACAATCTTCAAAATATGCAGAACAGCAAAACTGCAGGTGCAGCACGATTCAAAATTAAGCCCTCAAATATATAAATACATTCAATATGCCTTTTATGCAAAACATAAAAATTATCGAAGAAAAACAACGTTAAACACATCAAATTTCGTAAGCAGCTGAACACTATCGTTTATCTCGTGTATGATTGATGCGATGTAAATTGCGTGCCCGGGTGCATAATAATTCCGCGCGCCGGAACAAAGTGCATCCAGTGTGCAGCGAGTGCAATTTCGCAAACAAAGAACCAGCGCGCACAACTCAAGACGCTGCGCGCTGTGTTTTGGCCCGCTGAATTCGAAAACGATCATTAATTCACACAGCCCAGGCTGTCTGCGCGTCCGCCAGTCAACTACGGTATCTACAAGGCGTAAATAAGGAACAGAAAAAAAAAACAGGCGAAAAAATAAACTGCAGCACCGGATATACCGAAATAAATATGCAGCGCGAACAAAGAACAAGATGCCTCAAGCTGGCGCTGGCACACTCACATATATTCAAGTCGAACACACGTTTGCACCTGTTTTAATTTAATAATATGCATTAATAATATACTTTCGAAACAGCGCCATCTGTATAGAAAATTCACTTTTATTGTATTGTGTATGTTTCTAACGGAAGTATCTTATACGACACGTCATCAAATTTAAAAAATGCTACTAATAAAAAACGCGATAATAAATATGACTCACATGGTTTGCAGTCACAACAACTCTATGAATATACATATGCCTACATATTCGTAATTACGAGCAAACAATGGGCACTAAACCTGCTATCTGTGCGTTGATAAGTGCATTTCGGTTGTGTTAAGATGGCTTAACATGTGGAGAATGAAAATTCCTTTAAATTTCACCCTATGTATGCAAGTTTGTTTGTTTGTTTCACTTTCCCGCGAAAACTATTAAACCAATCATCATGAAATTTTGTCCAGATATTTTCGAGGGTATTACGAAGGACGTAGGGTACTTTTTATTAAAAATTTAATAATATTTTGCCTAAAAAATAAAAAAATCCAAAATACATTGACAATTATAAAATAAAAAGAATTTTGCCAATTTTGAAAAGAAAACTGAGATTTATAATAAAAAATAAACCTCATGCAATAAACAAAAACTTTTTTATTCAATTCTACGCGGTCGGAGTCGCGGATAAAAGTTAGTGTTATAATAATAACAAAAATAATGACTATCATGATGCTGATAAATAAAGTTCTTCAACTTTGAGTCACCTCACAAGCAATAAAAATACTCCAAGTAATAACATTTTGATAGACATGGTAATAACACATTAATAAATAAACAAACAAACGTTTAAGTTATAAACATGAACTATTAACCATTTGCCGGCTATGTGTGCGTGTGTAAATAGGAGGAAACATGACAATATGCGTTATCATAGACAGCACGATGCGCAATTATGTTGCGGTGCATGTACATGCCAGAAATGAGTTATTTATTTATCAATGCCGCGTCTTTTATTTTTAACTCAACTATTCATGGATTTCCTGATGATTAAACGCCTAGTCGGTTGCAATAAGTAAATATCGTAGTGATAAAGTGTCTTATAAGGATACGTGAGTAAATTTCACAAAAAACTAGTTTAAGTACATCATTTATGAGGTAAAATTTACTTTTATGGTTTTATAAGGTAACAAGTTTCAAGATGATGAAGATGACTTTATTAGGAAAGGTTTTTTGTAGTTTTGCTTAAGTTTAAATCATTTTATTTCAAAAATACTCATCATGCATGTGTAAATTTGAGGTTATGTGCATTCAACACATACATTAGTGTTGAATTTCAACATTAGTCAGAACCAATATTGCCGTATACATTCCCACGAAGGTGACACCGATTGTTGAATCAGTGATAAAACCACACCACATAACTATCTAATCTTACACCGTAGCAACGCGGTGAGTGTACTTTTCATTTTTTTTATAAGGATATCTCACAGCTTATCTTGTCCCCGACCGCTGTTCGACAAATCCATCAAATTTAATGTGTTGTCATATGTAAAACAATAATACACCGATAGTAAGCGAGTGGAATTGACAAATTGTAAGGCAAATAGCCATTATGCAATGGTAATAAATGACGGGACGGTAGTTATTAGTACTTGTTAACATCGTCGTTAATTAATTATTTATAATTTGTGAGCTGCACTCGAATATATTGATTATGCACTCCTAAGTATAATTTTTTCAGATATCACACGTGGGTAGAATTTAGTTTAAATATTTCTTTATTTGACAACGTAGTATTCTTATCAATTTCCTTGTGTGCACAGTCAATATAGTTGTTGGCGACGTGAACACATGATAGCAGCAAATCAGTGCCGGATTTCCGTTTGCAGATAGTCACAAATTTTTTATAAATTTAAAAAACAAGTTTCGGCTTTGACTCATAATTACTCAAGTAAATTTCCTAAAATTATATGTTTCATAATAGAAAGCAGTTATTGCACTTATCAAAAAGTAAAAGTAAACGTTTGATAAAATAAAAATATTGATTTCATAATTCGAATCGAAATCAATAATCTTATCACATTAAAAAACACTCAAATGTACTTCCCTGAAACATAGTAATCTCATAAAAGCTACCGAAATGTCAAAAAGCAAGTTTTACCTAATCTCATCACGAAGATGATTAGAAAAATATTTCTATTAATCGTGTCCTCATTATCATTATCACTATCATCACCTCCTCGACCAGGACGTGGACCTCAGGCCATCGGCTCCAATATCAAAATCATGTGATGATGATGATGCGTACACGTGTGGATGGCAACAGCGCAGCCGCCGCTTGTCGATGCGATTGATAACGCCGTTTCAATATTACATTACACCATTTCAGCCGGCTAATCTTATCGGGTCATATTCCATCACTTCATATTCCCAGTATAACAATATAACAATAACAAATAACCCCAGCGCCGCACAGTATCAGTTGTGCAAACAATGAGCGCGTGAAAATGGTTACACATCGAAAATTTTGTTCCTGGTAAAATATATATATGAAATGTTGGAGTCATCAAAAATTTTGAGATTATTTCAATTGAAATGGCGACAGTAATAATCAATTAAAAAGGTTTTTCTGATTATAAAATGCAAATTCATATTTTTTGTATTGTGGGAAGTATAGACTATAACCTATAGTATTAGTTTGTTTTTGTTCCACGAGATGGCGCGTTACAAGCACAGAATTTATATAATTTGAAAATATTAAATTTTGCACAATTATGACTGATTTATGCATAATACTATTTTTTCCTCACGTGTTGTACAACATACACCACATGTGATCAATTTTATTATTGATTCGAAATCATTCCAACGTGTGTTTCCCGTGGCAGCCACGTGCAACTGTAATTATTGCATTCTGATGCAAGTCGCCCGTCTATTCAGTAATATGCATCGCGTGTGCGAGCTCGTCGGATGAATGTGATTCGTGAATAATATTAAAATTCCCTCGTGGGCAGCCGCGTGCAAGAGTTCAGCCAGAGGCGCAGCGCACCGTTGCCGATAACGGTGTCGGACTTTGGCGAAGCGCCCGAAAGCACTCCGCGCAGACGTGTCGGATGAAAAGCAGAAAAGAGGCTCGCGAGTGCGCATCGAGGCGCAGCGCGTTTCTCGCGTTGTTGGCTTCTTCGGTCACCCGGTCTTGGAAACCGTGCGATTCAACAAGCGTGGCGAACCGCACGGCGTTTAAAACAAATATTTTCGATTTAAAAATCAATTTCAAATATGAAAAAATAGGTTTATACTAGTATGCGTGATGACACGACATTGTGCGTGTTGATAAACACGTTTTCCAACACAGAAATCGACATTTTTGTGCTGTGTCATAATAACGACACGTCATGGTAACCTGCAACCGAAGAACATTTGTTAATTAAATACGAGACATATGTTTTAATATGAAAATATTGATTTTTTGCTTAGTTTAATTTATTACTTGATCGGAAGTTGTCTAATTACGCATCAAACGCACATTATATTCTCGTTTTACGTTATGAAATAAAAATGAGATAAGATAAGCGCATAATATGAGGTTAAGCGATATTTTATTGATCGATTGCAGCTTATATCATCTCAAATCAACCTATTTATAGGCGTCATTATCAAGTGGAAAAAAATTCCACTGGTAAAGAAAATTTTAAAGATAAAAAACAAAAAAATTATAAAAATCAGCGTCCCTGACATTAAAGAGTCAACCAATGACAAGACCACACATTGCCTCAAACCTGATTAAGCCACATGTCGATTTAGTCATATTCTGTCATATTTTTCCAATTACCATTAAAGATAATCATTAACGCCAGAATTATTATCATTTCAACGCATGTCTTTCGTTTTTTGGCAAGACTGTACCTACACTCGGCCAAGAGACACAAGAATAAGAACCAACCAATGCGTGCGTGTGTGTGTGAGTAGATATATAACTGGCTGGCATTAGTCATGGGACGGCGACGACGACGGCGAACGGCGGCGGGGAGACGCGATTGCGAAAAATAACGTGTAGTAAGTACACCATCAAGTGCAAGTTCCTGCGTCCTGAGTTCAAGGTCTGATGACGTACGAATCGTGTAGTCCTATAGCGCAAGAAGAGAACCACAGTCAACCAGTGTAACAAGTCGACGGCTAAACTGCTCAAGTACGCACGAAACACAATACAAACTACAAACAAGCTAATGAACCATACAAATACACACCAGGTGAAGGGGGTTCACTTTATGAAAGCTTAGAAAATAGAAAACTTGTTGCATTAACATGAAATCTATAGTTACGAAAATTTGATTGATTGAAATTCACTAAGAAATTCGTGAGAAATAAGAAATTTTCAAGAAAATGAAAAAATTCAAAATCAAACCACGTTCGCACCTCGGACGTGACACAACGTGAGACACTCGCTCTGTGAGATGATGATGGTCACCAAAGTTGTGCGCAAAATTCCAAAAACATTTCCACGTAACGATGAAGTTCTAATTGTGGTTTAATATTACATTTCGATTATATAAACACCCCATACGTGGAAAATTCGAAAAAATCGGGAAATAAATTTTTATAAAATCAGCGTAGGTATTGTTACGTTAAGTTAAATAATGCGTAGGTATTTATAGACATATTCGCATTTATACCTATTCCTGGATTCACTGGTTCACTTATATCTTGCATATTATATCCTCCGCGTAATGATTTTTAAATGAAGACCGTCCAGCGTCAAGAGACAGAAACAGAAGATGGGTCTGTGCCTTCCACCTCTAAAGTTTTATCGATTTGCCAAACTCCACAGCCAGCCTGGTAAAAAAGGTGGCGGCGACCCAACTCCCCCTTTTCTAACACGCCACCCTTCTCTCCACTCGCTGCGCAGTCGGCAGGACCTATTCCAGCTTCATCTCGTTCGACCGAGGACGAGCATAGGGTACAAGACGGTGCAATATCGATTTCAGTTTTGTTTAGGTATAGGTAATTTAATACAAATCAATATCTTATCTCGCGGATAGTAAATAATATGTCAAACCTTAAAATTACACAAATATTTACCGATTGCATGTCACAGTAGTGTTTCGTAACAAGCGGATAACAAAATGTGTTTTCAATCAATATCTTTATTATCTCATCACGATGAAAATTTACCGTGACTGTTATGATGACTGCGCAGTTAGGAGGTAAATTTAGAAAATGTGAGAGAAAGCACGTTGTTATTGTGTCATTGTGTAACGCGCCTCAAAACAGCGGAACATGTATTTGTTTAGAGGCAATCAATTAAATTGAAGTAATGGCTACTTAATCTTCATTATATAAATTTTATGCAATCGTAATAATTGAATTATTTTATTTCTCGCTAGATGGCGTCATCACTTGAGTTCTTGTCACCATGTTTTATGAAAATTATTTTATTTATATTTTTACTTCCCGAGATTGCCTAGCTATTTCTGTATGCACGTAACCTTCCGCAATGAAACAAACCCCACGTCAGTGCTCACCGGCGAGGGTGGTACACACCCCACTTCTTTCTCAATAATCTAAGTGTTTGCGTGGGCGTCTATAAGGTTATATAAAGCGGAGGTGTGATTCACGTTTTTAAAATATTGAACGGCAAACAATGGTGAATGAATTCTTCCTAGTCGCGGTGTATGGTTGAACGAGTGTAAATTCGTTTTATTTTAATGCAATTCTTCCATTTTTGGTGAATTTGTTTTCACACCTGCTTTGAGTAAATTATTATTGTCTTTACGGTCAGTGTTTTCATGATAAATCTGATAATATTATGAATATGCATAAAATATTGATTTAACTTCCTAGATAATTTAAATTCAATACTGTGGAGAAAATACGAACGATTTTTATTGTTAAATTAATTTTATATGCATTTAGAGCCTTGTGGGATGATCAAGACAAAAATCTTTTTCATTACAAACATTCAGATTTCATTTTGGTCCAGAAATACGAAATTTAGAAAAATATTAATTGTAGAGTGAAATATTTGGGCATAAGAAGTATATGATGAGCATAAAAATAGTAAAAATAGTTGAAGTGTTACTATTTCTGTTATTATCGATGCGTTGTTGTGTTTATGCGTAACCCCGGCGTATTCGTAACCTTCCGCAACGAATCGAGCGCCACGTCACGACAGTGCTCGCCGGGGCGAGGGTTGCACACTGCGTGGGCGGCCATCTACCTATATATAGAGGTGTGATTCATGCGTTAAAGTATTGAGCGAAAGACTGAGCAGGCGTATAGCCAAAAATCTACCCTTGACTTCATCCACGTTTAGCAAATCAACAACCATTCCCTCAACCCCAGAAAATACGAAAATCACGAAAAGCATTAAAATTACCATCGAAGGTAATAATATAATCAGATGACGTGGTTTTGCTGATATAACAGAATAAACTCATAACATACAAGACTGAAAATGGGAGTTTTGTACAGTAGCAGTGGATCGATAGCATTCCAATGTTTGTTTACCACGTAGAGGTCCCGGACCATGTGCGCGTCTCCGATTGACTGACTCGACCTGGCTAGGGAAATAGTGCCACCTGGCACCACGTCGCAAAGTACGTGGACCAATTGGAATGCGCACTTTTACAACCCTCGCGGTGACATTACCCGCTGTTAGCTGTTAGTCTGGCCTAATTTAACACATCAAAAGGAAACGTATAGAAACACGTTTTAAATAATTAATGAATATACAATAATATACTGTTATAATGATTATTATCAATATACAGAGGGGTTTTATTATTCGATCAACATAAGGGGTAATGTATAAACAAATTACATTGACCCGCGCGGGCACAGGTCAAAGAAATAAGTAATTTTGTTTTTTTATGGGAAATATTCAACTGAGTAGTTGTAAGTTAGACAACTCTACATACACAAAAACTGATACTTCCGTAAATTATACTCGTTATAATAATTTTAACTACAGAATTTATATAATTTGGTTTATCTTGAAAGAGGTCATGATAATAAGTTATAATTTGATGTAGAATTTAAAAAAGAAACTTGCCTCCTGTGAGGTTTGAACTCACGACCCCTGGTTTACGAGACCAGTGCTCTACCACTGAGCTAAAGAGGCCTCATAGCCTGCACTTTTAATCTACAGTATTTCTATAAAATTAAATAATTTACTCAAATTATTATTATTTGTAACAATTATATGTTACAATTACACACACCGTTATTAATTTATACATCGTAAGTTATAATTATTCTAATTCAAAGTAATGAATGAAATTATTCACAATACTAAACTTCTAAAAATCTTAAAGATCTAAATTATCAACATTTATCATAATTACGCACGTTATGATATATTTAATTGACCTGAATAAATCTCAAGAAAATCATTCCGGCCTTGGTACTAATTACACCAACCCGGACGGCCCAATTTCATTATTGCTTTTTTCGCCTTTTGCTCCACTTCCTCTTACTTTATTGCTTGTGCTTTCGAGCTTCACAGGTAATTGACGTATAACCTATTTACAACGGTTTGAAAATGAAAAAGTGGCAGATACCTGCTTATAAAACATCATACTTATTTCATTTTTATCTAAAACTTATCCGTATACACTCACACGTTTCATATTTACTGAAGAAACGCGTTTTATCAACGATATTCTATACTATCGGTGAAAATTATTATCTTGGAGTTGATAAACTCTTCAAATAAATCATAAACCTTTAGATATAATATCCAGCTATAGGTATAAACAAATATTAGCGTCTGATAACACTAAAACAACTTTAAGATGTCCCAATGATTGTACAGTTGTTCACATATACAGAAATAATATTTATGCAGATGATTCAAAGATAAATTCTAGATTTTAACTTTAACTTTACTTTTGTTACCTGATCAATGACCAGAAATACTTTATATACGTACCTGAAACATTTTTGCACAAATTTCACACAATTTCAATGCGAAATCAAGTCACAAAAGGCAAGTCCGTCCGTTTGAAAGCTTTTCAATTTCAAGCTTTCTCTTGTATGCTCTTCTTTTCACAAATTCACAGCACAGAATTAAATTTGCACCACAACTGAACTAGCACTACCTAGGTCATACACATTGTTACAGATTTTCCTCTACGCATGAAAGAAATTAAACCAGGTGTTCTTTTTTATGACATTGAATCTAAATTTACAGTTCAGTAGTATAATCGTATGTGTTTTTTTTCTTCTGGTGCTAATGTTAGGGTTTGCAAAGGGAAGTTTATTCATCAAATATAGAATAAGGGTCAAAGAGGAAAAAAATTCAATGGGAATGACGCAAAAGTCTTATACAAGTCGCTCACAAAGAACATACCCCGAGTGAATTCGATTTAAGATTGCGTCTTGAATTAATAAAAGTTGATTGTTTTTTACGACACAATCAGTGCGATTTCAATATGAATAGAATTTCTTATTGTACATAAGGTACATGGCAAGACTCTTTTGTGACAGACGTGTGCACGAGCCCCTTAAACCTTAAACTTTTCTATAGAATTGCTTTGAATAATGATTTCTTCTAAACATTTGAGTTTAGAATTCATTCAAGCCACACGCTTTTGAAGCTACTGAATAATCGATAAACTAAATATTATAGGTTTAGGCACTTACTCAGAATCTACGGTGCCTTCAGTCGGTAATAATTTGGATGGTGATGCTTTTCAGCTAAAAATAATTAAAAATACGTTAATAATCAAATTTAGCCGTAAATGTATATTGGGTTGCCTATATCAAGGAAGGAATTCTTAATGTTTGTATTGTACCTTCATTAGACCGCACCATTTGTAAATAATAAATATTCTGCCGCAGTTTGGTTTTATATTCCTTAATTTCGTCTTTGATCTTTGTCAAATTGTTGCTGTTCCTGACATCCAAAGAACCACGATTCAACCAGATTTCTCTTTTGAGATTCTTGAGAGCTGCATCGCTTTCAGTCCCTGTTTGATTGAACACTTCCATTGACTTCGACACCCGCGGCCTGTCGCGCACCCTTTGTTGATCAAATACGTTGTCGTTTACGTTGGATATGTCCGAACTGGTATCGCTGCTTTTCAAGCGTGAATTTACTATTTGGTTCACCTGGCGTTTAATTGCTGTCTGTTTATACGATCCGTGGCCACTGTCGGCGCTGAGTTTCCTTGGTAGGCTGATGCTACGATGAATTTTGGGGTTGCAATTTCGTAAGTGTTTTCCTGAACACTGATTACGACTAGCAGGATCAAGTTTGGGTTGTGAAGCCACAAACAGACATATTTCCATTCTTGGCAGGGGATGACGCGATTTATTTATGATTTGGATGATTTACATGGGTGTTGGTGATTTAATTGTGCGGCGATGAATAATTTGAATTTGAAATGTCAAACGGGTCAAAAGACCAGTTAATTTTGAAATTTGACAAGTCAGAAATAAAAATGCAACTAGTTTGTCATATTAACAAACAGTATAAGTGGTTTATTGAAATTTAATTGATGATTTGCATTATAAATTACAAATATTTACAAATATTTATTAAAACAAGAAATAAATATATTTAAAATTATTATCATTACATTCCATCCAAATATTTTCAAATTATAGAACTCAAAAATTAAAATGCATAGTATGAAGACGTTGTTTTATAAAATTCGGAGATTCAGGGTTTTAAAAGTTGGCCGTGAAACAGCGCGTAGTTTGATATTTGAGATCAAGAGTGCTTTGGAACTAATATAAATATCTTTGCAATCGAGAGTGCCATGAAAATCTTCCTAATAACTGCGATTGTTTCCCTAACACATTCTTTGTTTTACCATCGTAAAACAAAAAGCAGAAAATAGCACTAGTCAAAGTTTTAAAATTCTTTTAAGAAAATTTGAATTAGTAGAATGTCGTTGCCTTTATCAAACTCTGATTATGAAGAAGCAGTCAACGTTATAATAAAGCCAAATGTACGTCTAATTGATTACTCAACTAAGCGATGGGAAGATGTGGAAGATATCATATTTGAATATCACAATAACTTGAAGTCTTCAAAACGATCTGAAGAAGCAATCGCGTCTAATCTACTACCCCGGGCCGACTGTCCGTTGTTCGGGTATATGCCAAAATATAGAAGACAAGTTTTATTCGAGTGCAATACATGTGGTAAGCTAGTAATGCCATGCGTATACAAAGAGCACTATGATAATCGGCATAAGGAAGAGCCGATGGATCAGGATGTAACGATACCAAAGAAACCAAAGAACAATAAAAGTTTAAAATTGGGAAAAGCATCTTCAGGAACACGTCCTAATGGGAATGTTGGTAAAAAATAACAGCAGTAGAGGATTTTAGAGCAAGAGAATTAAAGAATTAATATTTTATAACTTATGTAACATTTTATAAATAAATAAAACTTTATTATCCTGTTTTGATTCCGAAATCATTTTTCCCCTTATTTGTCTTGATACTTGTACATATTTATTATAATTAATATATGACGAATTAAGTAGACATGTGTGGGATTAGTATATGTTGAACTTGTGGTTTCTCAACGCCAACCCCAATTAAGAAAGCTAAAGCTGGTATTGACGAATCATTGTTGATCTAGTTGGCGATAACACGTGATGACGTCAACCACAGCCACCCTCGCGAAACGTGCGAATTATGCTTCGTCACTCCGATGACGATGCAGAATCTTATATTAACCCCCATTATTGGCAATGCATTTGACTCTGATGTGATAAGCAGGCTTACTTCCCTTCCAAATTACCGACGTTAGTGGTACACGTATCGCCATCTAGTAGATTAAACTGGAACTGAAACTGAATGTTCAGAACTTGACATCATAACCTTACATTTAATTATTGATCAACTGATCTCCGGTTCCACGTTCCTGTCTAAAATTTGTATATTTTTGCAGTTTAATCAATTAAAATGAGCGTGTTACCTCAAGTGTCTTCAGATGCCGTGGACTCGGAACAAATGCGCACGGTAATTTTCTTGCATTACTGTCATCCACTCAATTATTCAGCACATTTATAATTTTCAATACTATTTTAGTTCAAAGAATTTCTTATCAACTACAATAAAATATCAGAGATGTGCTTCCATGATTGTATTAGTGATTTTACAAGTAGGAAAATTAAAGCACCAGAGGTAATTATAAAACAACTTTGAAGAAATGTCCTATATCAATGTAAATATTGCAGGAAAAATGTGCATTAACATGTATGGAAAAATATCTGAAGACAAACCAAAGAATATCTCAACGTTTCTCCGAGTTTCAGATGTTGGCAAATGAGAATGCACTTGCTGCAGCACAAAAGTTGCAGGGTAAAGCATAGTTATGCATTTCACATTTTTAATATCATCAGTTTGTTATGTGGATATACACTACATAAGTATATTAGTAAATAAATATAGTTAGTCAGTCTGTTATCATATAAAACACAAACGTTTCTGTGGCTTGCTGTCACTTGTAAGTATAATTTGTTCCTTTGGAGATTGGGTGTGTGTTTGATCAACATTTTCAATGGTTACCTTCATCAGTTTATTCATTGCCTCATCTGAAATTATAAACAATACATGAGAGTTATCTGGTAGTTGAGATATATTATGTAAATATTTGAAATTAATTTAGTACCCAAATTAATATTTTCTTTCGCTGATGTGATGAGCCACGTCAAAATCTTGTGTTTGGTGCAGAAAGCGTTAAGTTTTTCCGTTTCAATATTTGACGTTGTTATGTCTCCTTTGTTTGCGAGGAGAATTATCGGTATATCGCTGCCATTTGGAAGAGTGATGCGGTCACGCAGATCTGTAACCCACTAAATCAACTGGTATATCAAAAATGGTCAAATGTTGCCATTATTTTATGATTTGCGTTGAAAGAAGTTAATTTTTTATTATTTACGTCTAAAATATAATATTTACCTTATCAATGGAGTCGAACGTTGCAGGACGAGTTAAATCAAATACCACAGCAGCTGCTAAGCTAAAAATATGAAAACATATTTAAAATCAACGTTTAGAAATAAATTTTACGAACTTCTTACGCATAACGGTAATAAACACTTGTTAGC
This sequence comes from Dalotia coriaria, assembly GCF_025399875.1. Classification (NCBI taxonomy): domain Eukaryota; kingdom Metazoa; phylum Arthropoda; class Insecta; order Coleoptera; family Staphylinidae; genus Dalotia; species Dalotia coriaria. The sequence continues at coordinate 9,808,040 of NW_027045447.1, forward strand.
GATCCGAAACGTTCGTGTCCCGCAATGTCCCACAACTGCAGGTTGATCCGCGTATCCTTATTCCATTCGATTGTGCGGAGGGCAAAGTCCGCGCCGATAGTAATCTTATACGAGGGCGAAAATGTGTCTGGAACACGGAAGCAGGTAATTCACCTCTGCACACTACCCTACAACCCCATATAATGGCATCGTCTGGATACAAATTTGTCCTTCGGCTTGCCACAAGTTATACAATATTGATTATTATGGAATGCGGCAGTTATCGATTAAACAATCAACAATTCTCAAGAATTTTGATTTGAAACTCAGAAATAAAAATATTTAACAGACTTACCTTCTGCATATCGTTTTACAATCGAAGTTTTTCCTAAAAATGAATATTTTACATTGTGTTGATAATTATTTTGAATTTTATACTTACCAACGCCGAAATCACCCAAAACAAGAATTTTGAACAGTAGTTCACGTTTGTATTCCATGTAAAGCCGCAACTTTTACACAAATATAGCCAGGAATATTTGATTCCGTCTACATAACTATTATTACGTTGTTTTCTCACGTGTGATAACACTTATCATTAGATGAATGCGTTATGTTCGATTGATAAGAGTTTCGTGCGCGTTCGGGACATGTTGCGCGCGAGAATCGCATTGCACCAGCGAACTGATTCCCAACTATCGGGAGTTTTCATTTAGAATTCATGTTTAGTTACAACTAGCGCTATCTTACCATTGATTTACTAAGTGAAAAGGAGTTTTCTATGACCGTAAAACCTTGAAAATTGTGCTTGTAACATTCAAGCACTTGGCAATGATTTGAAATTGAAATTATAGAACACACGTGTGAATTGTTCAAGTAAATATTGAATAAATAATCAGTATTAACGCATTTGTTATTATTGCAGTCAATATTAAATTCACTGTTGCTAATATTTAATGAAGTTGTAGTTTTTGTCTGTGTTGTGTTATGTAGGATGTTGTCATGTACCAATTTTAAATAGTTTCGGGTGTAGCACACTTATTGCGTTTTAACTGCGATCAAGTTTCGTGTGTTTAGTAGCAATCATGATTCGAGCGAGTGCGCATCGCTTATTTAGCAATCAACTCGCGATAAACTCATTGAAACGATGTTACGCTCTTGGTGTAACCGCAGAAACGGAACCGGATGTGATCCCAAGCGATTGGCATAGTGCAAAACCATATGAATCTATTCCTGGCCCGACCCCGTGGCCAATTGTTGGTAATGCCTGGAGATTCATTGGAGGGGTTGATTTTTTAAAGATAATGAAACAGTAAGTTAACAAAATGGCCGCAATGAGATATTTTGGGAGATGTTTATATGAATAATATTTCTTTATAGAATGCATAATAAATATGGCGATGTGGTGATAATGCGCCAACTTCTGGCTCTTGGTGATATGACAATGCTTTTTAACATTCGTGACATCGAATGGTTGCTTCGTAATGAAGGAGCGTGGCCTATTCGTGATGGTTTAGCATCCAGTTACAGATATCGTCATGTACTACGCAAGGACGTATTCGGAGACACTTATGGTTTAATTAACGGGTTGGTTCCTGAAAATCCATGAAATCAACAAATCAACAATTGATTATGTATATAAATTAAATTTTCTAGTCAGAATGAAAGTTGGGGAACTTTTCGAACGGCAGTTAATCCAATAATGATGCAGCCTCGCACAACACATCAGTACATACCTCAAATCAACGAAATTGGTGATGAATTCATTGAGCTCGTTACAAAATTGAAGTCGAAGGATGCCAATAATGAAACACCCGACAATTTCGCTGATGAACTGAATAAATGGGCGTTTGAATCAATCACGGCCATTGCATTGGACACGCGATTAGGTGTTTTAGCTGAGAAACCCAGTGCTAAAGCAGAAAAAGCTGTACAATATATTACCGAAAGTTTTGGTTTAATATTTCAATTGGATTTCATGCCGGCTGGAAAGCTTCACATGAAGTTTAATACGTCAGTATGGAAAAAGTTTGTTAGAAATCAGGATTACTTCACTGAGTAAGCGCCATTTTTTCAACCTAAATTTGAGGTTATTATCAAAGTATTTTAGTATGTGCTTGGAGTTGATTGAGCAGGCACAACAAAGGATTAACAACAATCCAAATTATACTCTGAAACAAGAACATGAGAAAAGTGTCTTTGAAAGATTGGTGGCTAAAGATAAGAAAGTGGCAATGGTGATGACTCTGGACATGATGGGTGCCGGAGTGGACACAGTAGGTATTGTAAAATTGAAGTTCGAAACAAATTTTATTTTTGTGTTATTTCAGACCGCTAAGGCCGTGGCTGCTACATTGTATTTCCTAGCAAAGTCACAAAAATCACAAGAAGCCCTTCGTTCAGAGTTGAAACGTCTTCTACCAAATAAAAATTCCCCAATTACCAAACAAGTCCTCGATGACGCAAAATATTTGCGCGCCGCCATTAAAGAGGCTTTGAGATTAGCACCGATCGGCATTGGGAATATGCGCAAGATGACTAAACCAATGGTACTTGGCGGGTATCAGATACCTGAAGGCACGTTGATATCAATGCCTAATTTGTACTTGAGTAAAGTGATTGATAAGCACTTTTCAAACCCGCAAGAGTACATTCCGGAGCGATGGTTGCGAGAGGTTAAAACTGAGAATGTGAATGCGTTTGTTTCGTTACCATTTGGTTTTGGCGCTCGAAGTTGTATTGGAAAACGGATGGCTAGTATGGAGATTGAAGTGATTGTTGCTAAAGTATGTCAGTGTAGGATATAATTTAAGGTAGTTTAAAATTATTGATGTATTTTAGATGGTGCGAAACTTTGTTCTTGAATGGCATCACAAGGATATGTTCTTTAAGCAAGGGCTTATCTATGGAGTTGCTGATCCGTTGAAAATTAAATTGATAGATCTACCAAGTTAAGTATTGTCGCACATGTTTTTCTTATTAAACTAATAGATAATAAAATAATAAATAATAAAACTTGGCTATTGTCTCGTAGATTTTCATTATAAGTATTCGATTTGTTTTTCTTTGGTCACAAATATCACGATTTTTGCCTGAATTCGTCAAACACAAACAAATTTATTAATTTAAAATTTAACTAAGCACATCATAAAATTAGGTATGTTTAATATTGTAACAATGTATCTGGAATCAGCGCATATCAACTCATTTTTGTTATATAAAATATTTTCAGTATTTTTTACGCACAACGCAACAATCAACTGTTTTATAGTATAACTTATAATACTCGTACATTGAGCGGCAATTTGTTCAATTATTACAGCTGAAGTGACTGACGTGTCAAGTTACCCAATTCAAACTAATTCTAATCTCCTACTCCTATAAAATGATTTTTAACTGCGCATTATATATTGTCAAGTTTCGCGAGCTACACTAGACCTAGTTTGGAGAGTGTTGTTAGTCTCCGCCATGTTGCGATCAAGCGCGATTCGCGCGCTACTCATACGCGACTTGCCAAATTTAAGCAAACAAAATACTTTGATTTTGCCGAAATGTTATTCGGTGAGTGCTTCAGCTGCAACCGCAACTGCAGATTCAGATACATCATATCAGACCGTTGAATATGCAAACGCCAAACCATACGATTCCATCCCAGGACCTCCAGCATATCCGATTATCGGAAATGCATGGAGATTTATTGGCGGAGTTGATTTTTTAAAAATATGCAAAGAGTAAGTTTGTTGTTTTAAAACTTTTACATTCATAACAAACAAATTAATTGTTCAATAATATAACAACCGAGACCTTGACTGGTGTTATTGCTGCTATATGTTATAATATTATACTGTATAGTTGATGGCATTGAAATTGTTTTGATGTAATTACGTAATTCCAGCTGATTTTGTTTGGGTATAATTTAAAACCGCTTAACTAGGATAGACTTGTAAATATTTTTGTTATCAATGTGGTATTTTATGTAGAATGCAGACAAACTATGGCGATGTGGTAAGAATGCGTAAAATGGTGGCATTTGGTGATATGACCTTCGTATTCAACACCCGTGATATGGAGTACATGCTCCGCAATGAAGGCCAATGGCCGCAGCGCGAAAATCTTAAATCCAGCATGTACTATCGCCATGTTGTACGTAAAGATATTTTCGGGGACACTCATGGTTTGCTCAACGGGTAACTCATAAATCCTAATAATAAATATTGTATTGTGTTTTGATTGTTATATTAATGTCATAGACAAGATGAAAAATGGGGCACGTTCCGAACTGCAGTCAATCCCATTATGATGCAGCCACGTGTTACCCATCAATACATTCCACAAATCAACGAAATCGCTGACGAATTTATTGGTTTAGTAAAAAATTTGAAAGCGAAAGATCCCAATGGTGAAATGCCTGCAAATTTTATTGATCAATTGAATAAATGGGCTTTTGAGTCTATTACCGCCATTGCTCTGGATTATAGACTGGGAGTATTGGCGGAGAAACCAAGCGAAAGGGCCGAGAAAGCAATGAATTACATTTTGGATATATTCCGACTTTCATTGAAGTTGGACATCATGGTGACCGGTCATTTTCACAGAAAGTTTAACTCACCTTCATGGAGGCAGTTTATTAAATGCTCGGACTTTTTCACTAAGTAAATATGTGTAGGTTAAAATAAAAGGATATTAATTGAGGTTATTATAGTATGACATTGGACCTTATCGAGGAGGCCAAACATAGAATCGAAAACGATCCGAACTACGCGAAAAAATCAGAAAATGAAAAGTCTGTCTTTGAAAAATTGGTCGCTAAGGATAAACAAGTTGCAATGGTGATGATTCTGGACATGATGCAAGCTGGTATTGACACTGTACGCATAAAAGAAACCACACACATGATTATAAAATTAATCTAAACATTGTATACATTTTTATAGACTTCCAGAATAAGTGGTGCTACTCTTTACTACCTCGCAAGATATCCAAACGCTCAGGAGAAACTACGAGCTGAACTTAAGCGCCTTCTGCCAAAGAAAGACTCACCAATTACCAAGGAAACTCTTGATGAAGCAAAGTATCTGCGAGCGTGTATCAAAGAATCCCTAAGATTGGCGCCCATTACTTTTGGCACGCTTCGCATCATGACTAAAGACATTGTCCTTGGTGGTTACCAGATTCCCAAAGGAAGTATTGTTACTCTACCCAATCTTTACTTGTCTAAATCTGTGGATACGCATTTTTCAAATCCGAGTGCGTATATTCCCGAGCGGTGGTTGCGAGGTGTGAAAACTGAAAATGTGAATGCGTTTGTTACGCTACCTTTTGGATTTGGTGCTAGGAGTTGTATTGGCAAGCGGATGGCCAGCATGGAGATTGAGGTTGTTATTGCGAAGGTGAGTTCAATAACAGTATCGTTAAATTAAAAAAAAAACTTGTTTAAAATTGATGTTTGCGATGTTTTTTATGAGTTAATTGGTTAATGATTACTTGATGGAGGTTAGGCAGTTATAACAGGATATTTTTTGTAGATGGTGCGCAATTTCATAATGGAGTGGAAACACAAAGAGATGGGTTTCAAGCAAGACATGCTGTATGGTATTGCGGATCCGCTGAAGATACGATTGAGTGATGCTAGTGATTAATTATAATTTTATTCTATTTTTCGATACGTTTTTGTGTAATTTTTAAATAATTGGTAATACAATTTATAATCTGATTGGTCTGCGAAGAATAAAGATATATGGTATTCTAAATTAGAGTAAAATTTAAAGTCAGACACTAAAGTATTTATAAATTGCGTAGTTAATATGATTTTTATCAGTTGGTAAGTGAAATTTTGTTTATTTTCAAGTGTTTTCGTTTTTATTCTTATCTAATCAGTGCATTATGACTTGCTAATTTAGGTATAAGCATAAAATGCACTTAAACACTTATTGATTTTCACACAGTAACGATTTCTACTGATTTTAAAAATTTATTATATTTTATTACTGCATAACAATAAGTTGTGATAGATTATATTAGATTTGGTTATATTTCTGGCCCATAATTTAATTTTGAATTTGAAGTGGTGATTTCTCATTTTATTCCATCTTACTTCAATCACTTATACTCTATATCACTTATTAATAATCTACCTAATCATTGTTTATATTAGATATTAATAGAACGCTTGAATTATTAAACACACAGTCTCCATCATGCTGCGATCAGGCGTGTTTCGAGGACTACTCACTTGTGAGTTACCTAATTTGTCAAAACAGAACTTTTTACCGAAATATTATTCGGCGAGTGCAAACGCCGCGCAGAAAACAAACCATCAAACAGTTGAATATGAAAATGCCAAGCCGTACAACACCATTCCAGGACCAAAACCACTTCCAATTGTTGGAAATGCGTGGAGATTCATGGGAGGCATTGATTTTTTGAAAATTTGCAAAGAGTAAGTGTTTATACTAATAATTAATATGTAAAAATATAACAAAACATGTAAAAATATTATTATTGTGCAGAATGCATAACAAATATGGCGATATTGTAAAGATGCGAGAACTACTCGCTTTCGGTGACATGACATTCTTGTTCAACACTCGTGACATAGAGTACATGCTCCGTAATGAAGGACAATGGCCGAGTCGTGAAGCCCTGCCATCTATGATGTATTATCGCCATGTATTACGTCGAGATGTTTATGGAGACACTCATGGTTTGGTCAACGGGTGAGTTTGAAATTTGCAAAAAAAAGATCCAAATTTTTAAAATAAATTTAATATTTCAGTCAAGACGAAAAATGGGGCACTTTCCGAACAGCAGTTAATCCCATTATGATGCAGCCACGTGTTACCCATCAATACATTCCACAAATCAACGAAATCGCTGATGAATTTATTGGTTTAGTAAAGAATTTGAAGGCGAAAGATGCCAACGGTGAAATGCCTGCAAATTTTATTGACCAAATGAATAAATGGGCTTTTGAGTCGATTACCGCCATTGCTCTGGATACCAGACTGGGAGTATTGGCGGAGAAACCAAGCGAAAGAGCTGAGACAGCTATGAATTACATGTTGGAGATTTTCCGTCTTTCTCTGAAATTGGATATTTTGATTACTGGTAAATATCACAGAAAGTACAATACTCCAACATGGAGAAAGTTTGTAAAATATCAGGACTTTTTCACCACGTAAGTGTTTACAGATTTAAAATAGAAAGATAATAATTGTGGTTATTGTAGTATGGTAATGGATCTTATTAACGACGCAAAAACAAAAATTGATAACGATCCGGACTATGCAAAAAAGTCAGAGAATGATAAATCAGTTTTTGAAAAATTGATCGTTAAAGATAAACAAATTGCGATTGTAATGATTTTAGACATGTTGGGAGCTGGTATTGATACTGTGAGTAAACAAATAAATATTAAGTAACATAACCAATCAAATTAAACTTTTTTATTTCTAGACATCAAGGGTAGGTGGAGCTACTTTGTACTACCTTGCAAGGAATCCTGAAGCTCAGGCAAATTTACGCGTTGAACTCAAACGCCTTATGCCCAAGAAAGATACAGTGATAACAAAAGAAATCCTCGATGAAGCTAAATATCTTCGCGCATGCATTAAGGAAGCATTAAGATTTGCGCCTATTTCGTTTGGCAACATTCGCATCATGACCAAGGACATTGTCCTTGCAGGATATCAGATCCCAACTGGAAGTGTTGTCAATCTACCCAATCTTTACCTGTCGAAAGTGGTGGATACGCATTTCTCCAATCCAAGTGCTTATATTCCCGAACGTTGGTTGCGCGACGTTAAAACAGAACATGTGAACGCTTTCGTTTCACTACCATTTGGATTCGGTGCTAGGAGTTGTATTGGCAAGCGGATGGCCAATATGGAGATAGAGGTTCTCGTTGCTAAGGTAGGATATTTATATATTCACCTGCTAATCAAATATGAATGAGTAATGTATGGTAGAAGATGTAAAATTAATTTTTATTTGTTTACAGATGGTGAGGAATTTCATGATGGAGTGGAAACACAAGGATATGGCATTCAAGCAGGAAATGTTGTATGGCATGGCGGATCCGTTGAAAATTCGATTGAGCGATGTTACTGATTAAAAAACAAAACTTTATTTTTCAAGAATAAATAATAAATAGATATTATTATATCTAACATGTATTTTTAGTGGGAAATGTTAATAAATAAATATAGGTTAAGTTAGGTTATGTTAATATGGGTTTTGTTTGCTTGGTTTATTAATTTTTTATTCGCTACATATGAATTAGTTTAATTTACACCAACTTTAGCCGCACCTTCATGCGTATGTATATTTTTTGAGTATTTGGAGTGTGATTTTGGATAATATACCTACTAGTATAACAAATTGCGTCAGTATTCATCATGCGGCGATCGTGTGAGGTTCGTGCGCTCCTCGCACGCCAATTGCCGAATTTATTCAAAACAAACAAAATAATTCAACCTAAACATTACTTGACAACAACCTCAACCTCAACAAATACATATCGCACAGTTGAATACGAAAATGCCAAGCCGTACGCCTCCATTCCAGGACCTCGACCACTTCCGATCGTTGGAAATGCGTGGAGATTTTTCGGAGGTGTTGATTTCGTAAAGATGTGTAAACAGTGAGTAGAAACATGTTTCCTTATGTAAATATAACAATCGTAAAGACAATAATTTTGTTTTGTTGTTTAGAATGCATGAAAAATATGGCGATATCGTAAAGATACAGAAATTAATAGCAATTGGAGATTTGACCATAGTGTTCAACACTCGTGATATGGAGTACGCACTTCGTAATGAAGGCCAATGGCCATATCGGCAAAATTTTGAGTCTAGTATGTACTACCGCCATGTTTTACGCAAAGACATTTTCGGAGACACTTACGGTGTAGTTAATGGGTAAATTTCAAATTCTAAGAAATGATTCATATAAATATATTGTAATTTATAGCCAATATGAAAAGTGGGCCACATTCCGGACTGCAGTCAACCCCATTATGATGCAGCCACGTGTAACCCATCAATACATTCCACAAATCAACGAAATCGCTGACGAGTTTATTCATTTTGTGAAGATTTTGAAGAAGCAAGACCCAAATGGTGAAATGCCTGCGAATTTCGAAGATCAACTAAACAGATGGGCATTTGAATCCATCACCGCTATTGCTCTGGATACCAGATTGGGGGTATTAGCAGAGAAACCCAGTGAAAGAGCTGAGACAGCCATGCAATACATGTTGGAAATGTTCCGAATTTTATTAAAACTTGACATTTTTGTGACTGGAAAATATCATAGAAAATTCAACTCGCCTTTATGGAGAAAGTTTGTGAAATATCAGGACTTTTTTACTGAGTAAGTATTTGAAGATTAAAAGCAGAAAGATTTTAATTGAGGTTATTATAGTATGACCTTGGAACTCATCGATGAGGCCAAACATAAAATCGATAATGATCCGGATTATGCTCGTAAGCCTGAACATGATAAATCTGTTTTTGAAAAATTGGTGGCTATTGATAAGAAAGTTGCTATGGTCATGACTTTGGACATGCTGGGAGCTGGTATTGATACTGTACGTACCAAAACGCATACTTAACCTTGAATGCAACCTATTTTTCCTATAATATTTTTTATAGACTTCAAGAGTAAGTGGAACAGCTTTGTATTTTCTCGCCAAGAATCCAGCGGCGCAAGAAAAGCTCCGCGATGAATTAAAACGCCTTCTGCCAAAAAAAGACACTCCCATCACAAAGGAAATCATAGATGAAGCTAAGTACCTTCGTGCTTGCGTTAAGGAGACTTTACGGTTTGCACCAATCACGTTTGGTACCACTCGCATGATGCCCAAGGACCTAGTCATTGGCGGGTATCAGATACCCGCTGGAACTTACATTACTTTACCTAATTTATACTTATCGAAGGAGGTGGACACGCATTATTCCAATCCGAGTGCTTATACTCCGGAACGTTGGTTGCGTGGTGAGAAAACCGAGAATGTGAATTCGTTTGTTTCGTTACCATTTGGTTTCGGGCCTCGAAGTTGTATTGGTAAACGGATGGCAAACATGGAGATTGAGATGGTTGTTGCTAAGGTGGATTTAGAAATCTTATATCTTGTATTCTATAACTTGAAAATTTAACCTAACTTTTTCAGATGGTAAGAAATTTCAAAATGGAGTGGCATCATAAGGACATGACTTTCAAACAAGAGTTTCTGTATGGTTTTGCGGATCCATTGAGACTCCGATTGAGCGATATTACTGACTGATAATATAACTACTTATGTTTATTGTAATTTTTTTAATTTAATGATTTTTTAAATTTTAAGTGTTTTGGTGGAATGTTTTTAAAACCAAACACCTGCTCCGTTTTCTGGCTAAATTTCCTTATTTTAATCGAGTTGAAGTGTTTGCATGACTGTCGGTTACCATGTGACCTACTCTTGCTAGTTATATTTTTATCCCACAAACACTCATGTCGAGTTCCCCAATACAACGATTAGATTTCGAACGTTGAATGTTTTGACCTTGCCAGCAATACACGAATACCAGCTGAACATATACTGCTACTTTATACACATGCCAATGTTTGTTATGATCTGCTTGGTGTAAAAATCGTTAGTAACGCACCGGCAGCGAGCCTAACACATCATGAATTCTTCTACTTCAGTTATACGCTTGTTTACTAACAATAAAATTAGTGGATGTTTCTATAATCGGCTGTGTCAAAATGTAAAATGTGCAAGTTCTATAAAATCAACATTTTCTACGTCTGCATGTCCTGTAGACCATCAAGCTGCGACGGAATCAAAACCAGAAAATTGGTCTACAGCTAAACCATTTAACTCGATACCAGGACCCAAACCTTTACCTATTATTGGGAATTCATATTGGTTTGTTTTTCTCCGGGATTTTGTCAAATTAAGCGTTTAGTGAGTATTTATTTATACATTTTTTATCATTATTATATTGGTAACTTTGTAGCATGCGTAAAAATTACGGTGACATCGTAAATTTGTCAAACATCATCAATTTCGGTAACATACTCTTTCTCTTCAACGTTCGTGACATCGAATGGATGCTGAGGAATGAAGGACAATGGCCGATGCGAATTGTTATGCCCTCCAGCAAAATCTACCGTCATGAATTGCGAAAGGATCGTTTTGGTGACACTTATGGATTACTTAATGGGTAAGCACTATATAAATTTAATTACGAAGCTTTTAAAACAGTTTATGTTAATTCTAATATTGTATCTTAGGCAAAATAAAGATTGGGGTTCATTTCGAACCGCAGTAAACCCAATCATGATGCAACCCCGAGTAACAACCCAATATATCCCGGAATTGAACCAAATCGCTGATGAATTCTTGTCGCACGTGCGATTATATAAAGAAAGCAATCCACAAGGCGAGATGCCTGCTGACTTTGTACAAGAACTCAACAAATGGGCGTTTGAATCAATTGTTTACATTGCTTTAGATACTCGTTTGGGATGTCTTGGTAGGAAACCAACGGAAAAGTCTCGGAATGCAATTGAGTACACACAACAATTGATGAAACTCACCACGGATCTGGACTTGAATCCACTTGGATATATTTATAAAAAATTCAAAACGCAGACATGGAAAAATTACATTAAGTATCAGGACTTTTTCACAGAGTAAATAAAGATACATAAATATTAAAAGTAATAAATTTTAATTTGCCGATTTTTGTAGTCTAGCTATGGAACTGATTAATGATGTGGATCAAAGAATGAAATCTAGCCCAGAAAAACCTGAGCATGAGAAGTCTGTGTTCGAAAAACTGGTGGCAAAAGATAAGAAGATTGCAATGGTGATGACACTGGACATGTTAGCAGCCGGAATAGAAACAGTAAGATGATTAATCTCGCAACGCAACATACACTTAAATTAACTCATGTATCTTTTAAGACTGGCAAAGCGACTGGTGCTGCCCTCTACTACCTTGCCAAGAACAAAGACGCGCAAACCAAACTCCGCGAGGAATTGTGTCGTCTCCTACCATCAAAAACACTCCACTTACCAAAGATATACTTGAAGATGCTAAATATTTGAAAGCCACAATCAAAGAAACTCTAAGACTTGCTCCGATAGCCCATTCAACAGTTAGAGTAACACAAGAAAATATGGTCATTGGTGGATATCAAATACCACCGGAAGTATTAATAATGATGCCGCATATTTACTTATCAACTGGTACAGATGAACACTTTACTAACCCGTTGGAGTTCAGACCAGACCGGTGGATGAGAGGTGCTGATGGTACTGCGAACCAAGTGAATGCGTTTGCTAATTTGCCTTTTGGATTCGGTGTTAGGAGTTGTATTGGAAAGCGCATGGCACAAATGGAGATAGAAATAATGCTATCGAAGGTAAAATCTGTTAAAATATTTTAAGTATTTAATGAGTGTTTAAATGGTAAATTTTGTAGATTGTAAGAAACTTTTATATGGACTGGACTCATCCAGATATGACATTCAAACAGGAAATGGCCTACGGTATTGCGGATCCATTGAAGATTCAATTAAAGGATGTGGAAAAATAAATATTTTAGGTTATGTTAGGTTAAGTATATTATTTATTGTTTTTGTGCGTACCAATTAAAAATAAACCAATTAATGTGTATCAACAATAATAAGCGTGTGATAAACACAGATAAAACATCTCAAACATCGCGAATGTAAATAAAACTTGATTTATAAAAGAAACGCCAAGTTTGATGTGCTTGGTAATCATGAATTTGTTAATTTCTGTGTGTGTTGCCTGCAGTATGGCTGCCGTTTCCGGCGATTTAGTCTGTAAGTAATGTTTTATTTTCTATGTACCTATGTTCTGATAATCATTTATATTGTTGCTTTAAGGTGACTATACTATTCCGGATGTACCTACCGATTGGATCCACATGTCGGAGCAGTGCGTCAACGCAATGCGAGAACAAATCGGTTACGAGATGACCGCTTCGAATAAATTCTTAGCAATGGGTGCATTTTTCAAGGGATAGTATAAATAGGTTGGGATTCTCGGATTTCTTCTACGATTATGCTGATGAAGAACGTGAGCATGGTATTAGCTTGGCTGAATATTTAGTCAACAGGGGTGAATTGACCACTGGAATTAACGATCTCTTTCAATTAGAAGTAAGTACCACTATGAAAACAAAATGGCCGATATTTAAAGTGTTGAATATTCAATTATTTAAGTATATTCCGGATAAAACTGAATGGACGTCGGTCACAGACGCTCTGGACGATGGAATTGTTATTGAAGGTGATTTAACTGGGCATATACGAAATGTAATTGATGTTTGTGAGCATGCAGACAATTTTGAAGATTATGCGGTATGTGTAACGTAATAATTTATTATGAAAACTATTTAATAAAGTACGTTTTTAGTTGGATGATTGGTTAACGGCAGCTTGGTTGAAGACACAATATCACAATCAGTTCGAATTAGCTGATATGATATCGTCATTAACAAAGATGAATGCTTTGCATCAAAATCTCGGAGAATTTTTAGCTGATGTTGAATTATTATATGCTGAAGATGATGACGATGACGATGATGATGATGACGATGAAGACGATGAGGATGACGATGACGATGATGAATAATTATTTAAAATTAATTTAATTGTATTAACTTAATAAAAACAAATAATATCAAGAAATTTGGGTTGCCTACCTTATGATATTGGTTTGAATCGAATCTTTTCATTAAACCATAGTGTAGAATTAATATAATGTTGATATATGACATATAAACACATATATAAACATATAAACATATAAAAACAAATGTACTCCTTAACTATGCATTTTCAAGATTACAATTAACGTGTTTTCTCGTCGATTTCCATTATTTGATTCCCAATTGTGTTTCTTCCGCTCAATCAACACCAACGATTGCAAACAACCACAAAACCTTGAGGTTGATTTTTAAAAATTGCATTTATGGCGCGCTGCCTTCTATGGAAACTTGAAATCTGTTCTTATCGCGTCAATGGCATGCCTGTTTCCGGGAATTCTTATTCGCTCCCACTTGCATTTCTCCAAACCGAAAACAAAAGCAACAGAAAACTGGAGGTGGAACTGACAAAGGAATCAAACACGACTAGCACGAGTTGCCTCGCAGCATGATTCAGAATCAGCTGTTTTCTGTCTTCATTCGCTTTCGCGCAGTTTATTTCGCCTCCTCCAACCGTTGTTGTTTTTGTTGGTAAGGTGACTCGCAGAAATTCTCAGTGTTAATCCACGGTCCATCCATCTAAGAACCATCGAGAATATTACAGGTAAATCAATAAGAATATTATTAAAATGTCACTATAAACTTAAAGTAAATTAAATGTAGGTTAATGATGCCAATTTGCTCTTGAATTCAGTTGAATAACAAACTGCGCTTTCTAAATTTAGTATTAATGACACCACAACATTGAACAGCTTATGATATGGTGAAATTCATTTCACTTTGTGTTGTAAGACATTCTACCTGGTTCTTATCATTAATGTCAATAATATTTTGTATGCACTGTTTGTGCAAATACGTTTTTACTTCTAATATATCTTTAACATATTGTATGAACTGCACACTGGTTTGGAAATGTTGTTGCATAATTCATCTCAGAATAGCATCATGACCTGTTTCATGCAGCACTCTAACAGGCTAACATGCTAACAACTCTTGACTGATATTGGTGTTCATCTAAGTTCCTGAAACTTTAATTTTGGCCGCAGGTTTTCCGCCTTAGACGCTATGGGTGAGAACGCACCTAGCAGATCGTCGGATCCTATCAACATGGATGGATCGTCAGGTTCGCGCGTTCGCACACAAAGTGAATGTTCAGCTGCTAGTGAGGATGGTACTTCCGGGATTGGTTCTGGTAAAAGGTAAAAGTATATAGCAGAATTGTTTGAATTATGGAATCAAGTTTTTAAAGTTTACGTCGAGTAATATTTTATTTTCGTGGGTTTATTTTTGTTTTTATTTCTTTTTTTTGTGTGTTTGATAATTTTCTTTTGCTTTAAAAGGTCTATTTGCAGTTGTGCTTGTCAGCACTGTGCTCAACATTTTCAGCGTATTGTGTTGTTTAGTTCTTTATGAAATTGGCAAGATATACCCTTTTGACTGGATTATTGCTGAAGTTATAAGTGTAGTTATTAATAAAATCTGCGCACTTCGGAGAAATTTAAACACAAAATACATATATTACTAAAATATGTGTAGTTCTTTCTATTATTGATTAATTAATATTGTTGCCAATTATGTTGTATCTTACAGACAAAGAACCACATCCCAAACATTCATGGTAACATCCGCGTTGACAGCCGCCTCGCCACCAAAGTTCGTTTCACTCGAAGAAATCATGCAAGCTGCCAATGGCATGAAAGACATGGCGTTAGTCCATGAAATCGTTGTCGATAACGAGTTTAGATTGGAGCGCTACGAGCCCCCAGAGAACACTCTACACCGCGCAGTCAAAGATAACATGCATCGGGCTTTCTGGGAAATGCTCAGAAAGGACTTCTCGAAGGATCCCCCAAATTATACTCATGTAAGTTTTCTTGAAAAGTAATTATAAAATTAATATAAATATTAATTCTGAAAATATAGGCTTTGGTTCTGTTGGAAGATGTAAAAACGGGTCTCTTTGATCTGTTATTGCCTCAACACACGAAACTCCGTCAACAAATTTCGGAAATTCTTGACAGTGAATTGATCAAGCAACAAGTTGAGCAGGGTGTTTTTGATTTCAAGCATTATTCTCAGTATGTTATTTCTGTCATGGGCAATATGTGTGCTCCTGCTCGAGATGACAGAATTAAAGAGTTAACTGAAATGACCGACGTTGTGGACACGTTCAGAGGTATTTTGGAGATGCTGGATGTCATGGCGTTGGATATGGCCAACACCATGATTCAATTCACCAAACCTGAAATAATCGCACAGAGCATTCAATTGGAGAGGAAGAAATTTGCTGATTACTTAGCCATTCAAACAGGTAAAACTTTAAATCTTAAGAAAATTTTTAAATAAACATAAATATAAATAAAATGGTTGTTTAAGATGGTTTGGAATTCACACGTAAATGGATCCTCAGGAATCTCACAGTAAAAACAAATGAGAATCAGGATCGCGTGACGTTCGTTCGAAATCACATCAGGGAGACACTGCAGAAAGCAATGTTGGAGTTGTTGGAATGGGATCAAAACGAACCTTATCCCGAAGTAAATATTTATATTTGAATTCATTACCATCTATTTTTATATTGTTTTCTTTCAGACTTTTATGTTGGACGAGACGCGAATGAGAACATTGCAGACTGAAACGGAGAAGATTATTCTTGTGGGGACAATCATACTGATTGTTTTCGTAAATGTCGGATCTGATTTAGACTCTAACGCTGCTTTTAAGGCTCAGGTCAAGGAACATCTTTTAATTATTATGCAGTCTTACAAATCACCAAGGTATGCTATATTTTAACACGTACAAAATTATTATAATCCGCCATCTTGTTTTTAGTGATGTGAGTGATCTATTAGCGAACATCAGTATTCAAGTAATCAAAGATATTAAGGAATACCAACAAAAACACTCACTGACGCCGATCACCGAAGAAAAGGAGAAGATAATCACAAATCTAGTTCTGGATGTGGGCACAGACGATCATAAGATCAAGGGAATGGTGCGAAAACGGGTGCTGGAGTTTATCGGCGAAATTATAATTTCCTGCACAGCGGCGCCGCAACAAGTGCCTACCGGTTTGACACAACTGCAGAAGGAACTGACTGCAATCGTCGGGCAGTATCTACGTATCATTTCGCACAACACGACCGTGTTTTGCATTTATTACAATGACATCATCGAGAAGGCACTGCCCGCGCCGACGACGACGGCGACCACCACGAGTGCTCCCGCTTAAGTATGCTTACAATTAAAACAACTAACCATGAGGCAACTAACAACACTGTATACTATACTCGAGCTTTATATAAACTGAACGAGTCACTGAGATGACAGCACGGCGAACAATTTGTTTAATTTTCTAACACATTTGTGAAGTACTTGTTTTCTATTTGTAGTTCAATTTCTAGTTCAATTATTTTTATGTAATTCTACATACATTGCTTTTGAGCTTTATTATAATTTCGAATACTTTTATATTTTAAGTTGAATTTAGGTGTAGTGATGTAAATTCAATTATATTTAGAGGCGGGTGTTTGTTTCGATACAGAAAACAACTGATAAAAATATGTTATGGTACTCACAAGCACACTGGCCACACTGAATTAATACGATTAATATTTATGGTGAATACTTACAAGTAGATTGCGTATTGTGGATTAATCAACGAAATTTATCGTAAACATGCATGGAGAAAATTGTGTCAACGTGTCGAAATTTATTATGGCGACATGTTGACGAGTGAATGTTTGGTTCAACTTTGTGATATTTTCATTTACGTGGATGTTTGAAACGTTGTGAAGGGAAAATAAATATATTCTAAGTACGTTGCACAGGAGTGAATCGTCTGACTTGAATTTAATATTTTATATATCTTACGAGTTTAATATTTGTTTACAATAACAGTTCTTATATATTTTCCGTTATTGTTATTGTATTAATTGTTAAAATAACAGTTTCAACCTTCAGATGAAGGTATTGCAGTCTAAACTTCGAATAAATCCCCAGCTATAGGTTTTCAACAACGCCTCATCAACCTTGGGAATCGCTTTTTATGTTTTTCATTTTGGAATGCTTTTGTATTCAATCCGTCCGATTCAGTGTATCTTAACCGTTGGACAGTGCGCACTTGTTTAACGGACGCTTCTGTCCATCAACATTGGCTGGTGAATACGTGCTCAAGAATTATTATAATTATTAATCCAAATAGTCTAAAAATCACATTGCCCACTACTCTACTATCTGTGATATACAATTATCGTTATAAAGTAAGTTTTCTCGTTTAATTTTATCTATTTCTCGGTAAACTTAACCAAACAAATACAACATGTATAAATTAAATATAAAAATATAATCAATTCATCAAATATTTTGTCATTTCAAGTATTTCAAGTTCATCAATAATATCTTATAAATTGTTTTTACTGCACTAATTGCCTTTCAATGTAGTATGCAATTCAATACGTAATGTTTGTTTTGAAGTGCAGGCATAAACTTGTTATCTCAAGTTGAAACAAGTATAATTCATTTATGTGCGAGTATCGTAGATTATATGGTAGTTATCATTTTATTTCAGTCGGCTTTTTGTTTGTTTGCCTTTTGGGGCAGGCCAATAACCTTATCACGAGTCACATGATGATTGAGTTAAATATATAATTCTTTATTTCTCGATAGTAGTCTATTACTCGCCGCTGCAGCGTGTACAAGTGTTGTTAATGATTTCCTGCATTTTATTTTAGGTGTTATAACATACAGAACAAACATGCGTCTAATAATCTTAGATAAATCGGCCGATGTGTCCGAATGGGCTGCACGGTATGTAATGAAGAGAATAAATGACTTCAAGGCTGGACCAGATAAATATTTTGTCCTGGGTTTACCTACAGGTATTGTATATGCACAGAAGAATTTAAAAAATGATTACTATGAGTTATCTAATTCATTTTTAGGTAGCACTCCATTTGGAATGTATCAAAACTTAATTAAGTTCCATAAAGAGGGCAAGGTCTCCTTCAAGTATGTGAAAACGTTCAACATGGACGAATACGTCGGTTTACCTCGCGACCATCACGAAAGTTACCATTACTACATGTGGGATACTTTCTTCAAACACATTGACATTGATCCTGAGAATGCCAACCTTTTGGATGGAAATGCAGAGGATTTGGTGAAAGAATGCAATAATTATGAGGTGAAAATTAAAAAGGCTGGTGGAATTGAACTATTTATTGGTGGTATTGGTCCTGATGGTCATATTGCTTTCAATGAACCTGGATCTTCTTTGGTATCCAGAACTCGCGTGAAAACATTGGCACAGGACACTTTAGAAGCGAACGCTAGGTTTTTCGATAATGATATGAATAAGGTTCCTAAGAGTGCTTTGACTGTTGGAGTTGGTACTGTGATGGATGCCAATGAGGTACAATTATACACATTGCACAGTTTTGTTTTGTTTTATAATTTTTATCGTATTCAGGTAATGATTCTGATCACGGGCGCACATAAATCATTTGCGTTATACAAAGCCATAGAGGAAGGAGTGAACCATATGTGGACTGTGTCAGCCTTCCAGCAGCATCCACAAACGTTAATGATTTGTGATGAAGATGCCACCTTGGAGTTACGAGTCAAGACTGTCAAGTATTTCAAGGTAACGTAGAAATTTATTTCGTTGACCTGGTTTGTTGTTTATGTTTAACAAATTGTACAAACTTTATTCTATTTTCTGTATATTTAGGCGTTGAGCACAATCCATCACAAACTAATCGAGGAGGACACACACTTTAAGCAAAGTCGTGTCCTACATTAATATCTTATCAGGCACATGTTAGATTACGCTGGTAAAATAACCGTTCATTGATTATTACTCAATCAAGCACGCACATACATCTTTATTTTAATAACGCTTTTTACTTTCGATAGAAATCACGCAGTTTTAGTTTTCTTAACGCATTTATCGAACATGCACACATTTTATTCGATTTTAATTGTTTGATGCTAATTAATGAGCGTATTATTATGTTTCAGAGCTTAAATACCGTGCATAACCGGCTTATTGAAGATTAAAACGTACTATTAGTTGTCAATTTTAGTGCTCTACAGTTCTACATATTCATAAATAAGAGTATTTACATCTCTTCCATATACAAACGTACTTTTTAATGTCAAATTAAGGATTTTTACAATTAGTTTATAAAGTTTTTTAATCACACCAATGTATTTTTAAACTTTTATATAAATATTCGTATACATTAAGTTGTGGTAAGCCATTTTAATATAATTTTGATTTATTACACCAAACTAGTTGTACTGGAGAAACTGGACCTCAACGAGGAGATCCATTCAATGTGCACGATGTTTGTGTTCTGCTTTTCGTCTTTTCAGCATTTGCACACACTTCCCAGGTGGCTTCCATTATAGTGTGGCCTTTTGAAAACCTGTACTGATTTTTTATTCCTTGTACAAACTTCCTACAATCATGAATGACATGGATTGTGTTTTTAATAAACAATTTGTTTGAAATTACTGTGATTTTAATTTTGCATCCTCAATTTTATTCGTTTTCAGGTTACAAACATCTATTCTTAATATTAAAGTCGACTAAATCTGTTGAAAGGAACCTTTAAAAGGAAGCAGAAGTTCCGAGGTTCCGAGCTAGCATCTATATTATAATATATTGAAGGTAAACATGCATAGAAACGCAAATATTAAGCGATATTCATTTTATTCTGTAAAATAGAGCTGGCTCAGTAATATGATCGCCCGCCAATGTTTGACAATCAGCTGATCGGCAGTGTTGCCGGTTTTCTTACTTAAGCTAGTAGTGCTTCTGCTCCTCAACTTTCTGCAATCCTAATATTCAAAAGAATTTTGTGTATAATTTCACTGGAATTTCTCGACAAAATTTTTTGTGCCATTTTTTGTTGTTTTTCAATAAGGATGCCATTTGGTCCAGAATTCTTCAAGGATCAAGAATATGTACTTCTTTTTACTCTAGCCCTTTTAGTTGTCGAGATAATTACCATTTAATCTTCATAAATTAGGCCATTCCGACGGGATACACGTATTTTATTATAATTGCAAATAGGGCCTAAACGGTTCATGCTAGCAAAAAACTTTACTAAAATAATCGATGTAGAATTAAATTATCAATCATAATCCGAAAACAGAATTTAAAAATTCCAACTTTTAATTTTCCACATAAAAAAGAGAAATATTTTGCCTTTTTTATAACAAAATCTTTTCTTTAAAAATTTTTTGTGCCATTTTTGTGGTTTTTCAATAATGATGCCATCTTGTCCAGAATTCTTCAAGGATCAAGAATATGTAATTATTTTTATTCTAGCCCCTTTAGTTGTCGAGATAATTACCATTTAATCTTCATAAATTAGTAATTATCTCGACAACCAAAAGGGCTAGAATAAAAATAACTACATATTCTTGATCCTTGAAGAATTCTAGACAAGATGGCATATTTTTCTCAAAATGAAGAAATGGGCACAAAACATTTTTAAAGAAAAGTTTTTGTTATAAAAAAGGCAAAAGATTTCTCTTTTTTATGTTGAAAATTAAAAGTTGGAATTTTTAAATTCTGTTTTCGGATTATGATTGATAATTTAATTCTACATCGATTATTTTAGTAACTTTTTTGGTTTATGTTTACCGTTTAGGCCCTATTTGCAATTTTAATGAAAACAACATTCGACATAAAAAAGAAAAATGTTTTGCCTTTTTTATGACGAAATCTTTTTTCAGCAAATTCAGGTTCTGTAATAATTGAAATTATTAAATTCTGCTTTCGGATTCTGAAAGTAGATTAAATTCAGAATCGGAAACTAGTAACACACTTATAGATTAAGGCCCTATTGGCATGTAAAATACAATTTTTTAATTAAAATTGCAAATACAGCCTAAACAGTCAATGTTAAGAAAATAATTACATAAATAGTCGATATAGAATTTTAGCTTACAAAATTCGAAAACAGAATTCAAAAATTCCAATTATATAGAAGCTGCACTTGCTGATAAATGAATTTTAAACATTAATTTTACCCGCCATTAGTTACCGCCAAAACTATGTCAGCCTCCTTACACTTTCTGCGATCCGAATACCAAAACCTGAGTTTCGACTGTTTCGAGTCCAAATTTTGTGTCATTTTGCCTCCCAGAGTCGACAAAATAAAGATTGAATATTCGGAGAGCAGAAAGTTGAGGAGGCTGATAAAGTTTTGGCGGCAACTAGTAATGTGCTGCCTCTAGTGGCGACGGGTCGAAGCTCAAAACTTTCAGTAGTTTTAGTTTCCAATAAACAGATGGCGCTAGCATGCACTTTTCAAAATAAATGGTTTAAGGATCGTTTAATATGTGATCAGGTTGAAATAACAGAATTAATTAAAATCAGAAATACTTAAAAATATTATTTATTAAAGAAAACACACAAGCAGATAATGAAAAAGAAATTAAATATTAACAATATGATGCAAGAATGGTGCTTCTACGATGTCAGATTTAGGTGCAAAATCCCTAAAACCATCAAAAATTAATCCTTCGAACATAAAAATGCAATTTTGGGGGTCAATTTGTGAGATTATCACAAAAGTTATTTAGGAAAATGATAAAGAAATTTAATACTTACAATCTGAGGCAAGAATGGTCCTTCTACGATGTCAGACTCAGGTGCAAAATCCCTAAAACCATCAAAAATCAGTCCTTCGAACATAAAAATGCAATTTTGGGGGTCAAATTGTGAGACTATCACAAAAGTTATTTAGGAAAATGATAAAGAAATTTAATACTTACAATCTGATGCAAGAATGGTCCTTCTACGATGTCAGACTCAGGTGCAAAATCCCTAAAACCATCAAAAATTAGTCCTTCAAACATAAAAATGCAATTTTGGGGGTCAAATTGTGAGACTATCACAAAAGTTATTTAGGAAAATGATAAAGAAATTTAATACTTACAATCTGATGCAAGAATGGTCCTTCTACGATGTCAGACTCAGGTGCAAAATCCCTAAAACCATCAAAAATCAGTCCTTCGAACATAAAAATGCAATTTTGGGGGTCAATTTGTGAGATTATCACAAAAGTTATTTAGGAAAATGATAAAGAAATTTAATACTTACAATCTGATGCAAGAATGGTCCTTCTACGATGTCAGACTCAGGTGCAAAATCCCTAAAACCATCAAAAATTAGTCCTTCGAACATAAAAATGCAATTTTGAGGGTCAATTTGTGAGATTATCACAAAAGTTATTTAGGAAAATGATAAAGAAATTTAATACGTACAATCTGATGCAAGAATGGTCCTTCTACGATGTCAGACTCAGGTGCAAAATCCCTAAAACCATCAAAAATTAGTCCTTCAAACATAAAAATGCAATTTTGGGGGTCAATTTGTGAGATTATCACAAAAGTTATTTAGGAAAATGATAAAGAAATTTAATACTTACAATCTGATGCAAGAATGGTCCTTCTACGATGTCAGACTCAGGTGCAAAATCCCTAAAACCATCAAAAATCAGTCCTTCGAACATAAAAATGCAATTTTGGGGGTCAAATTGTGAGACTATCACAAAAGTTATTTAGGAAAATGATAAAGAAATTTAATACTTACAATCTGATGCAAGAATGGTCCTTCTACGATGTCAGACTCAGGTGCAAAATCCCTAAAACCATCAAAAATTAGTCCTTCAAACATAAAAATGCAATTTTGGGGGTCAAATTGTGAGACTATCACAAAAGTTATTTAGGAAAATGATAAAGAAATTTAATACTTACAATCTGATGCAAGAATGGTCCTTCTACGATGTCAGACTCAGGTGCAAAATCCCTAAAACCATCAAAAATCAGTCCTTCGAACATAAAAATGCAATTTTGGGGTCAATTTGTGAGATTATCACAAAAGTTATTTAGGATAATGATAAAGAAATTTAATACTTACAATCTGATGCAAGAATGGTCCTTCTACGATGGCAGACTCAGGTGCAAAATCCCTAAAACCATAAAAAATTAGTCCTTCGAACATAAAAAGGCAATTTTGGGGGTCAAATTGTGAGACTATCACAAATGTTATTTAGGAAAATGATAAATAAATTTAATATTTACAATCTGATGCAAGAATGGTCCTTCTACGATGTCAGACTCAGGTGCAAAATCCCTAAAACCATCAAAAATCAGTCCTTCGAACATAAAAATGCAATTTTGGGGGTCAATTTGTGAGACTATCACAAATGTTATTTAGGAAAATGATAAATAAATTTAATACTTACAATCTGATGCAAGAATGGTCCTTCTACGATGTCAGATTTAGGTGCAAAGTCCCTAAAATCATCAAAAATTAGTCCTTCGAACATAAAAATGCAATTTTGGGGGTCAATTTGTGAGGTTATCACAAAAGTTATTTAGGAAAATGATAAAGAAATTTAATACTTACAATCTGATGCAAGAATGGTCCTTCTACGATGTCAGACTCAGGTGCAAAATCCCTAAAACCATCAAAAATTAGTCCTTCGAAAATAAAAATGCAATTTTGAGGGTCAATTTGTGAGATTATCACAAAAGTTATTTAGGAAAATGATAAAGAAATTTAATATTTACAATCTGATGCAAGAATGGTCCTTCTACGATGTCAGATTTAGGTGCAAAGTCCCTAAAATCATCAAAAATTAGTCCTTTGAACATAAAAATGCAATTTTGGGGGTCAATTTGTGAGATTATCACAAAAGTTATTTAGGAAAATGATAAAGAAATTTAATACTTACAATCTGATGCAAGAATGGTCCTTCTACGATGTCAGACTCAGGTGCAAAATCCCTAAAACCATCAAAAATCAGTCCTTCGAACATAAAAATGCAATTTTGGGGGTCAATTTGTGAGGTTATCACAAAAGTTATTTAGGATAATGATAAAGAAATTTAATACTTACAATCTGATGCAAGAATGGTCCTTCTACGATGGCAGACTCAGGTGCAAAATCCCTAAAACCATCAAAAATCAGTCCTTCGAACATAAAAATGCAATTTTGGGGGTCAATTTGTGAGATTATCACAAAAGTTATTTAGGAAAATGATAAAGAAATTTAATACTTACAATCTGATGCAAGAATGGTCCTTCTACGATGTCAGATTTAGGTGCAAAGTCCCTAAAATCATCAAAAATTAGTCCTTCAAACATAAAAATGCAATTTTGGGGGTCAAATTGTGAGACTATCACAAAAGTTATTTAGGAAAATGATAAAGAAATTTAATACTTACAATCTGATGCAAGAATGGTCCTTCTACGATGTCAGACTCAGGTGCAAAATCCCTAAAACCATCAAAAATCAGTCCTTCGAACATAAAAATGCAATTTTGGGGGTCAATTTGTGAGATTATCACAAAAGTTATTTAGGATAATGATAAAGAAATTTAATACTTACAATCTGATGCAAGAATGGTCCTTCTACGATGGCAGACTCAGGTGCAAAATCCCTAAAACCATAAAAATTAGTCCTTCGAACATAAAAGGCAATTTTGGGGGTCAAATTGTGAGACTATCACAAATGTTATTTAGGAAAATGATAAATAAATTTAATATTTACAATCTGGTGCAAGAATGGTCCTTCTACGATGTCAGACTCAGGTGCAAAATCCCTAAAACCATCAAAAATCAGTCCTTCGAACATAAAAATGCAATTTTGGGGGTCAATTTGTGAGACTATCACAAATGTTATTTAGGAAAATGATAAATAAATTTAATACTTACAATCTGATGCAAGAATGGTCCTTCTACGATGTCAGATTTAGGTGCAAAGTCCCTAAAATCATCAAAAATTAGTCCTTCGAACATAAAAATGCAATTTTGGGGGTCAATTTGTGAGATTATCACAAAAGTTATTTAGGAAAATGATAAAGAAATTTAATACTTACAATCTGATGCAAGAATGGTCCTTCTACGATGTCAGACTCAGGTGCAAAATCCCTAAAACCATCAAAAATTAGTCCTTCGAAAATAAAAATGCAATTTTGTGGGTCAATTTGTGAGATTATCACAAAAGTTATTTAGGAAAATGATAAAGAAATTTAATATTTACAATCTGATGCAAGAATGGTCCTTCTACGATGTCAGATTTAGGTGCAAAGTCCCTAAAATCATCAAAAATTAGTCCTTTGAACATAAAAATGCAATTTTGGGGGTCAATTTGTGAGATTATCACAAAAGTTATTAAGGAAAATGGTAAAGAAATTTAATACTTACAATCTGATGCAAGAATGGTCCTTCTACGATGTCAGACTCAGGTGCAAAATCCCTAAAACCAGCAAAATTAGTTCTTTTAGACCTTTTCAGGTTACAAACATCTCTTCTCGATATTAAACTCAGCAAAATTTGTTTAAACGAACGTTTAGAAGGAAGCAGGAGTACCTAGGTTCCTAGCTAGTATCTATATTATGTAATAATGCAGGTAAACATCCATAGAAACGCTAATATTTAGCGATATTGACTTTATTCTGAAAAATAGAGCTGGCTGGCTCAGTAATATGACTGCCCGCCAATACTTGACAATCAGCTGATCGGCAGTGTTGCCGGTTTTCTTACTTAAGTTAGTAGTGCTTGTGCTCCTCAACTTTCTGCGATCCTAATATTCAAAAGTATTTTGTATATAAATTATTGCATTTTGTGAGCGAAATTTGTCGAAATTTTGTCGAGGATCATTGCTCATCAGTGTATGCTATTAGGAACGCAGAAAGTGAGAGTAGGCTGCTCCCGCCATATTATATTTTAATTCGTTTCGGCGCAAATTCAATTATTGAGATAAACTTGTTAATAGGGCCTAAACGGTCCATGTTAGATAATAATTACCTTAAATAGTTAATATAGAATTACACTATCATTCAGAATCTGAAAACAAAATTTAAAAATTTCAATTATTTCAAAACCGGCATTTGGTGAAATAAAAGATTTCGTCATAAAAAAGGCAAAAGATTTCTCTTTTTTATGGTCGAAATTAAAAGTTGGAATTTTTAAATTTTGTTTTCGGATTTTGATAGATTTTTTAATTCTACATCGATTATTTTGGTACCTTTTTTTGCTAGCACTTACCGTTTAGTCACTATTTACCAATGTTAGTGAAACAGACGTTTGACATAAAAAGAGAAATCTTTTGCCTTTTTTATGACGAAATCTTTTATTTCACGAAATACAACTTTAGAAATAATTGGAAATTTTGAATGCTGTTTTCGGATTTGGAAAGTAGATTAGATTCTGAATCGGAAACCAGTAACATAATTGTGATTAAGGCCCTATTGGCATAAAAAAACTTTTTTTTAATTAAAATTGTAAATAGCGCCTAAATGGTCGATTCCGGTTTCCATATGCTGATATCGGAAAACTGATGGAATATCTTTCTTCCTCTTGTAATTCCTTGTTGAAAGTCTAGGCTGAAAGGAGACCAGAAAAATGTACAGTACTTAGAAAAGTACCTAAAATGTACCAAGCCATTTAAGTTCGGTTGAATATCCAGCGCCTGGATAAGTAAATAACAAGGATAACAAGGATAAATAACAAGAAGGTGACATATGACTTGCCTTCAGCACCACTCAGGCAACACAAAAAACAACATTTTAACAAAAATATTACTTTATTTTGTTGTTTCCACCATTACACTCATCTTTTCATTGCTGAATAAATCAAAAAATAGAGATATTTATAAAGTAAATAAACAATTAATGACTACCTATACATATTGAGTTAACTCTAAATTACATTAGTTATGTTGTGTATGTACAAAAATCGTCAAAATCATATTCGACACAACACATTATGAGTTGTTAAAGAATAAAAACAATCGAGTAAACGAGTATTACTGTCAATACATAAAAAAATATCATTCAAGTTAAACTAACATCCTAGGGTGTGTTAAATAAAGTATGTATATAAATAGATTGCTATATTCTAAACTTGTTCAAAGAAGAAGTTGTAGATTCCAATTCCTTTTGTTCTGGATCACATTTTGTCTACATGCCTGATTCGGCAATGCCCTCATCATCTAAAACACACAAACAATTTAAAAATCTCAACACATATTTCACTACAATTAAATGTACATGCAAATATTTCACGCGTGTCAAACAAAATACAACAATTTGATAAATAGTAATAAATGCAGATAACAATGCTTGTGATATTGTGATGTTTACTAATCATTCTAGAAGTGATCATGCAAACATTCAATGTATAATCCAAATTACCACAAAACATGTGTGTGCTGCCCCAGTTTACGAATAGAGTACAAATAGAGGAAGGAGTTGATACAAGAAAGAATATGTAGTATGTACGCGTTACCGCTCCTTCTCGCCAGGACCCATCGGTTCATTCACCGCACCATTCCCTACACCTTTGCCTACGTCGTAAAATAGTTAGATATAATAACTTTGTTAGTACTCCAACAGTAAAATTTATTTTAAAATATTACGGTTAATACTACTCTTTTAAAATATTTAGAAATATAATAGATTCATAAAAGAAGGATAATATTTAGGCTTATGTACCTTCAAATCCCTGATTTTCGTGAATTTCACGCGGTGGTCCGCTCAGCTCCTTGCCCTCTAGCACCGCAAGCAAACACTGGTGGATACAAATATACTGCTGCTCAGTTTGAACCATCCATACTCGTTCTTTACGCATCGCATACACTATGGCAAAGATGTCCACATGGTCAAACACCAGAATTTGCTGTAGAATACGGTCTAGGCATATAAATGTCCCCGAACGACCGACACCCGCACTAAAAACACAAACAAATATTAATATTAATAAATATTTACGAAGTGTTTAAAACAAGTTTAATTTTACACATTACCTGCAGTGTACAACAATGGGCCGTTGATCAGACCCAACCCTTTCTCTAAACGCGCGTACGAATCGTACCAGAGTATGCGGGGGATTTGGCACGCCGAAATCTGGCCATGTCGTAAAGTGGAAATGTCTTATCACACGTTGAGTATCACCCTAAAGCAAGAAAAACAAATTCTAGATGAGTCATAATTCTTACATGTATATTTTTATGGCATAACTTACACGACAAACCATAAATTCGGAAATATTCCAATCAGGATATCGACTCTCGTTGAGAATCTGGACGGAAATGTCCCCGTAGTAAACGGGCATGGTGTCGTACGGCCAGTAATGGTCGCACTTTTCTCTTCCCTTTTCTACACAACGCGTCAACATTATGATGGCGCGCGAGTTACTCTCCCAACACATTCGCCAAAAATCGTCCCTTGTCGAATGAAGAGGTCCTTGTGTTACTATAAATTCCCGTGGTGAATTGTGACCCTAAACATAATAACTTCTATTAATATAGTTCAGTATTTTAAATTAGTATACGTACAGGTACATAATTTGCATTAATATAATCTGATCCTTCTTCATCATCAACGGGCTGTAGTTTGTATCTTGAATGGTCATAAGGTAAAATATTTGTAAATCTGTTTTTGGGCCGATTGCAAGGTAAATCAGCAAAACTGCATGCTTGTTCGCGGCCGACATGTTTCAATTCTTCAAATTCTTCGCTAAATCTGTAAACAATTATTGTTTGAGTAAGCAAATAGATGACACACTACAATTACGACATTATTAAATAATTGAAGCATTTACCTGAAATCTGAATCGGCCGACATTAATCTATAATGGTTTGCAAAGGCGTTAATCCGAATAGGTCGATTCGTTTCGATCACCGAATCAGGCACTGACATGTTGTCGTTATTGCGACTTTCGGTCGCCTTCCGACCTTGCGACCGCCGCTTGCGAATGAACAGTATGACGAGGATCGTCGCAATTACTAGTATCGGTATAACGATGCCCAATATAATCGGCGTATTGTTTTGGTCTATAAATAATTAAACGGTTCAATGAGTCAGTTACTGTAATAGTCCCACCACCTAACTAAAACTATATTCCACTCAACTCAACAATTCTACGTCATTAAATTATATGGCTGATAAGGCATTCAAGGACAACCTACCTGTTTGAATTGGGAAACTGTAATGTGTGTCTGTGAACTTATCGGGCGCAGTGAATGCTCTTATCTTGACCTTATAGGTCGAGCCAGATTTGAGCGGACCATTACAATATCCAGTTTGCCGCATATCACAGGTTTCTGAACCTATTGTAAAGTCTTCGACGGAACTGTTATGGAATGGATAATAAGGTTCCATAATTTGATATGGCGGCCATACAGAGTATGCTTGAACATCGCGCCATGAAGGCATTTCCAAGCCTGAAGCGTTCTTCGAATCGTCTTCAGCTACTATAATCGTATAGGACACGACAGGTCCGTTTTGCTCACTGAAATAATTCTTCCGGAAGCGGATTTGTATCGTCGACGAACTTTTGCACACTTCGGTGGGAACAACTATTCCTCGGGGTGGCGGAGGTGCCAAAATGGGCATTTTCTGTGTAACTGTCGTTTCTGGACCAAAACCAACTTTGGTCTCTGCCTGTATACGGAAGACATAAGTGCGACCGGGAATTAATTGTCGGATTACGCCAGTGAACTCATCAGGGCCAAAATCTTTGAATAATGTATTCGTAGATCTCTGCAATTATAAAAACAATGAAAACATTTTCGCAATAACACTCTAAAATACATACATCAAGACCATACGTAATGGTGAATTTCCGGATGACGCCATTTTGTTCAGTTGACGGTAGAATCCATTTGAATGTTATGTCACTTGGTTGAATATCCGTAGCGAAGAACTTTTCAACCTTTCCGGGAACAGATTCTTTTGTAGTGAAGATAGCAGACACAGGTAGTGAACGTCTCAGTATACTTGATTCTGTACCGCTCCTTACAACCTAAAGCACGAGTGTTTCTTAACATTAACGGAAACAGACTGAGTGTTCTCAACTTACCACAGTAAAAGTGTAGTTTCGATGAGGTTTCAAATCGATGATTGTAATGGAATTAAACAAGGTCAGGTTCTGAATGTAAACGTTATCCGCTGTCAAATACTGGACCTCAAAGGCGTTGAATTCACCGCGTGGCGACTCCCACGAGAGTGTGATCTCGGTGTCGGAAATATACGTCGCGTTGATGCCGGCAATCTGTTCCGGATCTGTGCGCAAACAAGAAATTAAAATCCTAGTCCCGTAGAGATCTCCGCCGAGCGTAAAATCGACTTACACAAACGGTCCTGCCGTTGGAGTGGTTGACTCGGAACGTTCTGCGACACTGTCCACACGGTAATATTGTATAAACGACCGGGTATTAACCCGGTGAATGTCACAAGCCTATCCGAATCATTCGCAGCCTTTTCTTGTTCCGCTATCGATGGTTCTGAGAGGGAAAATCTATAAAGATCAAACTTCGAGGAGTCTGCTGG
The DNA here is from genome assembly GCF_025399875.1 of Dalotia coriaria. Taxonomy (NCBI): domain Eukaryota; kingdom Metazoa; phylum Arthropoda; class Insecta; order Coleoptera; family Staphylinidae; genus Dalotia; species Dalotia coriaria. The sequence continues at coordinate 9,839,109 of NW_027045447.1, forward strand.
TGTAGGGGTGTATCTCAAACTGATAGAGTCTGAAGTTTGTTGATTATTGACCACTACAAGTTCCGATTGTATCAGAGGCACTGAAATTTCATTAAATTACAATTTAAAGAATATATTTTTTGCATTGGATGAGAGTAGTCATACTTGTTCGTGTTTTCAATTGGGTTACATCACTTTCCAGGTCATTGCTGATAGCCTGTATGTCAAACTCATACTCCACGCCGGGCATGAGGTCCCCAACGAGCAACCGAATGGGTCCCGAGGAGTTATTATTTTGCGAGACGTTGCGTTTGTTAATTAGCGAGGGTTGAGCGCTCTCCCACCAGCGAACTATGTAAGTTTCTACTCGACCTTCAGGTCGTGGCCATTCCAAAGTCACATTATTGGAATCGACCAGCGGAGCAATATTGGATACTGGATTGGGTCCTATAAATATACCACAAAACACGTTCAAACACATTCAAAACAAAGGCAGGTATAAAACGGATTTACTTACTGACTGTGTGGTTTAACTGCTGAGGTTCATTACTCTCCAGACCATAACTGACTGTGTTAACCTGAATGGTATACCTTTCGCCGGGTGTCATATCAGTCACTTCCGCTTCGGTATTGTTTACACCCGGTAATTTTACCCAAGTGCCCTCGGAATCTGTCCGATAACGAATGGCATATTCTGTAATCAATGAATCCACAGGAGCTTGCCACTGTACAATCACCGAATTCGTTGTGGTCTTCTCAATAGTCATATTTCGAGGTGGTCTTGGAACTATAAAAAATTGATAGTTATCCATCTAAGTATAATATTTTTGATCACAACTTACAAACAGGTTGGAAGTATTCATGAGGTTCACTCTTCAATCCATGAGAAATGGCAAATACCTTAACCATGTACCCAGCACCAGGATACAAGTCCTTTAATACAATTCGTGACTCATAAGTTGTCTTGATAAGATTATCTAGAGTATCATTTCTGACACACTCAACTTCATATTTATCTTGTCTGGAATTAACATCTGACTTCCAACTGATGTTAAGACCATCCACCAGTGGTTTAAGGTCTTCTATGATTGGTGCACTGGGTCTGGTTAAAACAAATAGAAAACTTTCATTGGATTCAACTTTCTTCGATATTGCCGACACCGCAATCGAATAGTTTCTTCCCGGAAGTAGCGCATCTAACGTAATTTTCGTTTCATTGGTCGTCACTGTATTGGAATCACCAGCGGAGCTCTCAACTTCATGATAAGAAACCCCGTAAGATTCCTGGAAGCTATTCGGGTTGGATATCCAATGCACATTGACAACATTTAGAGATTCTTCAGTTTCTGCCTTGAGATTAACCACAGGTAAAGGTTCTAATAAGAAAAACACAATAGCAATTTCAAAATTTAAAATTAAAGTAAATTAACTTACTGAGAGTAACATCTGCAGACGTAGGCCATGATGTAACCTTCCCTGAAACGGTCTTCACCACAACCTGGTAAGTCTTGCCAGGTTCGAGATTATCTTTAAATTTCCACCATGTGGGTTCCTCTCTGAGCCTACTAACAGCAGGCTGTTTACGAACGGAACCCAAGGATATTTGATACTTGTCAAACTCGCTTCTACCACTTGGTGGTTCCCAATTTACAATAAACGAATTGGATGTCACTGAAGTCTTATCAAATGTGATATTTAAAGGTCTCACTGGCACTGTTCGATACTGAGCGGTTGTTGGAGTTGACGTTTCATCTTCCGACATAGTCTGGACGGAAATATTATAAGCCCTGCCAGGAACAAGTCCTTTAAATGCAGCCTGAGCAGGCCCAGGCGGTTCTCCCTCTTTCTCCACATATAAAACACTCTCAATTGCATCTGGTGGGTCAATGGACACCTTGTAATGAGTATAAATTGCTGGTGGGTATGGTGGTTGCCACAATACTAATAATGTGGTTTCATTTCTAAACCATACGATAAATTTACCAGGAGTATTTGGTTCTAAACAAAAATAACATATTAGTATTGAACTATAATTAATACGTACAAATCATACTGGTTGTAAAGTTCCTCGATGTATAAGCAGCGCTTTCCTTGTTTTCGAAAACAGTGTACGCTTGAACTTGATACGTGGCACCAGGTGTTAAATCCCGCAGAATATGCGGCGACGTTTCAACATTGTCCACGATAATCGTTTGTGGTTTAGGCTCCAGGGCGGTGGAGAGAGCATTTATTCTCAACTTGAACGTAGAGTAGCTTCCTTGAGATGGTGGACTCCATGAGATTGCGGCTGTCTTACCATTACGTACAGCGACGGAGAGATTCGAAGGTGGATCAGGTACTAATAAAAATATTTTTGGTGATGTTAGATTATACAAGACATTAGAATAATATAGCTATGATTTGAAGTTATGTAGTTTCTGGACTGGTAAATATGCGCATATACGTATAAATTGTATGCATATTCGTGTTTGAAAGTGCATAATTGCTGATGCAGGAAGTGTACGTTTATATTATGCAGTTCCCAATCACGAAACCGCAAAACGTGCGATGATAATAACAAATAATCTACACCCAAGCACACTCACGCTATAATTACGCATCGGACATCAAAACAATCATCAAACCTAGAACATCCTCCAGTTGTTTCAACTTAAACTATAGTTAATCACTATTTGCGTTAAAAATTAATAATTCATTTTCGCACAGTTACCATTCAATTGTTTTACTGGTCTAGCACCATTAAATTTCATTGTCATAGTATAATAATGATTATTGAAGGACTAATTGTTCATAATTGTCTTGCAGAATAACTAAATATGCGACTTTTTTTTACAAATCGCAACTTATATACAACGATGAAACATTTTTGAAGTAAAAACTTCTTAAGAATATATTTCTAAATTGTTTTAGAATATATATATATATATATATATGTATATTTCCAACAGTAAAAGGTCAAGAAACGCCACTAAAAGTACTAAAAAGTGAGATTTTTCAATTTTTGCCCATTTTCTTCAATCGCGAATATCTCGTAAACTAAAAGAGATAATTAAGATCTGATCGCAGCGTCTTAATTTACGGACTTTTCTCTATAAGATAGGCTAGTTAAAACGGAAATCTGAGAGATGAAATTTTAACTCTTAAGAAAAAATTGCCAAGGGGGGGTGCTTGATACTTTTTTTCGACGATTTTTGATAATTAATATCTCATAAACTAAAAGCCGTAGCAACCAACAAATTGCTGATTATGAAAGGCTGGAAAATTCTCAGATAAAAGTATAAAACAATAATATTTCCAATAGATAAAAACGCCACTAAAAGTACTAAAAGTGACATTTTCAATTTTTCTCGTAAACTAAAAGAATTAAGATCTGATCGCAGCGTCTTAATCTACAGACTTTTCTCTATCAGATTTTACTTTTTTCGACGATTTTTGATAATTAATATCTCATAAACTAAAAGCCGTAGCAACCAACAAATTGCTGATTATGAAAGGCTGGAAAATTCTCCATCAGATAAAAGTATAAAACAATAATATTTCCAATAGTAAAAGGTCAAAAAACGCCACTAAAAGTACTAAAAAGTGACATTTTTCAATTTTTGCCCATTTTCTTCAATCGCGAATATCTCGTAAACTAAAAGAGATAATTAAGATCTGATCGCAGCGTCTTAATCTACAGACTTTTCTCTATCAGATAGGATAGTTAAAACGGAAATCTGAGAGATGAAATTTTAACTCTTAAGAAAAAATTGCCAAGGGGGGGTGCTTGATACTTTTTTTCGACGATTTTTGATAATTAATATCTCATAAACTAAAAGCCGTAGCAACCAACAAATTGCTGATTATGAAAGACTGGAAAATTCCCTATCAGATAAAACTATAAAACAATAATATTTCCAATAGTAAAAAGTCAAAAAACGCCACTAAAAGTACTAAAAAGTGACATTTTTCAATTTTTGCACATTTTCTTCAATCGCGAATATCTCGTAAACTAAAAGAGATAATTAAGATCTGATCGCAGCGTCTTAATTTACGGACTTTTCTCTATAAGATAGGCTAGTTAAAACGGAAATCTGAGAGATGAAATTTTAACTCTTAAGAAAAAATTGCCAAGGGGGGGTGCTTGATACTTTTTTTCGACGATTTTTGATAATTAATATCTCATAAACTAAAAGCCGTAGCAACCAACAAATTGCTGATTATGAAAGACTGGAAAATTCTCCATCAGATAAAAGTATAAAACAATAATATTTCCAATAGTAAAAGGTCAAAAAACGCCACTAAAAGTACTAAAAAGTGACATTTTTCAATTTTTGCCCATTTTCTTCAATCGCGAATATCTCGTAAACTAAAAGAGATAATTAAGATCTGATCGCAGCGTCTTAATCTACAGACTTTTCTCTATCAGATAGGATAGTTAAAACGGAAATCTGAGAGATGAAATTTTAACTCTTAAGAAAAAATTGCCAAGGGGGGGTGCTTGATACTTTTTTTCGACGATTTTTGATAATTAATATCTCATAAACTAAAAGCCGTAGCAACCAACAAATTGCTGATTATGAAAGACTGGAAAATTCCCTATCAGATAAAACTATAAAACAATAATATTTCCAATAGTAAAAAGTCAAAAAACGCCACTAAAAGTACTAAAAAGTGACATTTTTCAATTTTTGCACATTTTCTTCAATCGCGAATATCTCGTAAACTAAAAGAGATAATTAAGATCTGATCGCAGCGTCTTAATTTACGGACTTTTCTCTATAAGATAGGCTAGTTAAAACGGAAATCTGAGAGATGAAATTTTAACTCTTAAGAAAAATTGCCAAGGGGGGGTGCTTGATACTTTTTTTCGACGATTTTTGATAATTAATATCTCATAAACTAAAAGCCGTAGCAACCAACAAATTGCTGATTATGAAAGACTGGAAAATTCTCCATCAGATAAAAGTATAAAACAATAATATTTCCAATAGTAAAAGGTCAAAAAACGCCACTAAAAGTACTAAAAAGTGACATTTTTCAATTTTTGCCCATTTTCTTCAATCGCGAATATCTCGTAAACTAAAAGAGATAATTAAGATCTGATCGCAGCGTCTTAATCTACAGACTTTTCTCTATCAGATAGGATAGTTAAAACGGAAATCTGAGAGATGAAATTTTAACTCTTAAGAAAAAATTGCCAAGGGGGGGTGCTTGATACTTTTTTTCGACGATTTTTGATAATTAATATCTCATAAACTAAAAGCCGTAGCAACCAACAAATTGCTGATTATGAAAGACTGGAAAATTCTCAAACAGATAAAAATATAAAATAATTATATTTCCTACAGTAAAAGGTCGCAAATCGCGACTGAAAGTGCTAAAAAGTTACATTTTTCAATTTTTGCACATTTTCTTCAATCGCGAATATCTCGTAAACTAAAAGAGATAATTAAGATCTGATCGCAGCGTCTTAATCTACGGACTTTTCTCTATCAGATAGGATAGTTTAAACGGAAATCTGAGAGATGAAATTTTAATTTTTAAGAAAAAATTGCCATGGTGGGGTGCTTGATATTTTTTATCGACGATTTTCGATAATTAATATCTCTTAAACTAAAAGAGATAACAACCAACGAATTGATGATTATGGAAGATTGAAAAATTCTCTTTTAATTCATAAGAATTCATGAGACGTAACTAATCCATACCGAGAAAAGGAGAGAATAGATAGGAATCAAGAGACGCCTGGGCACTGCGCTCACTAAGCGCTATCTTTTTATGTTTACGTGCAACCCGCAAAATATGGTGGGGGAAAGAGCAGCGCGCCTGTAGTATTGCTACCAGGTCTGCGACCCAAATGTGGATCTTCCCCCACTTTTTTGTTATTCTTTTGTTTCTTTTTTGTAATCTAACTAACCTGTTGTAAAATTTGCCGTCCATGTGAGCGTATTATGTGTCAGATTCGAGGAATACAGCCAGAAGTCATACTTGGTACCGGGCAGACCCTGCGAGAATTTAATCACGTCGTGGATATCCTTCGACGCGATTGTTGTATTCGGCTCTGGATAGCCGAATGGCGGATAATAATCAAGGCGATACACGACGCCATCTTGATTCAAGTTGCCTGGAATGTGGATAACTAATTCTGCGCCCAAACATTGCTGAAACATAAAAATAAACCACATATATTATAAAACATATTTTTGCTATATCAGAGGTGTATTAATTCAATACACGCCATATTGATAATTTAATTAACATCTAACAATCACGTGTTGCTAAAGTGTGTCGAATTTAGCAACGGAATTTTACAGTTAAACTATATACATTATTATTAATAGTAATAATATTAGTTTAGTGCGTTAACAAACACCGAAATGAAAATAAAGAAACTTTTGATCATGCAGTGTGTCGCCCAAGCACGATATACTTAGGAATTCGTTGGAATTTACATTCGCTGGAATGTTAATAGAAATTCATAACAAGCAATAAATTAACGTATTAACGCAAATTGTTACATATTACTCGTACGTACAAAGTCAGGCGAATCGAAGAGTCAAAACAGTTTCATTTTAATAATCAACATTGTTGCGAATGTGTGGATTATGAAGTAAAATATTATTATTACATTCCTATTATGGTGATTATGGTTGATTATGGTTGCATGTCGATTTTCGTTATGCAACTGCAACGAGTTACATGTTAATTTGAGTATTATTCGTATTATTTTTACGAGCGAACGATTTATTATCATTTAACTTAATTATTTGCACTGTGGAGGCAGGTACAATCATTTGGTGTACGAGGACGCAATAGTTTTACCTAATGAATTAGGTAAGTTTTATTTATAAAAACATTTAATCTTATATATTGATGTATCAGCCTTGAGCTTCGTGCAAGTTGAGTCAAAATCTGGCCAAATCTTAGAAAGTTGTTTTTAAAAATATTAAATATGTATGGATATAAACTGACGCTTTAAATCTAATTTTTATAAACATTTCCGACGGAAATTAGTTTATATCTCAACTGATCCGGATGCACCGGAAGTCAATATTTTATTTATATCGAATTAAAATGTTACCAAAGCCAGCAAAGTAACTAATTTTACTTTTTTCGTTTAACCTAGTGACATTTATAAAACATAACAACTTGCGGCGTTAAAATATTGTAAAATATTCAAAGAAATAAAAAAAGAAATCAAAGTGATGATTGAATTTCTACCACTCTTGTCTAATCTCCAATCGCACACGTTGTGTGTGTGTGAAAGTGATCATATTGCATTTGCGAACAATCGTATTCTCACCTGGTGCGCAGCACCTGCGCCTCGAATCAAATTCGAATTCAAACATCTCCACGTTGGCGAATAGTTTCTCCAAGTAGCATTTTACGACCTACTCGTGCCAAATTAGCATATTAATCAAACCGAAAACTACTAATTAGAAATCAACCCAAATCTTGTTCGATTTAATTTTCACCACCAAAGCACATTATTCGGCAGAGTTATTATTATGTGTTATTATGACAGAATAACATTTCAGTGGCCACAGAGTGAAGGTCAACGTTAATGAGAGTCATAAGGAAGTAATTATAAACCAATGAACTATCTATCTACAATCTAGAAGCTTAGATTTCTGGGAAAATCAAATAATCCTTGACACTTCAATTATTAACACATGAAAATCACATGATCATGCAGGTTGATTCAGTGGTAACAAGTGCAAATCATTTAATGCAACATGTAATACTTATATAATTATTTTACGAAGTTTATAATTTGCGACTTTTTAAAGTTTTCTTTGTTTTTTGCTGATTTGATCATTGGAACGTCGCCATGTTGCATACAACGGAACAATTTAAAGAATTTGTCGCCGCATCAAATTATGCGCGTATTATTTTTAGAAATGTTCCAATTTTCGGCGCCATCCACTTTATTTTTGTGAACAGTAAATTGCAAATGATGCAAATACTAATTTATTAAAGTGCAAATGTGATAATTGAGCCAACTGCGTCTAAAAGTTATAAAATTGCTAATAAAGTAGAAAGCAGCGCATTTTGTCGTTAAACATAACCACCAAAATAACTTTGCAAATTTAAATTATTATAAGACAAGATGCCAGATGCAGATGATGCAATTATTTATCATAAAAATGTTACAAGTTACAAATTGAAATGAATATTTCTAAATCAAAACATTCAACCACCTCTATTGTATAATTATTGCTTTAATTTAATCGATTTCGAAAGTGGTTCACAAATATAAACATGATTATGATAATTGGGCAAGATAAATTTGAATATCGTTACAAATTGCAGGTTGTTCACTATGAACTAACGCACGCTGCGCATTGTTAACGCTAAAGAATAGAAAAAATAAAGCGTGATATGTATAACACGTTGAAAATAAAAGTTTCAATACACCATACATTTTTATCTTAATGTTTCTAACAGCAACTTTCATTCGTCCATTCATTCGTTGCAAAGCAAAAAGATTAGCGTTAATGAACGAAACAAACACAACCAACTTGAACAATAGTCAAAGCAGAATTATTTTTATTTAAATCTCACTTCGAAAGAATCTGAAAGTTTACAAATCACTTTGGCACTCGTGAATTGAATTCGAAAACATAAAACAATTAGTTGCGAGTCTATTGTAAGACATGAATATTTTATTAAGTATTCGCAAAATGTTTATTCACCAACTGGATTATTGTATGCATTATGAAACAAATCACATGTGAACGCATGTGAAATATTTCTGAGTTATGAATTATGCATCGTAATCGTAACATTCGGTTGGTTGGTGTGTGTGTGCTGTTTTTTTTCGGTTTTACTTTTTTACTCTTTGAAATCGAAGCCGGAATAACCTATTTTGTTATGTAATGTCTATCTGCACACATGAACTGGATTTCGAATACACTTTTTTCCAATCGTTGCAAACTACAAAAAGTACAAAACAGCAAATAGATTATTTAGAAAGCGAAAAATTCGTTAATTTGTATGATGGAGTTCTGCATCATAGAAAGCAGACAGAACAGGAAAAAAATAGAAACATTGCTTAATTGATTTGTTAATTTATGACAAGAAATGATATGATTAACCTCAATTATAAGTAATTTTTAATATCTACTTACTGAGTTATACATTTTTTCTTTCTTTAACTCTTAAAATTTTAACCGAATGCGGAACTATGGTCAAAGGAGCCGTCAGTTTTGCAATGAGTTAAAATCAAAATTAATACTTATTTTGGTGTGTTAACTTTAACAAAAAATATAGTGTAAAACTATACGTTTCAGTAATAATTCCTATAAATATCTATATTAATATTAATTGGATTTAGGGTAAAATTTATTCGCTATTAAGACGCTGTGACTCATCAAATTAATAAGCACGACCAGCCACATAGCAGCGGCTCACCCCCCACCACTTTCTGCGGGTTGCCCGCAGGGACCACTGTGCTCAGTCGTGTCTGGGTCGTCCAGCAGTCCAGTCGCAGGTCCCTAGCTTCCCCTCCCCTCTCTTTGGCTTACTCTTAATTCGGTCCTGGTCGCGGTTTGTGGTGGTTCAAGAAGGTCAAGCGAATCTCAAGTGATATTGCGTCATCCCGTACCATTTTTTCTACTTTTCTGCTATATACAACCCCCAACATCTAACAATAAACCATTTTGAGGGTAATGTACTCTACTCATAACAATTGGCAACTGATTACTCCAAATTTAAACAGACTACAGACAACCCGAGTACAATTTATAGTAAACCACTGCAGATTCAGACACACATTGTAAATCGCAATCAAAACAAACTCAAACGCGATGTGATTGATGCTGGTGTCTGGCGGAAAAACCTAATCGATTCGTCTGCTCGGTTGTTTTTTCAGGCTCAGTTTATTCGTATACAAAACCCACATGCGCACATGCCTGTGATGAGCCATGTGCTTACTAATGTTAACTCAGGCCAGAGTTAATTAAGCTTGATTCTGTTTACACTAGCTGAATAATAAATAAATTGAAACGCCACTCACCACAATAGTTTAGCTAGAACGCACATGCACACTTTTTATTTAACTTTAATTAAACTTGATTAAAGCTATTTAAAGCTACTTTAATTCAGTTGGTTCGGTTATGTTTATAATCAAAGTATAATTCACACATAAGTATAATGAATGAAATATTATTCATGTGATTTGTTGATTTGGAACCTTGATTTATGAACAGCAAATATAGACAACATTCAAAAAATCGCCAGACCTTGATGTGGGTGACCTCCTAAAGGAATAAATTTTGTTACACTGACGTACTCACTCAGAAAAAGCACTTAATTAATGTTTTCTGTTTAATTGTTTACTAAACACGTCAATTTTTGGTTTTATGATGAGTATATTAATAATAATTCATTTACATACAAATGTAGTTGTATTTCCGGCCAAAACTCACTTGGTAATATATAAAAAAACTTGTGTTAGTTACAACAAGTATAACTCAAGAACGGCTGCACAGATTTTGATGATCTATGATTTATTGGATTCGTCTCCACCCCTATTAGCAGAACGACAATTAAAACTTTCAAAATATATGTCGTAAAGGGTGCTAAATAAGGGATGAAACTAAACTTTAAAAAAAAAACTTCAAAATCAGACTTTTTGATGAGTAAGACACATATAACCTCGAATATGAATGACCGTTGATAATTACATTTTAATCTTTTCACTAACCTGTTATTCCTTACAATTAATGACTGATTCTATGTAAAAATATTATTTCAGTTGAATAAACAAGATGATTCATTGACGTGCAAAGTTACGCAACGTAAATATCCGTGATGATCATGTACGACACGAACATAACTCATAAACAGTCTAGATATCTACCTATGAAAAACATATTGTTCATTTTTTTGCAATTGAATTTTGTTTGTGCCTCATATATTTTTTGTTCGTGACTTTGACGTACGTCTGTATTCCGTATGCGTACACACGTGCAGACGTGCTATTACTGCACGTCCGTCGTATGCAAAATGAGCTGAATTACCTAGGAATCGCATTGAATTCGCAACGCTCGAGCACACTAACTAATTGCGATTACGAAACGTGCGCGCGCGCTTTGTTTCGCGCGCGGCTCGCAGCTGCGACACGCTGTAATAAACTTTTGCAGCGTTTTGTACTTTTGTGTGAATATGAAGGTATACATATATATACATTTTCAAACGGACTAAGGCGTCGTTCTGAGTTGAAAGCGATTGCGCTAATCGACTGAGCAACCAACGACCAAGAACGCGAATGCAAATTGAGCCTTCAATTAAACGCCAAAGCGAAACCAGTTGCACATCACAAGACGCAGTGTTTGTGTTTGTGTGTGTATGCAAACACAACAATAAAACTTGTTCCTAGACTTTTACTACAGTAGGTATTGCAGATTACAATATATAACCAAACTTTACGAAGTTCATAAAATAAATATTTCTTGTTTTTGATTTGGAATTAAAAAATTAACTATTAAAATATCGAAAATTATGACTTAAACTGAGTAAAATTGTCAAAAAGTCGGTTACCACTGACATAACCTCTAATCCTGAGATGTCATTTGTTTTATTACCTCACCAGTCAATGTCAAATCATTTTTATTTAAAAATTATGTTTACTTGGACAATAAATTGAGGTTAAAACATTACTCTAAGCCGACGTAACTAGAAATTAATTAACAGCACATTACTTTACACTATTTTATAACAAACAATGAACAACAGCGCAACCTAAACGGAAAGCAATGTTAACAGACGCACGTTTTTCTTTTCTTTTAATAACCGCCGGGTCACGATTAAACGCAAGGTGCGTGTAATATCTTTTTAATTAAACGGCAATTTCTTTCAAATCTTCGTCTTGATAACAATCAAACTGTTACCAGATACGAGTACATCCTAACAGCAATAAAAGTTCAATAAACGAATGAATCAATTGTTTTGTATTTTTGAGAAAAGAAAACGAAGATTGAGTCACATCCTACGCCAAAAATACCACTTTACTCAACAACACATTCATAAAAGAAGAAAATTACTAATGAATATGAAAGCGACCTAACTTGACTTAACTTAAGCCAACTAATAAGTTGTCCATTCAGTGTAATGGCGACTTGTTTCACGCTACCGTTAATTTCGTGTTGAGCTAAAAAAAAGTCAACCAAACCAAGTCAAGCATGTTGTTCTGGTGCGGTCTTGACTTAAAACGTAAGTCAACTTCAGAGTAGCGCAAGTTCCACTATTGACTGTTCCAAATAGTTTTTGAAACGTTCGTACCTGTTCGTTGGCACAAAGTGAATTGTAATACGCACATACAATTGTGAATAAGAAGGCAGACTCAAGAATGGAATGGTGTTGGTCATTAGCATTCACTGCGAGCGCGTCATCAATGAGAATCAGCCAACAGGTTGGTTATCTCGACATTCTCAATTCATAACTAATATTACAAAATTTCAAATGAAAATATACGCAAATAAATCACTTTCCTATTATATATAAGTAACAAAAAAGTAATTCTCACGTTATTCTTGACATGTGTTCATTTCCTGACGCTAGCGGAAGTGTTTTTTGGTGAGAAATGTCGTAAAATGCGGCTTAAGTCATGTGTGAGCACAGAAAACAAAAGTTATATGCTTTGGCAGTTGATTGATCGTGTTTTACGACATGTGACTTAAGTTATTTCTTTGAATGACGTTGTTTTCCCAAAAAACTAACAAAAGCATAAAAAGTGACTTAAGTCACATTTACTTCTGTTTATTACATTAGATGTAAATAAGTTCGAACGGTATTCTAACCTTACTTAACCTCACATTCACTCTAGGTGCTCAACACGTTTGTTTTTATGGTTAGGTAGAGTACGTTTTATCCAACCTACCTAATTGCCTTTGGTTAGTTGACTATGTAGTTAAACTTTCGGATTGTTTCACGTAACGAGCAACATTTGAATACAGAACATGCTAAAATAGGGAAATTTAAATTTTTACATTCACAATTTAGTCAACGTACGTCATAGCTACACGAATATGAAATAAACAACTATTGTGGTGTAATTTACTGTGTAAAATAATATGTATAACAAAGATCTGACTTCGTTTTGTTGTTTATACTTGATAACAAGCTCGAACGAATGATAAATGCAGGTATAAAGTGTAAAATTGACATTTTATACATTTCGTATGTCTAATATAGAATAAATGGTCTCATTTACCTTTACATAATAGAAAAGTAGCACAAGCGAGAAGGTGTGCACCCAATGCCGACGAAAACGCAGCAAACCGCTGGTCATTTTACTTCCAAGAGATGTTGTCCCCCGTCAATTGTCGTTTGTTTTAAGCGCGACTCATTTGTTGTTCCTCGTTTGCAGCGGATCTGGTGTGGCTTCCTTTGTGTTGTGCAGGCAGGTAGGAGGATATTCCGGGGTACCGGGGACGCAAACAGAGAACACAGCACAACAGGTACACACGATGCACTCAACACTTTACACACGTTTCACAGTAATAAATGCAAACATTGATATATTGATCAAACAGGTGTCACCGATAAAGTCTCCTCAGTTATTATTTAATAAAGTTGTTCACACATTGAATTGCTTTGCTTTGCTTAAGATTTGCACTGCACTGCGTTATTCTTGACTTGACTTAAGTCACTTCCGATGGCACTACTTGTATAACGAATATATTATGTGCTCGTTGTGGCCGGTGATGAATATCCGTATCCGCGCACGTTGGAATTGTCGGAATAGTTGTTAAATGTGAGCGGTGTAAATGCGCGAGCCGCCGTCGACGGTCGACGTCGCCATGGTGGCCGAATTTAGCGGATTGCGGCTGAGCACTAGAAGTAGCAGCACGCGAGACGAACGAGCGAACGCAGTCACGGACAGGCCAGCGACGGGGGAAGCCTCGAATGCTTCGAGTGCTTCGAGCTCACGGCTGGCTCGCGCGGTCGTGCCGTTTGCTCGTATGCGGTCGGAACAACTTTGAGCAACTTTCATTTCTGGCAAAAAGCACCAACACCAGCAAAACGCAACGTGCGCGGTGCGCGCAATACTGACTTAACACAAGTCAGACTTGATTCGGTGGTCACAGTCTGCCACTTAATTTTGTCTTGCTTCCACTTACTTCGCCAACATCGGCAGCTTGAATATGCGTCGTTAGGTTATCGCGATATTTGATTGATAACGGTGGGTAATTTTCGCTTCAAGATAAGTTAGGTCTGTATTAATGGGTCGAGAAATGGCTCAAACCCACTTAAGATGAGTAATTTGTTGTTTAAATGTTTAAACTGAGTAATACATGGGAGAATATAGAAAAAGTTGATCTGTCGATTACCTGGAAATTTTTACGCACTTTTATGTGTTTTTATTAATAAAAATCTAAAATTCTTCTATGTATCAATTTAAATTACATATTCCAAAAGCTAATTTCTAAATAACATGTCACCATCACAAAAATATTTAAATATTCCATATTTATTGTTATTTCTATCAACAAACTTTGTTGTAACATTAGTTCTACCAATTATCCTTTTCGTAAAGTTAAAAATGGAATTCCTGCAAAATATTTTCTAATAATGGTCAACTGGTTGCCTAGTTTAAATGTTAGTTAGTAGTAAATAAGTTAGATGTAGAGTGCGCCATATTTTCTTATGTATTTCTATACATACCCAAAACTATATGATATTTATATGTATTTCTCAGCACACGCACGCAATTACGACTTATCTCATTGACTTAACGTTTGCATATGGCTGTTGTTTACTTAGACAGCGCAACAGTTTTATTTTTAATTATGGAGCAGGTTAAAATTAATATTCAATGTAATTTTCCTTCTAAATTAACAAAACCAATCTATACTTGTATTAATAAATATGTAATTTGTTGCAGCTCTACATAATGACTGAAATTATGTAACAAATGCAGTATCTTACAATGTAAAAAATCCTGTTGTTTTGCATGTTATAATACGAACTTTTAAAGCTACTAATTAATAGCTAATTGGTGATGCATCTACTAATCGCCAACTTTGTTGTTACCTGCCGCGAAACCACACATCTTTCCTTCGCAATTAAGAAAATGATATCCTTGCAAATGAATAAGCATGTACCCATTCACGTGGCCAAATTATTTAAAAAAATAAACGAATTATAATGATCGTGAACTTGCGTGTCCCATAAGCGCACATTACGAATCTGTTATGTATGTAATTGATGGGCATATAAAGTAACTGGGAAACTGCCAATCAAGCTATTGTTTTTCAATACTTAGTGATTTCCACTTGTGAAATTTCATCCATACCAGTTTCAACCCCGTCAAGATGAAGTTTGTTGTTATTTTCATCATCGTGCAGTGCTTATTGGTAAAGAATACATTTTAACTTAAGCAATAAATGTTATTGGGGTGGATTTAAGTAATTTGGGTTGTCTGCATTTTTCTAAATACTTAAGGCTACTGACTTTATAATTATGTTTTACTCTGATTTAGATTCAATACGCAACGGCTGAATTTTCAGCACAAAAATACAAGGAAATGCACGATACTTGTGTTAACCAAAGTGGTTGTCCAGAGGACATTATCGAGAATGCGCGCAACGGTGACTTTAACCCGGATCAAAGATTCAAAGCATTCTTGAAATGTTGCTTTGAACAGGAAGATGGCGTAAGAACTTACATTTTTTCAATCGCCTGTTGCAATTTTATTACTGCGAAAGTAATGATTACTTTCAGCTTGATGCAAATGGTAATATACTGGTTGACAAAGTCCTGGAATCTTTCCATGACGATCTTGTTGCAAAATATGAAAAACCAATGAGGGAATGCAACGATATCGTTTCACACGCCGGTGACACCCTGGATTACATCTACAACTATTGTTATTGTGCCTACGAAAAAACTAAGGAGGTATTTCTATTAAAATACAGCGTATTTTCATATATGTATTATTAATTTGGTTCTATTTGCAGCATTTTGATATTCCTTAAGTGAATGTTTATCAGCAATTGGAGTTATTGGAATTATTTCCTGAATAATTTTATAGAACGATTTGTTTGTAGGCAATCTGAAAACAATTTTTTTTATCTACTCTTTACATTTAATCCATTGTAAATTATATCCAACATGTTGAGATTTTAATATTAAATTTACAAGTGCACAAACATAAAAATAAGAATGTAAATTAAATTCTCACTATATTCCCATCCCAGTTACTTCTTTTCTTTGGTTCCTGAAGCTGCTTCTTTATCTTTATCTAGTAGTGCACTACGAATTCCTGCTTTTTCTAGAGTTTCCACCAGATCACCAGACTGGTGCATTTGCAAGAGAATATCACAACCACCAACAAATTCACCATTAATATATACTTGTGGGATTGTTGGCCAGCTTGAAAAATCTTTAACACCTTTAAAATAAAAATTATAATAAAATACTAACAAATTGAATATAATTATATAAAAAGATACCTTGACGTAAAACTTCATCTTTCAAAACATCATGAGCATCATATTGTACTCCATGCATTCTCATAATCTGTACAACGGCATTACTAAAACCGCATCGGGGTTGATCTGGTACTCCTTTCATAAAAACCACCACTTTACTCTTTTTTACCATTTTTGTCAAGTCTTCAGTGATGTTTGGTTTAGCTGTGCAGAAGTGTGCTTTAAAAATATTATTTAAAACACCTGCCATAGGACGTCTGGTTAAAGCGTTCATCTTGATTTCTGTCTATTCAATAAGTACAAAGATAAACGTGACTTGGAAATGCTTTTTTAATTTGATTTATAATTTAATGAAAATACCAGCGCCGACTCTTTGATAAGATTTTGTCTCTGGTTTTGTGGTTACGATCTATTTGAATTTCATAATCAACGATCATATACATAAAAATGAGTTTTTCATACAAAATATAACTAAATATCTCTTAAAATAAGCATTTATTAGAAATAATCTGATATTTTATGAGAATATCTTTAAATATAAATTGATATTTGACAATACTTAACAACCAAATCATTTTTTGTGTAAAAATATGTTGATCATTTAAAAGTATCCATGAAAGTTATAATATTTTTGCCTTGTAGGTTATCATGTCGGTAATGTCACTTGAATGTCACATTTGTTTTGATTCAAGCCAAATCACCCAAAAGTTGATTTTGGCTGCTAAGAAAATCTGAATAACAATGGAAACAACACCGTCAGTATTAATAATTAGTAACAGCAACACGAAACCAGCATCTATCATTAAATTAATCACCAAGCATCAACCCCACAACAATGATACCAACATATCCATTCATCCCTTTCAAATAAAAACAAAATACTACACAACCACCATCAATTTAATTGGATTTAATGACAATATAACAAACTTGGACAAAAATGCCTCATTCCTGAACACAATTGAAGCACTTATCATACACATGGATGCTAATAAACCATCTGCATTGGAAGATGTAGATAAATGGACACAACTTTTTGATGAGCTTGAAATTCAACCAGAAATTAAACTGCTTCTTGCTAACTACTGCAATGAATCCACAGTTATTTCCAAAGATGATGCGAATCTATGGTGTTTAGATAAGGGCTTTGAGTTTGTTGAGTTGTTTCCACCACAGAATGAAACCCAGAGTGGAGTGATAGAAGAAGAAAATGAGTTGGAAGATGCATTTGGGGAGGAGAAAGTTGGTGTGGACCGAGTTCTGGAAGCATTAGAGAATAATCTCTGGTCTAACATGGAGATGAGTGATAAGGATCCAATGAGTAAAGAAACTGAAGAGGAAACTGATATGTTTTTGAGCTGTTTAGTAATTTGATGTCGATGAAGAGCAATATATCTAATATGCCTACAAATGTGAGGAAACAGTGTGCTGAGCAGATGGTCACTGCATTTTGGAATGCCATTGGTGGTGATGAAGATGAACTTGGAGATTTGTAGCTCTTTGTATATTAAATATTTATCTGTGTATAATTCCATAAAAATTAAATAAACATAATTAATATTCACTGCTTTTATGTTTTGCTGTCTAATTATTGTTAAACTTGAAATTTCAAAGCAAAAAATTCATATTTAGGTGTTATTTAATGTTAATTTAATAAAAGGAAGTTTGGTCATCTATTTTTGATGTATTTTGCTGTTATTGCAGCTTCTATACAACAGAATTTAATATTCGGTTGAAAAACTAATCATATTCATTTATATATTTATTTAAAAATAGAAAAATCTAGTTATTCTTTTAAGATTTTAAAATTACATTGATTTGATTTGAATATAACTATATCTCTTAAATTATAAAATTAATTTTTACTTATTTTTGTTTCCAATAAAGTAAGGCACATTAAATTGAACATGAGAACATCAAAATATAAAATTTACCCCATTCTAGGTAAATTCAATGAGAACACAAATTTTATTATTATTACCCTGAAAGTCTAGCCTTCCTGCAACTCCTCAGTTTCTTCTCAATTACTTCACCCATGGCAACATCAGTTGAGGACATAATCAGTCTCCGTCTTAGCTTCACATTAATATCAGGCTTCTGGGGCTTCTTCTCTGGATCTGGTGTTTTCTCCCTGGGTGGGCCAAACAGTCTAGTTCTGTTACCATCATATGGTGACCAAGTCAATGGCTTGCGCCTGAAGCCTCTCTGGATAATCACTTGTTCATCTGGAGATGGTGCTTTGTTGGGGGTGGCTGGTTCATTGGGCACATCAGGGAGCTCGCTTAAGGCCGATCGTCGTTGAGAAGACAATCGTGTAATGCGCTCCTCATCATTTCTTGTATCGTCCACTATTTATTTAAAAATTTAATATGAATCAAACCAACGAAACCAATGTTTTATTTATTTGGATTACTTACTTTTCAGATATAAAATGCTACAAAGTTTTCATTGATAGTCATAGATAATTAGGGCGGGAAAGCTGCGAATTGCTTTAACTCATGATGTGTGTTTACGTACGCCAAGTAATCGGTGTTTTCGCGGCATACGCGGCGCGTCGAACTTGCGTTGTTCGTTAGGTTCGTTAGGATTGTCGTTGCGTTCGTTGAGTAGTTTTTACGCTCTGGCGGTTAGGTTAACCAACAACTCCAACAAGTTTGGTAAGTTTTGTCTTTTGGAAGTTTACGTAAGAGGAAAAGAGTTAGATATACTTCTTTACGAAGGGGTTAAAATGCGTTTTTTTAGTTTACTTAAAATATTTATATCCATAGTTGAAAATGCCAATTTGTAACAACACGATATTTAAAAATGGAAATAAATAATAAGAAATATTATATTTTTAGATTTAATTTTGTCTACCCTTCCATTGATTTTAGTTATGCAATCACATTCAGAGATCAAAACTCTCAAATTAAATAAACATTAAACGTTTATTTTAATTTACCTGTTTTTCCATCAAATAGATCAGGATGATCATAACGATGTTATCTTAATAAAAGCGGCAATAAAAATACAGTTAAAATTAAAAAAGGAAACAATTTGTTCTGATTTAGTTGTATGTTTAAAGAATGTTTTCTGTTGTTAGTTTTAAGGGTTTTTCGACATCAGTTTTAAATGGAATTAAAATCTCACGAATCATGGCGTTTAATTATAATCTAACTACGAATTTTCACCACCAAACTGGGCAACAAAATAAAACGTTCATAACAGATAAAATACAAATAAAGAAACGATCAATACTTAAATAAACTGATTGCACACATGTGATGAGCTAGGTCTACAGCTAACATTTCGGGTCCTTGTATCTCGTATCTTGGAATACAAACATTTAAAGATTGAAAGGATTTGAAGAGAAGATGAAATCATAATTTAAATATTTAAATATAAATACTATATACGTTTTACGCATTTTAGCGTTGAATGTCTGAATTACTTCAATGCGTATAATAAACTCTGTAATATAACGTTTTCGACCGCCACAACGAGTACGAATTGTCAAACTTCAGCAGGTATACGCCCTGTCCGGGATACTTGTGCGAGCCAGCATAAACTTCGTTTTGGCAGTCGCGTCGAAACACCGGCACAATCTCCGTCAGCAGGGACTTACTATTACCCTGCATATTGGTCGAACCCGCCTCTAAATCTCCACCAGGCAACTGGAGATCTTCATCGTAGAGTTCATCTTCAATGTCGTCACCCTCTTCATCTTCACTCTCAGAAATGTGCACGGAAACACGATCTGTTGTCGGTGTGCCGTATTCAAAATACAAACCGAAACCAATGTCGTAATGGTCAGTGGCAAACTCCCAGAAGAGTCGCGAGCCTTCTAGATGCGTTGGCACACGGACTGTTACAGTCTCACCGTGGCCAACGCGCACAACACCATCGCCTTCTGCTTGTGATACGGATTGTTTAAACGCGTCCATGTCCGCACGCGTCCACATATTCGCAGCGACCAGTTGATCGAGCGAGTCTTCATCGTATTCTTTTGTTTCGTTTTCGTTATTTATTGAATCCTGATAAAATATAATATACAAATAATATACTTGTAATAAAGTATAGAAAAAATAACTTACATAGTCTTTTGTTTCGTGTTTTATGTCCTCGCTGATTTCAGTAGTTTCACCACGTTGCGCAGCTTTGAGCTGTTGCATGTACTGGATGTAGTGTTGCTCTTGAAGTTGTTTAACTAGCGCGCCTTGTTTCTCCGGTTCGCCGGGAAATTGATGCTCGGAATATTTCCTAAACTGTTCATATGTCTGTTCATTGAGCGCCTGCTGAATCTGTCGTTTTATAAGTTCTTCTTGTTCAAGTCGTTCCTGCTCCTTTTGTTGTTCCAATTCTATTTGTTTCTGTTGTTCATATTCTGCTTGTTTTCTAACTTCATCTTCTTTACTACAAAATTGATTTTACTGTGTAATTACAGCAATAAAATATTAATAAGAATGTCTTACTATTTTCTTTCTTGTTCCTTCTTCTCTCTTCTATGTGCTTCAATATAAGTTGAAAACAAATGACACTTTCTACTTAACAACTCAACAAAACCAGCCCTAGCTTGATCTGAAGACAATCCACCTAATTTCTGCCATGCTACCCTTCTATCTCTGCCAACCACATCTAATGCCCCCACTGGGGGCAACTTGTGTATTGCTTCACTAAATGGTCCATGTGAAACTTGCTGGGAGAATGCAACCAGTTGCAGCTTATCCTCATAACTAAAATGCACAGCCTTTCCCTCTTTTTCTATAATACAACATAAACTTATTTAATAAAATTAAAACTTCTTCGATGAAATTTGTGAAGTTATAAATACCTTTGTAGAAACTGACAGCTAACTTGTACACCTCAGGTAATGGAAGTCCATAATCCAGACATGATTCGTTACCGTTCACAGGCGCCGCATCCTCTTCGTTTTCGTAGTTTATTCTTAAATTTGAGAAGGAACCCGAAATTTCGGTGTTTTCCTGCGTTGCAGCCATTGTTGTTTACGTCAATGACACACAGTTATCTTTGGGTGCTTTAGGAGCACTTGAAGCAAGTGTCAAATTTTAAACACTTTGATTTCTCTTTTTAAGTAACACACTAATTGTCGATTTATAAGCAATGATTTAGTTTGGAAATGTTTATACTTATAATTTTGTTTGTTTAGAAATGGTTATGAAAAGTTGAGTAGCGTTAATTACTTTTATAAAGTTATTTGTTTTTATACAGTGTGTTGCAAATGCCGCATCATAATTGGTATCATAACCCAACACCTAACGCTTTAAAAACGTTCCGTGGCGGAAAACACCGCATTCAAGTAAATAAATAAAAGAAGAACTTTAAATAATGGTGAGTAATGAAATAATAATAATTTTTATGTAATACATTATTTTTGTCAATTATGTACTTTAGTATTATATTTTTCGTAACTTTCAGGGAAGACACAAAGAAAAGAAACATAAGAAAGAGAAGAAACACAAAAAGACAAGAAGAAACACAAGGAGTACTCATCATCTAATGATTCAAGTGCTTCTGAAGATGAATGGGTTGAAAAACCATCAAGGGAAACAAAATCAGTTCCAGACAGAGATGACTGGTTATCGTTACCAGCAAACTTCCTCTCAGCAAGCAATAAAGAAATTAAAGACTCACGAAAACAAGCTAAACAAGAACAGAAACTTAATGATCAATATAATCCAGCAACATGCTCCAGAGAGTTAAATCCTTACTGGAAGGATAATGGAACAGGTTTGCCTAGTGCATCAAGCTCTGCTTTCAAGAAACCTAGCTTCAATGAAGATAATGATGATGAATATGATTATGGGCATAAATCATCTGCATCTGCAAGCTTAAATTCGAATTTATCAAAGAAAACATCAAACTGGAAGAAGACTAAACCTGAAACAAGTGTTTCAAACAAAATAATAGATCAAAAAGCAGCACAAATGTTAATGCAGATAATGTTGAAGAAGAAAATAAAGTGTTATCTCAAAAGGAATTGAATGCATTGGCTGCTAAATTAGTAAAAGCTGAAATAATGGGAAACACTGCATTAATGAAACAACTCCAACTGAAGTTAGATTCCGCAAGACAACTAAGAGACGAAAATCCTGGTAAAGCTAAAGAGGAAGATGTGATTCTAACACAAACAGACTCCAAAGGTTATTCACGACCGTTAAAATCTAAAAGTGACGATTGCCACGAGAATAAATCGAAAAAACGTCGAGTTGATACACACACTGATGGCGAACGCAATAAATACTTTGCCGATGATGACAAATATAATTTGAAGCAAATGTTTGAGCATGAAAAATTCAACACTGCCGAAAAACAAAACGAAGAGTTCTTGTCGATACTTGGCAAAAGCAAAAATGATGATCTAGACGAGATCTTCACGGATAAAATACGCAACCATGAAAAAGACGGTAAATCAGAACGTAGAGAACGTGATAAAGCAATCAGTGAGCATACAAAGATGACTCGAGTCCTGACAATTGCAATAAGTGTCCTACAAGTGACGCTGTGCGTAAACATTTGATTGTTACACTTGGACAAACTGTATACTTAAGTTTACCTGCGCATGAACCACTAACAACTGGGCATTGTCTAATTGTACCTACGAGACATACAATTTGCAGCACACAACTTGATGAGAACGAATGGGAGGAGATTATGGACTTCAGGAAGGCCGTGACTAAAATGTGTGCGAATCGTGGCGAAGATGTTATATTTTTCGAAGTGGCGAGATATTTGCATCGTTTTCCACACATGTCGATCGAAGCTGTCCCTATGGACAAGGAAATCGGTGATTTGGCGCCGATTTATTTTAAGAAGGCCATTGATGAGTCCGAAAATGAATGGGCTACCAATAGGAAGCTGGTTAAATTGGAGGGTAAAAATGTGAGGCGTGCTGTACCGAAAGGTTTGCCGTACTTTTTCGTCTCGTTTGGAATGCAGGAAGGATTTGCGCATGTAATTGAAGACGAAGAGGCGTTTCCGGTGAATTTTGCGCAGGAGATCATCGGAGGGATGCTGGATCTGCATCATTCACGGTGGAGGAATCCGAAGCGGCAGAGTTTCCAGCAGCAGAGCGATAGAGTGAAAGAATTTAATCAAGAATGGAAAAAGTTTGATTTTTGTCAAAAACATGACAAATATCTTAAGTCCAAACCAGCATCATGATAATCTGTTCTCTGTGAACATCTTACGGTTAATAAACAGATTTTAAAAAATTATTAAATCAAGTAATAAATGTTAAACCTATTTTCTTTCATGTTGAGAATTACACATATGACATAAGAATAAATGTAAGAAAAAACTTATTATGTTGTGACCTTAAAGATGACTTATAATCTTCTATGATTGACCTAAACAATCATCTCTAGTTCCCTAGCATAATCAATTGCTTGTTCTGCAAGTTCCTGTGAAGGAATGGAATCATCACTCTTCTGCACCTCAGGTGTGAATATGAAGACATTGTTGGTGAGCTTCCATTTCATAACCCTCTCTCCAAACTCTTTTGCTTCATCCATTTTAGGCAAATACAACATTCTAGCTGCATTTTTCAGAGATATTCTCTCATAAGCTTTCTCAACACAAGCAGCAATTTCAGCTCTGATTGTATTCAAGAGAATATCCATGAAAAAATTGTAATTCCTAGCAGGGACATTTCCTTTGGCCAAAAATATCTTATTATAACTACCTTCCATGAGGAACTGCTCAATGGACAATGGATGTCTAATGTAAATGTTCTGCTGGATGATGTCAGCTGGAAGCAGTTCCAATTCAGTGTGGAATTCAGCAACGCGATTTTGAGACAGCAGGAATAACAAGTTTAGTCCCAGCAGTTGATATTTAAACTCGGATTCAGTGATGGATGCTTGGTAGTCAAAGTAATAACATTTTAATTGTGCCATGTATCTTTCAAAGGACTGAATGTCCTTTGCTTCAATACTCCATTGTACACCAATTTCCAGTGCATCTCTAGCCAGGATTAACTCTTGTTTGGATGCTACCGAGTTAGATGTTGGCAAAAAGATGAGATTAGTTAATCCCAACTGAAATATTTAATAAATTGAAGAGTTGCATTACAGGCCAAAATTTATAACCTCAATAGTTGATATTTACCTTTAAATCGGCGAGAAGTTTTTCACATTTGCTTAGATTTGGCTTTGCTACACCCCATTCTTGTCTGAGGGATTTGTATAAAGCAGCAACTTCGTTTATTCCGGCCATACTTTAATAATTTAGAAAATAACTTCTGATTTCACAAGTTTTACAAGAGAGAATGATTTGTATTTTTGTAGCTGTCAGGAAAGTCAACTTTAGATCATGTAGATGATGTGGATCATGTACATGTCAAGCTAAATACTTTAACCTACATTATAACAATTTTTTGTTGTGTTTGTTATTTATATTAGTCTTCTTACCAACAAAAAATATAGTTTCCACAAATAGTGTTTGTACCATTTTTGTTACCAAATTATAAGAAACAGAACAGCAAATTATTTGATTTAATTTAAATTGCACACCAGACTGCATGTGAATATAAATTTTTGTAAATGATTCTTTTACATGATGTCTATACAAGGTGGTTTACTAAACTCAAATTAGTTTATTTCTTAATATTTCTTAAAAATTCCATGCATTAATAAATTAATTGCAAAATATTACTTAAAATTGCATCAATAATTATTTACTCATCGTAAACTGTGGCATTACCAGTTTTGATACATTAAAAAAGTAATGAACAAATTTTCCTAAAGCTTAATGTACACTACGTCGCCATGTAAACAACTTTACTTCATTTCGTAAAAAGCTAAAATAATTCCATCAATATATAAAAATAAAGCAATCTATTAAATCATATAAGTAATTAACAAATAATTGTTGATTTGTGATAAGTAGTGACGAGTTTATAACGCAAATCAATAATGTAAAGCGTGCTGTTTCCGCGAAGAAAACAAACCGGTAATGTTTACATTCAACGAAATGCAGTTGTGAATCCCCACTCTTCGCGCATTGACCAATCAGGACGAATGTCGCCGCCGGCGAGTTTCATAAAAGCGAGGCGCACTTGCAGCTGATTGCATTTTGCGAACACGTGTGGTGTGCATCTGACGTTTCACCGTGCGAACGGGTCGAATCAAAATAAACTCATCCCAACCCAAAACGCAACATTGCATAAAACCTAAACAACGCGAATATCATCGCAGTACCAAACCAACCGTCGTCAGTGATCGATCCTCAGAGTAACGAAGTGAAATTATTCATTTCGTGCATTTCGTGGATATTGATTTTACAACACAACACAACAAACATGGCTTTTATGATGCCAGTGGTGAAGAACGATTGGGACATCTACAAGTCCAACCGTTCGCGACGCGTGTCCGAGTGCAGTAACGGAACATCATGCCGTTCGAGGAAGGTGTCCGAGTGCAAATCAGAAGGACCCAGCCTATCGACATCACCACCAGGTGCTGATTTTATCGTCGGTTCACCGGCACATCGCAGCGTGCCGGCGAATATGTCCCGACAGTATTCACGCGCTTCATCCCGCAACTCACAAACGAGTCTTATACAAAGCCCGTGCAAGAGTATGTCGTCATCACCGCCGAAGAACGGCTCACAGTCCAGCCTCAACAAGTTCCACAACCGGCTGCTGGACAAATTGAAGCGCTCGCTGCGTCGGAATGACTGCTGCGACAACGAGCGCACCAGTTCATGAGGTAGGCGCTCCTCGACGCCGACACCGCCGCCGCCTTCAACGAACAACAACAATACGAACAACGTCGGCACCCATCAGCACCATCACCAGCAGCAGCTTCAGCACTACATTGGTCGATGATTGAGCCACTAGGGACGCTAGTATAAGGTTTCTCTTCACACTTCAGACTCACATTTCACAGAGTAGAGAATTATTAGTACGTAGTTTAATGATGTAAGTTGTAAAACACTTTCGAATCGCGCGGCGTGGCGAGAAGCGAAAGCAGCAGGACATTTCTTTGTTTGCGTGTGCGGGTCATTGACACTTTTTGGGACGATAAGACGTGCCCTGTGATATTTTCTAGAAAATATTTAAAAAAAACAAACGCTGTTTTTGTTTTGCTCATGTAATCAGCTTCAACGAATTTTGAGAAAATTTGAAAAGCGCTCTAGAAAATATTATAACTTAAAAAACAAGGCGTTGGCCAGAAATTAACCTTGACTGCGACTGGCAATGATAAAAAAATGGTGATAATATCAATTTAATAACGATTAAATTGATCGATCGATGGATAAATGATAACGCGAATTGTTGTGGGATGATTGAGTTGGGTCGTGAGTCAGTTTTTATATTCATATACTCGTACACACACACGTAACATGCGCGCCTTGTAAATGTAAATCGAATTTTTCGCTAATTTGTTAAGCGGAGTTTTAAGAAGACGCGAGAAATCAAACAATTGCGTGGTGTTTGCACGCGAAATTAAGACGCACTGCCCGGAACCCCGATGCGGGTCGAGTTTTTTCGTCTTTTTCGATGAAATTTTTTACTTCTCGCCGCCATATATGATGAATAATTGCAAACAATGAAACAGACGAATGTTGATGACCACATGACAACGTGCCGAGTATTCGTGCTGCTAGCAAACATTCCAGAGTATTTATAAAATAATAAAATTATTACAAGTTTTAATAAGAGTTGAAGCTTACAGAATTTAAATGACACACAGGATGGACAATGTACACGTTCATCGATACACTTTGTTAAAATGACAACTGACAGATATGAGGGGTTATGCAATCAAGAATACACGATTATTTTGACAGTGAAGGGAGGAGCTTCATGATTATGACAGTTTTTGTAACTTTTTTCGAATGACACATGAACTTGACAGCAGATCCTATTGCAGACGTTCTGCGCATGACTATATTATATTGTATTATATTCGTTTTATTTATTCGAAGATGTTTACGTTTTTAGAATTATAATGTTGTATTTTTAAATAAATTTAAAGAATATTATAATGGGAATATTATACGAATGATAATAAAATCAAAACTAAGAGAAATGATTTTTATTTGATAATTTCAAAAGGAAATAACCATAACCTAACTTTACCTTAATTATAATCTGAAATCTTGCATTTTTTCTTTATTTTTCTATGATTTAAGATGTTTTATGTTTAAAATTTCATAATTCTCTTTAATTTCTCTTTAATTTCTCAAAATTTCTAGTTTAACGTGTTTAAATTTGTAAAAATATATTTCTTTTATAAATAACACTGATAATTAATAATACAAATTTAAAAACTCCAAATTTTAAACAAATTTAATTAAAATTCTTGAATTTTACTCTCAACAGGCATTAAACCTTTAAATTTTCTTTCTACTGCTACTTATTCAATATTCTGCAATATTAAATGCCTAAATTATGACCCTGCCAGTGCTTTCAAAACTTAAGACATTAAAAACTAAGAAAGAATGTAAAAAAAAACTGGTTACGCCAATATATAAAGACTAAACATGTTAATTTCAGTATTTTAATGAAGTTTTAGCCGTTAAAGAATCTATTAAAACTTATTTTCGTTTAAAACATAAAACTTTGCAACACAACCTCACATAACCTCTATAAAACAATCTCAAAATATATTTCATTATGCTTTCCATTTTCGCATTTTTTTACATTTAATTTAATACTACAATTGTTTCACGTCGCATGGAAAACTACCAGCCTCAAATGATGATATGCCTCGCCTGCAGGCTGCAGTTAGTCATTAATTCCTGCCGCATGCCTGCCGCAAAACAACATTATTCAAACTGCCAGCCACGCCAACCGACCAACCCGTACATGTGTGACTGTTTATTGACATCAATTCGTTATTGTGCGACGTGCACAATGTGTACACTGCACGAGCTGGTGTGGATGCGAAAGTAAACCGAAGTAAACTTAAGTCAATTAAGTACAGGTAGGTAAACATCTTACAACGGGACAAGATGTCGAGTCAAACTTGCAAATAGGGCTTTTCTTTTTTCATTTCTTTTTTTTATTTGCGTTACGTGTTTACGAATGTCGACGATCAATTTTATTCGTCCGCAGCATTTGTCAACAAATTATTTTGCATTATGTACAGAAACGTAAGAAATTATGTTTTCGTGATATCTGACACGCAAGTAGCAACAGATTTGTTGTGATTGTTATTAATTTCATTGCATTTCCTGTAATAAATTGTTACAATCATTTGGTACAGTAAATTACGTGTTTATTTGGTTGCATAACGCATTGAACCTAACCTCCGCCAATACTACACATTACATAATATTTAAAAAACGCCCTTGAAATGCATGTGCGTAATTAATTTACATTTTTTGTTTGTTTAAAAAAAATATAATGTATGTTTAGATCAGGTTTTATTTACGTTGGCATTGACTTTACTCGAATGTTTAAAGTTTAAAACTTTTTTTTAAGGAAGAGATTGTTTTCGAGTCTCTGCCGGGTACGAACGCTGCGCGCGTGTTCAAAATCCGCGCATAAAACTAAATTTAGAAAAGAATTCAATATTTTGCAACACATGCTTCATTTCACTTCTCGAAAGTCAATATTTAGAATAAATGCAGTTTGTTTAGATTCAAAACTCGATCAAAAGAAGGTGATTTGAAGGTTGTGTACATATTATTGAGTTTTTCTTTGTAGGTAGGCAACCATCCCATACATTTTTAATAATCTAAACTAATTTTAATGTTTATTACATTTTTTTATTGCAAAAATTATGAAGAAAATTCATATTCAATTCGTAGAAATCCTAGAATAATACGAAAAGTACTATAGCGCGTAATAGTTGGTAATATTTTCGCACAATTCTATTTTTATGTCAAGTTAATAATACGGCGTAGGTTTGTCATTGTGTTTCGTGTTGTTTCAACGGATTGTTGCTGATACCGCACGCCGCCGGCAGTCGGATGTAATTCTAATCCTTTTAAAGCAATCTCCTCCGTTTTCCGCGCTGCTGTAGCCCCGCCTCCAAGCCGCCGTTTACTCTTGGCAGGCGCTTCGCAATTTCGCGTCGTGCGACACAAACGCAGTGTCATGCAATACCCGCGCATAAACAAATTATATCTAATAATAACACACGAGGTTCTAGTACTCGTACTTCTAGTACTCGACGTTCGCAAACATTACATACATGTGTGTATAGAATAAGAATCAAGAATCGGATAAACGGAAATTTACGGTTTCTTTCAATCGCAAGCTGGAAAATTACCTCTGCGAATGATTACGTAGAATTATCCCCTGAAATTACACCCTGACTTGCTTAGAAATTACTTTGCATTTTGTCTGGAAATGATAAAACACAATTCGCAATGATTGTGCGAAGTTATCAAAAAACCGTCTGAAGGTTCATAGTAATTTTAAGTGTGAGTTTTCCAGAGACAAAAAAGTACTTAGAGAAAAAATGGAAATGAAAAAATTCATTCCTGGAAATTTCCTTGATTAGCATTACATATTTTTGGCGAAAATAACAAAAAACAAAAAAATGATTATTGTAATTTGTACTGAGCTCACTTCACACCTGAATCATAGTGAGTCATACACACCTCAGTCATACTCCTTACAGATTAAGATAAATGATATAGGGCGACATGGTGGCATCAGTTTGAATGCGATTTTGCACAACCCTGGACGGAAGGCAACTGGTGGACGTGCGCCGCGCGGCGTACACACTTCGGTCGCCGCCGCCGCTGCCGCCAAAACGCCAAGCGCACGTCCTTGATAACGCAACCTTGAATCCGCTCAATAGTCCACGCTTGAATGCATGAAATCCAAGCATTCGAAATATATACATTGTTTCATGTATAGATTGGCAGAATAGAGTAAATTCAATGAACAATTGTATTTGTGTTTGAATCACCGTATAATTGTAATAATATTGCTAATATCAATGTGGTGTTACACATCAAATAACACTCCAGGTATTTGTATTCGTAATCTGTGATCGGGTGTATCATCATTCATAACATGGAT
This sequence comes from Dalotia coriaria, assembly GCF_025399875.1. Taxonomy (NCBI): domain Eukaryota; kingdom Metazoa; phylum Arthropoda; class Insecta; order Coleoptera; family Staphylinidae; genus Dalotia; species Dalotia coriaria. The sequence continues at coordinate 9,869,493 of NW_027045447.1, forward strand.
TATCAACGCGTATATCATTTTTCAGTTTAATTGGAAAATACCAAAAGGTAAATAACTTTGAAAAAAATTTACGTTAGTTTCGAAGTTATAGATATAGATAAATATTACGTGGGGTGTGATATCATTCTCAAAGTGCACTTATTTCGCAATCATTTTAATGATGTATATTGAACAGATTTACTTCAAGAACAATCAAATATTAGGAATTTATCTACCGGATTTTAATTTTTCAAATTCTATTTAATCAAAAATGTTAATTTCGCAAAAATAGCTAGAGTTTTAAGAAAAATCATCAGTAAAGAAAACTTTCATAATTATACTTAATGTTTTTTTGTGATATTGAGGTCAAACGATGCTCTGTCAAGGTCAGAATATCCTTAAATTCTCCAAAATGTAAAAGCGGTTCTGAGTATTCTTGTAGAAAAAAATGTATCTAAATATTTAAATAATGAGAAAGTTAAGAGATCGATATTTAATTTGTTGATACACCTTATACATATATTCGCATGAAACGTATTTCCTGAATGAAAATAAGTGTGAACGCTTTTCCCGTCACCTCGTCCTTGCCCTTGAATGTCGGCTGTGAGATTTTGCTACGCCATTCTCGTATTCTCGTTACTGCCATCAATCAAATCTATTGTTGATCAAATGCGACCATTACAGTAAATAAATTCTACCTCTGTGAGCCAAAGAAAAAAAACGTACGAATCCTTGATGTCGTACTCTGATAAAGTGTTGTCCTTAAGTCTTGGTCATTCGTTCATCCGGTCATTCGGCAAACAATTTAGTTCTATATTCGTATTCGCAATCGCGTTCGTATTCGTCAGGATTCTGGGCGCGTATTTGATTTTATATTTATGTATTTATTATATTTGTGTATCAAGGTTTTTAGGCCAGGATTCGCGCCGCGTGAGCTGAGTTTTTTCAGTTTCGCATGCGCCAATTTCCTCGAAATATCCGCGAATTTTCAGTTTTCACGCAAAACACAAAGCGTAATAATAATAGTTGAAGTATAACAACCGGCACATGCTTTGGCATGTTATGTTAAAATACAAATTTCATCACCACGGTTTAAAAATGGCTCATATTAAACTGAAATATATTATTGCTTAGCAGAAACTACATAAAATCAACGCTTAAAAGGTAGCTTGTTAATCATATTGCAATATTGTCACAACAGAACAATTCAGCGTTATTTTGCCAAGAGAATATTATTAATATTGTTATTTATTTTTAAACATGCAGAAATATTAAATCCTGATGAAATATTTGACAATGACTCCGGCCATTTTGGCATCGCTTTGTAGTTGTAATCTAGCGAATATTAATGCTTTTTGTGCACCCGGACACGTTCGCACAATTAAGCGATTACGTAAATGCGCACACGTGGACAATGTATTTCGGTTCAGCAGGCGGCGGCGGCTGAGGCGGCGTGCCAATACTCAGTTCTGCTGTACCTGATACTGGTCAGCATTACCAGCTTTAAAGCTGGTAAACATTAAGCGTAAAACATTAACAGCAATAACAGCGTCGTTTGACGCCGACGCCAACACATCGAGACAAAAGACTGGCGCCTGTTGTTATTACGACGCGTCACGCGACTTTTTACAAAGATGCAGTCGCAGTAAATATTCAATTGCCTATGATATATTTTATTATAGCATATTTAATATTTCCAAGGGTGAAAAATGATTTCTTGTGGTATGCAACCAAACTAACCTCAAAATTTGTTTATTTGTCAATCTAGAGACAAATTTAAGGTTAGATCAGTGCATAATATAACTTAGGCTACTTTATAACCAGAAATGATGTTTGATTATGTTAAAAATATAAAAATTCACATTTGAACTTTATGTAACCTGACGTAGAGCGGTTTTATGAGCGAAAACTTTTCTTACATTTTCTATTTTCACTTGTAGCATGAAATCGGTAAAAACCGCCTGTGCTATGTTTGAAGCCGACTAAATTTAGCCTGCCGGATTATTGCCAGCGCTCATCTCATACCATATTTAACAAATATCCCCAGTTTTATAGTTTACCGACATAGATTAACGCTGTTGGTCGGATTATTAGGCATTATCTCTATCTACCTGAACCAAATTCGCCAACAAACGAATAAATGTGTAAATAAGTGGCGTACTGAAACGCAATAAACCCACTTGGGGAAATTCTCATCCATTCGGTATTGTACGGTGCGTACATAAATTTATAGCTTTTTGCGACGTGAGTAATAATAAATAAATTGCGCACAGACGCAAATAGCGGAATGCATTTGCGTAGCGCAGCATTGCGTCTGGTATACGATTCACACGTCAACGCTGCCGCTTCTTAAATGTTAATCATGATCAGTTGATCAGTCGATGACGTCAGAAATGCCATGAATTAATCGATTCTATTGATAGACGAAGCATACTCAACATTGTTAATATCTTATGATGGTATTTGATACCAGTACGTCTAAACAAAGTACAAACAAAGCAGTACAGGGTGTTGGAAACGCACAACACATTAATCAAAATTTTACTGCGTATTTACGTTTCAATGTGTATCCAGTTTTTGAAGCACACTATTAACGCAAGTGCCAATTTGTGAGCTATTTTCGTATTTGTTTTTCGAGGCGCATTTTTTTTTACTCGCGTTGGGTCCACGCTTGTATGATTGAAAGACCGGCGACAACGTCGACGGCGAGAGGTGCATTGACCATGCTGACACAAGTGATGAATTTAAATATGTTAATATGCACAGCGAGGCAATGACGTCCATTTCGGAATTAATTAATATATTTTGATTGTGGGCATGGCGCTTGTGACGATCATGATCTAATTGTTCAAATGTGCAATAACTGATAAAAATACATTTTTTCCATCATTTTTGTTTATACAGTGTTAGTAAAAAAATTACCAACTGCGATATTGATTTAACCTCAAGTGTAACAACATAGAGATGAAATAATATTAGCTCCTGATATAATGTTGCACTATGATAAATATTGATAAAGATTAATGAAAAGTGATAAAACATTGAAATATCTATAGTTTCCCACAAAATGACAAGATTTATAGTCTTTGCGCAGGCGCAAGCTTCACCCCGTGACTAAAACCCGTGATTAAAGTACTTTAGTCACGGCCCTAACCGTCCGTGATTAAAGTACCACTTTTTGTGTCAGAAAACCATTGAAAACTGGCGTTTTAAAGATGAAAATAAAAAGAAAAAAATTAATTGATGAAGTTCTCAATAATAAATTTAAAAAAATTAATTTCTGACTAATAATAATCAATGTGGATCAAATAATAAACCGCTCATAAAATTATTCACATTCCAGTAACACAGTCAACAAATCTTATTTTATATACGTATAATCACAGATAAAATGTCTCCACATTTCGGTGACATACTGGTATCACTCGCCCACGACTTTGGGCACGCAATAACGTAATGCATGACGTAAATGCGATTACACTTTTGTACTCGTATTCCCAGCTCGAAATTCAATGCAATAAAACAAATGTTTCAACATTATAGAAACTGAAAATTCGCGTGGGTGTTTCATCTCTCGCTGCAACGCTACGTTGCAATAACACCCACCCACGCTAGGGGTAACCATATGACCGTTGATGCATCCACTACCGGTGAGAATTGTTGGTATTGAAGTGATTGCGACGCAGTTTAGATAGGTCAGGGTTTTACGCCGTAGTCGCCGTTGTCGCGCATTTTCAATTCAGCCCTCGGCCTGCAATTGCAGCCATACCGCATCGACCCGAAGTCGTGCAGCGACACGGTGGCGGCGGCGAAGCCGGCACCATGACCTAGTTTGCAGCGATCAAGAAAATTTATTACGTTTTTTTTGCGTTTTTCTTATTGATGTTGTTATTCCGCGGATGAGGTTTAAAAGTTGCCGCATCGCGTCGATCGATGGTCATACTTGGTAGGCGGCAGTAAACGCTGCCGAAAATACACGGCATGCCGCCGCTGTTGGCATCACGCGTCTATATTTTTAGAATGCGCGCATCGCGGAAAATTCCCATCGATCCGTTCATATTAAGTCCCGAAAGTCGTTCGCAACTAATTTGTTGTAGCTGGAGCGGTTGTAAAAATCGATTTCATAATAAATTAACCGATTACTGTTCTAATTCCCCTTTTTTCATGACTATAATGCGTTTCTTCAAAATGTGAAGGAATAAAACACCCCGTAGAGTAATAGAAGCTTGTAGAATACGCTGCGCCATCCTGTGTTGAACTTTATAAGCAAATCTTATAAATGGCGTACACTTTACAGTGTAACAATAAGAAATAAAACATTTTTTGCTAATTTTACTTGAAACTCATGTTTAATAATAAACACTCTACCATATATCATACCTAGTTTTAATTACCTACTACCCTAAGACTCCAAATAATCAGGCAATTTCTGAAGTTCAATCTTAGATGTCTTCAATGCTACACCTTCAGGCAAATTCCTTTGCAAATACTCTACCAAAGTGTCACATGTGGATCCAGTCAAGTATTTAAATTGAACAAATGAGAAGTATGTTCTAAGCTCATACTGACTCTTGTGCTTCTTATAAATGTGCACTGATTTATACATTGTAAAACGTTCATGCTTTGGTTTCCTCAATTTCCATCTGAAAGTCAGATCATAATAAATATATTTATAAATTATTTTTGATTTAAATATCTTACGTTTTTGTTTCTAATTCAAAATGCTTGCCAGCTGTAGTGGCAAACTTTGCATAGCTGTCTAAAACAGCTGGATCATTGCCTTTCATTTCCAATTCCACTATTTTATAAAGTTTATCAAGTCCCGAGGTACTTGGAGTTGGTTGACTTGCAGTCTCAGGTGAGGTTTGTGTACTGAATGCATTAGAAAGGCGTGTGAAATTATTTCTTAATGCAAATGTATCATTTACGATTGTGGAGAAAACTCTTCTTATGTTCTACAATAAAATATGAGTTATTAATGTCGTCAAATAACTCAAAAATTAGTATTATACCATTTTGGATGTTATGAAATCTTTGGTTATGTTCGTGAAACGCGCGAATGTATACAGGGGAACTAGTTTATGATTAGCGGGAATAAAAAAATATGAACACGCATATACCGGGTATTTAGAAACTTGCCTACATCTAAAATAAATTTAAATTAATTTATAGTCGGAAAGAGTTTTGAAACTCGTAAATTTGCATTGCATTCACATTTATTTAACTGAATGTTGTATCGTTATCAACAAAGTAAGCATCCTATGTATGCCAGAGTAGTAAATGGGCCATGGGGAGTAAAAGTGATCCACAGAACAGTCTTCAGAATTACGTTAAACAGTTTAAACATCTCCGCCGACAACTTACACACACACACATTTGCATGACAAGTCGAAATTAAGTATAGACGTGCAGCAAATCAACATCAAACATCAAAATCTTCCAATCTACTGCATTTACTGGCCACGGGGTAACCATGGATCAGTATGCTGCACCGAGCCAGTCCATATGTTGGGATAGGCAAACGGGTTGAAGTTCCCGTTACGTTCCAGTTGTTGTTGATGAGGCTGCTGCTGCTGCTGTTGTTGTACCTGTGACGGTAATAATATCGGTTCAACACGATGGTTCATGACTTCCTCCTCCTGAGACCTCTGCGGGGCAAAACCCGGAGGCGTCCGAAGTGTGGAAGGAGTCCACGTCTCTTGAACCGGAGGTGTCCACGGCTCCCAGACTGATGATCCCCACAAATAATTTGAATTCGTGGTTGCCGAATTTGCGTCATTCATGATAGGAGCTGCATAGCTTGGATTCTCCCAGATCGCAGGTTGGTTAGCATTCAACAACCAGGGATTGTTAGTATTGTTAGTGTTTAAATTTGGTTGCTGTGTATGATGTGGCTGATCCACATCCAAGAACCAGTTGGTACTTTCGATTGCCGCGTGATAAAACCGGGAATAGTCTGAATTATTATCGGACCTGCCGCCGCGCGAACCAATCGGAGCCAACTTGGGCGAATGTGTGTGTGACAATGAGTGCGTAAGCTGTTGGGTGTAAGTGTTTTGTGATTGGGGCTGAAGCAAGGGAGGAGGAGGAGGTGGGACAAAAGCCTGTTTGTATGGTTCCACATACATGGTGGGTTTAGTTGTGAGACTGGTGGTTTTGGTGACGCTTCCCGGGGAAGCGGTTGCCGTAGCTGTAGATGGGGTTTCACATCTTCCAACGACATCGCTAAACGACGCCTTGTTCTCGTTCCAGATGGAATTTGGAACTGGTGACGCTGGTTTCGACCCGGACTGAGACTGACTCAGTTGCATAGGACTTATACGATCTTTATCTTTATCCGGATGTCCCATCCCACAAACCTTGTGCATACGGTCGCCATTTTGAGTCTTCGTTGATGTCGTACTCTTTTCACGATCGCGTCGTTCACGACGATTTGGTTTGACTTTTTCGATGATTACCTTCTCGCTGATTTCCTTCTCTGCAGTAATCGGCGGTGTGACGACAGGCTTACCAATTCTACCAATTTTCGCAGTGCGTTGTGTTTGTTGTGTCTTGCTGTAAACATTCTCCTTCTCTTGAACGCAAGGCGTGATTTTTTCGATGACCGGCACCTGCTTCTTCGCCTTTTTCTCTTCGTTGCTATTGCTCTGATTACTATGGCTGCTTTCAGTCGTTGTCGATGAAGTCTCTTCCTCTGGAACGATAGGTGGCGCTGGAGTCTTCACCTCTAATTTCTTCGAAACATTATTTACATGTTTCTTGAGGTGTTTCTTGGCGTTGGCTTCCTCCTGAACATGCTTCTGCTCCTCGTGTTTCAACTTTTGTGCCTCCATCCATTGTTTTTTGTGATTTTCTTTATCACGCTCCTGTTGATCTGATAACTTTCGGTTTTTCTTCTTAGTTTTACCAGTTGTAGGTACCACAGCCGTATACTTTTCGCCATCTTGCTTCACGCCCGGAGAATTTTTATCCTCCGAGTTAAGTACATTGTCCTGCTTGTTCTGTACTTCCGCTTCCGGCTTGACTGACTGCAGTTCTTGGCGAGTTTGCGCGCCAATTGATCGCAAATCCAACGTGTGCTGGACATTATTTTGTGGTGATAAAAGTATGACAGCTTCTTGACATATCTTGTCCGAATCCATCACAGCTACCAGCAGCGCGATGGTCAACGCAAAGACCATGATACTCGAAGCTAATACGTACATATTGTATTCCCACTCGGGGCGTTCAATCGCACTAGAGCATACAGACAGATAATATGAAGGTACGGTGGTCACCAGAGTGTAATTCACCGGAAAGTTGAGACTAGTGTCCAATATCAAAGTCCGTGTGACTTTTGCAAGGGTATAATCCGGCGTAAATTCAATATCAATCTTTTTTGTTCCATTGGGCAATAGAATTGTGGGTTCACAATTCAGGATTTTAAATCCGTATCCCTCACAGGACATTTGATTGATAAAAAAATTATTTATAAAGATGGGAATCTCGCCGTTGTTCTTCGCAGTAAACGACCGCTTTAAGCTTATAATCGGGATACTCCCGGACTTTGATTTGACAGCCAAATCACAGTCCTTTAAATGTTTCTCCCCAAACTCAAAGAGCAGCGGTTGCTGCAAACTGCCCGGTTTTCGATTGCCAAACTTAAAGTGTGGCAACGCACCTCTGCCGGACAACTGGACCATTTCCACAATGGTCAAATTGTTCCTCACAATCAAGAAAGCTTGGTTCGGATTGGAATCAACTGCTTTGAATCCAACCCTGAACACAAACTCTTCATTGGGTTTCAACTGCACAGTTAAAGAATTTTTAAACGCTGTGGGAAATTGCTCGTTGACATCATTCGTCTCCAAAAAGAAACCGTGCTTCCCTTTGACAAACGTGTCATGACTATGCGATACAAACACGGGCGGCAAGCCCTCAAACAAGATATCAAAGCGTGGATAAACTGAATCCATCACAATTTGTATCAGGAGATCAAAACTCGCCGGATTCCGTATGGTTACATTTTTGTACGTTGTGTTGCCGACTTGCGTTAATGGGAACGTAACCGCTGATTTATTCTCAAACGTTTCGTTCACGATCAGAGTAGGCCAGCTCATTTTAACGCGGGTTTTAAACAGATGACCCTTTACTTCGGATGTGTCCATACGCATGGTGAGGTTTTGCCACTGAGCAGCACCATGCGCAGTCTCGTTCAAATACCGGTGATACAAGATATTGACTAGATTCAGATCCAAGTCGCAGGTGGACGTCGGCTGGAGCCCGATCGACCTGCGCCAATAGACTCTGGTTTCGGCGTCTTGTATCCCCAGATAGCACTCTTGATCACATCTTTGATTGGGATCCAGTTGCAGTGTCCCCACTACCGTCGTAGCACGGCCAGGAATGTGACCCAAATGTTTGCATTCGTGATTTCGTGCAAATGTGATGCGTTCATCTGGTGGTATGCTAAGGATTTCCTCGATGGCCATGGGGTGGTCAAAAGAAGAATGTATCCGAAGCGGATGTGAACAGATTTTATACTGTAAAACACAAATATGTTAGTTTGGTTGCATATTTATAGCGGTAAGAAGCAATTGTAAACTTACAGGAAAGCATTGATCGAATACAAGTCGATCAGGTCCAATCTCGAGCTTTCCAGCGGCAATCTTAAAGTGAACCGGTATCGACAACTGTTCAAATTGGGTGTTTATCGAAATATCTCCCCAGATTTGCGTTTCCGACCGCCCCGACCTAACAGACAGTTTCAAAATGGCGTATTCCTTACTCCGCAATCGCTCACATTTCGTCATATTCGCATAAGACTCCTGCAGCAATGCGGTCTCATAATTCCCCTTCCCACATCCCATTAATTCAACCTGCCCGGATGGTATCGAAGTGGTGACCTGCTTAATATCAATCGCAATCGGATTTTTATTCACCACCAAAATGTACGAGTCTTTTTTCGACTCGACGCTAATCAAGCCCAAGTCCATCGAGTTGTCCTTGCTTTTATGCGGCAGCTTCTAAATTATTAACACAAATAACAAACAAATCAATAACTAATTAACCTGTTGATGTCGAAAACGTTTCACACATACCAAGTCCAGTTTTCCATCGTAACTGACTAGGGGAATATGCAGACTCGAGATGTTCGTGTGTAATTGAATAAATGTGTTAAGCTTCATATGCGTCGCTTGGACGCCAGGGTTGAACTTGAGCGTGAACACGACACGTTCATCAGCGTGCCGCATTACGATTGGACTGAAGTCGGTCACCTACGGATCGATTATTATTATTACAATTGTAAAACAAATACAACATTAATTAATAATTCACCTGAAAGTAATGTCGGGCATCCGCTGGAAGTGAGACATTTAGAAGTTTCACCGGTGATTGAAAATCGTTCTTGACGCTAATGCGACGATTTTCGGGTCGGTCTTGTTTGTTGTTGTAGTTTTGGATAAAATAAGTCGTCTGCGATGCGTTGAACGTAAACCCACCGTCGATTATAGTCGCATAATAGGGTACCTCCGTCTTCCTATTCGCGTTTTTATACTTGACTACAATTTTCCCGTAGAAGTCTTTGTTCTCGTACGCTTTTTTCCCTATAAAAAACCACATAATTACATGAACTAACATGATTACAAATTAATACAACTACTTACAATTGAGTACGAGTTTAGCGACCTCAACGCATCGCACACTGTCATCTTTCGCTGGCGGTATTATCGACTCCAACATTTCCAGAGTCACACTCTTCGACCCACTGTTAATCGACGCAATGCGCACAGCTTTCTTAAACGGATTGCACAGCGACAACCGTTTTGTCTTGAATCCTTCCTTTGAACCCCCGATACCAAAGTCAACATACCCTTGAGGTGGGTAAAGTACAGCATCTGGAGTGACTTGAATCTCTAAGGGTACAACTAAATCCTCAGAGTTGTTGAGTTTGATGCGTACATAAGAGGTGTGATTATGTTCGGTCTCGCCGAAGAAACGCACGCGAATAATCGCCTTTGTTTCAAACGGTGCTACCTCCCACATATCCTTGGGACCTTCCATTTCTCCACTGGGCAACTCCAGATGGAAGTCACCACCGCTGCAATAGATTTCTACAATCTGCAGCGACTCTTGAAACGGATTGTGGAAGTAAATGACGGGGGAAAATGAAGAATTGAGAGGGAGTTTGACGTTGACAATTGGGCGCAGGCGATATGGACTGAAAACACTATCACCTTTTACCTAGATAAAGAAAAAAACATAGATTTACATCAATATTTAATTCAAATTATGTTTTGATGACTTACGCGGTACTTAAAGTGGCCCTGCGTCGTATGAATAAATAAATTACTTTCTACAGAACCTTCCTCCCTGCCAAGGAACACCACATTAAAGGTTGTGTTGCCCAATGGGGGAATTTTCTGTAATTAAAACAAGGATAATTATTTTCTACTCGAATTTTATAATAAAAAATCAGTAAAACAAATTGTTTTCATCTAATATTCATGAAACACTGTTCCAAATACAAAATGAAGCAATATTTAAATAACTATATTGATATCATTTGGCACTTACCTTATTTTCAAAAAAGGAACTATGAAAATGAACAGTACTGCCAGAAATAGATGTCATATCAACACTGTAGTTAGAATCAATGTTGAACAACATCACCTTCTCCAAGTGAGGCACCCCCAAGTGCCTGCAAACAAATCATATCAATAATAGAATAACTAAAGATGAAAAACAAAAATTACCTCTGCTTAAAGTCCAAAACTTCTGGATTAAACTTAATTTGTAGTTTGGAATTGAGTTTGCTGTTAATCATGACCCCTCGGATATCAGTAAGTTCCTAAAACAAGCGTTTAGCGTATTTATGCGTAATGTAACCGCGCTGCACTCAAAATAAAAGCAAAAGCAAACTCACATCTTGAATTGATGAGATTTCTTTGGCCAGGTACCTGTCATGATTGTTGTTTATGAAGCCTGTGGGCAGAAAGGCATTAGTAGATTAGCACGGATTGCGAAACGCGCACTAAAAGCAAAACACAACACTGACCGTGGCTGCTGTCGTACGTCGTGAGCTGCGTCTTCGCTACGAACTCCAGCAGCGTGCAGCCGAGAATAAACCACGAGAGCGATCGCTTAAACATCGTAACCATTCTCTTCACATTTATGGCGCTCAGAAGTATATCGTATTGCGGATGAACGCGCGGAATAAACGCCGTGCTGCTTCATTCGCCGTTGTGCTCTTTGGTGTGTGTAGTAACACTACCGCAAACCGATCGGAGGACGAAAATATTTTCTCGCTCACTGCGACTGGCTCGCGACGATGGATGTGTGCTTGTGGTTGGTCTGTCAAAAGCGCGCTGTCACTTTCAAAACAGGCGCGTGCGCGCGATTCGACGGAGGAGTTGGAGGACGAGGGCCCGATTCGGTACAAGGTGAGACACGAGACCAAATATGTATAAGGATATTTTATGGAATTGTTGCTCAAGCGTGAGGCGAATGTCAATGTCAGCACAAATAATTGACCCTGAAACAAACGTTGTTAATATCTTTTATTTTAAAATTTTTATTAGTTGTTTAGTATATTGCCTAGCAACCTAGATAGTTGTTTGAGTGTTATGTTGGTTGCCTATTAAATAGCAACCAGCAACATCGCAGTGAACAACACTACTAAAAGTTGCATACAACTCAAATATTTTAAAACATGTCTGTAAAATAGCTTTTTTAATCAAAGCATATATTATTTCGACATCATTCGGTGGATTGGAACTTCAAGTCCCCACTTTGCATTCATTCACACACATACACCCACTCTGTAACATATGTTGCTTGTTTTGCAACAGTAATCAATTTTACCACACAGTTATCAGATATGTATCTAATTCCCGAACCGCAAGATAATAAGTAATCGTATCATGAGTTGATTGTATCGCTTGCGCTTATCAATGTGAGTATCGAACTTTTATCATATTCATTGCTTCAAGTATTCTACTAAACTGTGGTAGATTATTAACCATAAAAAGTTTGTTTCGATTTAAACAAACATTACAATATCTACAAATAATACTTTAGGATGCAAATGCGACTCGTCGCTTTGTCAACTCTCGCAGCATGCATCAGCTTGGCGGTATTGTCGCAGAGATGCCTAACATTCACTCTGCTGATGATCCTAACAACCACTGCAGTTGTTCTGGGTGTCTTCTGTGTCATCTGGGTGTACATTATGCTCTCTCTGAATCATCGCACTGGTACTGGCATTGAACATGTGCAGAAAGATATTGGTACTTTTCATACAAAATTGATGGTAAATAATTTGGAAACATTGAAAATGTTTTGATGAATCATTGTTTTTTTTTCTTATAGCATGGATATGACTTATCACCGAAAGCCACCAGTGATCACTTACCAGTCATTCTGGGGAGGACTATTGATCATTTACTGCAGCAGATTATTGATTTTTTTATAAGGGATTTTATAGAGTTTTATTTCAGGCAGTATGCTTTCAAGCCTACAAATCTATCAGACAATATTAAGTGAGTAATTACATTTTAAATATTTTCATTTCAATGAAGATAAGAGTTTAATTTTCACATTTATGATTTTGTGTTTTCAAATCATCATACTTCACTTTATCGAGCTTGTTTTTTGATTGCGGCCGCGATAAAAGTTACTTTGGAATTATCATGAAATGGCGACATTTGAAGAGCACAGTGTTTATGCTTCTGACCACAAAACTTAGTAACTTGGTTTTGTAATTATCTAAGAATAGATATATGAAGATATTCTTGACCAAAATGACCTAATCTAGTGTTGGAACAGGAACTTGGGAAAGTTATTTGCAATTGAATTGACTTTGAACTTTCATTGTAGTCTAATATTTGTGTAACAATGTTTTTTTTGTTACAAAATTACCTATGACACTTAATATTTTGACCTTACTTAAATCTAGCCATAAACCATATCAAATTTTTATTAGTTTGCTAATTTTGAGATGCGGTTAAATTTTAATTACTAATTTATTTATGTAATTACTTAATTAATTTCAGGGAGGACATTTGGGGTGCTATACATAACATTTACGATCGTCTTTCACGAGTAGATCACGTTTCGTTACTGGCTTGTGACATGGTGAACAAAATCACGACGCATTTTGCTAAAATCAGGGACGCCAAGGAGACTGGGTAAGTGCAAATAACCCTTTTTAGACCTTAATAGATTTTGATGTCTTGCAATAAAGTTCGTTTCTATGTGTTTCTTAATTATATATTTATTTATGCTTTTTGTGTGTCAATGTTTTTACTTCAAATAAATAAATCTCTCTCTGGTTGCACCTCATTTATTTATTTCGTTGAATTAACTTTGAGTACAAATAATTTACTTACCATAACCTTTAATTACTGAGTAATTTTATAAAGCAATGCATGGGAGCTATCACTGCATAACCTCAATTGTGTATATAACCAATTATACACTTAATATAGGTTGGCACATTTAAATCGCCGAAACAAACGTATTATTAAATGTTTAAAGGACTGAATTGATGAAACCAACATTCAAATTACCTCCGCATGTGCTAACAACCGAAAAGGAACTGGATTATCTTCGCCAAATCTCCGAGATGTTTGTAATGTTCCTCTTACCGCGCAGCTACTCTCTGCCCCCCGCGAAATATTTTCTACGAGAGGTTCTCGCTTGCAAGGTCCTCAATGAAGCGGTTGACATTCTCTGCGATCCGGATTTCTTTAACCAGCATGTCATCACTTACATTGAGTCCCAAAAAGTCGCTAATCTAATGCATCGCAAAACTTTTGAATACGCCAACACATTCGAAGACTTTTTAAAGATCATACAGAAAACGGACGATGTGGAAACCCTGAAAGGTTTCCGCTATGAAATAGTCAACAAAATTATGCACGCTACAACTTTACAGAATATGAAACGCGCAAAGGGAGTCGATGCGGATGCTGAGAAATCAACAGGCATAAACAAAACAGAACTTAATGAAGCCAAAAAGTTAAAGAGATTTATTGATCAATTACAGTCAGCTAAAAAAGAATGTGAATGTAGACTCTTGTCTCTGGGTTGGGATGGTGGAGTACAATATCATGTGTTACCACTCACGCAGATATTAGATCATGTACTGGGCCGGAAGTACATGACGATGTTTTTAGAAACAATGGCGAGTCAGGGTTTGGTCGGCTATTGGATGGCTGTGGAGGACTTGAAAGTCGCGCAGAGAAAAAACTGGCATCAAGTTGGAGCTGAGATATTCTATACGTATATACGCAACCCTCAAGGCGAGATAAAGGTAGATAAGAGTACTAGAAAACGTATGGAAGCATTTTTATTGGGGGATAAGGGACCTGAGGTGTTTTACGAGGTACAGAAGCAGGTTTGGCGCACACTCGAAGAGAAATACTACCAACCGTTTGTACACAGTAAATATTACAACGAAATGGTCACCGCCATTGATGCCGATGAAGGTATAACGGAAGTAGATGGCGTTGGCGGTGGCATGGATGAGAGACAAAACTCCGGTGACAGTAATACAAGTTCGGAGAGTAATCATGTTGGAGAACATTCGAATTATTCACGTAGAAAGTTAAGCGAACTGCAGGAAAAGTTAAATAATAAAGCACAAGCATTAACAGCGTTACATACATCACTCAAACCAGAATCAAGAGTTTTGAAGATGTTACAACAGGAAGTTGAATGGTTGCAAGGTGAAAAGCGACAGTTAGAAGCACATATTTCCCGAACAGAGATATGGGGTGAAAATTTAGGAAAATGGCGGGCGATTGTACAGAATGCCGAGATTGTGGATGATAAAGAGACGCCCACGTTTGTTATAGTCGTCCATATGCAATCGGACGATGAAGATGAAGAAGAGACGAGTTCCGGATGGGTCGTTTCACGATCACTCACGCAATTTCAAGAACTACATAGAAAATTACGTCCACTGTGTGCGGAAGTCAAAGGACTTGAACTACCTTCACAAACATTTAAGTTTTTGTTTGCTAAATCTGAGAAAACCACTTTGGATAAAGCCAAATTGCAGATACAGAAATATCTAGAGGTTAGTTTACGTAACATTATAATCATTGTACTTCTTAACCTCAATTGTATGCTTTTCAGTTTATCTTAGAAGACGACAGATTGAATCAATGCGAAGCAATTTATTCATTTCTGAGTCCCAGCTCGGAGCATCTCAAACAATCAGCACAAGCTCCGAAAAAGTCCAAATTCTCATTTTCCACCCTCTTTAAATCCAACAGTGATCAAAGCAGTAATAGTTCGTTAATTCAACGTGAGTCCGAAGAGGATGACATGTCGCAATATTTAGACGCGCCTGGCAGCGCGGATTATAACGATTGCAAGAATCAAAATGGCCATAATCGATCTTCGGATGAAGGAAAGGACACAGTCGCCGAACCGTTATACGCGCTAATGGATGAGATCTTTGATCATAAAGGTTTTAATAAGTATCTAAGAAAAACATTGATTACTTTCGTTCAAATTACGTATGGAAGGACGATCAATCGGCAGATTCATGATATTATCACGTGGTACTTTTCGGAGAAACAGTTGCATTATTATCTGAGTCTGCTCACGAAATCATTCTGGCCGCAAGGGATGCTAGCGCAGAAGGGTCCTGAACGCAGTGCATTGGAGAAGAGTTTCACAGCAAATGAAGCAAGAAAGATGTTTGTTAGCAATGTTCCCGAAATAATGGTAACTTTGGTCGGGCAGAACGCGGCGCGTAATGGTGCTAAGAAAGTTTTCGATAATCTACAAAACAAGAAGATGAACAAATTATTATTTTATGTAAGTTTTAAATAATTTCTCATTTCTTAAGCAACATATAATATCTAAATATTAATTTCAGGAACTTTTGGAAGTGTTTCTGATCAAGACCTTTCCCGAATTGAACATTGAGAAGTAGGTGAATGATTTGAAGCAGGAGCCAAAGCTTGTTTAAGGTTAAGTATTTAACATTTCGCGGGATAAATCGAACCAAAGCGTTACGGTGCCAATTTTGATACGTATATTTTTAAAACTTTTGTATTTTTTATTTTCTATATCAGAAAGCTTTACAGGAACTTCTTTACATTCCACATGGCGTACCTAATTTAATTTAATGGAATCGTGTGCAGTCAATTGCACGATTTTGCCTAGTATATCCACTAGCGCTATTTAATGGTTATGTTTTCTACTTACACTTAGTTTTCGGAAGTTCCGTTGTACCGAGCAGCTGTTACACTAATTACTTGATGTTGTAGACACACGTTTGTGTTCTTAGCCAGGTGAATTAATTAATTAGAGAGCTAGATACTAGGATGAAACAATAAGCATATTCAAACAAACACATAATCTCAAAAATTATAATGACAATTTTAAAACACAAAGAGACGTTGATATATTGATGAAAATAAAATTCTTTATGCGAGTAACGAAGCTTTTAGACGTACGAACTATTTTTCTAAACATATTTCAAGGAACAACATACGAAAACAGGCAAAAATTGAGGTTATCTAAGGAATGGAACAAAGCATTTTATGGTTAATGATTAAGGTTAAATTTAAGCAAAAAGACACCTGATAAACATTTAAAATACATCGTTTATTGTTAACATGAATCTTTCGGAGGCTTTTCAAGATTCATGGGTTCTAGTAATGTTTTTTTCTTCTTTTTGTATGTGTGTTTCTCCATTACCGTTTCTTTCAATTATGCCAAATTTGTTCATTTGTATTTTTCATCGCTGTGTGTGTTCACAATTTGTTATACAAGTCTTAAATGCGACAAACAAATACTCTATTGTATACTCTTAGTTAAACACTTATTAGACTGCCTCTATGCGTAAATGTGTTTCATTTAAAAAACATTTCTTTGTTAGTAATAATCATAGTAACCAATAACGAACAAATATTTTGCGTTTAACAATTTAAGTACGTATATTGTATTAATCTTTGTGATATTATTAAATTGAATAAAAACCAAATTGAATGTATACACAGAGTTTATACACATATCGCGCAGGTGAATTCATCAAGATGGCGTCGATGAGTTCATCCGCGCGCGCAAATCCGCCATGTTCGTCGTAAATTCGTAAAACAACTAACGATTATAAAATTTTTACGTCAGTCGGACGTGCAGTGTGCTCAATTCATGCTTTAATAGATTTTTACTAATTTTACAATGTGTGTTATTAACGCACAAATTGATTGATGTCGTTTTACACGCGCACGCGCATAAAAACATCCGTCCAACCAACATAACATCATTTATATACATATATAGATAGATATATATTTATTTATATACCTACATATATACTCATATTTATAGTAAATATTTTCTATCTATAATCTCATCATGGGGGCGTGTGTGGGTGTGTTAGGGGGTTGGTATCCAATATCAGTATCAATGCGCGCCGTCAATGAATGAATTACATGAGCCATTGTAATTTATCCATTTGTTCTGGCTGCAATTGTTAAATCTAAACGTTTAGAAATGGTTAGCGCCATTGTCGGAGGATTTCATCGTTGATCAAAATTTCAGACCAATCACAAACCACAGAAATCAATTAAATGCGTGTACATGATTGGTCCGTGCTGTCCGACACCTGGCGGCCATGTTTTATTTTGTTACATAACCTCAAATATGACGTGCGTTTCATTGTCTTACTTTCTTTGTATCTCGTTTTGATTATATTTTTGGTTTGTCAACAGAGCCTAACAATCAGTCTTTGTTATCATTTACATATTTTTTTTGTTCTTTACGGTTCGTGCTTATCATTTGTTTTCATCATTTTTTATAAAAATATTAATATCTAAGATATAATGCATGAAAACAAAGTTTTGTTTAGTTTATTTTATGTATATGTGTTTATGTGTTATGTGTAGGTGTCAGTTTCTCTTTGTATGCTTGTTTTTGGTATCGTGTAACAAGATATGTAACGTCTATTGAATTCATACACTAATAGATTTTATTTACTCTAAGATAATCCATGAACAAATCAGCACTTGGAAAATTAATCGCATCGTTTTATGGGTGTAAGTAATTAGAAGAATGAAGCAATTTGTTTAATTTTGTTGTTTTAATTTACCGCGTTTTTGTTTTTTGTTTTTAGTATCCAGGACCGTGCTATAATAATTTAATTAGACTTAGTTTTTTCAAAAATTTAGACAACCAAACAATTAATTACTTTTTTTTTCATTTGAGTTCTGGTTCTTATAAATTGTACTAATTTTCTTTTTTCATTTGTACACCACATTTATTACAAGTTTATGTATTTGTTGAATCCCTGCACAGAAAATTTAAACTCTCTTTGTGCTTGTTGTCAAAGGTCGCGTTTCATTTGTGTTAGTTTTGCGTTATTGTCGTTTCTCTGACAATCTGTTTGACCCGTTTTGTGTGTATGGACATATTTGTTGTTGTTTTTTTTTTTGTTTGCTTACACGACTGGATTTAGTGAGTTGCGTCGCAATGGCGTGATCGATGGCGACCGTTCCATTTCCGGCGTGATGGCTTCACAATGTGAGCTACTGGGCGTCAGCACTGTGGGTATCAAACTAGTGACTTCCGGACTGCTGCATGAACCTTTATCTTCATAAACACGTTCCTGGAACAATTCAAAATGTGTAACAAACAGTTTGAGGTTAAGTTTTAAGCATACTTGTGATTTATCGTATTTGAGCCTCTTCCACAAGAAGGGTTTCTTATCGACGTTGGTGGCTGCAGCCGGCGGTGTCTCACCCGGATTGGACGTATAGTAATTGGGATTCGAGAAGGTCATCACACTGCGCCCGGTAACGTACAACAACTTCTTGCGCGACTTTTTTAATATCAAAATGATCAACAAGAACGCGGCAGTGACAAATATTAAGCACACTATTGCAGCGATCAACACCACATAGAATGGCACCGAGAAGTGTTTCGGACGACCGTCGAATGCCTCGTCAAAGTTTCCGTTTGCATCGTAGAAGATTGCTTTGTCATCAGCTTCATCAACGTATTCATCATCATCAGGTATTTCATTAAACACCAAATGCTCCGGGTCTTAAAAAAAAAACAGAAAAAATTATAAGGTTTATTTTTAATTTTGTTTCAGGTAACTTACCCAGTTTACAAACCCTTCCATTTGGTTCATCTGGACACTGACAAATGTAATCTGTTTGTCGGAATAAGCATAAATGAGTGCATCCACCATTGTTTACCAAGCATGGGTTCCACCCTTTCTGGCGGCTTTCTGAGACAACACGTATACCCATTGCACCATCTAGATTAGCTTTGATGACTGAGGTTTTGGTACCGGAACTTTTGTCAGCTCTTACGATGGTCTTTTGGAACCAGTCAGACCAGTAAATGTAGTTTTCATATTGGGCCATTGCGAAGGGATGAGTGGTTGGTTCATTACTGCTGTGTACCAATTTTATACGGTTCTTGCCATGAAGATCAGAGGTTTCTACTCTGTCCCATTTTGCATCTGCCCAATACAATCTCTTTCCTTTGTAATCAATGGTTATACCATTAGGAAAGCCTAGATCTTGGTTGAACAGTACTCTTCTTCCGGATCCATCCAGGAATGACCTTTCTATCTTGGGTTGAGCTCCCCAATCAGTCCAGAAGAGATACCCACGACGTGGGAAAGTTGCAATTGATCGAGGTTCTTGTAGATTGTCCTTGATGACAACGTGCCGCATTGTTCCATCAATCTTACATAACTCTATTACTTTCTTTGCTCCATCAGTCCAATAAATCAGGTTACTGATCCAATCAACTGCAATACCATTGGGGATAGTGGAATTATCCGAGATAATATCTCTTCTATCCGAAAAGTTCTTCATGTTGATGGATTCGATACCACCTAAATCAATATCACTGATAAAGATCAACTGCTTCTTCCAATGGAAGTCTACATCAATCACATGTTGGAGCTTCTTAATCGGAAGAGTAACTTCGAAGAGTTCTTTGGTGTCCAAGCTGATACGAACAATATTAGACCTTGTAGTAAACATGAGGTAATTCAAAGGTTGATGTTCGCATATCTTATCTGAACCTGATTTGAAATTAATACCAGTTGGACATTGACATGAATAACCCTTGGAGTTTCGGAGACATAAATGTGAACAACCGCCATTGTTATTTCCGCAAGCATTCTCGGCTATGTTATCACTCTGAACTGATCTAATATCCATTAAGCCTTCCAACTTTTCCCTGATGACAGTCCGATCGCTACCATTATGTTTCTCAGCTCTATGTAATCCCTGTGTTTGCCAATCAGTCCAATACATGTGGTTACCCACCACGACAAGACCATATGGATGAGGTACTCCAACTATTATGACTCGTCTATCATTACCATTGAGGTCACTAGATTCGATTGTTTTGAGTTTTCCATCATTCCAATAGAGACGTTCAGATGGACGATCTATGGCTAAGCCATTAGGCCATGCCAAGTTAGTTGTGATCAAAGCCCGACGATGTGATCCATCCATTTGAGCCACCTCAATCTTTGCTTTGGTTCCCCAATCTGACCAGAACATCAATCCGTGATGGTAGTGTAATGCAATTGCTCGTGGAGTATCAAGGTCTGACCAAATTAACACCTTGCGGTTGGTACCATCCAGCTCAGCTACCTCAATGCTATTACGACCACCATCAGTCCAATACATTTTTCTTCCAGTGGAATCAATGGTTATCCCATCAGCCATTTGTAATTCATGTCTGATGATGGTACGAGGTGTTTTACCATCGGGGGTGTTCTTCTGAATGACATCAGCTGATGTATCAGTCCAGTAAACCTCCCCGGTTTTTCTATCAACATCAACGGACATTACGTTCTTCAAGGGTGGAAACGGTAATACATAATCCACAATGTAGGGCACGTCAAGAGATATCTGTCGAATGTCAACTCTATGCGCAATAATCAACGAGTTAATTGGACCCTTTGGACATGTTCTTCCATCTTTCATCAGAGCAATGCCAATTGGGCACGCACATGAATGTCCCTTTGGTTTGAGCAAACATAGATCCGAACATCCGCCATTATTGATGTGACACGATGTGGTACTGTACTTTCGGTTCCGATGGAACGCCCTCACATCCATCAAGTCAGTTATCCCAGTACTGATCACCTTGCGATTTTGACCTGTAAACTTGTTTGCTCGTTCGATTTTCAAAGTTTCCCAATCAGTCCAATAGACATTGTCGCCAAAAACATCTAGACCAAAAGGGTGTGGTAATGAACTACCTTCGAGTAAAATTTTCCGGTTGCTTCCGTCAAGGTTTGAATATTCAATTGAGGAGGTACCGCCGTCTGACCAGTATAATCTATTGGTGTCGTAATCAATTGCTAGTCCATTCGGCCAAGTCAGGTTATGAGCAATCAGCACTGACCTCATTGTTCCGTCCATTGCAGCGCGTTCAATCTTTGGTTTCTCACCCCAATCGGACCAATACATGTAACCATTAACAGGGTCTACTACGATATCTCTTGGGCGATCTAAATCCTCCCAGATAAGAATTCCTCGCAGGGTACCATCACTGTTTGCAACTTCAATTTTAGCAGTACCATCATCAGTCCAATAGAGTTTATCAGTATACCAATCGTAGGCTAGGCCAGCCGGAGATATAGCGTTGGTTTTGATGACAACTTGATGATTACTTCCATTCCAATGAGCTCGGTTGATGGTGTCTTTTTCTACATCCGTCCAATAAATCATATCAGTTTTAGACTCCCATGCAATGGCAACCGCTGATTTAATTCCATCAATTGGTACGACAATCTCATGATGATGAGCTGCATCGCTATCCAATTGTTTGATCCTCAAATCCTTCTTTCTAACAAACACCAAAAGTTTCTCGGGTTGTTGACAAGTTTTCTTATCGGAGTTTAATTTTTGTCCCATTTGACATAGACAAGTGTAGGAGTTTTTATTCGGAAGACATAGGTGTTCACATCCGCCATTATTCTCCCCGCAATGGTTTTTGTATTGGGGTTGTCTCTGTGCGTGGAAGCTGTGTATGTCCATCGGAAAATGTAGATTAGCATGAATTGTTCTCATGCCAGCACCAGTTTGCTTATTAGCAGTTGAGATCGCTTTGGTATGCCAATCAGTCCAATAAATTGCATCCTCAAAGATGGTTAAAGCGAAGGGATGGGGGAGTCCTTTACTGATCACCTTCCTCCTGTCATTACCATCAAATAGCGCAGTTTCTATTACATTGTGCTTTGCATCAGCCCAGTAAATTCGATCACTGGTAAAGTCAAGAGTTAATCCGTTAGGCCAGAAAACTGATTCGGTTATTATGCTGCGACGGTTGGAACCATCCATTTCGATGCGTTCAATTTTAGGCCTTGGACCCCAATCAGTCCAGAAAACAAGTGCGTGTCCAGGATGAACTACAATTGCTCTAGGTTTGTCTAAATCATTAGCAACCAAAATAGCTCTTTTTGTACCATCCAGGGTTGCGACCTCTACGCGCCTAGTACCAGAATCGGTCCAAAAGATCAAATCGTGGATCCAATCCAAAGCGATACCTCCAGGTGATTCCAAACCCCATTTGATGACGTCCTCCTTTTTGTCACCATTAATACAAGCTTGTTTGATGACATCCAATGCCATATCCGACCAAAAGATTAAACCCTTTTTGTAGTGATAGTCTAGTGCGATTGCATTATGTAGGCCTTTCAAAATGGCGGTGTATCGGGAGTTGATAGAAGACATCTGTAGTGATACTTGTCGAATATCAAACCTATTTGCAAAGAGTAATGTTGGGGAACAACCTAAAGCTTTACACGTTCGTAAATCAGGTCTTAGGATATATCCGGTCATGCAGCCGCATCGAAAACTGCCGATTGTGTTATTGCAGGTTTGGGAACAGACCGGGTCGGATTCATATAAACATTCATTGACGTCAATACATCTATAACCAGAAAATATTGAAATTCATAAAAATTCATTGAGTTTTTACTTGGTAACTTACGTAAAACCATCTGGAGCTAAAGAATAACCTCTGTTACAAGCACAGGCGTCTTTACCATCAACTGTCTTGATGCAGACTTGATCACACTTTGAATCTTTGTTGCAATCATAAATTGTGGGACAATCAACTTCGTCTTCACCTTTTGGACAGTCTTTGAGTCCATCGCAGACGTGTTTCTTGTTAATACAGAATTCTGTGTCGGTTGAGTTGGGTTGACTTCCGGTGCAGGCAAATTTCGTTTCGTCACATGTGATTTTACAATCAATTTCGTCTTCTTCTTGTGGACAATCTGAGTAGCCATCACAAACCCAAGTTTTCTATAAATTTAAATTTTGCATTTTTTAAAATCTCGGTTATTTTGAAATTTATAAATATTACCAGTATACAAGCGCCTGATTTACAAGTAAATTCATCTGGGGAGCAAGTGCGGGTGTTGCTATCTGTACAATTAACTTCATCTTCACTGTTTTCGCAATCTTGTTGTTTATCACACTTCCACGTTTCCGGAATGCAATCACCATTGTTGCAGCTAAACTCGCCGGCGACACATGGCCCTGAACGATTACCACATCCCTCTTCGTCGCTCCAATCGTCACAGTCATTGTCGCCATCGCACCGGAACTGATCCTTGATGCATTTTTGAGTGACGCAATGGAATTCACCTTTGTTGCAAGTTGGTGGTTCAATATCTACACCAACATCATTAAAAATTAGGAATTCATCGGTTACTAAATTGAATGTAAATACCACAACTAATTTCATCTGATTCATCATTACAATCGGGTTCACGATCACATTTCCATGACAACGAGATGCATGAACCATCCGAACAGGTGAATTCATCCGGTGTACAACTAAAATGGTAAAAATGCATTTTTTGCATCTTGCAGGTGGTTGCATTGTGATGGTAGTGGTTGGAGGTTGAGGGTTGCTAGGTAGCTGTAGCCGGGAATACTTGCCCTGTGTAGTCATGGGAACGACGCGCAATCGATCGGCGAACGGACCGCTTGCGGCGCGCTTTTCCGCGAGAGGAAAACGCACCGATTGCCCTCAAACCAACTCCAACCCAATTTCAACTACCGTTTTTCTTTAATTTTCTACTCACCCAATTTTAGTACAGTTCAATTCATCGGAGAAATCTCGACAGTCGTTGTCGTTGTCGCAGATCCAGGATTTTTGAATGCAGAGACCGTTGGCACACTCGAATTGATCACTGGTGCAATTTGTCGGAAATGCTGTGGATGTGAAATATTAAATTTTATTTGTGAGGTTTGTTTCCTTCTGATTTGAACTTTACCGCAGTGTGTTTCATCAGAGAAATCGCCACAGTCATCTTCTCCATCGCACAGCCAATCCTTTCGGATGCATTTACCCGATCTGGGACATCTGACATATTTTTCTTTATCCTTGCAGATTTCATTACGAGCATGATCAATTTCTCCACATTCGATTTCATCTTCGCCGTGTTCACAATCTTCATGACCATCACACCTAAATTTTAATAAATAAATAGAGCATAAATGAGGTTAGGTCGATTGAGGTTAAGTGTGTACCTATTAATATACTGTATACATTGACAAGTCTTCGAACAGGTAAATTCCCCGCGATCGCAGCCATCTTTACATTGAAGGTATTCCTCTTCTTCGTAGCCATCACCATCAAGACCATCACTTGATGCTTGCATGGTGAGGATACCGATGTCTTTGTTTCTATTGAAGGGATTGTCCGGTTGTATTGAGATGCCCATTCGAGGGTAACCATAGTCACTTCCCCAGGTACCGATTCCCATACCTCTTCCAATCGGGTATTCCAATCTGCCGCCATAGTAGCCGCCTTCACCGCGTGATCTTCCGCCTGTGCGTGTGGTGTCTTGCACGCTCGGGGGGTAACCAGGTGCGACCATCACCGGGAAGCCGTCGGGTAGAATGTCAAAGTCGCGCATTGGAATTGATAGTGGGACGATTGGGTAGTAGCGTTTGTTGGAGGGTGTCGGCGTGGGCCGTGGACGTGGTGGTCTATGGCCTGGACCTAGATGAAGAGGTCCAGGCGTGCGCAAGGATCCGGAGCCGTACATGATGCGGGCGGCACCGCGATGCGGTGGAGGTGTCACGGTGGTCACCGAGGGCCCTTGGTAACCGCAGCATGTTGAAATTAATATTAATAATGCTGAAAGAAATGAAAATGCATTGAAAATATGTCATCCAATTCGGTTTTGCGGTTGGCTGAATACGTAATATAAGTTTCACAAGTAGTTTTCAACGGAAAAATCCTAAATATTTCATAATTTATTATGTTAACGATGTTATAAGAATAAATATTTAAATTTAAACATAAACATGTACTAAAAGTTCTATTTTATAACGTTATTAATGCAGCCGTGAGTAATGAGACTAATGTGTCATTTTTAAAATGTACTGTACGTTGAAGGTTGTTGCGGTTAAACAAGTTGCCTATGTTATACAAAAAATTACAAATTTGCTTCATAGACTTATGTGACATACGAAGCAAGCTGTTGACGTGAGTCCCTGTAGCGCAGAGGATAGCGCGTTGGACTTCTAATCCAAAGGTCGTGGGTTCGATCCCCACCAGGGATGCAAGTAAGTCGGCTTTATGTGGTTCAAAGTCGCTTTTTGCATTCTAACAATTATTCTATTAAACAATTTAAATATTGTTTCTATTGTCATTCGAGTATTTTTCTTTTGCCTCAAAAATGTTAAAATGTTAATAATTATTTATAAAAGGTTAAATAATTATTTGCTTTAATTGATTCAAAATGGAAATATAACTCAATCTCGATAAGTTTCAGAATAATCAATGGAAAACTCTCTGGATATATAAAATTTATTTTTGTGACAGCATAATCACGTTATTTATGGCTGAATCCTCAAATCAACTCGAATGAATTGTTAAAACTGCCTAAAAATAGTCATGGGTATAATCTGTAAGCATTCAATTCGAGAGTGCTCTATACCCGTAATAGCTCAAGTAACTCAAGTCTGTGTGCTGTCTGTACGTGTCAGATGTGCCCTGTTAGCGACATTCGCGTAGGCAGTCGCTGGCGACATACAATTTGCACATTCAAACCCACACACAGACACACACAGGCAGACAGCGTGGCGTTCGGGACCAAAAGAGACATGGTCAGACCCCTACGCGAGTCACAATGAATGGTTCATTCAGCAGCGAGGAAGGCGAGGCTCGCGCTCTGGCCACGCTCGTCGCCACTCTCGCGCGGGTCGATACTATGTGAGGGTTGACTCGTGGGCGGCAGTGTGCAAACCACCACCACCACCACTACCAGCATCACCATCGTCACCATCCCTCTCCCTAAATTGAACATCTAACAACTACAGCTCGAACCTCCTGAACTCCGTCTATGACTAGGTCAACTTGTTCTACGTTTTCTATCAATTGCTACATCAATTGCGATAATTGGCTGTAATTATCATGAAAACATGCCTCGTATGTTGTTATTCTTAGATTTGCTTACCTGAAATAGTCCAATATTTGCGTATACCCTGATTAAGTCCATCTTGAGCCTGGATCGATGGTGGAAACATCGTTTTTGGGGGTGACTAGTCAATTGTTATCGGTTGGTTTCAAGCTAGGTTTTACTCTAACTTCTGTTTAAACTTTTTACTTGTTACTAGATCGGGTGGCGCCGAATTGAAGTCGCACCTCGATTTTATGCGACCCCGCGACACCCGACTTCACCCAAAGATCTTCTCTTATAACGCATCATGGTGGTCGCTTGGTTTGGATGGATGCTGTATATCCAACACTTTCAAATCGAGGAATCACACAATCACTTCTGGGAATTGTTTTTTTTTTCTCTGCTTTCTTTGAGAATCAGTTCAATCAGTCTCCAACTTGTTCACACATTTTTATAACTTTATTTACTTTGTTAGTTGAGTGATGATTTTGAGCACAAATTGTTTGGTTTCTTTGGCAATTATTTGGCGATTAGTTTTGGTTTATACGCAGGTTGGGTTTCGCTGGACGCCCGTCGATGTTGTTGTTCCGATGCGAGCATCGCACCGTGGTCCAGTCGCTGTGCGAAAATTGCGAAATATTGATTAGATCCCGAAGGCGGAGCGGCGAGAGTGTGCGCAGCATCCCACGGATTCTCACGGCGAGGCTGTGATGCTGGGGAGCGCCCGGTTAGGCGGATGGGAAATTTGGGAAACGCGACGACAGCGCCAGCCAAGTTTCAAGAAAACTGTCGCCCACGCAAATCGTTTCAGTCGTTTATTTTTGATGCCTTTGTTTATGTTTACATTCATACATGCGGCCGATAAGTTTATTATTTAACATGTTTGAAAAATAATCATGTAAAATGATTTAACTAAAAAAGTGCTGATAAAAAGTGTTTGTTTAAAGTGCTGTTAAAATGCTGTTAAAGTGCTGTTTAATTTAAATAATGTTTAATGGTTTTGATTTGAAGAAAAACACCCTGTAGCTCGAGAACTAATTGTTTTCTTGGGGCCTTC
The DNA here is from genome assembly GCF_025399875.1 of Dalotia coriaria. NCBI lineage: Eukaryota > Metazoa > Arthropoda > Insecta > Coleoptera > Staphylinidae > Dalotia > Dalotia coriaria. The sequence goes on from NW_027045447.1 coordinate 9,896,939, forward strand.
TTACCGCTATATTAAAGTTCCGAAGTCCCTCTACTCGATGCATACCTTTCCAAATCTCTAGCACTTCTGAAAGTGTCTTAAAATGCCCTTTCAAAATTTATTTAAAAAATTGAAAACTTGGTTTGGAAACACCCTGTAATTCGTGAACTAATTGATTTTTTTGGAGTTTCTCACCGCCAAGTTGGAGTATAAGAGTTCTTCTACAAGATGAATCTTTCTTTAATTTGCTTGCGCTTCCGAAAGTGCCCAAAAACGCCTTATAAAAATTAGCTTTTTCCAAAAAATGGGAAACGTGGTGTGAAAAATACCCTGTATCTCGTGAACTAATTAAATTTTTTGGAACTTCTCACCGTTAAGTGAAAGTTCAAGAGTTCTTCTATAGGATGCATACCCTTCTACTCTTGTAGCTTCTTCGGAAGTGCCCCAGAACGTCCTCTAAAAACTAGCATTTTTCGAAAAAATTGAAAACATAGTGTGGAAAACACCCTGTATCTTCTGGACTAATTGACTTTATTAAAGTTTCTCACCGTTATATTAAAATTCGAAAGTTTATCTACACAATGCATTTCATTTCAACCCTCTAGCCCTTTTAGAAGTACCTTAAAATGCGGTTCAAACATAGCTATTTTTGTCCAATAAATTTCATTGTTTGGTCGAAAAGCAGTGTCAAAATCGTAGATAAATTTTCGGTTGAATAACATAGTTGAAATTTTTTCTTAGAATATTTTTCGGTCGAATAACAGGGTCGAACTTTTCTCTTAAAATATTTTTCGGTTGAATAACAGGGTCGAACTCTTTTCTTAATATATTTTTCGGTCGAACAACAGGGTCGAACTTTTTTCTTAAAATATTTTTCGGTCGAATAACAGGGCTGAAATTTTTTCTTAAATTATTTTTCGGTCGAAAAACCGGGTCGAACTTTTTCATAAAATTGGAATGATGAATCTAAAGAGAAGATTTGGCATAAAATTTTCAACTTTTTTTTATTAAGAAATAAAATTTGGAATTTTTAAATTCTTTTATCAGATTCTGAAAATAGATTAAATTCTAAATAACCTATTGGTATATAAAAAACTAATTGAAATTGAGATATACATTAGGGTGGTCCTTAAAATGCATTTTTTTGAATTTCTTTGCTCCCAGGGGCTTAAACGCTTTCAAATCGATAAAAAAAAATTCCCTGAAAATTTGAGCTCTTAATATTAACTTTAAGATAGTCCGCACTCTCAGATAAGGTTTTTATGGAGATTACTTGGCAGAAAATGGATTTTAAGTAACAAATCGCGACATATTTATTGTAAATTTAATTCTCCATGTAAAAAATACCTCATACATATTTACTGCACCTATTGACTTGATACTATTTAGAATATATAGCAAATAATAGCAAATAGGAGTTTATTGTTCAATTTTTATCAGAATATAAGCAATATTATGGTGATACTCGAAAATCTGCAATAGTGGATAATATGAAAAAAGATTAAAGCTTAGTATTCGAATAGTCAATAGGTGCAGTAAATATGTATGAGGTATTTTTTACATGGAGAATTAAATTTACAATAAATATGTCGCGATTTGTTACTTAAAATCCATTTTCTGCCAAGTAATCTCCATAAAAACCTTATCTGAGAGTGCGGACTATCTTAAAGTTAATATTAAGAGCTCAAATTTTCAGGGAATTTTTTTTTATCGATTTGAAAGCGTTTAAGCCCCTGGGAGCAAAGAAATTCAAAAAAATGCATTTTAAGGACCACCCCTAATATACATATTTATAAATATTAATTTATAATATGTATAAATAATATATATAAATATTTATTTAAAAATATAAAATTCCGAAATTATCTATCTGGTGTCACCAACTAGATGTTTACGTCGACTGGCAATTCTCTTTCCTGTTTAGTCGGTCGTGCGCGATGGTGGCGTGAGCACGTGTTTTTGTTTGTGCGTCTATCAGCATAGTAATTAATTGCCTTTCTTAAGATGATAATGTGATAGTGGCATGGATGACAATAAATTTCAGCAAGTGTGGCTTACCGTTATCGAATTGTGCGCATGGATTCTGAAATCGAGTGACTATCCTAACATTTGTGGTTGCCGTCGGATACCGTCCACTTGCTAATTCGTCGAATTGGTATTATTATTTATTTATTCAACGGTTTATTTGTTCATTTCGTACTAATATGTAAAGTCTGTTATTAGCGGAAAGACAATTAAATGATTAGAACTAATTGCAACGAACGTATTCATTATTTTTTATATTTATTTGTTTTCATTTATTCTGTAGTAAAACCATGTGGTACCGAGCTATAGAAAATATAGAAAAACAATTACAAAATACTCTCTTGATTGTATGAGCTCCAATAAAAGATTATTTAATATTACATTTATAAGTATATTTATTTTTGTATCCCTTTTGTCGTTTTCAGGAATCATTTAAAAATAACATTTGGTTTAATTTATGTGTAGCGTGACGAAGCATATGTGTTGTTTTTTTTTAAACATAAATAAAAGTGCAACATTTATACCTGAAACGAATAGAGTAAGATAAAAGAGCCCGGTGGCTCAGGTGCATGTACCTGTACTTGCAGATTCGAGATTCATGGTTCGAATCCCAGTAGAGCGAAGATGTTTTCTTAAATATCAAAATAAATCCGAGTAATGTGGGTTGCCTATGCATTAGAGTTGAAATTCAAATGAAATTCGAATAAGAACGAAGAACGAGAAGGAGAAGAAGACCGGCTATACAGAGAAAAGAAGTTGGGATAGAGTGAGGAAAGGAGTAGAGTAGGAGGAACAGAGTTAGATGAGAAAGCCACCCCGAGAACAGGAGTGGCTTGGATTTTAAAATTTTTTGGCACGTGTCGTTATAAGACAGTCTACGGTCGATCTCCCAGAGCGCCTCCGGCGCTCTGGTCGATCGCCCACTGCTTCGATCCGTCCATTGCTCCCGGCCCATCCTACAGCTACGATGTCTCTGCGCTTCATCCCCGAAATTATCAGGCATATCAACAATTTTTATGGTGGGGGATCACCCCCAGAGAGAGGGAACTCCTTATAAGGACAATCCTTATAAGGTCTTGTTCAAATATTTCTAAGTTTAAAGTCGTCTCAAGAGAGATGACACTTAAAAATATTCTTACAAGTTCTGACCTGTAGCTGAAATGAAAGAAGGAGCACATAAATCACACGGGATACCTTAACAATTTTTATAGTGGGGATCATCCCCTGAGAGAGGGAACTCTCTCAGAGACCTGTTCCTGAAATGATAGAAGGAGTGCACAAATCAAAGAAGTCAATATATCTTACAATTTCTTTATTAACAATAAAGTACATGTTTAGATTTTACAAGTTAACAGAATACATGTCGCCATATTGAAACAGGACTTACGACCTGCTAAGCCGCGCACATATAAGCAAGTAGCATTTCGTATAGTTCTACCGAAATAAAGAAATTAATAAATAGTTCATTTTCTACGTTATTGAAAATGAAAACAAATATACAGGGTGTTACAAATGAAAAATTTAATGTCAAAACAGAAAAACATTTTAACACTACTATCATTCGTTTTTTACTCGAGGTTCCGGGAAACTAATATACCGGGTGTCACAGAAAGAAAATTCAAAGGGCAATGAGGAAAACCATAAAAACAACAGTAAAAGCAAAATTTTCACGGACACAAAGAAAAAATTAATATACAGGGTGTTTCAGTAAGAAAATCTCTAGTTGAAACGAAGAACATTCAAAACTCACAAATACCGGCGATTTTCTATGTAGTGTTAGGAAAACTATTATACACGGTGTTACAAAAAGAAAACTACAAACGACAAACGACACACTACAAAGGGAGTTAATATTCACAACATGAAGAGGGAAATTTACAAATAAACAACAATATTTTAAGATAAAATCCAAGATTTTATCCGAAAATCATCGGGAAATTGAGCAAAAAGATGAAAAATATGAAAATTTTCCATCAGATATAAATATAAAATAATTATATTTCCTACAGTGAAAGGTCAAAAAACGCTACTAAAAGTACGAAAAAGTGACATTTTACAATTTTTGCCCATTTTATTCAATCGCGAATATCTCGTAAACTAAAAGGGATATTTAAGATCTGATCGCAGCGTCTTAATCTACGCACTATTCTCTATAAGATAGGATAGTTAAAACGGAAATCTGAGAGATGAAATTTTCATTCTTAAATAAAAATTGCCAAGGGGGGGTGCTTGATACTTTTTTTCGACGATTTTTGAAAATTCATATCTCTTAAACTAAAAGCCACAGCAACCAACAAATTGCTGATTATGATAGATTGGAAAATTCTCTATCACTTAAAAATATAAAATAATTATATTTCCTACAGTAAAAGGTCGAAAAACGCGAGTAAAAGTGCTAAAAAGTGACATTTTTCAATTTTTGCCCATTTTATTCAAACACGAATATCTCGTAAACTAAAAGAGATAATTAAGATCTGATCGCAGCGTCTTAATCTACGCACTATTCTCTATAAGATAGGATAGTTAAAACGGAAATCTGAGAGATTAAATTTTCATTCTTAAATAAAAATTGCCAAGGGGGGTGCTTGATACTTTTTTTCGACGATTTTTGAAAATTCATATCTCTTAAACTAAAAGCCACAGCAACCAACAAATTGCTGATTATGATAGATTGGAAAATTCTCTATCACTTAAAAATATAAAATAATTTTATTTCCTACAGTAAAAGGTCGAAAAACGCGAGTAAAAGTGCTAAAAAGTGACATTTTTCAATTTTTGCCCATTTTATTCAAACACGAATATCTCGTAAACTAAAAGAGATAATTAAGATCTGATCGCAGCGTCTTAATGTACGGACCAATCTCTATCAGATACAATAGTTAAAAGGGAAATCTGAGAGATTAAATTTTCATTCTTAAGAAAAAATTGCCAAGGGGGGGTGCTTGATACTTTTTTTCGACGATTTTTGAAAATTCATATCTCTTAAACTAAAAGCCACAGCAACCAACAAATTGCTGATTATGATAGATTGGAAAATTCTCTATCAGGTAAAAATATAAAATAATTATATTTCCTTCAGTAAAAGGTCGAAAAACTCGAGTAAAAGTGCTAAAAAGTGACATTTTTCAATTTTTGCCCATTTTATTCAAACACGAATATCTCGTAAACTAAAAGAGATAATTAAGATCTGATCGCAGCGTCTTAATGTACGGACCAATCTCTATCAGATACAATAGTTAAAAGGGAAATCTGAGAGATTAAATTTTCATTCTTAAATAAAAATTGCCAAGGGGGGGTGCTTGATACTTTTTTTCGACGATTTTTGAAAATTCATATCTCTTAAACTAAAAGCCACAGCAACCAACAAATTGCTGATTATGATAGATTGGAAAATTCTCTATCAGGTAAAAATATAAAATAATTATATTTCCTTCAGTAAAAGGTCGAAAAACGCGAGTAAAAGTGCTAAAAAGTGACATTTTTCAATTTTTGCCCATTTTATTCAAACACGAATATCTCGTAAACTAAAAGAGATAATTAAGATCTGATCGCAGCGTCTTAATGTACGGACCAATCTCTATCAGATACAATAGTTAAAAGGAAATCTGAGAGATTAAATTTTCATTCTTAAATAAAATTGCCAAGGGGGGGTGCTTGATACTTTTTTTCGACGATTTTTGAAAATTCATATCTCTTAAACTAAAAGCCACAGCAACCAACAAATTGCTGATTATGATAGATTGGAAAATTCTCTATCACTTAAAAATATAAAATAATTATATTTCCTACAGTAAAAGGTCGAAAAACGCGAGTAAAAGTGCTAAAAAGTGACATTTTTCAATTTTTGCCCATTTTATTCAAACACGAATATCTCGTAAACTAAAAGAGATAATTAAGATCTGATCGCAGCGTCTTAATGTACGGACCAATCTCTATCAGATACAATAGTTAAAAGGGAAATCTGAGAGATTAAATTTTCATTCTTAAGAAAAAATTGCCAAGGGGGGGTGCTTGATACTTTTTTTCGACGATTTTTGAAAATTCATATCTCTTAAACTAAAAGCCACAGCAACCAACAAATTGCTGATTATGATAGATTGGAAAATTCTCTATCACTTAAAAATATAAAATAATTATATTTCCTACAGTAAAAGGTCGAAAAACGCGAGTAAAAGTGCTAAAAAGTGACATTTTTCAATTTTTGCCCATTTTATTCAAACACGAATATCTCGTAAACTAAAAGAGATAATTAAGATCTGATCGCAGCGTCTTAATGTACGGACCAATCTCTATCAGATACAATAGTTAAAAGGGAAATCTGAGAGATTAAATTTTCATTCTTAAGAAAAAATTGCCAAGGGGGGGTGCTTGATACTTTTTTTCGACGATTTTTGAAAATTCATATCTCTTAAACTAAAAGCCACAGCATCCAACAAATTGCTGATTATGATAGATTGGAAAATTCTCTATCAGGTAAAAATATAAAATAATTATATTTCCTTCAGTAAAAGGTCGAAAAACGCGAGTAAAAGTGCTAAAAAGTGACATTTTTCAATTTTTGCCCATTTTATTCAAACACGAATATCTCGTAAACTAAAAGAGATAATTAAGATCTGATCGCAGCGTCTTAATGTACGGACCAATCTCTATCAGATACAATAGTTAAAAGGAAATCTGAGAGATTAAATTTTCATTCTTAAATAAAATTGCCAAGGGTGGGTGCTTGATACTTTTTTTCGACGATTTTTGAAAATTCATATCTCTTAAACTAAAAGCCACAGCAACCAACAAATTGCTGATTATGATAGATTGGAAAATTCTCTATCAGATAAAAATATAAAATAATTATATTTCCTACAGTAAAAGGTCGAAAAACGCGAGTAAAAGTGCTAAAAAGTGACATTTTTCAATTTTTGCCCATTTTATTCAAACACGAATATCTCGTAAACTAAAAGAGATAATTAAGATCTGATCGCAGCGTCTTAATGTACGGACCAATCTCTATCAGATACAATAGTTAAAAGGGAAATCTGAGAGATTAAATTTTCATTCTTAAGAAAAAATTGCCAAGGGGGGGTGCTTGATACTTTTTTTCGACGATTTTTGAAAATTCATATCTCTTAAACTAAAAGCCACAGCAACCATCAAATTGCTGATTATGATAGATTGGAAAATTCTCTATCAGATAAAAATATAAAATAATTATATTTCCTACATTAAAAGGTCGAAAAACGCGAGTAAAAGTGCTAAAAAGTGACATTTTTCAATTTTTGCCCATTTTATTCAAACACGAATATCTCGTAAACTAAAAGAGATAATTAAGATCTGATCGCAGCGTCTTAATGTACGGACCAATCCCTATCAGATACAATAGTTAAAAGGGAAATCTGAGAGATTAAATTTTCATTCTTAAGAAAAAATTGCCAAGGGGGGGTGCTTGATACTTTTTTTCGACGATTTTTGAAAATTAATATCTGTTAAACTAAAAGCGATAGCAACCCACAAATTGCTGATTATGAAAGATTGGAAAATTCTCTATCAGATAAAAGTATAAAATAGTTATATTTCCTACAGTAAATTGTCGAAAAACGCGAGTAAAAGTGCTAAAAAATGACATTTTTCATTTTTTGTCCATTTTATTCAATCGCGAATATCTCGTAAACTAAAAGTATTAGCAACTAGAAAATTGGAGATTAAGGAAGATTGGAAAATTCTCTATCAGTTGGATATCTAAGTAATTTAATTAAAGCGGATAAAATGTCTAAAATCGCGGGTAAAAGTGCTAAAAATTGCAATTTTTCAATTTTTGATGATTTATTTCAATTGCGAAAATCTCGTGTTCATACGGTGCCTTGAACACGAGTCACTTCTACCGCTAGCCTCGTAAGGCGCCCTGAATCGGGTTACTGCTACCGCTACCCTCGTACGGTGCCCTGAACACGAGTCACTTCTACCGCTAGCTCTGTAAGGTGCCCTGAATCGAGTTACTTCTACCGCTAGCCTCGTAAGGCGCCCTGAATCGGGTCACTTCTACCGCTAGCCTCGTATGGTGCCCTGAATCGAGTCACTTCTACCGCTTGGTGGTGGTGCTTGATAATGTGTGATTTAAATGTGGGTGCTTGATAAATTAAATTTGTGGGTGCTGCATCATGTTGTTGTTGGGATTGTTTCTCGTTATCAAACTACATTGCAGAACAACAATAAATCGTTGAACTAAACTGAAATCTATCTACGTACACAGCAAACATCTTTTATAAATAATGAAATTATTTTACATACCGGTTATGGAAGATAGTATATCGACGACAAGTTGGCGAATACTAAAAAAATGCGAAACAAAACATTAGTTACAGCATTTCGTGCGATGTTGAAATAAATTTGAGTTCCGTCGGAACCCAAACTTTGAATTAAAATTCTTGTTATTCGCATAATAATCATAGGAATGACAATATTTACCTGGTAGCACAATGATCCATGCTCCTCTGTTGATGACAAATATGTTTTTCACAAGTAAATTAATTATTAGGGTTTACAAAATATCGCAGGCCGTCTCCCGACGGCAACGCGCAAAATTTAGAATTACAAAGATTACACACGCGATAAATAGCTGATAAAAGATCAATCACGTTTATTAACACTAATTGTCACCGGCGATTTAGAAAATATAACACGTTGTACCGAACTTGCAACAACAAATAACACAAGCCGAAAGTGTGAAATGTGCGCTCGTCGTTATCGCACCGATTGAACAAAACAAAATTCACTCGCTGGAACATTTCGAGGTAAATCTACATTGTTGCGCCATCTGCGCGCAATGATCCGATCATTGCGAGTAACTAAACTTTCTTAAGCAGCCGTGTAATCCTGCCGAGGTCATTTCTTGATAAAATTCATTTCGTCATTCACTAAATTGTTCTTCCGCTAACAACAGACTTTGCACATTAGTAAGAAATGTTGCTTATTTGAACAAATTAACCGATGAATAAATAAACAATAATACCAATTCCACGAATTAGCAAGCGGACGGTATCCGACGGCATCCACAAATGTTAGGATAAAGTCACTCGATTTCAGATTCCATGCGCGACAATTCGATAACGGTAAACCACACTGAAATTTATTGTCATCCATGCCACTATCACATTAACATTTTAGGAAAAACGATTAATAACTATGCAGATAGACGCACAAACAAAACACGTGCTCGCGCCACTACCGCGCACGACCGACTAAACAGGAAAGAGAATTGCCAGCCGACGTAAACATCTAGTTGGGGACACCAGATAGATAATTTTAGTATTCTATATTTTGTTAAATGTTACTGAAATAATCGATCTATCATTCCATATTTTACTGCATTCTATTTCTTTTGATTTTAGGATAAGTTTTAATTCTCTTTCGTTGTTTGCTATGCCGTTGGCATTTCGTTGGGCATGGGTACGTGACACATTTGCATTTCTTGTACAAAACACCAAGCAAAATATTTTAATGTTTATACGTTTATTTAAATGTATTTCAAATAAAATTCTGTTTTGAACAGCCATCATAAATTTTCAATCTTTGTCATTGACAACTTTTTTTATATTTCTTCGATATAATTTTAATAATTTTGTGTTTAACATGACATAACGTTAATAAAAGGAACTCTGAATTTAAATTCAAATATCCTGAATATTTAAAATTTTCTTGTTTTTTTTTTTTGCTTGTTTGAACTTTATTAAATGCTCAGCGAGTGGAGTCTTATTAAATATATTTTATCGGATAACAATAATATAAATCTTTTTTTTTATATAATGTAAGTTATAATAATAATATTTTGCTGAGCAGAAACAGAGAGGTTTATTTAATCCGATTAATATAATGCGCTTTTCTTAATATTATTGAATCACTTCCAACTACCCGTACGTAGGTAAGTACACATTACAAGTAGTACATACTTATATAAAGTAAAGTGATGTAAGTGAAAAACTATTGCAGGTGCATTCATATGTATGCCAATATAAATTGAAAGATAATAGAAGCTTGATTAAATATATTTCCTAACAAATTTGATTAAAATGTGTTATAAACATTTTCTTAACTTAATATTTAATTAAGTAACTAAAAAAATATTGCACCATTAAATAGTTAAACACCTACTCCACTTTACCATATTTGTATTTATTTAAATATTTAGTTTGATAAATCTCTTTTGGTTCTAACCCGCTTTTCAATCCAGTCGATTCGAACGACGCCAATTGCATTTCCATTTTAAGTTCGCAGCCTACAATTGACTGCAAGTTAAAAATATGAAGCCAATCTCAATATCTGCTCAATAAATTTTCGATAATTATTGGTCATTTTAAAATTTTCAGCGTAAATTTCGATTTTCAATTGTAAACTTTTTGTTCTGCGATTACATTACACACTATTGGTATGTACAAGTACAATTACTAATACATGTTGTTTTAGTTTTTCAAAGGAAGTCCCGTGTTCCCAAAAACTTGTCACAATTCACAAATGTTGTTTGCCAAAGTCTATACGTAAACAATCCATCAACGCTTTATTTCGAGCGATACATCAATTACATTTGTTTAGTAAATGCAACCAACTGCAAAATCCGCTTTTATCTGTACGCTGAACATTAACGCTAAATTCGTTATCGCCGAATACTTCAATTATTCTCGACTTCGTTTCGCACGCATGCAGAGTGTCAAATTGTCGCAGCTAGCAAAATGTTTTGTTGGTGATGTGCGTGTTCGTATTTATGCTATTTACACAATGCTGGCGTTGTAAAAACCTTTCCGGAGTTAACTCGGAAATTTCGTTTTTGTTCCTGTTTTCGCTTGATATTATCAGATTCTATTCTTACATGTATTTATTCGATGAAGTAGAATATCCAGTAGCCGGCGTTGAACAGCATGAACGCTACCGGGAAGATGATCCGCGAGTATTTGTCGATGACGTTGACGTCTTTGATTTTCGGCATTGACGCCTTCAGCACCGAAGCGCCGCGTTTTATTGCGTGGAGCACTTTGGGCTTGTGAACGGGATTTCCTGAAACATATCGTTCAAATTAAGTGATGAAAACACACTGTATGTTAAAATTGACTTGAAACATTGGCAAACATTCATGTTTAAGTGGTTTTCCCAGTTTTCCGAATACATTCACCCAGAATAATATTCTTTCTCACCTCTGGCGCCGCGATATCTTAGTCCTGGCGCTCGCGGATTGATGCAGTATGCCGTAGAACGCGAGATTCTGAAGCTGGGCGGAAAACGCGTCGGATCGATCTCGCCGCAACCGCCGGCGGCTGCTTTTGTATTGTGTCGGTTGCGTATCGACGCGATGGGGCTGAGCCGTACGTCCTGCAGCTCAATGATGTCTTCGTTACCGCTTCCTCCACCTCCACCACCGCCATTTGCATGCTCGGTGGCGCTGGCGTTCGTATGGCTGGCTGTTTTTATCGTGGTCCCCAGTTTCTTCTCGTCTTCTTTCACCTTTTTGCTTTTTTTCTTTGCGCGAGCTCCCCAGTACGTGTAATTTACGGCGGCGTACTCCAACAACGCGGCAAAGACGAAAACAAAACACATTACCAAGTATATATCGATGGCTTTCACGTAACTGATGCGTGGGAGTGAGCTTCGAACTCCTGTACTTATTGTTGTCATTGTTAAAACCGTCGTAATACCTATTAAAAAATTAGGTTATAGAAATATAGGTTATTAGAGGTTATAACTCAAATTGAGTTGAGGTTATGTTACCTAATGCTACTCTTGCACTTGTCGCTTCGTGATTAATCCAGAATGAAACCCACGATAACATTACAATCAAAATACTAGGGAGATACGTTTGAAAGACAAAATAACCTATGTTCCGCTGCAGTTTAAAAGATAACGAAAGTCTTTGATAGATTCCAGTAGCAAGTCGTTCTTTTCTGTCGTTGGTCTCATAACCAATAATTGTAAACTGCGGCAGCTCGGCTTCTTCTACTCCTCTTACTGGTGTATCCATCCAGTACATTAGAACATCCATAACTGTATAGCCATCTATAAATTACAATTTGAAAGATTAGGTTATGTTTCTATGAGTTAGGTTATGTAATAATCACTTACAGCTTTCTATTTCGACTGTACAATTTTGTGAGTCCAATGGATAATAATGTAGGTCCATCATACAAGCTAAAGTGGTAGTGAATCTCATACCGTACGTAATACCACCTTCGCCGTTTAACCGCACCAATTTATTGCGTTCGGTGACGTCATGCAGAAAACTGTAAACATATTTCGACTAACTATGGATTTTTATGACGATGATGATGATGATGATGGCGCTTGGCGTCGGAAATTGGGTTAAGCATTTGCCCTGCGCGCAGCTTTCAAGGCTTTGAAGTGAGAATCGCTCGCGAAATCTCAGATAAACCCGTTTAGGTGTAAGAAGAAAAAACTGCGCTCATGTTTTTAATCATGTATTTCATCCCGCACGCAAAATTTGTAATGTAGATTGGATTATGGAACAATTGCGCGGGCTGCATTGAAGGAAAAAATAAAAACATAAACCCGTGCGAACGAACCAACCTGCTTTTATCGTTGGCGAAGAACGTGTCCGGCACCCAGATTTTTTCGGCAAAGTCCCCCGATAACGTCAGCACCTCATCCTCGCTGCTGAACGCCAATCGTTCGTCCTTCCAGTATTGATTCAGATACATCGTGATGGTATAATCCTAATACAAACCGAACATGATTAAATTTTAAATTAAAGCAGATGGTTGATGTAAACATGTACATGGCTGACTTAGAACTACCAAAATGGTGTATTGAGGAAAAGAAGAAGCGAATCATTAGTAAAACTTGTCGTGTGCTTGGCTGAACTTCGAGCTGTGCCAATTTCCGATTTTCGTCGACTTGGTTGATTCCGAACACTATTAGGACGCTAAATGCCCGTCAGATATATAAACTGCTCCACTGCGCATTCATTCGATTTTCGCGAACGTCGCGTAAATATAATCAGCTGGCTGGCAGCAACAGAACTACAGAGATAGAAATCTCGTCCGTCTTTGCGACGCTTCCATCGTACTCGGTTGGATAATTGCGCCTTGAAGAGGGTGCGCATAAACAGACTAATTGAAATTCCAACCGCACTTTTTTTTTTTCAATTTTCTGGTTATCAATTAACTGGAATGGAAAATTAACTTTTCTTTCAACTCACCATATTGACTTCTGAAATAGCATCGAAGCTGGCAATTGTTAGATCCATACCAACGTAGAGCGGTTCACCTAAAAGTAATTTATTGTTTTGAAACTGCAGTGAATCTAAAAATAGAAAGCAATTTGCTGCCTGCTGGTAAATTGCATTTAAACTAGATAGTAAATCAAATTTACAAAATTCTAGATTTGACCGTATTGTGTGTGCAAACGTGTTTTCCAAAAAGTACAAAGTAAGGTACTAACAGTTTTAAAGGAAGGAGCGTAAAAAGGGGAGAAGGGGTATAAAGGACAAGCGAATCCAATTATCCCATATCAAGACATGTTGTCGAGTCGTTTCCTCGTCTCCTTCGTGCCTAAGTTGGAATGAGGTAAAACTGGGAAGAAGGTTGTTGCTGCGTAGTGTCTGGTGCAAGACCCTGGCCTCTATTTGAAAACCTAGATACCCAGATTTACGCAAGTAGAGACACTAGACATCCTTTTAGGCGTCTTTTAAAGTTTAACTTTCTCTTGTCCTTGCATACATAACCCCAAAAGAGTAGACACACGTGTCTGCAAAATTAGGTTATGTTGCGGTTCATAATATAATTTTAAAATTGGGTTGCCCGAAAAAATATTTGCAATCCCTTAAATTAAAAGGGATAATTTTATTGTAAAATGTATTTAGAGTTTAAAATATCATTAAAATTATTAACTTAGAGAAGGATAATGTGTTATAATGAGGTTATGTTGGGGTGTTATTCAAAATAGATTAGTTACCTCCAAAATTGGGTCGTAACCGAATGTCGTAACCCTCCAAAAGTTTGGATATCGTTTGGGTGACGTTTTCGAGACGGTCTGAAACCATATTTCTGTGAACACTAATAAACAAATTAAAATTTCCAAAGATTTTTAATAAAAAATACATAAATTTTCTCATAAAATTCAACAGAAAATGTATGAAACTTTTATATGAATCCCCAATTCCTAAACCTTGTTCATCCTTTTCCCTAACACCGCCCACCACCATTAAAACAACGCCCACATTTTCCTAAACCACGCCCACATCATTATTCACCATTACTATAAGGATAATAATCTGTAATTTTACTTTATGTCTTTTTATTGCTTTATGTTTTTACGTCTTCATATCTTCACGTCACGTACTTGTCGTCACGAATACGTGCCATCAAAAAAAAAAACTCTTAGCAACAAATCAGACCTTCATATATGCCCTACTCGTATATAAGAATCTCTTCAACAAATCAGAGAATCCGAAGCATATTGCCGTCGTCGTGTCAATATCGTGGCACTTAACATTGCTTATAAATAAAAGTCGTTTTATCCGATTTTTATGAGACTATGCGCATCAAATCAAGTGCGGAGCGTAAAAAGTTGATATAGGCATCAATGCACTCGGGCTGCATGTACTGAATTATTGAAACATGTGGATAAGTGTGGGATAGTCCCGAAGAGTGAGAAACGATAAGCACACTGACTGGGGCACTGGGGGTAAAAGTGATGCTGGGCGATGTGGAGTGATGAATCGATACGTTCCGACCGCAGCCAAGTCGTCAAACTCATCGAAACCATCACATCATCAATACCATCAAGTTGTTTGCCATTGATGGCATCATTATGATTGATTGCAGTTTTAAAATCAAAACTTAAATATTTTACAGTTTTTAATTAATTTCAGTTAAACTAATCTCCGAGTTTTGAAATAATTGTTTTCTTTTGGGTTTATTTGTACATCCAAAAACGTTACATTGATGGTTTTGATGATCTGACAATGATTTTCTGTTGTTACTCGTCAGGAGAGTTTTCGCTCGGTTTGGTTGACAGAGAAATATACGATCCGTTTATTTCGCTGACAGCAAATTCATTGAGTTTCTCTCATTCTAATTCAGAAGTTTATAACTGTCCTATTTACCAGCATTTCTGACATGTTGTAAAATCAGGCCAATTTGACCTAAATTAATAACTTTCTAACTAACTTACTGACAAATTTACGAGAACTTAGTTGGTTTATTAAATATTATTAAATAACCATTGGCATATCAGAAAAAAAAAAACAATTTTCTGTGCCTTTGCTCATAATTTTAACTTTATATAAAATTATTTCCTTGTTGTACACAAATTCTGAATTATTTTTTAACTGCGTTTGTTCTTTATTTACATTATTTACATGATTAGAACTGAGTGTTTTTATAAAAATAAACAAAAATCCCCCAAAACATGTTTTTATTAAAGTCTGAACTGGTATTCTTAACTGATAATAACTTATTATAATGTTTTGTTATTATTAACTTTTGACCTTGTTAAACTCACCCGTCGGACGGTTGAAGATCTTTGCACACAGCAACCAGAAACAGCCACAGCATCATCTTGCGGTACAAAATCGTCCACCAAACGTGTGAAACCGCGTTGTGTTCCACTAACCCTCAACCACATCGATGGGGCCTCACTCAATCGTCTTCCAAAAACGGTCCTACCCCACAACGGTCTCACGCGACCATCAACTCACGACATACGTCACCTTTGTTGAGTTTATTTACTACCGCCATCACATTATTTATTTATTTACAATACAACAACGTCAATTGGTAGTGCACTAACGCAGGTGATCTAGCATCTAATGTTAGTGGAATACTTCGTTGTAGAGTCTAGAGACGGCGTTGTAACGCGCGTTGGTTAAATTTGCAGCCGTCGCTCGGTGCACAATTTCGCACATTTCGCAGTGCTGCGAAGCGGTGGGATGCTGCGGCCTCGAGAGTGGAGCAAATTTTGCAGCTGATGACAAACGCGCAGACTCGCCGCCAGCAAGATGTGGAGGCGGCTGCGAGAAACGCCAACGAACGCATGCAATTGTATGACTCAGCGACATCTGTCCACATCATTTTAATGTAATTATTTTCAAACAAAAACCATACACGTACCTCTCCCCAGATTGTTATTTTAAATTTTCATTGACACGTCCCCATTGAATAAATAATAATTTTCAGTCTGCAATCAACATTAACTTCACGTTTAAGTTTTTATAATCTTGTGCATGTTCGTTTATCCAGAAAGTTCGAAAAACTTAAAGTTTACAATTGGCGCGGATAAAACTTTTGCCAATAATTTGTCCGTTTGCATGACAGGATCACAATGACCATTGGCCACGTTTTTTAAAACTTTTATTGCCCCCAAACTCATGGAAACATACGAGTATTTTGCATTTTACAAGTTTTGTGTTTGCCAATATTTCCCTGAAATGTTTTATTTTTGTGCAAGTACCCGGCGCCTCCACATAATACTTTCCTATAGTTTCAAAGAAATAAAATGAAACCAGTAAAAGAAACAAATAAAATATTTCTAGTTTTGCGGTGAGGTTCTAGAATGGTTGTATATTCTAGCCGCAAGGTTCAGACTATAATATTCCTTTATTGCGATACTCCAAATAAATATTTACAAACGTAACAATTATATATTACATTTTTACTGAAATATATTTAATAAAAGCTACGCATGTGCCAGCGTAATAGTATTAGTCGCAGGCTGAATGTCTAATGCAATAAGTGTAAGAATGTTGAAGGGTGGCAGCGTGGAAATGCGACTACAAGCTATAAAACCGACCGCTGCCTGTCCCCGAAACGCAAAATTGCGTCGCCGCCTAATTCCCGACTAATTACTTAATTCCATTTATTTGCCATACCACATTTTACACTTACATCCATACACCCATGTCTTCATGCATATGCATGCACCAATAAAAAAATCACCCGTTTTCTACCCTTAATTTTTTTGGAATAAAGTATATTATAACGTGATTATGTAGCTTTGTGACTAATGCACTCCTGGATTTTCTACGTATTTGATGATTTAGCTCCTAATAGAATATTTGCCTGTGCAAACAAGCAAACGCCACTTCGTCACCGCTTTCGAGAATTATCGAAAGAAAATAAAAGCGAATCGGGGGATGTTTAATACACGCGTGCCGCCGGCGATTGAATTGA
Organism: Dalotia coriaria; assembly: GCF_025399875.1. NCBI lineage: Eukaryota > Metazoa > Arthropoda > Insecta > Coleoptera > Staphylinidae > Dalotia > Dalotia coriaria. Next base: position 9,914,104 of record NW_027045447.1, read on the forward strand.
TTATGCGCGAGCATGGCTGGCGAAAGCTCGCCTCCGATAAATATAATTTTGGTCATTTATTCGGCAGCATGTTGCAGTCACAGTGCGAATCAATTTTAACCAGTCACAAATTGTGAAATTAAATTTTGTGTGATTTTCTTTAATTTTTTAAAAATCACGGCGTTTTAATTAATTACCACAAATACCAAGTATGGGTAATTAATTTTTGGGTGATTGATAACATGTTTTACTTAAAATAACACGTATTGATTTATTTTTTATAAATTTTTGAAAAATTACGGAATTTTTAAAATTAAAACATTTTAGATCCACTTCTTGGGTATTGAAAATAATTTTTATTTTTCTACATTAATTTTATTGCAAAAATTCTGCACTTTTAATGAGTAATTTAATAGGTTTGTGTAATAACTACAAATAATTAAGCACTTTTTTGAGAGCAGTTCCCAAAACACAAATTACAAACATTTTTTTAATTTTATTGATTTAATTATAATTTCTACCTCTTCATAATAATTCCTATTATTTGCAGAGCAGATGGTAACCTAGTCCGCGTCGAAGCGACATAACGCAAGCGCGAATCCTTCGCGGAATCGCACATGCGGGTGGCCGGCGTCGTGTTTGAAAGTTTTGCGCTCATCTCGCCCTCGGCGTGCGTTTCCCGAACGCGAAACGTGTGTTTCGCGATACTCGCGCGCATCGCACCATCACACTAGACGAAAACTAATTGCATCTCTCCGAATTTCCATCGTTATTTATTATCCCTATTAATTCAATCCACTATCTACACTACTTGCAGTTTTTTAGCCACAAGTGAAGAAGAACTTGCAGTGATCGGACCAAAACTCTCCCAAAATGTTAAAGTGCAGTGTATTAATCATCAGCGTTATAACTATCCATATGTAAGTATTGTTATACTAAATTTTATGTTGTTTTGTTGATGAAAATGTGTGTGATGGGAAAAAGTATCTGAGTGAAAATTCTTGTTGAAATCCGAATCGTCAAGTGTAATAGTGTCCGGTAAGCCATAAATATCCATTTAGTCGTAGCCGAGTAGTCTGTGCGAAGTCCTTTGGAAAACGAATCCACCTTGAGAGTAGCACCCAGCCACAAAAGAAAAGTAATGCGTGGATAATGCAGTCGTAGACAAGTCGCAAGTCTTAAATTCGTAAATAAGAAAACCACAGAAACAAAGAGTAACAAAGTGCAAACCTCGCAAAGAGTAGTTGAAAAGGGTGCGAAGTTCTTAAGAAATTCAACAAACAATTAACTAACGTCGCAGGAGAAATCCAACCAAAATAATTTATTTAATACTGCAGAAAAATTGAGATTTATAGCGGTAAATATTTCGTTTTCTCGTAAAAATCAAAAAAAATCTGTTTCTGTATAATTTAATGCGCGAATCGAATAGTGAGTGAGTGATGTTAGCTCGACTCGGTGTTATTAATATTATCATACGTGGCTTTCGGATTTCTGTCTTTTCCCGTCAGCTCTGCCGTCAAGTGCTTTGTTTTCGAGGCGCGCGCGGGTTGAATACTACACATTACACATGCAACTGACATGCCGTCGACGACCGACAAGCATGAAAAAGTAACAGCAACCTTTTTCATACGCATCGATTTGAGCAATATTTATCTAGGGAGGACTGCTGAACGATGGCCAAAAATATCGAGCAATAGACCAATATTTACTTAATAATGTGACAAGATGTCATCTCCTCTCGCAAATCATTAGATATAAAAACGAAATGTTGGTAATTTTTGTCGTGCTGTAACTTTGCTATTAATAAAATCGTTCGGTATTGATTAAAATAGTATTAGAAAGGATGTTTATGGTTGGGTAAACATGCTGGAAGGAAATGTTTTCATATGATTGGAGGAAAATTGAATAAAAATTGTCAATAAGTCAGAAACCAATAAATGTTAAAATCTGATAAAAATCTGATAAAAGAGTTTAAAATATAAAGTTTAAAACTTAAATATCATTTTAGATAATTGGTTATATCATTTTTTAAAAAGAATTATAACAAATTAAAAAATTATGTTTTTTTAAACATAAAAATGAATTAACTCGAGAACGGTTGGACCAATTTAACTCATTTTGATTTTAAAATATTTGTTTAAGTCCACGGAAAGTTGAAAATGTGAGAAAATAAAAACAATAATTTTATTTCCCTCATAAACTGATCATATTTGTTAAAAAATGAAACCGAAAAAAATCGCCAAAATTTAAATTTACTTCTTTAAATGAGTTGGAAACAAGACCACTTAGTCTCGTCTCGTCGACGAAACTCTCCACCAAACTGCCGTCACAGCCACCACGTGTACTCTGATGAAACCATGGTAAACTTGTGGTTGTGGTCGTGTGGTAGATATGCGTGTGTGCGTTAAAGTCTATCAGTTTGAAAATTGATTTTCTCAAGTGTTTAGAGCAAGCTTTTAAACGAGCACAAAACAAACGCGGATTCAGCTGAAATCGCAAACGAGTGTCTCGTCGTCGCCGCCATCTTCACGGTCTCGCGGTTGATGGGATGTGTGCTGCTTCAACTAATATCACTCACACGGCCAAGAATAGACAAGCAGCAATTCGGAATTCCGGCGCGCCTTCGAGCGAAATCAAAGATTACCAGCTGGAAAACCTCTACGTTAAATAGAAAAACCGTTAAACAAGCAACCGGCGCTGCAGGAGTTAATTTGTTCGTGAAGCAATTTAGAAAATGACGATTTTCTGACTTCTGTTTACTTGTTGGTTGATGAAGAAGAGGGTCATTCGGTCATCGTTACTCAAACATTAATTAGCATTTTATCTGCATTGTCAGTGTCGCTGTCTTGAAGATTTATACACTCGCGATGGGAGATGCCCACACGGATATAAGGACCTATCAGTAATTAATTATTAGTTAAACAATGGCCCCATTTTGGATCTTACACCCTATGTGCTTACAAGTCCTTATAATCTTACATTTTGGGGCGTAGTTGGTTTAATCCTTCGGTGGAGCATTCATCATGTCCCACTAGTTAGTTACAACAGAAAGGACGCAGATTATGAAGCGTTGGAATATTTTTTCCTAATTTTTGTAATAAATAATATCTAACGTTGTAATCCGAGATGAAAAGTAACCGATGTCGGTTAATCCTTGCTTTGCGGTTGTCCTTACTCGGGGAGAGTTCATCATCCTTTGTATTCTTTGCGATTCAAAATCGCTTCATAACTTTTTCTACGGACAAACACCGCATTTGTTTATTCTGTCCTTTATCTTTTGTCCTTTTAGGTGGTTAATGTGGTTTTGCTTTGTATATAACGTAGAATTTTTTGTAAATTTTTCTTTAAATATAAAAGACTGATGTAATTTGATGTTTATATCACAATTTAATCAAGGGTTTGGTTCTCGGAGTCTTCGATTTCGCTCCTGAAGAGTTTGGGCGATGCGAATTTAAAGCAGCACGTCGTGATCGGCCATAACTTGTCGTCGATCGTTTTGGATTTTTCACATCGGACACGGTACACGCGTTACGCGCGTCCGCCAAAGGTGCACGTCGATGATAACAGCACGTTCGATAAGAACGCTAATGATATGGAAGGACGACGAAAACGATCCGCAAACGCACATTTCAGCAAGAACATCACCACGCTGCTGGAAAACCTCCTCAAGAACTATGAAAGCTCACAATTACCATCACATGGACAAGGTATGAGTAAAACAAGAAAAAGTTTTTGTGAAAAAATAGTTTCGGATGTTTAAATTTTAATATTTTAATCCCGGTAAATTCTGCGCTAGATTTTCGAATATGTGTGGAATGACACGCTTTAAACTCACTGGTGTAGTGTCCCGCACCCGGGTGTTTAACCCTCTGCGTTTGCATGCTAGCTATTTTGACCCACCATTACACGAATGCAGGTAATGTAACTATGAGGTTACAAAAGATCAAAGGGCGCAACGGTACGGATTTGCTGGCAGCCGGCCACGGTGTGTGTTCGGGCATTCTTAACGAGCGTGCCTTTTTATTACGTCATTCATTTCATTACAAACCACGACGTGGTAACTTCATATACTTCTTTGACTTCATGAACAACAAAAAAATAGCTTCTGGTCTACATCAGTGTTGTTTATAATACAAATATTTAAAGTTAAAACTTATTTCTTAAAAGTTAAAAATTTTAAAAACAAAATTTGGTTAAATCTGGTCCAGGATAACGGAAACCGTCAACATCGATTAGATTATTTTTTATAAGCTAAAGGAATTAATGGAAAATCTGCCACATGCAATTAAACTCATTGTATTTTATCTAAAATCTCGGTACCAATACCTTTTCATCTAGAAACATCAATTATTTCTAATAATTGAAATTAAACGTTGTGCATATCATAAAATCATCCTTATATGATTAGAATGTGATGCGATTAAGGGCGGGATGTGGCTATTATGCAAGCGATGTGAGTTTGTGAGATGGATTTAATTAAATATTAATTTTTCGTTATCCGTTGATCGCGTCAGTGTCCTGCCGAATATCCGCATTAGCGCGTTACGTCAGGGGTTTGTCCGAAAGCGAGATTAGATTCGTTCCAGGCAGCATCCTGGTGCCTGGAACTTGAAGTTGTTCCGATTCGTTTATTCATGAATTGTTCTGCATAATATAATGAATAATGAGATTAAAGCGAATAACGAAAGATTATGCAACTTTTTTTTTCATAAATTGAAAAACAACGCTTTAATTTCTTTCAAGTTTTTAAGAAAACATTTCAAAAACCATACCTTATATGCTCATGAAATAATTATTTTAAATAATAATTATGTTAGACTATTATTCTTCCAGAAAAAATAAGTACCTATTCAATTTAAGTTTTCAGTATTTTAAAAATTCGTTGTTACTTGTGATTCACCGTGCATAAATTATACTGAAATTGTTTGTTTCAAAGAATTCACTTTTGAGAAATCTAATTCATCATGTAATTGTGCTAATTTCAGACAAACCCACCGTTGTGAAGACGAACATTTTAATCCGTAGCATGGGGCCCGTCTCGGAGTTGGATATGGTGAGTTTGCGAGTTGGTTAATTTGGTAATAAATCTTTTTAAATTGGTATCAAATTTCCGCGTACATCAAATCATCATTTCTTGCAATTAGGTCATAGGTTTATACGCATAAAATATAATATATGCAGCCATTATAGCATAAACTAACATAACCAAAATTACAATTTCATAACCTTATATGAGGCAATTAAATTCACAATCTGTTATAAAAAGAAAATTTGGTTATAAGTAGAATATTGTACAATGAATGCAATTTCCTATGATAATATCCTTAATGAAACTATTATCTGAGATAGTTCAATATGAAACTTCGTTTACTTTCTCGCTGATAGTTCCGATTGTTTTATTATGAAAATACAAATTGTATGCGTCTGCGACAGGAATACTCGATGGACTGCTATTTTCGTCAGTATTGGCGCGACCGGCGATTGTCTTTTCTCGGCCCCATCAAGTCGCTGTCGCTTTCCATCAAGATGCTGGAACGCATCTGGCGGCCGGACACCTACTTCTACAACGGCAAAAACTCTTACGTGCACACCATCACCGTGCCCAACAAACTGCTCCGCATTAGTCAAGATGGCGACATTCTGTATTCCATGCGGTAAGAATATTGCTAACCATCAATTATATCAAAGTACCTTTGATGAAAATTTCAATCTCACAAACGCGGTGCGTTATTAATAATAATCTCAAATTAAAAATGTCCACTTGGTTGAAAGCAAAAGGGTTGTTATTAATGTGTGCTCATTAATATGCCGCGCCTGCAATTTTCATCGTCCGCAGGCTGACGATTAAGGCGAAATGCCCGATGGAGTTGCGCTCGTTTCCCATGGACCGACAATCTTGCCCGCTCATCCTTGGCAGCTGTGAGTAAACCGAATTAAATTTTTATTATCCTCAATTAACTTAATAAAATTAACACACTCACGAAAACACGCATGAAGAGGTGCAGTGAGGTCATGTCATGGTAACAAAATGGCAACTTTCGACATTTAGTTATATTAGTATTAAACTATAATCAAATTCTCAGAATTCACAAAAATTTAATTTTTACTTCTAGTAAATGACATTTCCATAATTCACTTGTGAATTATACAATTATATCTTTTATAGATGCATACACTTCCAACGAATTGGTTTATCAGTGGTTGGACGACGCCAGCGTGAGTTTCATTCCCGGAATGACTCTATCCCAGTTTGATCTGATGAGCTTTCCGTACAGGAATTTCACGTTTCGCCGGCGCGAAGGTAAACCGGAAGTAATGTCATTATCGCCTTTTCCACTTGTGAAAATCCACGCTCAACGTTTTTACCAGCTAATCTAGTTTCAAAAATTAGTCAAACGTGCATAATGCTTTTTATGACATTATGTTTGTTTAATTTGTAATTTCTAGGTGAATTTTCCGTCCTGCAAGTATCTTTCAATTTGCAACGACATACCGGATACTTCCTCATACAAGTATATGTCCCTTGCATACTGATCGTGGTCCTTTCTTGGGTGTCATTTTGGATTCATCGCGAGGCAACTAGTGATCGCGTCGGACTGGGAATAACAACCGTGCTAACATTATCTACGATAAGTTTGGATTCACGTACGGACCTGCCTAAAGTGCGTTATGCTACCGCGTTGGACTGGTTTCTGTTATCTTGCTTTTTCTATTGCATTGCCACTTTACTGGAATTTGCTGGAGTGCATTACTTTACTAAAGTCGGCAGTGGGGAGATCCCAGTTGACGAAGATGAGTGGGTCGATTGTATGGACCAACATGACGAAATCGTCGTAAGAAACCCCATGGATTTAGTGGATAATACTGTTATGGGAAACGGAAATGGCAATACTCATACTCGACGCAGGAGTTCTTTGATATGTCCTATTTATAATGTAAGTATTGCTTTACTTACTATATAATTAATTCAAGACAAATATGTTATTTTTACAGAACCCCGGATTAAATGTAGGCCTTCATTATGACCGAAGAACATCACTGACCAATAATACACCACCGCCATCTGTTCGTCTAACAATGGAGCGCCAAACTCAGACAGAATATCGGCTACCAAAATGGCGTCAGTTTTGGAAGTGTTTGATAGGTGATGATAAATTCCGTAAACAAAGACAAAGAGAAGCCGCTGGAAGTGGTGGAAGTGATCATGGCGCAAGACACATTAATAGTGTGTCATACATTGACCAAGCAGCAAGAGTAATGTTTCCGTTGTCGTTCACCATCTTGAATGTTATTTACTGGCTGATTTACTATACATATCAGGAGGACTTTAAGTGGGGTGATACGCCATTGCATTCTTTAAGCCATTAAACGCATTTTTCGTTTTCTTTTGGCGTAATAATTCAGTTTAAACGTAAAATTCATTCATATAATTGTGAATGTATTTATTATTCATCAACTCGGTGTAACCTTTAAATATTTTGTCTGAAATAGCTTTTGCTGCTACTGTAATCGTAGTTATTATGTGAAAATGCTTATCAATGGCCTAAAATAAATCAATAATCACATAGACATTTATTTTCCATCAAATCCTCATTATTTTAAACATTGATTATTACATTTAAGAACACGTCATGTCTAATACAGTTATCAACAGGTTGTTGTACTGGGGTTTCCGAATTTTCCTCTTACTGATACAACCAGGGAAATCTGCAGGCGAAAAGCCGAACTAGATTTTCCTCCCACGCAAAATTTTCTTTTCACATAAAGGTTTCTGCATTTTTCTTTCGTAAGAAAATCGATAAGCCGTATAGTATATAAAATTCAACTTGTCATTATTGTAATTATCTACTATGCACTACTCTACTTTTTACTCTATTGTTCTAAACTAGTTCTTTTCAGGATATTTGTAACTACCGTTGATGTGTTTTTTAATGTACCAATTATCTCCGTATATTTTTCCTTACAAACATTATACAATATTCATTTGTTTTTCTTTTTCAGTTGTAATTTTTACAGTGTATTAAATAAACGCTAAGCATCCTTTGACAATGTTACGTTAAAACTGGTTTTGTGTTAATATTAACAACATTTAGTTACTGCTTGTATTGTTTTAAGTTGCTGATGGAGTTGTTTGGAGAGCGTATTATTCACATCAGGCTAGAAACTGCTAGAAAATTATCTCTGTCAGTAATTTACATTTTACACATTGTTGCTTATCTCGAAGAAGAGTAGTATAAAATAGCCCTTATCATTTAAATACTATGAGTAATGAAAATAAAGTACATTTATCTAAAATATACGTCATTACATGAAGAAACTAGGAAGTTGTTGGCTTATATACAATTTTCTTTTCATTTTGATTAATTTAAAATTAAATTCTTGAATTTTTTTACAGAAAGCAAACCAAGTATTCGCCAAATATTTCTTTACGTCTAAGGCATGTTGGTCCAATATTTTAAGAGGTTCGTTTTCATTTTTTTTTACAAGAGAATAGTTTTCTGGTATTCTGTCAATTTTTGTTCTATAAGGCAACAAGCAGACTCGACGCAGAAATGGAGTCATTCAATCGTCCCAGTTCGGCGTCGTCGCCGCCCTTTGTCATTCGTCCCAGAGACAAATCTGCTTCTGGGGCACGTAGTATGAGAACAGGTGGCACTTGCGACATGTCTTGATGCCGCAGCGGTACGTCATCGCCGTGTTCTTGCTCTCACCCTTTCCTTTGCAGTATTTCAGACCGCAAGGATACCAACCGATGCAGAGCTCAAGGTGACATTGGCATGGCGACCATACCTTCTTCACCAGTGAGCAGCTGTCGATGTCGTTGGTGTGTGCATCAGCAGTATGCACCTCGTTTGCCAGACGGGGATCAGCCACCGTTGGGAAACGTTTTAAAACTTGAAGGTATGTTGCTTCAGGTATGCCTAAAACAACAAACAGAAACGATGATAGGGTGAGGTTTTTAAACCTTTTTCCTATTTTCACTATAACTATGCAGAAAATAAGAAGTAAAAAGTGTAACTTGCAAGATATAACTCAAAAGGTATTTAGCAGTCGGGATAAGCAGCGTAGACCCAGGACAAGACGTAATCTTCGACGGCATCGCGCATTAAGAATCGCCTTATCTTATAGCATTTTCCTCACAAAGCTTGGCATTTTCCGGAACCGTAGAAAAACAAGCAGAACGCGCCGAGATAAGTTCTTAATTTCGCTTCAAAGCAAAGTTTTATATCACCGCATAAAAAGCATGTCCGCTTCGTGCTTGCAAATTCAAAATTACGAATTTGACACAATCTACATACTACATTAGGCCTCAAACGAATACCCACCGAATTCGCAACGATTTCTTTCTTTTTTCAGTAAGCCACGAACGTAGTTTATTTGCCAAAGGCAGAAAACTAATCAACTAAGTCAACAACATCCGGCGCTTGATTGTCACGTCGCTGAGGGGAGAACAGATGATAAAGAATACAAACAAAAGAAGAAAAATACGAAAATAAAAATACACGACAGAATCAAATGAAAAAAAAAATTGAAATGAAATGAAACGCAATGAGCGATGAGGAGCAACAGTGCGTCCCATTGTCCCGGATGTTTTCGCTGGGCTGAAAATAAATAACAAAAATAACCGCCACGGTAAAATGTTAGCGCAAGCGAAACGAATGCATATTGTGCTGGCCGAGAGCATTGTGCAGCGTAATTTCGAATGAATTAAATTGCGCTCGAACGCACGCCGAACGCGGAATGCGGAATGCAATGTCGAATCGTCCGAGACGAGATAACCCACATTAAACCGTTACCGTTTGCAACACGAAATTGGAGAATTTAAGAAAACGAGAAGCAACTTAAATAAATTATCAGTTTAAATGGTTTAATTTTGCACAAAATGCCAACAAAAATTTCCATTACTATTGTACCAATAATCCGCCAATCATTATCTCCACAACCATCCTCTTACGAATCAGAGGAATATCTGCATGTGTGAAGGTAAACGGTGCTTGGCGACTTAAAAACTCGGCGATTGCACAGACAAAAACGCCACAATCACCCGCATGCTTATGCTGGGGTACACCACGTGCAGATTCCAACTTCCAATTATCCACATCCAGAACACTGCCTTGTTTATCCTCATACTCTACGTATAGATACTTCATGATAATATTTAGACAATTATTCACGCTCTTAGGACCACTATCATAATAAACGACTTTCTGTTCCGCCATATTGATGCAAATTAAACACCAATGCAACCCGATATGCATCGGTATAAAAATCAGCTCATGATGAAAAATATTCACTGTCTTAGTCCACTTTTTAGTTGAAAACGGCCCATCCTTCACTAATTTCGGATAAAACGACGAATCAAAACAATATACATCCGGGAAATTATTCAATGCATTACGACTACGCTCGATGATCATCTTCATGTAAAAGTTGATTATCTCGTTGTTCAACCAATTATTACCATGCAGCGTTAACATATCCCTGCGTATGATGGTCAGCTCGAATTTGCAAGCAAGTATCGTCGTGAGGCTGCGGCTCTCATCCAGGGAGTATGCCACGATAGCTTCCTGTTTTGCGTTGAGTGGACACAGTGAGTATTCAAGCTGGGCGCTTGTCGAGGCATCTCGAAAACTGTTGATTATCTCCGACGATTGCACGGTTAATCGTTGTCTTTTTTGTATGGGAAATGGCAACGCGTGAGCTCGCTCTTGACCTAGTCTCTGAATGAGTTCGAGGTCTTGTTCCCGGCGCTCACATTCAAGGACATGTTCCTTTACGATTTGATTCGCGAGTGGGGATAGGATTAAAACGGTTAATTTCGTAAAAATACTGCAGAGCTGACCCATTTTTACGTGAAATTTTGACACTGTCACTGTATCATTTTCATTGGCATCTTGTAATTGTCATTATTAATATTTTTGTTGAATGTGAAAATTTCTGTTAAAACAATGGCTTTTATCTCAACCTACCAAGCAGATTACAGGAAGAAAACATTCATAAAATCAACTCTAGCGAAGGAAAACCTTGACGAGTATAAGATATTACCGGAAGGTGCAGTTTGGTTAGATACAAAGATTAATGTTAAAGATGTCGGGTTAGAGCTATCTATTCAAAAAATCAAAGAGATGTACAGGAAACGAATGAAGTCAGTTTATCGCACTGATTATGATGGACAAACTTCGTTTGAGGCAGATCCTGCCGATGGAGAATCAAAAGAAGAAGTTGGTGATCATATGTTGGTAACGTGTAAGAAATTGAAGTTGAGCAAAGAGAAAGATCCTGTGTTGCCACCGCTAATTGGAGCTAGAAAGCTCTTCGGATATATGAATCCGAAATATTTCCATACGAATTTGACAGAGTATGAAGAGGAGCATGGAGTGAATGCTTGTAATTGGATGTTTGGTAAGGATTTGAAAGGAAATCGGGGGTTTTTGGATAAAGACAGGAAGAAAATTCAGGACAGAATTGAACAAGAACAAGAACAAGAAGTTTTTAATAATGAAGATACTAATTTGGGGAAAAAGAAGAAGAAAAATTTTAAATGTTGTAAATGCTCAAGTCAATAAAACATTTTAAAACATTTTTAAATAAAAAAAAATATTTCTTGCAATTTCTTCATATTTTCTCCCCTTGTGAGATTTCCTAAGACTACTACAAATATTTCAAAACCAAAATTTGCTAAATAGCCCTCACCGTTCTCGAGATGAACGTAAATTAATTTTTTACTAATGAATATTGAAGTACTCAGTACTTGTCAGTGATAGCGTTAATGGTCTCACCCTGTATGCGTCCGAACACCAACATATCCCAGGTAGCTACTCTAGTGTAGTTGTTAGTAGAGGATAGTTGAGGTTAGCAACACCCGATTTGCATACAAATTGCTTTCGAGCAGCCACTCGACCGCACGGATTAATTAAAATGAACTAATATCGCATGCTGAGATTTAACGGCAATGACGGTCCAGCAAACACACATCTCCTTGAGAGTTTGCACAATTAGAGCCAAACTGCGACCAATTATCACGAGTGATCTCGGCGATCTCCGACAACAAATTTTACGAGCACATTTGCATTAAGCGTCACTCGGAATTGAATTAAAATAATTACACTCATAAAAAATATGTAAATTCGAAGCGTTTGGCAAACGAGTTGAAAGTTGAAAGTCAACTTGCAAGCTGCTTGGGAAATGAAATCCGCTTATGTTTAATATTCTGCCGTTCAAAGCAATTTACAATTTCAAACGTGAGTTGCAAATGATCAAAAGATTTTGTGCTATTATAAGCTGCGCATTCAAACTGCGTCGAAACAATAGTAAAGTTTTTATGTTTCAATACTTGAAATATATTTTAAATCTCATTTAATGAGTACCAATCTTTTACTGGGTAAAAAATATCAACGATAGATGGCGCCCCATGCGGGTAAAAATAAAGATGCTACGCCACTGTATAAAATGTTGTTTTATTTAGACCGTTGCTCTGCACATAGTATTTTAATTAAAACTGAGTTAACTTGAAAGTACGAAAATAAATTCGAAGCATCCTTTTTGTAATTACGTAATCACCATTGTGAGATTTTAAGGATTTGAAGAGATTTGAAAATATTAAACATATAAATTTCCGCAGCATCGCGAGCAAACGAGAAAATGATATTGCCCGTTTCGTGCCATAAACGCTAAACGCAAATAAGTAAAAACCAAAGGACTGCACAGGAGTGCGAGAAACGGTGTCAGTTTTATTTTGTAACATCTGTTCGTTTTCGGGCAGAAAATTAATAAATTTCAAACAGCAACATTATATACTAAAGAGGGTGAATTGAGACACAGGGGGAAAAATTAACTGCGCAAGCTGGCGTCACGTGGTGGCGACTTTTATACAAAAACGAAATATGTTTCCTAAAATCCCTAGAAAAATAAAGTAAAGTAAATAAAGACTCATTATAACGCTGCGTGAAATTTTACCTCAAAAACTTTTGAAATCATAGATTATACAATTCGCAGTAATGCAAAACATTGATTTTCTACCCCACGTGGCCTTGGAAATTGTCTGAAGAAAACATCCAGCAACACCGAAAATGATGGGCGTAAATCGACATTATAACTCATCATTATAAACGAACAACATTATGAACTCGGAACGACTGCATTAAGCACATGCCTAACACGAAGACCGACGAATGAATGAAGAAACGAAGGAGATAAATTATCGTCCGCGCGGCAGCGGCGCCAGCAAACAAAGAAAACGCATTGTCGACGGCCGCCTCCGCGCCCTGCGACATTATGATGGAGATATAGTAAGATTGTAATACGTGAGCTATAAATGTTGAAATGTTGACGACGCGCCATGAATACCTCGCAGTAAATGCCACTAGCAGCAAATTCAAACAATGCTAAATGTCATGCGCATTATTAATGCATTTTATAATTATTAACCACACATACATCACCGATAGATGGCGTGGCATACGACATCCGCCATGTTATTATCCTCCAATTGAGGTTAGGTCATAAATTATACCTGATTGAATTACGGCCTATTCAACAAATCGATTGCGGGTAATTCCTTACTGGCGTCCGGCGAAGATAATCCAGATGGCGCGCATAACCAGCGGATGGTAATAAATCGATATGGTTTAATTAAAAGCAGAGCGGGTAAATTGATCCGCAATGTAAATAAATGGGTTTAGCTTATTTGTTGTTCATTTACATAAAACCAGAAAAATGTTGAAATGGCGCAAAATATTAAAAACGCAATGTAGGACGCTGTTGTCGTTTTTTGTCTGCTGCCATCCGCAGAAGAGGATGCGCTGCCGAACAATTCGCATTTATTTATCGCCGACCTCGTGACCGAGCGGCGTTGTTGCTGCCACTCCAATCTGCGAATTGATCGGCAATAAATTCGTCGGCGAAAACTCGCAGGACAACTGACGCACACCGCACCACTCAGGTGCGGCGGGCACAAGAGCGACGCCATTGTTCACGCTGACATCTATACATTGACATTACTGATGTTGATTTAATAACATCGATCATGGCAATTGCACGCGGCGTTCGTCATTTCGTGATTGGATAAATGCGCATCGTATAATTGCGTCGTATAATTCGCCTGATAAGAATTATACCTGACAGTAGGATTCATCATTCATCCTTCCTAAATATTTTTTATGATTATATAAAACTACGTGTCATAAATAAAAAATTCCAATTCTAAGCTACTCATAAAATTCAACCAGCGCCATCTAGTATAAAATAAAATACCTAAAATAAACGCAATCATTCTGTGTCGGTTTGAAATGTTAAAATGTGATTAAATCTCCAACTTCATGAAAATAATTTGTTGCGGAAGAACAATGAGCAATCACTTTGCCGAACAAAACACGTGTAAACAAACAACTCATTTTCAGGCGCGGTGCAGCCACGAATTCGAATTAATTTCGAAATAAACGCTTGCCAAATTAAAATCGCAGTCGCAATTAAACTAATGAACGTTTCGAACGTGTTGTTCGACCGGGCGATAATGAATAGCCGCGTCCTGCGTTTGATGTTAAAAAAATACAACAATACGAATAAAATGTTTTAAATTTTTGTACAAAAAAAAACGCAGAAAAAAAACGTTCGTCCTGCATCAACAAAAAACGGGATATCAATCACAGGCGAACACGGTGTTAACTGCGCGCACAAACATGCTAAACAGAGCTTTGAACCAGCATTAATCTATCACCTGATGCAACAATGGCGTCGGCGGCAACGCCATCAACACAAATATGTGCGCGTTTTCGGCGTGTGTGGCGTGGTAAAGTCCATAATGCACGCGTGTCAAAAAATCACCGCCCGAATATGGACGAAATGCACCCGGGAATAACAGTAGAGGGTGGTAAACATGGAACGGGAGTGAAAAATGGCCGTGTCATTTGCCATAATTCACAAATTTTGAAAAACCAACGCTTCGTCTGCTTTTTTGCCTAATAAATTATGAAAAATAAACGCCACCTGGTGTCTAGTAGAATTACTAATCCCACAGCGTGTCATAATGAACCTTTCACCTTTCAATCTGGTAATTTGGGAGCCCCGCAACAAAGCCCTTACTTTAATGCGTCTCGTCGTCATTTTTTTCCACTGTTGATTAATGAAAAGTTGCGCGCGGGCAGCGACGTTCTTGCGATCGTTCATTTTCATTAAAAACGGACTACGCTTGAGGTTTGCGCATCCAATGCGTATATTTATAATGGGTTTATGAAAATCCATATAAACGGCCGCGTTCCGCACACTCGTATATAGCACACACGCGAACGCTTTTATTTTATTATGATAATTAATCCGGCCGGCGCCTCCGCCGCTAACGCGGAGAATTTAAATTTAAACGCGTGCAAGTGTAAAAACATTAACTCAACAATAACACGCCGAGCTGGTGCCGAGCGCGTGCATTTAACCAAATAAATAAATTCGTTTACGTTGAGTCAGTTAAAATAATAATACAAATTCGAAATAATTGAATTCGTTTTTTAAATTTTATTTAACACAATAAACATTATATGAACATGAAACAATAAAAAACCGACTTGCAACTTCCAAAAGAGAAAAACGCAAAGTTTATAGTAAGTATCGCCATCTATCGTCCATATTTTTTTCATAAAATTTTTCTTTTTCGTTGAAATTCGCTAAAATTTCACAAATTTCACCATCAATATAATTCCCATATACACGAATTTCAATTTTTGTTTACTTTCTGTATTTACCGCATCCCCATCACCCTCACACCACCCACAGAGACAGTATTGCTTGTTTATGTTGCTGAGCTTATTGCGATTGGCGCTTTCTTGTTCAACAACAGTATAATACCCGCATACGGCAATACTCCACAGGATATTTGATCGAAATTTATACGTGCGATTCATACGCCCATTCCGCCTGCGTCCATATATAGTGTTTACAAACGTGCGGTGTACAACATACCTATATTTTCGTAGGTGTATTGAAAGCAGGCGAAGCTGGAGAGGTTAGCACAGAGGATGGGTGACGCGCCATTACTGGGCGTTTTAGTGGCCGTCGTCGTGCCGAAAATGGGAAATGGAATACTGCCCCGGCTGTGACATTAATTTCCGCCCTTCTTCGTGCGCTATCAAACTCTCCCCCAACCTTTTGGAGTCTCACACCACATGTCTAACTCATTCGTTCAAGATGCGCGCGTTACAAATCGAAATTACGTAACGCAATACCATCTATATGTGGGTTTTTGTATCGAATACGTGCATAACCTATAAATTCGATTAGAGCAAGAATTGCCATTATTATGCATTACATGGCAGGTGCCACCTCTGCTTCTGCCGTCGACGCCATTACAAGGTAATTGTACATTAGGTTCTATTACGGTTCTCGGCAAAACCGGGAAACGTATCTGCAAAGTGCCATTCCATTTCTCACTAAGAATATGAACCAATGAAATTTCACATTCAGAATTCAGACATTTCAATTATTTCCTAGACATGCTATTATCCTTTATTAATTCCACAATATCACCGTTTCAAATTACAAATTATGTCAAAAATAAAACGTTATACACGTCTCAATCGCGGTCCAGTCTATTAACACTATATTAAATGCATAACCTCAAATTCCTTGTATGCAACAAGCTAAAAATTATATTATACTACCAACCGAACTCCCGATATAGTTGCATGTATTGTGTATGTGTGAAAACACGCTTCCATTAAATTTGAATGTGCGAATCGTTGGTATTGAACGCATTGATGTAAACGATATAACAGCCCGTGGGATAGGAGAACCCATTCAAAAAGCTAACCCGCTAGTATATTGTATAGTATTGGTTATGTTCACAGTGTGCGTAGGTTATGGGCGTTTGTGCGGTTGTGGTTGAATAGCAAATTCGCTCCTCGAACCGACTCCATTCCCGGCGCCGGTTCGCACAATGCGTCTGATCAATTTCCGCTTTTATCCGGCGGGCGTATTCACCACCTCACATTATAACCCCAATTCCTGATTCTCCGCTTTATTTATTCACCAAACAACACACCGCGACACATTTACCTTTTCGCAAAAGTTGTTTATTTCGGCGGTTAAAGTTCGATTGACGATTTGTACCTGTCTGAAAAGTTTATAGAAACCCGGGTTAATCCGTACCCGCATGACGCGCAGGCAGTTGGCGAAACTTTTCTGCGACAGCGCCGGCAATTCGAATGTTGTGTCAAGTTGTCGCGCTTGTCTGCTTTTGTTTGCTAACTGAATTGGAGGAGATTCAGGTATGGGAGAACGGCGCCGGCTCAGGAGAAAGAAGGTGTTGATGCAGAAACGTAGATTAGCAGAAGGCGCGTCCTGCGCGTCGTTGTCATCCCTTCTCGTGACAACCTGACACCAAATACACTCTCACCACTAGGAAACTCACTCAAAACTAACATGTATATTCGCCGTCTATATTATCAAGCCTCAGCATTGTCATATCCTGGGCGCGCAGGATAAATCCCAAAAAACAGAAAAAATACAAAGCGTTGACAAAAAAATAATTATCTAAAAACACGCAATACATTTTTAAGCGATAATTTTTTTACTGCTGACTTTTTCTAAGACACCCTGTATACACACGTTCCTGGCTGAGTTCTGATAAAACTCGAGACGCTTAAATTAACTTCTCAACAAACGAGGACGCTCCGTCGACGTCGACATTCCGGGCGCCGGGTTCAAGCTACGAAGGATGAGGCATCGAAGCGCATCGGAGATTGTAGATGTAGAAGGATTGCGCGACGCGAGTAAAAGTGAAATTTGAATAAGTCACGTTTGCCCTCCCGCAGTGCCCTATCACTGCGTATTATTTAAGTTTAAGATACGAGTCCAATTTCAACTTTTCGTGACTTCCCAAGCAATACATGCAGAAATGTAAAATTTATTTTAGTCTTACCTTGATTGACGGACCAGATTTGAATATCCTCATATCGAGTGTAGCTGCTCTCGGGGGCTTCCGCGCAGAGGTCTGCAATATGCGGGGAGATAATCCCCGCCAGTGTCAGATCAACCGCATAGTCCATGGTGAAGTTCTCACGTCCTCGATCTTCTTCGGGGATGCGTACTGTTGTGGGGTTCTTCTGACGCAGCTTGGACATGGCGTCCGATGAAATGAATGCTTCCTTCGGGAAGTGAAAGATGAAGCACATCACCTGGTACTGGCTTTGACCACGTTCTTCTTCGCCGAGTATCAGTGCTTTTAGAATTTGCACTTCCTGTAAATAAAAATAAAAAATTAGAGAATTTAGGGCATAAGGTGAGATAAGAGAGATAAGAATGTTTGTCAAAGTTAGATTGGGGATGGGAGTTGCATGTGCTTTGATTAGTTTCATCCGGCTGACTCAACCGCATGACCTGGTTGCAGCGCGCTGCCAATCGGAAACGCATTAGAATTGTTAATTACCCATTTGGAAGATGAGATCCGCGCTTACAGTCTGCTTCTGAGACAGTTCCCAGTGTTCCCAACGATCATTATACCAGGTCCGGACCTTGGTACTAACAATAGTTCAAATTTAATAACAAAATTTATCCTCTAAAATAAGAATACAGCAGTTTTCTAATAAAATTTTGTTGAATTTTGTTTTGAGGTACAAAATCTGTTAAGCCGGTTCTAGAATTCCCAAACTCCCAATTCTAGTTAACAGTAACTACAGTTGTTGCATTTGATTTCCTCATAAAGTAGTCTTCTTTCTTAAGACATAATAATAGCTAATCATTAGCTAGTTGCTTACTTGTAGCCATGTAATTTCTGGACTTGATTAGCTCCCGATTCCTGAGCTTGTAAACTGCTAATCCCGGGCCCGATTCAATTAGTCCGCATGAACAAGGCAAGTGATATTGAATACTAATTGTTCCGTCACGGTCCAGATTCGAACGCGGGTGTAAATTCCTCTTCCCACTTCTCCTCCCCTTCCTTTCCTGCTCGTCCAACTGGTTTTATCTCTACAGCCGAGGCTGCGTCAATTATTATTGTAATCAGATGGTAATCCGCGAGTCTTACTTTAGCGGATTAGCTCCTTAAAAGGATTAACTGAATATTCAGCATGACACCCATTGACCCAGCGGTAGCGGCAAACGGGGTGAGGGTGGTTCGCCAGTTGGCAGCCGGGTAGTGCTTTCATTGTTACAAGTGTACGTCGACGGTGTAATGCACTCCCTCGACGAGCGGCGATGAGCGAAAAGGCGCATACAAATTGCCGACTTCGGAGAGTTCTAAATGCAAATGCTCTGCGCCAACCCCCCACGCGCGTACAGCAACCCTTTTTGCTACATTTGGACGCTCCACGCCTTTGGTCGTTTTGTTAATTGTTATTTGAGTTTGTACAAAAACAAAACTCGGAGATAGCGCGCGTATGAAAATGAAATTTCTTCCGTTTACAGCAAACTTAACATAAAATCATCCCCTGGATGCTTCCCACGCTCGTAGTGCATGTGCGCTTAAACTCTCCGGCGTAGAGCGTGTTATCTAGAAAAGTAACGATTATGGACTTCATTTTTCACTAAATGCTTTAAGTGAATTTTGATAAAGAGACCGGAATGAATGTGCAAGCGGGTGATAAGGGGCGAAACGTGCTCAGATTAGTAGACCAGTCGAGCAAATAAAAGATCACGAAGAATACTTAGAAGCGCGAGATGAATGCAAGGCAGGACTTTGAGATCTCACGCTTTCAATGCAAAAAGAACAAGAAATAGAGATGATAAATTGTTCCATGAGTGTATAACTCGAATTGGGATTCAGAACAATGAAAATCAGAGAAGAATAAACTTAAAATTCAAAAATAAACATGAATAAATTTAGTTACACTCGAACATAAGTCAATATAACCGTAATAAGTCACATTGCATCTTAATTCTATTTGAAAATGCTTTCAAATAAATAGGATTAAACATTGCGTGCTTGGCGTAACGTTGACAGGAAACCCGATTATCGCTAACAGGTAAATTTATCAGCGAGCTGGGATCAGCGGGTGGAAATTAAATATTTTCGTGTTCGTGCGCTTTTTAAAAGCCGGCCGCGTCGTGACGGCACGTTCGGGCCGAGTACGTGTAGAAAAAATAGTTAAACAGCCCTCAAGCGAGTGGCCACTCCAACGCTATCCAATTTTCCTGCGGCTAGACTTAAGTATCCGACATGTATCTAAGGCTGGCAGGTCTTCAAGGGGTGAGCAAAATGCTCGCGTGTGGAAATAAAAACATACGTTGCACAAGCACGACTATCGTGTAATTCCAATTTTATCTAGAAGCTATTTATTATACATTTATACAAAGGGTGCGAATTAGGGGTAGTTCTAAGAAATTAAATGGAAAGTGCTAAAAAATAATCAGATACGCATAGTAATCACGTTTCTTTTTATTTTACATTTTTAAATTGTGGAAATAAATAAAATTCTATAAAAAATAATCGTAGATTGTAATATTTCATGCTTACGTGCACTCTGCACTAAAATATGTTGAGTTTTGTTTTCGTTGCATTCCGCTGGAGGCCAAGGGGTGCAATTCACCCCTTAGACGTAATAAAAGTAGGTTGTGTGCGCCGGTGTGAGGGTTGTTGGTCTGGTCATGATGAATTTTACACAAACAAAACGATAAAATGCGCTCGTCTGTGCGCGCGCTCGCAATTTACTTCAAATTGTGTTCGCAACCCTTACGAACACAACGCGGTGGAAATGGAAAAAACAAGCAGCGGAACAAAAACGCATCCGCAGAGTTTAATTAATTTAAAAAGATGCACGCGGCTAGTGTCGGCGCGCAATTAGCATTCGCGAATTATCGAGCCGTTACCTGCGGGGGTGTTTAATGCCCCTATCGTTATCCGCTAACAAGCACTTAATGCGAATGCGATTCGCAGCAGGGAAGGTAAAATGGTAAAAAGAGCGCGCACTGTTTGAAAAAAAAGCGCCAGCCCACGGCTACGGTTACGACGAACAGCAGGTGAAAAATAGAATGGTGAATGGGGAATGAGGAAATGCGAAAACAAGGAAGGAATTTAAAGCGATTAAATATACATCGAATTACACGATAAAACCATTAAAACGAAACGCGATGCTTAACGGCACAGCCTCTTGAATTTGGATGCGAATACGCACAGGCTTTCAACAAAAAAACAGACACATCCGGTTTTCCGGTTTGAAAAATCATAAATTTAAACTTTCCAAACCAAATTTATATAAATACTGACCTACAAACACAAATCTAGTTAGATGTTCAAAACCGAAGCAATAAAATCATTAAAATCGTTCTTTCCGGTTTCCGTGAAATCAGATAACCTCCAACGCCTGCATTGCAGTCATGCTGCAATAAAATCGAAGCCGATGAAGTTCGACCGGTATTGTTTGCTTATCCAGCTAGTAGCCCCGTCTGCCAATTGGGCATTAACCATATGATAAAGTCCATTATTCTTTTTTAATGGGCCGGAAGTGAAACGCACGGCACCATCATGCTGGCAAATGCGGGACGCGCGAGTTTTATGTGCGAAACTTTTGATTGTGCGCAATGAAAAACATGAACAAGTCACCAGTGCCTATATGCGCGGGCATTCAAAGTCATCGAAGCCGGAAAACTGGCATCCGGTGAAAAAAACACAACCCCCCGAGTGTTATGAGGTGAGAGTGTAGCTTTTACGCGAGTAAAGTTTAAATGCACAGAGAAAAAAATCAACAGGTCATCATTTTTTAATTAAAAGTTAAAATGTGCTCCTCCCACTTTGTGGGCGGAGCTAATTTATAATCCCAGCAGGAAACACATAACATTTTAATATTATTTTAAATTTTAGATATGAATAATAAATGAATAGAGTGTAAACATTTCATATTTCCGTCAAAAATAAATATTTTATGCCTTTCATTAATTTCACCCCTTCATAAAATAATTCAAACAAAATACATAAAATTGTAAACTACACGTAATATTAGTAGATTTTAATTATGCAAACAATTGCATGAATAAAAATATGTAAAAAAAACCAGCGCCAGCAAACGTGTTTCACTAAAGCATAAATTTAAATTTTTAAAATACAACGCACTGTTCCATGAAAACAATGTTTTTCACTCAAAAACGTATGCAATCACGAAGGGCTGGGGCTGCGGCCTAAAAAATTTATCGAACATTTTATTTTCGCATAAAAATTCACGCGACACGAATGCAAATATGTTTTAAATTAAACAAAAAAAAAACATGAAATACTCAACACTGGTCACAATCAACCCTTATGACCCCCTTACTCACCCCCTAAACACAACCCGTAATAGAAGGTGGAATACATTTTGATATTTCGATATAACAAATGTCAAAATCCGGAAATGTGCCACATTGCAACATCGGTTCCACCCGGGGCAGGGGATGTTTTTCCTGAGGGGATGTATTTTTATTAGCGCAACTTGATAAACACCCGAATTGTGCGCGGTTGTGGATTGCGGATGGTGCCGCGTGAACGAATCTCACGCGCAAAATCAGCAATTAAATCCCGGCTAATTACACACGCCGCCATCGACGAGGGGTTGGTGGAGCGCATTAAAACGCACGTCCATTTGTTTATATTTCCATTCCTCATTCGTGCGCTTGCTCCCTCGATAAAACTGTGCGCCGAGCATTTGAATATTTGAGTGTTGGAGTATTAACGCTGCATCAACAAGGGGGTTGACCATTAAACTCGGCGAGGGTGGCAAATCTGTTAGAGTTAGGGTTGTTTTTCGGTCATTTGCCATCACATCACACCGGCCACATTGTTATTATTTCCCAAGAGATTACGAAATTGTTAAGGGAGATGAAAATAAAACAAAAATAAATAAATTTATTTTAAATTATTAAAATATTTAACTTAAAATTAATATTTATTTATTATTTTGAATTATTTTCATAATTATACTCATTTATGCTCCGCCTAGGTTACGCCCACTGGAGGTGAGTAAGAGGCGGAGCTTAGAATCGAGGAAATCACTTAAAAAGCGCTAAAACTTGAACTTTTAAAACATTTAAAATGCGCAAAACTTTTCTTAGTTGTTCCACGTGTAATCCCATGTTTCTGACGGCCGGAGACAGAATTTAATTATTTAAAACGAGCGAATGCGAACACATCGAAAATTGAAAACGAAGCTGCGTTCCGTATCAATCGCGCATGGGAATTTCCCTAGAGATGCGCCGATGTAAAGCGATAGCTTCCCGACCCATAACATAACGGGCCCGGAGAAAATTAGGAAAGTTCGAACAATCTCCGGGTTCGTCTCAGCCCCGACCGCCCACCGACGCGGGCTGCCAACGAGTCGTCGGAACAAATCTGCCACTTTCGGGTTCAACGATTCCGATATCAGAGAGCAACTATTTCGATCTCGCAAAAAACCTTTTACTCGTAGATGTCATCAAACGTAGCAAAATATTAAGAAAAAATTGTAAAAAAAAGTATTTTTTTAAATTCACACAAAAATAATACGAAAAGATCAAGATCTCATATCAAGGTGATATGAGGGGTTGATAGGGTGAAACGTACGAATGTCAAATGAAAAGGTCGATCGAAGGGCGCGTTGGTAGTGGTTGCCGTGCGTGATCGCGTGTAAAGAGAAGCAGATTACATGGCGGAGCTTTTTATTTTGGCCGGAAATTGCTACCCAATACCGGGGTCGTCGGCGACATTTCACCCCCGCTGATAAGAGGCGCCCGTTTGCGCACCGCGCGTATATCTTACTGTCGCCCGAACACAATGCACATAATATGGGCCACAAAAAAATTCACACAAAAAACCACCTCAAACAAAAAATTGTAGATTATGGAAAATTTGAAAAATCTCTATCAGATGAAAACTTAAAAAAATTTAATTCAATGGGGTAAAAGGTCTAAAACTGCGACTGAAAGTGCTAAAAAGTGACATTTTACAATTTTTGCCCATTTTATTCAAACGCGAATATCTCGTAAACTAAAAGAGATAAATAAGATCTGATCGCAGCGTCTTAATCTACAGACTATTCTCTTTAAGATGAGATAGTTAAAACAGAAATCTGAGAGATAAATTTTCATTCTTAAGAAAAAATTGCCAAGGGGGGGGTGCTTGATACTTTTTTTCGACGATTTTCATAAATTAATATCTCTTAAACTAAAAGCGATTGTAACCAACGAATCACTGATTATGAAAGATTGGAACATTCTCTATCAGATAAAAATATAAAATAATTATATTTCCTACAGTAAAAGGTCGAAAATCGCGACTGAAAGTGCTAAAAAGTGACATTTCTCAATTTTTGCCCATTTTATTCAAACGAGAATATCTCGTAAACTAAAAGAGATATTTAAGATCTGATCGCAGCGTCTTAATCTACGGGCTATTTTCTATCAGATAGGAGAGTTAAAAGAGAAATCTGAGAGATGAAATTTTCATTCTTAAGAAAAAATTGCCAAGGGGGGGTGCTTGATACTTTTTTTCGACGATTTTCAAAAATTAATATCTCTTAAACTAAAAGTGATTGCAACCAACGAATTGCTGATTATGAAAGATTGGAAAATTCTCTATCAGATAAAACTATGAAGTAATTATATTTCCTACAGTAAAAGGTCGAAAAACGCGACTAAAAGTGCTAAAAAGTGACATTTTACAATTTTTGCCCATTTTATTCAAACGCGAATATCTCGTAAACTAAAAGAGATATATTAGATCTGATCGCAGCGTCTTAATCTACAGACTATTCTCGATAAGATGAGATAGTTAAAAGAGAAATCTGAGAGATGAAATTTTCATTCTTAAGAAAAAATTGCCAAGGGGGGGGTGCTAGATACTTTTTTTCGACGATTTTTGATAATTAATATCTCTTAAACTAAAAGCGATAGCAACCAACGAATTGCTGATTATGAAAGATTGGAAAATTCTCTATCAGATAAAACTATAAAATAATTATATTTCCTACAGTAAAAGGTCGAAAAACGCGACTAAAAGTGCTAAAAAGTGACATTTTTCCATTTATGATAATTTATTTTAATTGCGAATATCTCGTGTTCATACGGTGCCCTGAACACGAGTCTCTACCGCTAGCCTCGTAAGGTGCCCTGAATGGAGTGACTTCTATCGCTAGCCTCGTAAGACGCCCTAAATCGAGTCACTTTTACCGCTACCCCCGTACGGTGCCCTGAACACGAGTCACTTCTACCGCTACCCTCGTACGGTGCCCTGAACACGAGTCACTTCTACCGCTACCCTCATGCGGTGCTGTAAACACGAGTCACTTTTACCGTGACTCAATAAACAATAAACTAAAAACTTTTAAACTAAAAGCGATAGCGACCAACGGATTGAAAGTTATATTCACAATTTCAAAATTTATTCAAATTAATTATTCGCGTGAAACTGAACGCAATTAATGCGGCTATTGATGATTTATGACCTACCCCATTTGGAGGAATTATAACTCCACCTGTCATTAAGTAAACATAACATGCGCTCCGATCGGCGCCCGTAATTTATTATCGATTGCGTTTTGTTATTCATATTCCGACGGACGAGTAATTACATAATTACCTGCGCACGACGCGCGCATTAATATTTGCAACATATCGCTTTCGGTAATTAAGCTCTGGAAGCATATCGGTGTCGCAATAATTCGGCATTAATCTCCGGCGGTAATTTTTCGATCGTTAGTCTGGCAAGGAACCCGATAGCTAATGGCTGTTAATGGCTAATGGCCAATGGGGTGGAAGGCAGGGAATGTTGTCTGGCTTTCCAAATTTCTCTTTTTTTGAGCGGTAAATCGCCGCGCGAGCTTAATGTGGGCGAAATTTCGTTTTGGAACGTATATAAGTTGGGGTGGATTGCTGGTGGAAATTAGTTACGATTTGTTACTGCCTACGACAAGTACAATTGCAAAGTGTAGTACTAACTATTGTCCAAATAGTTATCTTAAAATGGCGGATATTCATTCACTGAAGAAATTTCTTGGCGTTATTTTGGTAAGTAAACGTTTTTTTCTAAAGTTTTGTAAAAATTTGTTCTAAGTTTTGAAAAAATCAGCAAAAATTGATTTTTCTTCCTTTTTAAGGCTGTTATCATCTCTCTTCACATAACCTCAACATCAGCGGCTCGAATGGACATTGCCAACATGGACTACGATCAAATGCTCTCCCTCCTAGCCGAACAAGAATCCGAATCACCACAACCATCAGAATCAGATGAGATTCCATACGAATCAAACAACGTTCCGCAATATTACACCGCCGAAAAACATTTCAATATCCAATCATCACCCCCCAAACCCCCAGCACAATCAAATGGCAAACGTGTGTCGTCGAATGTCGACTTTACGTTTACGAAACCTTCGGCCAGTTCAATCATCGCCCCGCACGTGGAGATTTTACATATTGTCGAATCGTTCCTGAGGCTCAAAGGCGAGATGGCCACCCGCATTCACGCGCTCATCAACGACAACTTCGACCTCTTCCAGAGCATCTACAACGTGATCGTTGCCAAAGCGTCAAAGCTGCACGGTTTCACCCTGATGGGTATCAGTGTGATTAGGAAGATCCTTGAGTTCGCCGTGCAGATGATCGGCACGTGGGAGGTGAACGCGCCGAGTGTATCAATTGGGGTTAATAAAGTGTTTAGTGCACTGGGGTAAATTAAAAACCGAGAGGTGAAATTTATAATTGATAAGCAGTGATTATACTAATATAATTTATTTAAATTTATAATAAAACTCGATAAAACTTTATCTATGTGAATGTTTTTTTTGCAAAATTTTTACAGCAAAGATAAAATTTTGAAGAAAAAATTTAAATGAGGAAAATAATTAGTTAGCTAGTTAAATATATATAATTTAATAGTTACAATTAAATGATTAAACTATTGCAATACTAATCAATAGCTTCATATCCATTTCAGTGCATAATTCAACAATATTCCACATTAATTATGCAACTGCGTATACATAATTTTGTAATTTCGTGCAATGAGTATTTTCCACCCCTTCCCTTTGCAATTCAAACATTTTATTAGCATATTAGGTTATTAGTTTTGAATCATTTCGAAATGCGGCATGAAACCCACTAGAATTATATTAATTTCGATTTAATATGAATTTTCTCCCTCACAACAACGCCAAATTGCTTCGAAAGTAGAAATTGACTAAAATAGTTCACAAATAGGTTACTGGAGTAAAAGTTTCGGTCGCGTGCTAATATCCAATGATTTTGGTTGTCATTCGCACTGATTGCGTTTATACGACTGGAAGAGGGGTGAATTTAATTTAGTTTCGTTTTAATCGGATCAAGAACAAGTTAAGAACGCATTTAAAAATAAATTTAACTTTATAGTGCAGATAAAAAGTTTTTATTAGACCAATTGTTTAAAAAATAAATGTTAAAACTAATTATACCTGAATTTTTGTCAGAAAGCAAAAAATGTGATAAAAATCAACTTAATAAAATTCCTCAGCTGATTTAAATAATAAAAAAAAATCAAAAAAAAATTTTCTAACTCAAGAAACATTTTTCCGCGACTCCTACGAATGAAATAATTTATGAATCAAATGTGTAAGGTGTAATGATGCGTGTGTAAAATATGAAAACCCGAGAAATGAATAAAATAAAGATAAAAGCAATGAATATACGCAGGAAATATAATGAAGGCAAGTATAAAAGTAGACACGAGCACATAAAAGTAACAAAGATAAGAAGAACGGTAAGAAAAGAAAGGTGATTCAATTCGGAAGAGTTGCGGTGCTACATAAATCTACGCGTAACAGCAGAATGAACCCCACACGCACATTTTTAAGGTTTAGGTATACTGTTCAAGGCACAGGTCTAAGCTTAGCTAACATTTTCTTTTCTGCTTTACTTAATAAAGTAAATGTAAGACCCCCGCGTTTAATACCGTTATTTATACCGTATCATATTGATGCACTTTGTTTTTATTTGTATTACGCAACGACGCGCAATGATGAATTGCCCTTTGTGTATTTTATCTGCAACCCGCGTCAGCGGGGGGTTGGACTGCAATCGGTTTCCAACCGTTTCGCAAACGGATTTGTAAATAAATAATCCAATCGTCTTGCTGGTGTCATGAATGATTTATTAAAGTAATGTTCTTTACGGTATATTGCGAAAAATATTGAAAATTTAAAAAAAGAAAAATGTGTTTGAATAGCAAGAAATTAAATAATAACACAAAAGAAGTTTTGTACAAGCTCCTCCCCGTGACTAAAACCAGTGACTAATGTACTTTAGTCACGGTCGTATATAAAGTACCACTTTTTGTATCACAGAACCGTGAAAAAATTGACGCTTTAAAAGTGAAAGTAGAAAAAATATTTTCAAGCAGTATTGCGTAAAAGTCCAATTTTTGCACCTTCATATGACCCTTTAAACTAATCCTGTTTTAATTGCACTTGTGTACTTTTTCTTTGTTGTATTTGTTTGTTAATTAAACATGTTGGGGTATAACCCGCCTGCCAGGTGTCCTTCGACTTTAATTTTCTTTAATGTCGACCGCCCTCGGAATCGGGCAATTAGTGCACGACGGCGCTGCGTGCGCGGCATTATTGAATGGCCGCCTCTTTTATTAAAAGTATTAAAACGCTTAATTGCACGCGGGCGGAGGCCGCGGGTTTGTTGTGCACAGCAAAAAGCCCTCCATGCTTTCATTTCATTCCGCGCCGGAATGGAAGATTGAGAAAATTTCCACTTTACGAATAGCACTAGGCGCAGCGCTAGGTGCTGCTACATGCACCTATACAAGTTAAGGAAATGAAAATTAGCCACGACCCTCAAGCGCTCAACACTCGACGATCCGGCATGATTACGCAATGAATGCTATTAGTTCCATTAGTGACTGAATAAGGGGTGTAGCGGGCGAACAACATGCAGGCAGTGAAATAAAAAAAATCAGAATTACAATATTTGTAAATTCGATCAGAGCGAAATTAGAAATCTGCCGAATATTATTTTTATGTTGTGATGGTATAATAGCAAAAATGATGATCAACTAAATTGGATTTTGTATCGGTGATGATAATAAAAGTAAATAACAGGATATAAAACGAAATGAAACCAACAAAAACGTGATAATATCAATGACAATATTTCAACACATTTATGCTACATTAACTTTTATCCACGACTTCACTCGAATAGATTTTAATAAAATGTAGTATTACTAATTACTTTCTTGCTGCTTATGCTAAAATATCAAGAAAATATTTTAAAAAATCATGTGTGCAGTTCACACGCGGTAGAAGTGAAACCTTCAGAACACTGCACTGCGAGAGAATCAGACAAAAATAGTATGATGATAATTTTTATAATAAATTATTTCACCTAATGTAAAATTGTTAGTTATATTCAAGACTTAGGAATTGAGGAATATTTGTTTAAATTTACGATGCCAATATAAACTGCAAGATGTGGTTTTATTCCAAGAAATAAAGATTCGATATCTGCAGGTAAACAAACTTATCTCTTGTGCGAATTCGCGAGATCCACACGGACAAGGTGGGCACTCACTACCACCGACAAGCAATATTTAACGCGAAAACGTGCATCCTAGTGCCATCTATCCGACTATCTAGTAACAGCAGGTTAAAACTCAAAACACATTTTATCAAATATGCAACAAAGTTGATATTGCAGGAAAATGCCAATCATAAGCAATTTAATAATGTTTAGTTAAAAGTTACTTACACCAGCCCGTTCGGTCATCCAAATTATGAATCAGCATGGACACAATACACTTACGCGCAAATAATAAATAACTTCACTAAAGTCACTAAAGTCAAGTTACAATTAAATAGTCGATCAATGATCGAATATAATACGAATTGGAAAGTAGAAGTCCGGATAAACAATACGAGTCGCACAAAACACGTCTGGATCAACCAGAAACCGGCACGAAACTGGCCGCAAACTGCATAAGCAACCACGAGGAAGTTTATGATAAGACAGCAAGAGGTGATATCACGCGACCTTATGTGCGAATTGCATTAGTCACTTTACCTGGGATCAAAACTAAACTAAGATGCAGCAACATGCGGCGTGAGGTGCTGACAACGACGACATACGGCAATGTGATAAGAAAGTGTATATTGTGTTCAAACAAACATGATTTTTGTGTCGAATTCTCACGCTTGCTGATATATAGAAATAAACAAAACAAGTTTATTTTACAATTTTTAGTCCATACTATTGCCATCTATAAATTCGATTTGCGTAATTCTGGTTTCTTATGCTGACAGATTGCCAGATTTTACATCAAATATTTAAGTGTTATTTAATTTGAACATGCATCGTTTCTCGTTTCTCGTTTTTATAATAAACTATTAAAAGTAATATAAAATTGTTAGTTATATTCATGAAAGAATTGAAGAATATTTGCGATGCTAATATAATAAACAGCAACGGTGTGTTTTGATTCCACGAAATAAAGATTCGATACCTGCAGGTAAACAAACTTATCTTTTACGCGAAATCGCGTGATCCACACGGACGCAGTGTGCACTCACTACCACCAACAAGAAATATTTAACGCGAAAACATGCATCGTAGTGTCATCTATCCGACTATCTAATAACGGCAGGTTTAAATTCAAAACACATTTTATCAAATATGCAACAAAGTTGATATTGCATGAAAATACCAATTATAAGCAATTTATTAATGCCTATCAAATCCCAATATTGATTTAATTTATACTCTATGATACAATATTCGATTCTAAAGAAGTTTTCACTTCAAAATTAAATAATTTTTATCTTCCATTAACTTTTCGCTTATTTTTTTTTATTAAATTGAGATTAAATAATTCTTAATGCAATATAAAATCTAATTTTATATTTGATTGAATTTTGTTCCCATCCCTCATCGTGTCTTCATCACTTTCTCTTTGCCGTTTTATTCGCTTGTTCAAGTTTCCTATTAAATTTCGGTATTATTGCATTGCTTTATTATTATTCACTTACGCGTATTTTCTCCGGCTATAATAATCTTCGCCAGCTGCAGACGCTGAATTGAGACCGATGGAATTTCTTGATTAAATTCCCCCGATGCTATTTGTACAACTCCAGAGAGCAAGAAAACAAGAAAGTGAATGGCGCCGATTATGAACTCGCATTTTTTCATCAAAATGTTTTTATTTTACATGTTCCTTAACTTTTAGTCCTTGACCTTAGTTATTACCAAAATCACAAAGTTACGAGTATAAACTTTTCGGGCCCGTGAACACACAAAACAAGCAAATAATGATGACAAACGATAATATAGCGTGCAAATTTTCACAAACCATCAAAATATGTTTCGGAAAATATAATTTGAAAAACGACGTGAATATCATACGACATTTTATACTAATGATCAAAAATGGGTTTTATTTTTTCATCGTACATAATGAACCACAATTTGCATCACAATCAAACAAAAATAAGCACGCGTTACCGAAATAATATAGTGCAATAAAAGCCACACTAAAATCGTGGGCGTTGTGATATTGTGATTGTGATGTTGATGAATTACGTTTATCCATCTTTCTCGTATTGTGGAAGGCCTACAGTGTCGACGCAATCAACCGAAAATTAATGAGTTTTCACAATCACAATCACCGCTTGCGTCATTCACAACTTCAACATTATTTTATAATCAAATTTTCATTGTTGGAGAATAAATTATCTACGTTAATATTAAATGAATTGACGTTTCTTAGGTTCACAAAGTATTAATCTTAAAAAAAGTATGGAATTTGGTGGAATGATTTAGTGTAGTGATTAAATTACTTTAGTCACGGGATGGAGCTTGCGCCTGCGCATTTGTCTACGGTGCATATAATTTAAAATTAAAATTGGAAATCTTATAAGCCGAGTCAGCACAAAAATATGATTTTTTATCATTAAGTAAACTTCACATTTTTTGTCGCAAGTAATGAGGAAGGAATCAACCCTAATCTGACCAATAAATCACATGTATGTACAAAAAGTAATAAACCTAATGTTTATTATCGGTTGTAAAGTTGAGGTGATGGTTATCTAATGACCAATGACCAAGTATTTCTCATTGTCATTTCAAAATCGATATCAGCACATTACAATTCGAGCATATTTTCAACTGAGCCGGAAACTACTTGTAATAAACAAAATTCCTCACCGGAAATATCTGATTAATATTAGGTATTATTAAATTGCGGTTTCAGACCAACAAATTATCGACCACTACCTACTTTGACCATTCGTAGCAAATGAATATTAATGTATATGCTTCGTAATATATTGTGTTTTGGTGTTTTCGGGTTTCTAGCTGTGAATAGAAATAATTTGTGGATTTTCCGCCCGAAGCAATTCCTGTGTCGGAAGGGATAGGACTTGTTGCTTTATTGAAGAATTTATTTTACGACGAGTGGACGCCCTACCATCGCGCAGGCAGAGTATAAAGGAAAAGCGTGTAAAACGGAAGACCAGGAAGTCCACGAAGACCGGGCGCTGCAGTTCCGGGAAGCTATAAGGAAGCATGCAGCGCATGAAGGTGTAGTTAAAAAAATATCGCGCTATAAAAATAAAAACACAAGAGTATTATAACTTTTGCGGATATACGACCACAAAATCAAGAGTGTAGTGTCTTACGTCAACATAGACACCATTTTACACTCTCAACGCCATCTATAACACAACGGAAAAAACAAAAGTAGATTTTAAATTCTAACCAAAAAAAAAAATACTAAAAACAATAGTAATAGATTGAATTTGTGTTGTAAAGTTTTGAACCACTTGGCAAAATTGTTATACCCCAAGATAGTTTGCTCGGAAAACCACAGCAGCCATTCAACATCTCCCGAAGCGCGCGTTTTCTTCGCTTCGTTATTATTGCCGCGGAAATATTAGCGAACCGCAGCGGCAGGGTGAGTGATGATTCTCAGTCGCTACGTAAAACACGAACAAGTCGGTTATTAAACGCAAACAAAGTGCTATGCCCCCAGCTCAACCTTTACTATATATCTGTATGTGTAGATGTGTAGGGTGAAGGACGAGAAGGAGAAATAGTTAGGCGGTGTGAAGTTGTGGAGATATTGCTCAAGTGCGTTTGCATAAGTCCTGACTTGACTACGAAGCGTAGAATTCCCGCCCGTTTGCAAACGGTGTAATATTATGAGTAGATAGCAGGTTTTAGGATTTCGAGGAATTCAGGCAAATGTAAGTAAGGCCTATATTTTCATGTCATATCTATTCGGTGGAATTGATATCCTTAGATCTCTCACGTCTTAGAATCCTTCCACATCACATTCACAGAAATGCAGAGAGGAAGGCACAAAGGGAGAAGCTGATTTGATTACTTAAAACATCGTTAATTTTATACCAAGTGTTGCAAACAAGAAACAAGAGACATCCTGTGATGTATAAATATTATCTTTGTAAACCATGATATGTCACCGCATCTACTTCCGGCCAACCTGAGAAAACTGCTTGTTTTCACACAGTTGGCATGTGTAAATGTGTAAAATGTGTAAACATGAAAAGTAACACGATATCTAAATGTTGAATGTGTGAAATGTAAATTCTCCGTGTGAAATCTTAGAGAATCTAGAAATAAAGATGCAGAATTCGTCGCACAAACAAAGAACGCGTTTCAACACACTTTCTTATTATCTCTGAAGTCTTTGTTCGACTTGAGCATTTCACCCCTCGCCTTGTGTGTCGCCTTGAACTAAGTTGATGTTTGTATTTCGGGCGTTTCTTGTGTTTCCCACGGAGCATGATACTTTGCGGTCCTTTAAAGTCTATCCTTCGTTCGCAATTCCAGGCATATAAGGTTACCGCCGTTCGTTTCGTGTTAAATGAAAAGGAAGGGTTTATAGGTAAATATTTGATTAGAAAATGTAAAATGTAAATGTGTACGACAAGGTAAACGGCACGTGGCGTGATAGGTAAACAAAGTAAATATGCTGGTTAAATATGGTTAAGAAAATGCTACAAGACGCGGTGGAGCAGAGCGCCCGCGCTCGGCCATTGTATAAATATTGTAATTTAATGATTACTAGAGATGCGATCACGGCGCATTATTTGCCGGCGCCCGTGTTTGCATTTATTAGGTGGAATATTTGCTCGGAGCGACTTGCTGCGAGGGGGGCGGCTCGCCAGCTTGCCATTCCGGGTGATTACACTTAATGGAATAAAGCGAAACGCAATTTATCTTACCGTGAAAACACGCCCGGCGGAGAAATGCCAATTGATGGTTGGAAAAGTGTAGGTAAGAGCAAGTTACTCACCTGTAACAAGAAAATATTACACATGAATTTATTTTCAA
This sequence comes from Dalotia coriaria, assembly GCF_025399875.1. Lineage (NCBI taxonomy): Eukaryota > Metazoa > Arthropoda > Insecta > Coleoptera > Staphylinidae > Dalotia > Dalotia coriaria. Next base: position 9,948,337 of record NW_027045447.1, read on the forward strand.
CTACTGAAGCAAATGTAAAATTATGCACGAAATTAAAAATATTTATTTGGAAATTTTGGGGAAATTTTGTAATTATTTCATGAAAAAATTGCTAAAAATGCCGTTTAACGCCATCTACATTGAAATTATATAACTATTACTATGTTAAATCTTCATATTATCCCCTAATTCACCCCTAATTTTCCACCCTTCAAGTAATATTTTCGCAATAAAAAGTAGTTTATCTCCTCTTCTCGGTTCCAAACTATTTCTATACCAAAATTTATCAAAATTGCTTCACAGGTTTTAGCGTAAAAGCGGAACAAACAAACAAACTCATATAATATTAGTTAGGATTGCAACCAAATACATTCTAGAAGTATATAAACCCCTGTTTGACGATAAACAAGTTATCCCTGGATTATCGCGTTACGTTGGGAATATATTCCACGTCCGATCACGTACGCATCGACAAAATCCGGCTGCAAGGCGGACACTTAACCAAAACATCCGGATAGTGTCGACCGTGTCGCAGGTTACACACGTTCGGGGGCATGTTCGCGTGTTCGACAGGATGGTCCCGATCATCCGACAAACAAATGTTTCCTATTGAGCGATAGTGTGTGATCGTATGCGGAACATTCGCAGACGACACAATCGTATCATAAAATGTCATGAAATTGCACCGAAGAAAAATAGGGGATGAATGACTTGGAATACAAAAGCGGAAGAAGTCATACTGGGTGTTTTACATCACTAGACTAGCAATATACAAAAATTGTATTTTTTTACCCTGTAAATTCTTTCAACCCTTTTATATTCTCCACCCACAAATGCAAATGTTGTAGTCCTTTTGTTATAACCTCGATTTTCTACCATTCGGATTCAGCCACGCATAGAACTTCGCTTCCGTTTGGGAAAAAGGACATGAAACCAGCTTGTATATTCAGATTTCCAAGTCCAAAACGTATTCGTGCGTCCTTTTCCGCATGGCACGAGTTCACCGTCTTTTAACACAATCTGCTCCAACGCTGACTGCATGTGACAACTTGAGGAATATCCTCCCGGAATGGAACGGCAACTCCAACCGCCTCCGATAGTTGAGAGAGTCTGCTTGTCGGGAACATTCGAACATTCAAGACTAGACCAAACTAGGAATCGAGTAAAGTAAACTAGCAGTGAACATTTACAATGTTGAACGTTCTACTACATGGTCGGAGTAATAAATATACTTGGAATGGTTGATCCACATCCAAATAATCATCTTCTATCTGTTAAAAAATTAAATTAACATCTAGTAGTCTCACTAAACCGCGAAAAATTTCACAAAGTGAAAAATATGAAAAAATGCAAGGAAAATAGTGAAAAATGATTCAGAAGCTAATTTTGCGACTAAATATATTAACAAAAATTCGAAATTTTGGTCCAAAAATCAAGAAAATAATTATTTATTCCTTGTCTTATTAAAATCTGAGCAAAAATAATGTTTCCTTCACATTTTAACCTCTAGTCCCCCCTGAAAATATTTCCAGTCCCCGTCCTTGATGTATTAAGTGTAGATCTTTAGAATCTCCAAGATGCATGTAGATTGAGTGACTATACGAGAGTTACTATGCTAAATCCAGGCAATTCTAACCCGAAGCTCGTTCGCAGTCGATTTCTCCTGTTCGCTGATCGCTGTCTCTAGTCACAGCTCGACGTCTCAACGATTCCGATCCGGCTCGTACGTTAAGCGTCTGAATGCGCTCGAACACGATTTAATCTTGTCATGATAAGACCACTCCAAGGACTCAATTTTCCAGCCGGCAGCGCTGCGCATCGCGCATTTTAAACACGTGTCTTAAACACCGCGCGCGGCTTTAAACACAGCTTATTGGGTTGTGTGTGTGTGTGCGCGGAAAGGAAAAACAAGATGGCGGCGAAGTCTGACGTGACATGAAGCCACATGTGGTGAGCCTCCAGCGACGCATACGTGCGCGCACGAAGAAGAAGAACTACGTGCACATGCGGGTGTTTCCTAATTAATTTATTCGCGAGTTGGCGGCGTAATTTAGAAGCCCCCTGTGTGAGAAACAGGAGGAGGAAAGGGTGACGTATTATATTCGTTCTATTGCGCCGCTTCGGCGTCGTTACCTCATGTATTACGTTTTACTTAGGGTAAAACGGGTAAATTTTGTTTTGAAAATCAAAAAATGTTGCATTTAGCGATTATTACCGCTCATGCTTGCCCGGCGCCTCCACCATTTATTTTCGCGTAATGTTTGAAAGAAATGTATTGAATTTTGAACGAAAACTATCACGACTAGCGCTGTGTACATTGAGTTCGAGTGGAATTGAATGGCGCCGCCGACGCAGTGCGCATAAAACCGAAACTGTAACACTGAAACACTGAAAATTGAAATGGAATAAAACGTCATGGCGAGCCTCGTAAAACTTCACGCGACAAACGTCATAAAATACCACACTACTGTTGGCAAACAGAATGCGCAACAAAAACGAGGTAAACCACAATTCGAGCGAGGATTGTAACAAACTTTGCAACAGAATTGCTCGCCTGTACAAAAATGATAAAAGGTACATATAGTTGGGTTTTAAAATATGATATAAAATGACCCATTCGGGTCAATTTTTCAAATTCATTTGTCACTACAGATGACACTTTATAGTTCTATTACGATTTATTTCTTCTTCCACGAATTCAGAATTTCTCGGTTTCTTAGAGGGTCTAGGCACTGGCTGTTCGCTTATTTTCTCGTATTCCTCTTGGACCTGAGCACACGCGTCCATTTATCATCGCCAGTATGGGAAATGTATTTTTTATGTTTTTCGGCTCGACGCACGTGCATTTGCGTCTCCAACGCGCGTACCCCACGTATCAAAGCACTATATTTTTATTGAATAAGACGTATAGTGAATTTTCGACGTATTTTTCAACTCGAATTACGCTCTTCGCGGCGCATCGCACTTGATGGTCGGCGGATCTTTCCTCTCGACTTGTTTCGACTACAAGTTTTTCCTCTTTTTTTGCGGTTTTGGCTTACGCTTTATTTTTTCGCGTTCGTGTTCGTTCAATTTCTTGACGTGACGTATGTATGCGAATATGCAAACGGCGCATAAATCCGAAAAGTGCTTTTGTGTAAAAGCTCGCATTTATCTTGGAAATGTTGGCGTGCGGGCAGAAAAACTGTTTTTAGAGGAGTAACAACAAGCAATCGAACGCAGATATTTCTGACGCCTGCAATAATTTACTACAGGAAAAAAAAACAAAAAAAATCCACCCAAGGGAAATTTGAATGAATATTTAAATTCTGAATCACAATTTAGTGCCGCATATTAACCCCTGACAGTTATAACAGCGCAACTTAGCGTTGCATTTATGCAAATGTCGACTATTAATCGTAAAATTTGATTATTATTGGTGTCGAAGCGCCTGGCAAACAAACACCGATAAACCTTCCCACCCGCACCATCGTCTTTGGTCTCGACAGCGTGTGCAGTTTGGTGTTTTGGCGCGGCGCGACTTTTGTTTAATCGCGGCCGAGGCGGTCGAATTCCACCCGCAGCCACGCATGCATTTGCATCTCGTTTGCGCTGCGCGTCGAGCGTAAATATGTACAGTTTTGCACGAGCGCGCATAGTTTGCGGGCGCTCGCACGATGGTAATTCGCTAATTGTGAATGTGGAGGACGAAGAAGCAGCGCGCATAGTTCGCGAGAGGCGAGTCGACCTCGCGGGCGCTTTAAACATTGCTCGGGTGTAATTAAACTTTTGTAATAAACCACAGTTATTACGTTAACATTGTTGTTCGGTTGGTGAGCGCAGCGCACCCCGGCGCGGGGGTGGAATGTAGGGTTATTATCACGCGGATGCGTCATTAAATGCATTTTCTCTTATAGACACAACACATCCTAGAGAACTGTGATGATATTAACTGCATTTATCACAAAGTCACGTTGTGTTATGTTATGTTTATCAACTTGAATAAAAACAAGTTTTTATGTTCATGACTTATTTCAGTGGCTTACAAAGTACAAAAGTAAGATTATAAAAATAAAAATTAAAGAAAAAGAAACACAATTTAAATATTTGTATATTAAAAAAGTTTTCTTTAATTTAATTCCGCGAGAAACGCGAAACGTATTCTTCTGTCTGCTAAATTCTTTCAAATCTTCTTTGTCTACTTAGCGTAGAGCTTCTACAACAGAGCTTTTGCACGAGAGGTGCAAAACGTTTTCGTAAAACTTTCGCGAGCAAAATACGCGAAGCTTTAAAGAGTAGGATTTAATATGAAAATAATGCGTCTGAATGCAAAAGAGAAAACGCAAAATATTGTATAACTTATACAATATATGTGTTTAATGCTCTTACCAACAGAAAGCAGAAAACAAAGCGGAAAGCAGAAGCCAGATAGAAGTTGGGAAAAGTTAGCAGTTAAGGGGTTAGACATATTTTAGAAAAATTAAAAAATTAATAAATTTCAGCATAAAACTGATAAAAAATGATTTTTCTAAATTAAGTAGACTTAAAGTAAGTTATCTCAATCAAAGTTTTGATGTTTCATTGTCTAACCATAATTTTAATAAGAAAAAACGTCGATAAAGAAGCACAAAAATTAAAAATATAAAATAAATAATATATCCCTTTAAAAACTTTAAATTTTCACCGTTTTGCGTCACAGAATTTGAAAAAACTTTGCAATTTCATACTTTCAATTATTTCGCTCCGTGAATCTGCGCCATCCACTCGAAAGTGTAAGATTGCTGGAATATTGCGTTTTCTATTGCGCCGCGTGGTGTTTTCCACATTTCGCATGGAAATGCAAGGCGCTAAGGAGTTTAGACGACAAAGCACGTAACAATAGGTCATGAAAACGCGCCCGCACAAAGAAGCCAAAGCTGCGACGGCGCGCGCTGTTTTTATTTTTGAATATATTCTCGAGCCGCGCCCGAGGCGAGAATGGAAAAGCGCGCGCAAAGTGTCGCGCCACTGACGTCGTAATTAATTGTGTAATTAATTAAGATTCGTATCGCGGCCGAGAGTGCACGGCTCTGAAGGGACCGAAAGCTCTTTCTCCTCTGACACCACGCGCACCGGACAAGCAAAGCCAAAACGCAAAGCATGTTTGCTTGCCGAAAGCATAACAAAGTGCAGGTGAATGTGAAATTGAATTTAATTTAATTTAAGTATCAACGTCCGGACAGGATTTTGGGAGTTTTAGGATGAAAATGTTTTGAAAATCTTATTCAAACTAAAAATAAAAATAAAAACGTCTTCTAAATGCTTTAAAACTAAATTTAAAAAAATATTTTTATCAAATTTTCATTTTTCTTACTTTGATCAACTTTAAATAAACAATTTAAAGTAAAATAATATTTTGATCATTTATACTAAGAGTATATTAAATGTCCAATCGATTGAACCCTTGATTAATAAAATCCGTTGAGACGCTGTCGGTAAAGTTTGCATGCCAAACTTTGAATAATTAAATCCACTCGCCGTTTAAAAATAATAATACCCGCTGGCAGTAATGAACGATGAACACTCTGGTCGTGATACCTTCGCCGTGAAAGTAGACCCCTAAATGATTTATCGGGTCCTTTGTAATACGGTTAGCGGTACAATGTGTACATCTCTCGCGGCCATAAATATTACAAAGACGAGCGTCGCGTCTCATCCATATTAATCGGGGCCCAACTAAAAGCGACGCAATCGATCGATTCCGCATGAAAATTTAAACGCACCGGCGGCAGCGGCCGCTAACTTGAAGGGGGTGTGTGCGCGCAAGGAAGGGCATCTCGTTACCTTTTACCTTTTCCTCTTTCGTTTCGAGGTTCCAATAACGTCGATTGCATGTTTCCATTACTTACTTAGTTTTGGCGGATGGAATTTCGAAATTTCAGAGAAAAGAAGGAAAATGTAAGAAATATCATCGGGATTAAAGTGTACACATGGTTAATAATACAGAAAATTAATGAAATAATTAACTAGTAAGTTTCTTAGATGAATAAAAAACTTAAAGGTTCAAAAGTTTCAGAATTCAAATTTTCATTTTCTCAAGTTTCATTTCAAAATCGTTTTTAACCCCCGGTATATAATTAGAGCAGTATTATTCTCTGAGCAAATGAAAAATAATCAATGAGGTTCAATGTTGAGTACACAGGGTCGCGATTACTTATTCATGCAAAGACATAAAGGGTTAATAATGCAATGAATAAATTATGTCTTATTGTACTGATGAATGGCTAAAGACGAACAGGAAGAAGCGCTTACATAGTAATGAGTACTAAACAGTGAAGGTTAAGGGTAAAGAAAGTCCCGAATAATCTTGTATCAAACAAGCAATTAACAAATCGAGTGAAACTATGAAAATACATAAATAATTAATTAAAATCCACAAATTCTGGGCATTCTGGGCACCGTACGAAGGTAGCGGTAAAAGTGACTCGATTCAGGGCACTGTACGAGGCTAGCGGTAGAAGTGACTCGATTCAGGGCACCGTTTGAGGGTAGCGGTAGAAGTGACTCGTGTTCAGGGCACCGTATGAGGGTAGCGGTAGAAGTGACTCCTATTCTGGGCACCGTACGAAGGTAGCGGTAGAAGTGACTCGATTCAGGGCACCGAACAGGCTAGCGGTAAAAGTGACTCGTATTCAGAGCACCGTACGAAGGTAGCTATAATTTAGGTAATAATTTATCAACCGTAATAAAACTGATTCTTTAAAAAAATATTATTTTACTTTTAACTTTTAAGTTGGTTATTAATAATGAAAATTGTAATAAAAAATAAATTAAAATAATATGGTAAAAAATTGAATATAAAATTAATCATCAGGAGACTAATAATTAAAATTATGTGAATTGAAAGCGATTTCAATTAATTTTCCATTATTGCAAAATTAAAAGAAAAATTATAAAAAAATTAATGTTTGCTGGCACTTATTTTTCCAAAATTGATTTTATGCGTAATACAATTTGATGTTAAATTACACACAACCAAACTCAATTTAACACGTGAAATAATCAAATTATTTTCCATGTCAAACACACAAAATTTGTATTCTAAAACATACACCCGTTAAAATTGCCGCCCCGCTTGTTATTAAAACATTAATAAGACGCTCGGATAAAATCCGAGAAAGCCAATTAGGCGGAAAATATGAGCCGCGATTAATTGCAGTATGCCGTGATTAACTCGTCGCTGATAATGAGCCATTTTCTTCGCTCGCATCGCAAACTTCCGTTAATTTACTACGCTCGTCTTGTTTTCCAGGTATACAAACTCACCCCCGCGACTCACACCCACACACACGTACACCTCGTAATTGTTGCTTGGTTTGTTTGCTAAAACGTACGGCAGCGGCGGTATCGCCGTTTATGATGGTACATCTCGTTACATTATTAACGATTTCACGTGCCGAAGGAAGCAGATATGAGTTAGTGAAGCGAAAACAAGACGGTGTAAATGCAGACTCGCAGATCTAATTAAAACTTTGTTTATGTTTGCTGTTCGTTAATATAATCAATATGTGATGAGTTGTTGGTTACAGCGGTACGTGGGAAGTAAAGCTAAATCAAATATTTGCTCAATTTTACAACGATGCAGCTATTATTAACTAGGGTGATTATAAAATATCAAATTATACAAAATAAGTATTTCTATGATGTTGTGTTGTACCGTAGTCCAATGCGCAGGCGCAAGTTCCACCCCGTGACTAAAACCCGTGACTAAAGTACTTTTTGGGTCTCAAAACCGTGAAAAAAACTTGCAAAGTAAAAAAAATTATTTTGCGACTTAATATAGTAAGAAAAAAAATCAGTTATCATTTTATTTCCCATCTGGTTACCTTTTATCTCCAAAATATAAATTAAAAACCGTAAAATAAGCAAAAAATTTGATTTTTTTAAATCTTCGTAAATATTTCAATTTGGTGTTATTTTTCAATAAAAAAAACCTTTGAGAATTTAAAGATAAAAGCAGTTACATTGAAATTGTGCACACACATAACCTCAATAATATAAACGTGCCCATTCATGTTTGAATCTAGCCTGGAATCTATTTGATTTACTTCCGGTCCACATCAGCTGATGCACTGCTATACAGAGTGAAAAATAGAAGTATGTCCAGGCTTAGATCACGAGCATCTTCCACTTTATCGTGAGTTTTCCGGTTTGAGTAAACTCGACTCTGGGCACCGCTCTGCGATCAACAAGAAGCCACCAGCGACGAGTAGTCAAAAGAAAGAGTTCGAAGGAAAAGTGGAGTGCTCGCTGGAGTGCTTTCGACTTTTCGCCTCCACGTTCCATTTCCTTTCTGGACATTCATTTTCTAATTGAATTTATAAGAAGTGGATGCGAGCGAGGAGGAGGAAAAGATGAAAATTGCTCTTAGTCCTTATAGTCCTTAGTCCTTCTGCACTCGCATTGAACATTAAGCGTTGAGCTTTTAACTTGTTTAGTCATTTAATAAAGTCGAGTTTAATTTGTTGATGAATGCGAATGCGTGGGATGCAATTAAATGTTTCGAAACATTAATCGCTAAAATTCACTTTACACAAATTAAGGATTCATTTAAAAAATTCACAAGTGAATTACGCCAAAAGATTAATCACCTAATTTTTAATAATTTAAATTGTTACAAAAGGCTAAAGAAGAGTTTTAGTCACAAGAATAATTAAAAGTAGGTTAATACGCAGGCGTAAGCTCCACCCCGTGACTAAAGTACTTTTTGTGTCTCCAAACCGTGAAAAACTAACGATTTAAAGGTAAAAGTAGAAAAAATATATTATTAGTAATATAAATAAATCCATAAAATATACCAAGTGTTTTAAAACCACATCCCAACCGATAATAAAAAACTTTTCCCATTAAAATTTAATTCCTAATCGAACATAGGGTAAAACCTTAAGGTGGAGCTGGTAAACATCTAAAATATATTAAAATTAATAATTTATGAACACCATAACTAGCTGCAGCATACAGGCGCGCACATTATTGTTATCTTTACGCATGCAGGTTGGCAGGATGGAGGATTCGACGCCGCTAATATTTTATGCCTTTGGGAATATATTAATGCTCGCGATACCGCGCTCGTTCTCCCGCTGCAAGTCAATAACCCTCCGAACAAAGCGTTTGTGTTTGAGGTTATATCATATCGAACCAGACCATCTGCTCTCGCGCGACTAGCGAATCTTGCAAACTTCGCAGTGAAATTCTTTGTTCTTCACATATTTAAACACCGCGCGCGCAATCTTGTTCAAAAGCATATTAACTCAATGGGTTGCTCAAGTATGCCTAGATTGAGTTGAAATTAGGTTATGTTAAACTGGCGTTCAATTTTAGGTTATGTTCCACTTATATAGTTTTATAGCTATCATAACTTTCATCATTAAAGTATAATTCTTTCAAATACGTAAATTTTTAAGGATTTTAAGTAATAATAAAAGAAATAATTACAAAAATGGTTGAAAATAATGAAAATTCCTGGGAAAAATCTTTTTGAACTGTAAATAATTCAAAATTTCATTTTTTCCAAAAAAGCAAAATAAATTCAATGCAATAAAGCACAACATAGCGTAATTTAGCATAGTTTGAGTAAATGCCATAGTTCCAGTTCGGATTCCGGTTCCGGCACCGGTTTCAATTTTCGGTTCGACTGGTTTTAGTTGCTTTTTATTGAAAGTTTGTTAGCGAAATGAGTAGAGTAGCGCGAGCGCATTCCGTCGTCGCATTCATTAAGCCGGGCTCAATGTGTGCGGCAGCGTTGGTATTAAACAGAGGGCTGCAAAATGGACGTGAAAACGGGAACAATGCGCTCGTCGAGGGCGCATGTATCTTTTTCGACGTGGCGCATATTTCCACACGCACGCACATTGATCAGCAGCGATGCGATGACGCCGCCGCCATCGCCAGCTCCAACACTACCAACACCATCATCATCATGGCTCGGATGTAATTGAAATCGCCGCCCTCGCCGCACTTCATTATTGTCCATTGCGGCGCATTATTTCGTAATTGGTTTCCGTTTACGCGCGCGCTCCGCGGAAAACTTCCGGCTGCTTTTCACGTGTTACAATAGTGCAGTGTACGAAATTTTCAACAAAAACGACGCAAAACGTATGCGGAATTAGCACAAACAATAAGATAATTTTACGGTAGTATTACGAGTCTAATTAATATTTTAAAAAATAGAAAATTTTGTTGCGGAAATTTAATATTCACTTTTAATGGATTTCTACGGCCGTTAAAATTATATTTTACAAAAAAAAATGATATCTTATTTAATTCATTACGTCATCTAAACCTTATATTTGATCAATCGGACCTTTACTCTTTGAATTAATTGACATTCAGGCAGAAAGTTCAGCAAATTTCATCATAAATGTCAGATATTTACTTAAATCTGCTCAATTTACTAATGACTGGATGTGTGTGCCTTTTGTAAATTACAGGCCCTTAAATTTTCTGTCTAATTACACCCATTTAGTAATATTTAAGTAAAAAATAAACAAAACCAAAAATAAAAATCAAAAAATTTGGAAAAAAGCAAGAAAACTTTTTTATTGGGTACAGAAATATTTTTTCAAGACCTTAAAATGTGTTGCATGTACTTTATAACGTTGATTATAAATAAATAACTAATATACCATAAAATTTTCCTTTTTATAATACCCCACTCAATATTCTATGACATTAAACACCGACACAAACGCAAACAACTTTTTAAGTACTTTTTAATTCCCCAAAACAAAAAACAACACATAAAAACATTTTAAATATTAATTCAAATTGTTATTAATAATGTAAACCGAGCACAGCTGGTGCTTGGGGAATGTTTAATATCGGAGAATAATTTGTGTTTGCGTTTAATATTCAACTCGTGTGTTCGAAGCGTTGTCACTCGGACGGAAAGTGTCGAAATACTCGTAAGTTTGCGCCGTTTGGCGAGTTGACGACCGCCGCCTCTACCACCGTCGCCTACGTCTCAAACTATTAATATTCAACGGCCACTAATTTGCTTCGCACTCGTAGCTCACGCTCGCGCACGCCGGGAGATTAACCCGCTCGGGAAAGTTTGGAATTAACGCGCCCTCCAAACCATGGGGCCGCTGGTGGCGGCGGACACCTTCTTTAACGGCCGCCTCACCGCAAGTCCTTTTCTTCGTCGCGTGTGTCCCCCTGCATAATTCATTGGTCGGCGCGGCAAGTGGATTTTCGCGCCCGGCCCGTCTTCCGCACAAATTATTCTTGCCCGGAACTTCCGCTCGGACTTACGCAAACTAAATTACGTCCCGGACGAAGTTAGTCCCGCCGATTAACGCTAAAAGCATTCGGGAATATCGCACCTTGCAAGTGCTACAACTTATTACACAAAAATAAAACGAAGATATTTTTGCTGCGCATGCGCAGCTCAATAAAACAAGTTTTACTATTTTATTTTACCGGGTCAAGGATAAAAATTTATCAGACGTTGAAAATTAGTGACCTACCTCACGTGCAGCGCGTTAAAAAAGGGTCGTTAACGAAGTGCATGTTGCACATGTTGCGAAAGAGTGAAAAAGTGGGCCACCTTGACCCAAAACTGCACTCGTGGTATATTTTTAGACGATTGATTTTTCTCTGACCTGCATATATAATAACATAACACTTTTTTTGTTAACAAAAAATTTAATTAACTTTCTGCGTTGAAATATTCACCCAGTGCGCGAAATATAACGCCACAACTTTATCGCACAATTTGATTTAATATCGCGTGTATTATATGCGCCGGCGTGCGCACAATAGAAAGTTTAAAAACGCGTCGTTTTCGGAAAAATCTCGCACGTGAAAAGATGGAAAACTCCATAACTTTGTTAATAAATCTAACTTTCATAATGCTATAAGGATTCCGACGTTGGGTCGTTCGGTTCAGCGAGAATGATCGAGTTACGCGTGTGTGCCAAAGCGCACCTCACACCACCACCCCTAAGTTACGAAGGTAGTATAGGATGTGCGCATGAAATACGATTTCGTTTTACTTACTAAGCATTACATTCTTCGAGGCACCAGGCGCGGATGTTGATAAGAAGTATAATGTATTACGCAAAGTTCGCTGGAATTAAATTTTTATCATCGTATATACCTCAATGATTTTGGAATAGATTTTATGTGTCATAGAAGAATTGTAGTTATGTGATGTTTTAAGTATTGTTTATTTAATGTCTCAATTTAAGTTGTGAATGTGTTGTTTTTGGTATTTTCGCTCTGCAGCGCTCAGATTTGCTCTCGCTTTCCGGTTGATTAATTTCGGCCCTTAGTTGGCTCGCCTGGCACGGTTCCATTCGCCGCGCTGCTCCGTAAAATTGTTGATGGCAAAAAGCTAACCGACAATTTAGCACTGTCGAGCGGGGCGCCGCTCCGTCTGCGCCGTCGGCGCTAATATAGTGGCGGCGGGACGTGAGGTTAATTGATTTTCTGCAACGATAAACATCCAGCCGCCGCCGAACGGATTTCAATTAATATCGCACACCTTCGGGAGAGAACTTGCACGCAACCGGCTAAAATGTCAAGATTGTGGCGCAAATTGGCAATCATCTAACAATATTTTTAGAAATTTCAAAAATTCATCAAAAAATACATTAAACTCAAAAATATAACCCAAAAACATTAAAACTCTACGTGAAAAGAATAAAAATTCACAAATTTCTGAATTTTTTGCTTTTTTTTGTTGATGAAAGGTCAAAAAATTTAAAAACAAAAATAGAATTCGCTGTAATAGAGTTATTTAGACAAGTTGAAAGTTGAAAGTTTTTATCATCGAACATAGTGACAATTACGCTAATCCAAAGTGATTTCCGGAAGCGACGCGAACGACTGTGGACTGCGGATGAACTCGAAAAAGCTCGCAAAAGAGCAAATCTCCGGATATCGACTTTCTGCTCCCTCAGAGCGTCTTCTCAATTAAATGCGCTCGAACAAAAAGCCCGAAAACATTATCCTTCCTCGAGAGAAGTTTCCGCCGGGCTGAAATAATCCACATCACGACATTTCTTCGTCGCAACTGTTGACATCATTAATAGTTTACAATGTGACCTGATTGATATTGCGCGCCTAAAATAAGCCAGCGCGTAATGAAATTGCCGCAACCAATAAAAAGCCAATTAACCAACGAAATGGGAAACGGCACAGCGAAACGATCCAATATTGGCACAATAAATAAAGGCTATATTATGATCCGATCAGGGAGAGAATAAAATGAGCGTATATTTTTCGAACGTGTTGAAAAGCGGCATCGTAAACTTTTATATTGCGTTGCGTTTTTTTTGCGTTAAACATTTGATTATTGTCGAATAAAAGAAATTAATCAATGGGAAATTTACGCACAAATTGCTTTCGACCACACAGATGAAATTATCCGCTCTATATGAAATAATGTTATTATGTTGGCGGCGGTGAAAAGGTGTAAATGTTAAAAGGTAACGCCGGTAAAAGGATTCGTTGTTGCCATTCAGTTAATTGCGTTGCCGGCGTCGCCTCCTCGCGTGAGGGATGAAGTAATTCCGACTATTTTATTCAGCGTGTACCGCGGTACCATTGGCATACATTTTGTATGCGCGGGACCGGAAATGACCGTGCAGAATAAGTATGGCAAACACCGACGCAGGCCAAATATTATATTAACAGCAGCCCCACATCAGTACATTTCATGTATTCATTACTATTCTACCGTATAATTTTATAATTCATTTTTATAAATTACTAACAGCCTGTCTCTATGCACAGAATTGCTTAATTATCGCATGGAGAAATTATTTTCTAAGAAATGTCTCTCGTGAATTTTATACAAACTTTCATCGTGTATTTTATGCCCTTAGAGTAAAAAATTTCGCAACCAAATTTCACAGGACTATCTTCAAGCTTAATCTGAAGATATTCTGAAAATTTCATCAAAATTTGTCCAGGCGTTTTAAAGTTATAAGGGAACAAACATACACATCAACGTTTTTTCATATATAAATTTATAGAATAAATTTTACTGCCAGTTTTTTTAGAAAAGGCAATGAGTGAATGTGTGTCTTTTGATTACACTGTGTATTTTCCCAATTAGTCCACCCTTATCTTATTCTTGGGACGCTTTTGCGTGGGTGTGCGCAACCGGATCCGATAACAAACCAGAAAGTGCTGACGGATTAGAAGCGGAATTAAATCCGGTTAAAATATCTCACGCTCGGGACCGCATCTAAAACACCATCGGCTAATTTATTTTTCTTTCGCCCCGGGAGAAAAAGTCGGAACAGAGAAATTATTTATTCAATCGAATCGATTGCTTTTTCGCTGTTAGTCCAATCAATCTGAACACTAGCTATTCTAGTCACAGCACGAAAGAAAAATAAAATATTTATAAGACGATACAAAGTTTTAATGGAAAACCTGGCGAAAGTTTTATCAGACGTCAGCGCTAAGTGAAAAACTTCAATATAATTTCCGGTCGTCGTTCATCGACGTTTGCAGAAAAGATTTTTTCACACATTATTAGGAAACGATATATGAATCATAATGTGCGAAGGTAATCCTGGGAAATTCTTAAAAATTAAGCCAAAAATTAATAAAATTATTAAAAAAACTGAATTTTTTTCTGAAATAATCTCTAAATAAAAATAAATCTCTAAAAATTTATTATCTGAAATTAAACTAGCGACAAGTGCACTTTGTAAAAGCAGGAGAAAACTAGGGACTAAAAGATGGAAGAGTAAATGTTTGCCAAGCAAGCGAAGTGTCTTGAACAGAAAAAAGTATTCTGCTTAGTTTCCACTTGAAACGCCTTCAAATGTTTGTTTTCTTTTACTTACCTTAGAAGCAAAAATTTGTTCAAATAGTTAACCATACTTTTTACTTATTTTCCCAAAGAAGAAACCAAATTTAAATTGCAAATATTTAAATGGACGCCAGCGGACTTTTTATTTTCATTTTTTGAGCTTCTTAACTTTCATTGGCCTGAGACGAGAGCGCGGCGCGTTCCGTTCCGTTTGAATGCGATGCAAATTTATAGGACTTTTGTCAAACAACGCGGAACGACTCCTCGACGTCCTGTAAAACCGCCTCCCTGCACACGCTTTATTATTCCATTGCGTGTCTCGCCTAGAAAGAATTCCTAGAGACACTTTTTTCGCCGCTATTTTATGCTACAAAATCTTAAAATTTAAAAAATATGCAAAACACGTTTACATGAAAAAAATGTAAACAGAAAGTTCATATCAATTTTTAAGAATTCATAAAGTATTTGAAACACTTTGTATAACCATGGTATGACATTGCGTGGCTTTTCATAGACGAAGTAGTTTTACGTATGACACGGCCATTGGAAAAACGCGAGTCTTCATAATCTATTCATACAGTTATGAATATGGATACACATCCAGCATGCACTCGGAGGCGGCGCCGCCGCCATAAAATCCACCCCCAGCGAATAATTTACGAATCACATTGGAAATTCATGAATGCACCAGTAACATATACTTTCTAATCGAAAAATATTTCAATTTTAACCCTAAAATATCTTAACATTCGAATGCAGATGTCATAGATGTCATTGATGTTATCAAATCTTTTCTTTGGCATCCCTTGAGTGGGATGGGGGGTGGCTCCGGGCATCCCTTCCTGTTTTGCCTCATTTCCGACTTCCCTATTCATTGAATTCCGCCTCGGTTCGCGGCGCGTTTCAATAGAATCGACTGTATCGAAGTTTCGCTCGGCGGCGCCGGTGATGGTGGTGGTAATACAGTGTGTGCTAGTTCACGAAGTGAGCGAGCGAACGGGGGCGAAATCTGATTTGGACGTAACGTGATAATATCCCGGAGCCGATCGGTCGGCGATGCATGCGTCTGGCAGTCGCCATCATGCCGACAACCCACTTACAATGGTGGTTCAAGTCGAAGCAATCGAAATGTCACAGTTGAATTGAAACAAACTAATAATTGACTTGTGAAATGAAAAATTTCAAAGTTTTGTTTTTAATTTTTGAGGTGTTTTCTACCAAAACTTTTTTTGTGGTTAGTTTGAAATTAAATTCGAGTCACTATTCAATATTCCACGTAGGTACAAGTTGTCCATGTTGTCTGTTTACGTGTTCAGCAATGTCTCCATCACTGATTTGATAAGCACGCTCGCCTCCGTGTGGTGCAAGTTGAGAATATTCTCGGAAATGTACACGACACTAACAACGTTTGCTGATCAATGCGAGACGCGAACGCACGGCGCCTCCACCACACTCACCAATCCGGCGAGAAAAATGTTTGAAAATGTTTGCTCCATTTGTCGTCTCCCGGCGGCGCGGGGTCTAGGTTAGAGCCGGAGTTGGAGTATGACATTTATTACTCGGGGCCAACAAATCCCGGCGCGCCGAGGACATAAGCCGCTCTGTCGGCGTATCCTGCGGGACGCGTCATCGCGGCGCTAGCGAGTGTCTCACTACTCATACCTAAACTAGAGGAATTGTGATGGTATTATACTGGCGGTTGGTGGTGGTGGTGTGGTGCTCATGTCGTTGCCACCGTTAACTCGTATTCCCACGGGCGGCGGAGGAGCTTTGCATGTTTGCGTATTAAAATTATGACCCGCCATGCCGACAATTCTTCAAAATTTCAACCCGAACGCTAAATTTTACCAACTAAAATTTAAACCGTGTTTTTCTAGTATTTTTGCTTTTAAATCATATTTTAGGATATTTAGTACGATGGAAAACCGGTTTAATATCATCGGGTCGAGTGTACGTGTGTGCAGGGTTATAAATCGCTTGAAAATTGGCACTTTTGGCAGCCGCGGTGGCGGATTTGTGGAATTGAGAGCGAGGACACGAAAGACGCGCTCGATAAACTACACATACTCGTATGTTGAGAGCGGCGCATAAATCTGTCCGTTGTCGCGCACAAATCTCCACCAATCCAGCTGGTCGACATTCCAGAGATTGTAAAATTGGACCAAACATAAACAAGTACATAAATATCCCACTTCTCGATTTGCCAAAAAACTACTTTCAATTTTTGGACGATTTTTTAGCAAAATTACGAATTTTACGAATAAAATTCTAAATTTTATGAAAAAATGCTTCAAACGAATAATAAAAAAAATTTTAAACAAAAAATACTCTTTAATTTTTAATTTTAAGGCTAGAAATATGTCAGCTAGACAAAAATAATTATAATCTTTTATGAAAAATCACCACACTGTATGTGAAGCGTGAAAACAATAAAAATTTCCAACAATACCTAAAATCCTTAGTGGAATTAGCACCGCGCAAACGAAAGCGTGCTCGGCGTCCTCGACGTCGAGAACACGCATTATAATCCGAGGATAAATGTTAGCAAACGAAAACGAGAAACAAAGCGCAGAATAAAAACACACAACAAACGCGCGCACGCTGCATCGGAGAGCGCTCGTGCGCAAAGCATCAACACTCGTTTTTACGCTTTGCTTTATTTTAATTTTTGATAAAGACGACCGACGACTAAAACGTGGCGTCGCGTTTATGAATTTCAATCAAAACCCTCTCAACCGCGCGTGGGCGTCTCCTGTTCGAGCGCTTTTAATTTTCCGCACACTGGATGCATAGCAAGTATTAAAAATCACCAAACATTTTATGTTCTATTGTCATTTTATAAAATAAATAATTTTATGACATAAAAAAAATAAAAATGGATGAAAACTGAGAAATCCACAAAACAAACAAGAATGTTGTCGGTCGTTAGGAATAAAATCCTTTGTTTGCGCTCACCGAACCAAGGCGATCCTGCTAAGGGTCTGCCAGGTCACGTGATGCACAAACCCTTCATTTGTAGGGATTAGAATTATAATTAAAATGTTGAGCAAAAATATTTTAAACATTTTTTAAATTTTTTGAGCAAAAAATGGCTAAAAACACCACAATTTGTTGCTATTATTTTAAAATATAAAATATTAAAACAAAAGTATTAAAGTTACACCTCAGTTCTCAAGTGATTCATTAAAAACGCAAAGAATATTTATTTGGGTCAGCTTCAGACCCTCACTCTTTGCGCAATAATAAAAAAAATGCAAGTCTGGAAATATTTAATTATTTTCTCAATTTCAAAGTCCAAGAAAATACTCAGTGAAAAAATGCTGGAATTTAATTTGTAAAACACCTCGCACCCCACCACTTGCCCGTAATTTGTTTCGGCTGTGTGTTTACGTTTGTTCTCCCCATTCCTCGTATTTTTTTTCGCTTCTTTGCGTCAGCGCGACTGTTTTCTTTGCATTTTTCCAGAAACGTCGCTCGTTGAACATCTCTATAGCACACAGCATTCGCGTATTCCTCTCTTCCGTCGTACCGGAAAAACTTTTCCTAATTTAGAACTTGTACAAAATGTTCGTTCGAATGTGAGTTAAATGAAAAATGCAAAAACGAAAACAATAAAATTAAAGCGCGCAACGCGGTTGAATTACGATTGGAAACGAGAATCTTCAATTTGCTTATTCAATTCGGCCCGGAAGGAAATTCGCCGCCAAGAAACGCGGGACGAGGAAAAGCTAATATTTGAATTACAATCAGAGATATTCAGTGTTTTTCTTTCATTCCAATTTTTTTCTCCTTCACAAAAGTTTCGAAATAGCTATTTTTAAGAGGGCGGCCAGGGCGGAAACTTTCAACTTTGATGGATTATGACTACACAAAAAATTAAGGTCATACCGAACAGGTTTCAAGGATGTAAAAGGGTGTAATCATCCATCGAATGGGAAAGTCATTTTTTTCGACGTCTTGTGTTTGCATTATTAATTAATCACTTTTTAATGAATCGGACAAAGACGAAAAATAACAACCGAAAATTCGAAGGGAGAGTCAACAACGCGCGCAGGCACGCGAGTTTTACAAATGGAAAGAAAACAAAAAGTTCCGCACGATGATTTCCCGGCCGCAGAAAAGTAATTAATCAACTTTTAACTTTTAACAAGCGCCCACTCGATGCGCATTGTTTGACGACTTTTATTTTTTATTCTCCGCGCGCATTATTTCAGCGCATGCAAAAATAAAAACTAAACTAAATCAATTAAACTGCCAGGGGGTAGTTTTGCATTGTTATTCGACCACTGTAAAGTCTGCAATGCGCCAAATTCGATCGCAACATTTTTTGCCGGTTTTATGCAATTAGTTCTCCCTTTTTTGATCAATTTGCCTGATGGCAATAAAAAATAATAGCAAACAAAAATTTATTGTCAAATGTAGTCCATATAAAATGCATTGCACGTACTGTAGCAACGAGAAAAGGGTTGCGGGTTGTGGGTTGCTTGTAGCGCGTTGTGATTGCAGGTATGCGCGCGACCGGATTTAATAAAATTTGCGTACGCCCAGAAATAAAAAAAAAAACGTAAGTACTCAAAGACTGCGGTTTCGCCAATTACGGCCGGGGCGGTTTTTGGACCCGCATGCACACACGTACACATTCAAACCCACATAGCGCGGGCAGGAAATTGACGAAACGAACTCGCCATTTGAATGAATTCCAATGCGACGCGTACGAAATCCACACACATTCGTTGCGAAACTTTGTTTGAATTTCAATGAGCATCCCTTTGACACACAGAGAAAAAAATTACATTAAAGCAAACAAAAAGTTGCAGGTTATTTATAAAATAAATTTAGCTACATAATTTTGTGCATTTTTTAACTTTTTTAATTAAAATTTATGTTTGTAACACTTTGTATACACGTTTTCGAAATGGGACATTCATTAACGTCGCAGGCTTTGCCTGTTCTGTGTTCGTTCGACGGTTCGTGGCGCATTTTTTGTTTCGGCACTCTCAACGTTTTTAGCTTGTAGCAATTCGTCATTTGATTACGCTAAACCATAATTAACGGAAAATATTCCATACGACGGAAATTTCAAACAATACGAGCTTTTTATGTATTGCCAGAGAGACAAACAGGATATGAACAATATACAGAAACAACATATTGTGAAATTACAACAAAAACATTTTTTTGTAATTTTTTAAATCCGAAACAGAAAAATAAACAAAAATTTGATTAAAAAAATTTGTTTCCTGGCTTATCATGTACACAAAAAAATGATAGCAAAAGTATTAATTGTGTTTAAAGGCAAAACTTGTTTAAAACTTGGCAAACTTTTCTCATCCAGCGAAAGTTAAACAAGATACACAAAATTGGCAAAAATAAACGAAAAACTTTGAAATCTTTGTAAACCGAGCCACAATCTATTCAAATCCAGAATATCTAGAGCAAAATTCAATCCGAAGCTCAAAACTTTCAAATCTCGCATTTACAATATTCACATTCAGTCACAACAACGAAAAACTAAAAGATCAAACTTTAAGCACGTTGCCCAACCCGTCTGTTGTGGAATGTTTGGTTATGTTAAGTCCAAGTCTACGAGAAGCAAAAAAAAAAAACAAATCAAAATGTCTGACTAAAGTTGCGCGTTCGACTCGTGCGGATAGAATATCCCGAGCGCGGCATTTGCGTGCGTTTAAACTTTTCACATGTTGCGGCGTTGCTTGTGCTCGCTGTTCGCCGCCGACACAACTGGAATAAGGAATAGGAAGCGAGGCATAAGGAATGCGGCCGAATTGATTCGCATTTACATTCACATTCACATTCGCGTGTGTTTCACATACGAAATTTTCCATTTTCCTGGCGAGTGCACCAGAATTCTTACTCGGCATCAAAATTCACTTAACAATATAAAAGATATACATTGAGTGCCACCCGGATGCCAATCTCGGCCGGATGGGGGCGGAATTCCATCCCTAGTGCAAAGGGTAATCCGTTTCATCTCGTCGGGAAAAGAGTGAAAACCTTACGGAGGTGATTTCTCAGGTGTTGACCTCAAAAAGTTTTAAAATTATTTGTTTTTTGCATAAAATGTTTATTTGTAACGCTTTTACGCATAAACCAATGAATTAATTTTGATAAATTTTGATATAGAAATATTCCGGACTATGGAAAAGCAAATAAGCAACTTTTTGTCCCAAAATTTTAAGTAAAATGGTGTAAAATAAGGGATGAAAGTTACCATCAATATTAAATCATACTTAATGCTCAATTTTATCATTTTTCACGTTTTAAAATTAAAATTAATAATATTTTTGACAAATTCATCAAAAACACCCAAAAATCATCCATAAAGTTAAAGACAAAGCTCAAACAAGTAAGTTAAAAGTCGTATGTCGTTATGCGATCACCTCGCAGGTATTAACTCCATTTAGACGACGTGATACATGCATAATGAACGTGTCAACAAGTTGCGAGCCTCCCGCGCGCTACCTGTTAACAGTGTCTGCCCGGCGCCTCCACCACCGAACGCTTCCTGCGCGTCAGCCTCGTTTCCGCGCACATCATGACACCGCACGAACTAATACGAATGGCATGCTAAAACGAACTTTTCACCACTGACGAATGCAAACGAAACGAACAATGCCAAAGACGACTACAAACTGAATGTGTGTGTTGGGAGTAGTTTTCGCCGCACGCTTCGAATGATAATGACAACGATGGCTGTGTTGTGATGTTGTGATAACGCGACGCGCCACCAAGTTGTTGTCTCTGCACTATGCAAGACGGAAGTGCGGCGGGTGAATTAGAGTACAAACTTTTTGGGTAAGTGTTTACTGTGGAAAGTTTAAATGAATTTACTTCTGAAATGACAAACAAGTCAAAACAAAAGATAAATTTTAATTCAACTGCGCATGCGCAGTAAAAAAGTAATTCAAGTGATTAATCGAAGTCACAGGAACAAAAATAAAAACACAACAAACATAAATCACCCACTCGACAAGCGAAATGAGACGATTCGTCATAAATGCACGCACATGCTCCACCATCACACACATGAAAGTTGTTATTAATTGTTCGTTTGTTGTTGTTGTTGTTGGTTGAAAACTTCCGCTCGCGCATTTGGAGTCATCGCGGCGTAAAAGTGTAAAACACTCTCGGAGGTCGTAGGCATAGTAGTAGGGGGGTTGCATGCGCGGACTTTGCACCCGGAAAACCAGCATGTGGCCATCCCGGCCACATAAATTAGACGCGCGCGCCCGAGGACCGCAATTCATATTTTAAATCCAGCTGGGAAATTATTAGAAAGGTTAAATTAATTAGCGCGCCGGGCGCGACACTCCCACCGTCAGGAGCGCATAACTTTCCAGATTGAAGCAAAACAAAGCTCGGGATTGTTTGTATATACAGATATTTATGCAGATGGCGGCGAGATTAAAAGGATTCGGCCGATCGGACGCAGAGGGCGACTTTAATTAAGGCGGGCCCGGAATTTATGTAACAAGTTGCGAATTGAAGGCCGCGCGGCGCACACACGTTGGCTAGTATTTTTACATTTCGGTACTCACGTTACGAAAATCGATGAACTGCGTCACCAGGGTGCCGTCGGAGCGCTGGAATTCCAGGACGACCGTGTCGTCGCTCACGTTCGCTGAAATGTTTTCCTGGAGGACTTCACCGCCCTGGAAATGAAATAAAAATCGTTATTATTCAAAACAACAAACAAATTCACGCATATTTTAATATATATGCTCCATATTTGATTTTTAAACTACTGCGCATGCGCATTAAATAATTTTATTCAAAAAAATAAAAATTTTAAAATAAAAATAATTCAACCACTTAATTTTCATCACAAGTGGTCTATAACAACCCTTATTGAGCCTATAAAAATCTAGCGTGTTCGATAGCAACCCTTAACCGTTTATTTTTACCACACTCGACTTTTAACACCGCAGGTAGGCGCAAGGTAACAGCAGAACATAGCTTTAGGGTGGAATTCTAAGTATAAGGGTAGTAATATAATGAAGAGATGCAAATCAGCACTCATTTTTTCCTACAACGAGGGTGTGGATGTCGTGTCGAATACGACATGCGCTTTGTCGTTGCCTCGAAAAAACAAGGCTGGAGACCTAGAATGCCCTTCTCGGCTCGGGATCGAATTATATTTTCATATATATTTTATGGAAATTTTCATCGTTCAACGTTTGAGTGTTTTTGTTGTGTGTTGTGTGTGTGAGGGTTTTTTTATATCGCGATATGTTATTTTTCGCCGTTTCGCTGTTTTCTTTTTATTGAGACGAAGGGATGAAGAAGCGTGCAAAACGATGGGATGAAAAAACGTAGGCTTTTGGATTTTATCGTCTTGGGGCTTAGGAAAATAAGAAAATACATAAACACAGAACATAAAAAATCATACTTATGCTTAATGCCGGATGAAAAAATATAGCGGTCAAAAGTTTACAGAAACTTGTTTCATTTTTGTGTTAATAATTAATTACAAAAAAGAATTTGTAAACCCAAAAAATGATTTTTATTAAATTTTACTTGTTTATTACCTAATTTAGCAAGTAAAGTTAATAAAAATGTTTAAAAAAATGTTTTTTTTTTATAAAATAAACACTTTATTTGGTAAATTACTTAAAAATTAAATATATTATTATTAGTTTATAATAATTTACTTCAAGTTTTCCCCCAAAAACCTTTAGAAAAATGTTTTTCTTTTTCCTTTTTGCTTTTATGATGATAAATTATTTTTCATGACGTTTTCAAGATATTTGTAACGCGAGATGTAAATATCCCTCGAATATCTTAGTTAGTCGAGCGCAAACATGAATTTGCCATTTAAATTGCAACATCGTCGCGACGCTGATTAATAATATTCGGAGTGTATAACACAGCTGGTAGTTTCGTGCCAAAACGATCATTAATCATTCGTCGGCGCGCTTAGGTGCGACGCGCGTTCCTCATATCAACCACCGACTGCAATGTGCGGGCTGAAGCTAAGCGTGCCGAACAACGCTAAACGCCAAGCGGCGCGACGCGCTCATCGTCGATTAATTATTGCTCATTGACTTATTGGAAAATCCCCCAAGGGGCCAAAACAAACAAGTTTACATGGCACAACTTTACACGTTACATAAATATATTTTTTTTGTATGAGAAGAAAATATTTCTAATTATTTCAAAGAAAAACAGAAAATATTAAGGAAATAATGCATAAAAAAAATTAAAATATAATACTGTAGTTGCTTTCCAGTATTTCTGAACCTAAATCTCTTGTAAATCTAAAGAAAACAACAAATTTCCGTTTTTTTTTTAAAGTAAATTGAAAGTAATCATAGAATTTTCCAGAATTACGTTAACTTAATGTCACTATATAGGAGAGAAACTCAGTATCCGCGTGTGCGGATATTCGAGCGTGTCCAGTTTGACAAACATTTGCTTTCAACTCGATTCACCCGATGCACTAATGACGCGTTCTCCGCCCGCCGCCGCACGAAGGGATTTCGTCGGGTCAGCGGCGCCGCACGCGGGGTTTAATTGAACGCGACATTAGAGTGCCGGACGAGCGGACGCCCTTTATCCGCGTCCCGGCTCCGGCTGCGGCTGGATAACGCCCAGCTCAAGATCCAGCTCCATACAGGCCCATTCAGTGTTTAAACCAGGATGGGGCTTGCAATTCTGCTATCCGCTGGAGACGCGGCTGGGAGGGTGGTAGTGGGCTTGAAACATTGAGAAAATCAGTTGGGAGACTAGAAACGCGTAACGTGGGACACTCACATGGGAATGTGACATTCTTAAATTATTTCCGGGCTATAAATTTCTTGAATTATTTATTTCCTTAAACTTCAGACCTTGGAGGCACTTTCAGTTAGATTTTAATAATAAATTGACTATGCGCATGCGCAAGCTCCATCCGTGACTAAAACCCGCGAATAAAGTACTTTAGTCACGGCCGTGTATAAAGTATCACTTTTTATGTATCAAAAACGTGAACAAACAGACGTTTTTGGAAGAAAAAAGTTAAAAAAATAAATTTCGATAATAATTTGATACATATACCCTGATTAATTGACATTGACGTGGTTACATCACTGCAAAAACCAAACACGATTTTTTTTATGCACATATAACTCAGAGTTATGCAATCTGCATATTCTGTGTGCATGCGTTGTCGATAATTAATTATTGAAATTAAATTCATCAACATGTGGTATAATCTGCTCCTCGATCGTCGGCTGAAGACTCTCGACGGCGTGCAGTTGACGGCAGGATCGTTTCTCGACTAGCGTGTGGGTGGGTAGCGCTGATGCGTTAGTCGCGTTCGTCCCGTCAGAATATTAATGGCCGCCTGCCGCTTCTCGACGAAATTAGACATCGGAAATTTCGCCCGTCGAATTTGCTATCGATCCTGCGTGCCGCGCCAAAACGTTCTAACGCCAACAAGCAAGTCGTCGTCAATTTAGCGCGTTTCGCACACCTGGCCGTGGCGGCCTCAAACCAGCAGCGTGCGTTAGTTGCTTCATTTGGAATTAGTATCCGACCAAAACCTCATAATTTGTCGTATATTAAATTTTGGGGCGTATGTTTGGTCGGACAGCTTTTAAATGGGTTTTTGTGTGTGTGTGTGTCGGCAAGAAACATCGCGCGACTTAATTACGTCCAACGCGTCGTATTTTTGCGCCTAAAGATGGTGCCACCCCTAACCACACTCACACATTCACCCTCCAACAAGATGTATTAACATCAGCTATAATTTTGATCACATTCTGGCTTCACAATGGAACATTAATTACATTTTACACATTTGTGCGTAAAATCTACGAATTTATACTGTGAGTTACAATAAATCACAAATATTTTATTTCTGGTGTTGAAAAATATTCATTTTGACACTTAATATACAAAATCAACATCAAAGCAATCGACAAAAGCATAGAAACGTTGTCAAACGGTAAATTTAATTAATTGCAGCTTATCATTCCTTTGAAATGTCGACTAGAAATTTTTTGTCGCCAAAGATTTTTCTTCCTTTGATGTGATGAAAAGCCCCTCGAGCAGGAGAGCTTTCTTTGAAACGAAAAGTTCGTAATATCATAAAACAATGCTTTGTAAGCACTATCACCGTGTGCCCAGCGATAGTGTGTCATCCTCGGGGATACGTTCATCGTTTCATCGCTTATTAATAGTTGTCCCATCGTTGGATTTTTCCAGCGCTGCTTCCATCACGCTTTATTGGTAAACGCAAACTGCGACTGGAAAAGAACGAGAGGGTGGAAAAAAAGTAAGCAAGCAAGCGAGGAAGGCCAACGTGCCGAACGCGTTATTAAAGTTTATTAAAACATCTCTTCGTCTGGCCGTGCGGTGCAGTGAAAGCCGGCGGCGCGTTTGGATGAGACAAGGCCGGAAAAGCGGAAAAATGCCTCGCAGGCACCAGACGAAATATTACGCGCTAATGCGATGAAGCGACGAAGGAAGTGTGCGCATTAACGAACGCCAACTCTACGAAATCCTACAGTGTGCTCATTTTCAGACAAGTAATAATGTTTCATGGTTTGCCATTTGCTCAAACAATTTTGAGCCTTCAAAAAACATTAATAATAATTAATTTTAGATCAATTTTAATAAGGATTTAAAAACAAAATTAATAATTTCTGAAAATTTTGTCTTAAATTGTAAAATAAAACTTTTTTTTTCCATTTTTTTTCTTTTTTCCAAAAAAAATTGTACAAAAACCCCCAAAATCTTTTTTTAAGAATTACTTTGTTTTTCTTTAGTTCACGAAAAGAATATCCAAACAAGTTTTAATCTCCTTTCCCACATCTTCCCATCCAGACTTATTTACTTCTCAACTTCGTCTCCGCACAGTAAATAACAAAAGCAAGATGAACGTGACAAGAAATAATAAAAGCAACTCACTTAAAAAAACTCACAATGCTCTACGCAGGAGAAAACTGCGCGAAAGCATCAACGTTTGTTATGTCAATTATGAAGTTATTTGTGTAAAGTTTGAGTTTTTCCCCACAACTTTTGTTCTTATTTTACTTTGTAATTCAAAACTTTTAACGACGCTCATATTTCACATTCAAACAATGTCCGAATGAAAATAATTCGGAGTTTTTTTTTGTAAATGGCGTGTTGGATTGGTCTTGAAGTGGTAATAAAATAGGTGTTTTTGCGTTTTAGGGGCGGTTTGAAGCCCAAAGACGTTTAATGACGGTGGCGCGGTGAAAGTGGTAAAAATAACCCACCTCGCCCTAGTTCGATGCTCGTTCGACAAAAAAAAACGTTCCGAGGTTCTACAAATTAAATTTCCGTCCTCCCTTGCTTCGCCGCCCCCACGCCCCACGCCCCTTTAGCGCTGATTTCTCTCATTTTCATCTCGTTTTTACTTATTTTCACATTTACACTGATTTCACGACGCTTCATCAGCGCGCTAAAAGTTAAATGCTGGAGAAAGTATGATGGAATGCGATGAAAAACAACCCTTAAAAAATAACCCTACAAAAAGTTTTTAAAATGCCCAAAAATGTTTTAATTTAGTATCCATACATTAAACACAAACAAAATATAAATTTTCTTGTTTAAAATTTTTTTTACAAAAAATTTCTGAGATTTAAATTGCAATCTTAACATTTTCCAGTCGTGCCTAATGTGATATGGTGCAGCACTTGAAAATTGCATTTCCCAATTTGTTTCCGATGTAGTACGTTTGTTGGCTCTCCTTCAGGATCGCGCAATTTTTCTAAATAATTTATTTCGTTCGCAATGCACCGAGCGTGAACAACGGCGCAATTTTTACGTTCGTTTGTTTCGCGTGCGCGTTGTTTACACAGCGGCGTGTGGTGTTTGCGTTCGGTTCCGAAGGTAATTCGGTTGGGCAATGAGCTTTTCGTGTTGGCGCTGTAAAATTTTTCATTTTCCTCCGCCAGGTTTTATATCATTTCGAGGGGGCGCGGCGCGTTTGTACGCAGGACTACTCGTAAACATGCGCGAAGAATGCATCATATTTTTTTCGTAGCCAACGAGAGAGCAACAGAACAAATTTATCGTTCTTCTAGTTCTTCGTTTTCGCTAATTTAATTTCTTATGCAAAAAATCTTAAAAATATTATTAAATGCATTGTTGGATAGTTAATGATGAAATTTCAAAGAAAAAACAATAAAAACTGTAAATTTACAACGAAAAAAACAAAAAATTATTTTTTTATAAAGAAAATATTAGTTTTAAAGAACAAGAAAATATTCCATGTGTGAATTGAAGTGAAAACATGATAAGTTACAGCAGCAGGAAAAAATTGACAAATACCCGCTCGTAAAACTACAATTTTCATACGAAATTTCCATTTTTTATTGTTGTTTATTCGTCGTTTCGCCGTCTCGTCCTCGGTTCGAAAGCGACACACATAAAATTTTTATGCCATTCCGCTAGTTTGCCATTTTCCGTCCATGCATCCTCCGAAGGTTCATCCCCGAGAAAAACTTCGCCATTTATGAATAATTTAGATAAACAAATAGGATCACACATGCATAGATACAAACTCACATCAAGTGAGTCCAAAAAGTTTAAAACGTCGAGTCGAGTAAACATGAATTTACTTCATCTGGGATGAACTCGCATCGTAACTGGATACGGTCCTGCGTCGCTCGGTTACTTTACTGCTGTACACACGCGCGCCGTAATGGGTTCGTTCGGTAGGCAAACAGACATTTGGCAAGCGGCAACGACAGCGTCTAGCCGCCATCCCCTCATCCTGTTCAACCCTTTCTTGCCGCTCGCAAAGTTGCGCGCAACTCGCAGCATCACAACATGTATGCTTGGGTGGAGAGAAAAGACACGCAAGACGAATGTGTGTACACGTGGTTTATGTTGCGGTCTCGGCGGCACGTCGGCGTATAAACAAAGTATTAAACCTGAAGAATTTAAATCGAAATGAATCGTAAAGGAGCCACGCCGACCGAAAATGTCTTGTCGAGTCAATTTTTAATCTTTTATTGCTTGGGAAACGTATCCATCCGGTTTATATTTTAATTTAATTAAATTAATATCAGATGAAAATGGAATTTCCGAACGTAAATCAAATTTACTTTCAATTTTCTTCCAATATCCTCAATTTCAACACAATATAATTGAATTTCCACAATGAATTTAGCAAAAAATTAATTTTTATGTAAAAATAAGTAGGTTTTGTTGTCTAGCATAGGTTATAAGTGAGGTTAGGTCGTGTCTGGGGAGTTTCCGAGAGTTCTGGCGTCTGTTTTCACCCTCTTTGCCCCCGCAAAGAGCATCGAACGTGTTTTCGCCCGCCGACGTGCACGTCGATCGAGCGAGGTGCAGCGTCGCGACCAGATGAGCCGTGGAGCGAGGTGAAAGGGTCATTGAGCATAAAATTGGCCAGCAGATGCTGCGGATATCCGTCGCACGACGCCGGCAATAAAAAGGCACTAATGACGGTGAGACAGCGGACACTCGGTCGGCAATTAAAATCGATTGAAAACACTAACTTACTACTTGTAACAAAACAAACAATTCAAAATTTTCTTATCTAAGCTGAATTATTATTAATTCCAAGAAAAAAAGAACAAAAATAATTAAAAATTGAATTGAACGCATAAAAAATAATTTTTCTATAAAATTATCTTAAATTTTGCCTTAAACAAACATAAATTCGCCTCTCTCACTAATTACACTTTATGTTTTAATTTAAACGTCGTCGTTAATTAAATAAAAACACTAAAGAGGATAATAATTAATTTCAGCGCTGTATTAGATCGTAATTAACGTCTCGCTGGCCCTGGCGAAGAGTCGAATATGCCATTAGGCCACAGGATCTGCTATCAGAGTCGTTTATTTAATTTTACATTTTTATGGCGCTGCGCGTCGCCGACGACCGGAGACAAAAACCAGCATGCATAATTAAAAAGCTAATTACACAATGAACGCCTGTGTATCCTCAACATCCAACACTCGAAACGCAGAAGAAAAAATTGCGCGCGAATGCCACGTATTAGCATTACAAATTAGTTTTAAATTGCGTCGGAGTATCCTCGGCGTTAAGTAAAAGTTTGCTGTCGCAGCGCGCGATGGGATGAAGCGCAAAAGCATAAAAGCGAAATAAAAGGCGTTAAAAAATGCGAAAAGTGTCGCGTTCGGCGGATAAACTCTAGCCATGATCGATGCGAAACTGCGAAACTGTTTAACAAACTGGTAAACTAGTCGCCGAAGACTAGTTTCCGAAGTAGTTTACGCGGCGAGTTCTTCGGCAGGCAGAGTACTTCAATGATTCGAAAACTTAAAAAGTATCTAGGAGATAAACCCATTGGAAAGTTTGAGAGCCAATCTATCACAATTTAAATTGACAAAATGTGGAGATATTAATGGTTGCCTGAATAAAAATTCAGGAAATCTTTTGTTCTAAATAAATATTTGGAATTTTTTTTTAAATTTAACAATAAATAACAAAAAATAAAAAATTAACTCATCAAATTTAATTTTGAAGAAAAATACCTCACAAAAACGTCCTGTATAAATTAAATCGTGCACCCATACATGAGATCCTATTAGACTTGGAAACTCAACGGGGAGAATAAGGATTCCTATCGATTGGTCTCGCCCTTTCATAATGTGTCGGCCGCCCGGCAGTGTAGCCTGGCGTAATAAGTCGACTTGTATTCACTGCTCACTGAATAAGTTTACAACTTTCACAATAACTTATTTTTTCGGTTCAATATCGGCCGTGAAAACGGCCGAGACGTGCGCAAACGCTTTGCCGGCGATTGCGGGGGATGAATGCAAAGAAACGATAGCCGGGACAAAAAAGTCATTAATTTTCTGGGCCGGGACAGCGGACGGTCGGGTTGCGTGGAAAATTTCTTTTCATTTTCGTTTTTAGTCGTAGGTTTCTTTTATGTTGCCCGGCGCCTTCACCATTATACAATAAAGGGAAAAAAACTTTGCAACTTTTTTAAACAAGCGTTTCACTGCTTACTAACGCAAACATGAAATATAATAATTTGATAAATAACAATAACATTAATTATTTATTGTGTAGGAAGATTTAAAATTGAAAAAAATGCATATTTTCGAAAAATTTTAAAAAATTTAGAAAGTAAAACTGAAAATAATACGATTATTAAATACGTTTTTAACTTAATTTTATTTCGAATTTGGTTTTCGTGTTGAAATATTTATAGATATCAGCGCATCAAGAAAAGTTAATGTAAATTATGTTTGAAAAACGCTGAAAGCATTCGATAAACTTGGATCAACAACATCGACTTGCGCCGCTAGTGTTAAAAATCGCGCGATAAAAGCATTCGAAGCTCGGTCGTGAAACTTTCGCCGAGGTGCACGTCGGTAAACAAAGCCATCATACAATCCTAACTCAACACAATTTACACTCGGGGCGGCGTTCCAGGCACACGTCAACAAACAGCGCACCACTTCCATCATTCCACCACGGTTGTGATAAATAAAAATTAAATGCAAACAAGTTCTAATCATAGTTATGTTACGATTAAATTATGTTATAATGACCAAACAAGCACCAAACTTAACTGATGCATAATTGGTTCAAAATTGATGCTTTTTATGAGATTGTTGCACAGAAGAACTTGAGGGATATATAAAGTAATAGAATGGACGAGAAAATGCATCATGCATGATCAAAAATGCATTAGCACCATATTTCAAGAACGCTCGGAATAACGACGGCGCATTTTTACATCGCAGGATGCGAGGCAAATCGAACGCCGGAGCGCCCAACCCTGGGCACCTCTTGAAAATAGACGCATAAAAAGCTGAAAATACGTCCGACGTTTTCTACTTCTTCTTCAAAACGTAGTAAGTGAAATGCTTTCTAGTTTCAGCATACGTGAGTGAATTTTTAATAACCGAAAACGCTTGAAACACGAAAAAACGTGTTTAAGGGCACAAATATCACAAAATGAACAAAAAATTGGAATTTTTCAAATTTTGATAATAATTTTTTTCGACGTTTTTTGATAGTGAATATCTTCTAAACTAAAAGCGCTAGAATCTAACGAATTGCAGATTATGAAAGATTGGAAAATTCTCTATTAGATTGGAATATAAAATAATTAAATATCGAAGGGTAAAAAGGCGAAAAATAAGATTAAAAGTGCTAAAAATGGAAATGTTTCAAATTTTGACGATTTTTTACAATTGCGAATATCTCGTAAACCAAAAGAAATAGAAAGGAACGAATCGCAGGGTCTTAAACTAGGGACAATTCTCGATCAAATAAGCTAGTTAAATTGGAAATCTAAGGAATGCTTGATAATTTTTATCGACGTTTCTTTTTTTTTTTAATTTAAAATCGCAACATAAAACAATCAAACCTAAAAATCAGTAACCAAGTTAATAATTATTTATAAATGTACCAAAAAGCATAAAAAGAAACTTTAGTAAAATATTAATAACTAACAAAATCTATTAGCAGCGAACGCTATTTGCCGTTAGTTTCGTTTGAATGTCAAACATGACTACACGTTGCTTTGAACTCAATTCCAGTCTACGTCTCGCGTGTTTGCATTTTCGCATTTTTTCATTAATCGCATCGTTGGCGTCGTCCGCGCGCAATTTTTTGCGTGTTTGGCGCCGTTTTGCGCCGTAATTTACCAGCGCTCGCACAGTTTTACAGCGCGTCCGCTAATACCTGCATACCATACCGACCGACATTCATATTCGAGCAAATTCGAGCAAAATTCAATAACGGAGCAAAGAGCACACGGGCAACGAATACGCGTATACATAATGCACACACATGAGAACATGCTACCACGACAAAGTGTACCTCCGCGAAAACGCGGAACATGTGAAGAGTAAAAGCATCCAAAGGGTAAATAAACCAGCGAGTGCCTTCCAGTTACAGCCGCAACAGACAGACAGCTTCTGCCGCAAACGAAACCAAACATACGAGCCCGGCGAGCAACAAAATGCTTCGAAATTAGACTGCATGTGAACAACGCTGCTTGAAAACATCATATTGTTTTCTTATTCGGGATAAAGTTAACATAACATTATTTTGGCATTTTCATATTTTATGTTTTGATTGTTTAAATGGAATTAACATACTCAGGTAGATACGGAAAGGTGTTTTAATGGGTTTTAATTTAGTCAGGGAAAAGAGGAGTATATTCATATTATTCCCTTGAGTGAGTAATTTAAAAACAATTTAATAAAATAAAGAGAAATTTGAAATTAATTATTAAAAAATCTTCTTTATCTTTAAAATTAATAAAAAAAGTAAAGAAACCGGTGTAAATTCCATCATGTGACTAAAACCCGTGACTAAAGTACTTTAGTCACAGCCTTGGCCGTTCATGTTTAAAGTATCACTTTAACTGATGACTCAAACAATGTAAAATATAAAAATAAATTCATTAAAATAAATTGAAAGCACGTAAATGATGATTTATATTTAAGTAGTGGGCAACTCAGTGTGTACTCGTACATGCGTCTGCGTGTTGGGGGTGTCTCACCGCAAACCCTTCGCGCCGCAAAACCGAACAGTAAACTTCGCCCAAACTGCGCTCAGTTACGCGCCGCCGCCCGCTTGCCCCGTCGAATAGATCTGGATCTCGCGGCCTCCGGTTGCATGCTTTATGGATAAGATAACTTCCAATTTCGGGGGCCGGAAACTCCGGGAAACTGCACGCTGCACGCGCGCGACCGCAGCGCATCAAGATACGCGCGCGCTCAAAGGCAACAGAGGCATAAATACATCCTCCGTGGCGCAAGGAGAATGGCCGCAAATCCAGCTAATAAATATCCGAGTAGTGAGCAGCAGCGGCACGGACTTACACATCAAATCAAAAATTAAGTTTTCAAGTTATATGCGTATTATGAACAAATAACTTTCGAGTTTAAGTTTAATTCAACAATTTGCCACTTTTAATTTTAAATTTAGTGAAAAAACCAAGAATTTATGTTATTAAAAACAAATTTCCTTAATTTATAACATGAAAAAAATAAAAGGAAAAGATTGTGTCTGCTACGTCTGGCCTATTTATAGTAAATCTTATTATCTGCAGCAACCACACGCTGTAGCAGAGGTGGAGGCGCCGGTCTCGCACGCCAACTTACGTCCCCTTTATGAGCCTCTTCTGGAAACCGCGCAGACAAAGTCTCGTCTGGCCCATTCCGCTCCATTCCCACCCATTCTAACACAATTCTAATCTCTCCGACATTTTTTCCTCCTTTACCTCTCTCGCACACACACAACACACACACAAACACACACAGTGAAACTCAAAGCTCAGGTTTTGGGTTTTAGGGTCGGTGGTTTGTGGTTTACATTCGAAGAGGTTTATGCTTATTTTTATGTTAACCCAAGATAACATCCCCGTGGGGTGGCGGCGGGTCGAAACGTGCGAAGGTACGAGCAACGTAATTATGACGTGAGCTTTCGAGTTTTGAGCTTGAGGCGTAATAAATGGAAACCTACACCGCACACACATAACCTGACATTGTCGGAGGGCGAATGCGGTTAATAGTAGCGACTAGCAGGAGAAAATAGAAATAAAAACCAGAGAAACGGATGAAAACGAGAAAATAGGTTTTGTTGCGTGGGATGCGGGATTGGGATTAGAGCTTTGGATGGCGGGAAGAAAATGGAGTTGTAGAGCACAACATTTTACGACGTTATGACAGCCGTTGTGATGTGATATCATAGCTGATTACAGAATAATAGATAACTCACCATCAAAAAGAGTAACGATTCTTTCACATACCTGTAACAGAAAAAACAACATAAATTAGTAATTAATTAACTGAGTTAATTTTGTGGTACATTTGTGGGGTGTGTTGTGTGGTTACAAATAAATGTTTCATGGTAAATGAAGAGAATGGTATCCAATCGTAAATAGATGTGCAATATTTGTGACTGTGGCGAAGCGCATGAACGCATTGAACAAGAATCGGCAACACGGAATTTCCATGTTCGGCGCTGCGGTTCGTGTCGCAGCGATGTTAGGCAATTTACAGCACGTTTATTGTTGTTATCGATAAACTACCAACCCCTTCGACATACGTGGCTGACAATATCCCACATCGAAAATGTTCCGCTTGTAATTTCATGAAAATCTAGTTAAACCTGTTTTTTACAAAAAAATTTAAAAAATAAAAAAATTGCGGTAAAAATAATCAGTAAAACAGTCAGGTATCAATTAACCCGTTTTCATTCTGCGCACATAGACCTAAATTCAAGATAAGTTGTGCTCAACTGGCCAAGTATAAATGTACAATATAATTCAAGGACTCTGCCGACTCTATCGACCAGTCCAGTTCAAGCCCACAAGAAATGAGCAACCCCCTTCAAAAGCAAAACAACCCTCCAGGACGTGCGAAAGGTGTGCGCAAAGAAGAGCGTCGAAGATTCGCAAAAACTCGACATTATCGAACGTTTAAACATCAACCACCCACACCCACCGACCGGATGTACTCGAGTGGCGAGCCACCCTCAGTTTTAAGATCGCCCTCGAGGGTTAACTTTACACCTTGGACGCGCGCCGCGTGCGCCCGTCACCTAAGTGAGTAAGTAAGAAAAGAAGAGTGTGTTTACACGAATACTTTAACTTCCATCCTCCTCAACCCGTAAGATATAGTACTCCTGATCGTTATTTTTTCCAGCGAGTAAACAACAACAAAAAGTTAACAAGAAACAAACAGATGCGACTATTAGGCGGAAATTTATTCGCGCAAAAAGTGCGAAACAGGAACAATTGTCAGGGGAAATCAAAGAAAAATATTTCCACTTTCACACTGCCGGTGTTATGATTTAAAATTTATAAATAAATGATAGTGTTTGAGGCGGTCGGTTAGTGATTACTGATTGCATGCCGATTAAATATTTAAATGCCAGCATGTGCACGCAAACTTGTAAATGCAAAGTGCAAAATAATCGTGTGTTGCAAATTCCCTAAATACACGCGTAAACTATTTAGTCGATCAATACACTTCTAATAACATTTTCGCCATCAGAATAATTTTAATTAAAATAAGTAAATGATAAAAATAAAATTTTTATACATCAACTAGCGCCACCTATATTTTAATAGCTATAAAATTCATTAAAAAATCATAAAAATTTCAAAATTAAAAAAAAATCTAAAATCAAACCTAAAATAATAATCTTATAAGTAGAAACTAGCTCCATCTATGAAATAATAGGCGTGAAAAAATGTTTTGTGTTTATCATGCAATTTTCAAGCTTCACCCGAATGGAAATTACGCAAACGTCGAGTATATCGATAAAACGATCGGGTTCACATGGCGTGATAAGTAAATTACGCCATTAGCGTTAACAGCAACAATTTGTAGCCGTTATTTACTGCAGGCGGCGTGTGCATTATTGATTTCGCAATGGCACCATCCATGCCGCCCACCGAAATGCTGCAGATCGCGCGTGCATTATTTAAATCCGAAAATCCACAATTCAAATCCTAATCCCGTCGGCCTAATCTCGCCCAGTGCCTAGCGCACAATGTCGCTAACATCATGAGCACGATCAGTAAACATCGACAGATACAATGCCCGGAGTGGTTCACGTAGAATTATAGGCGATTGTTGAATTAATTAACAAAATTATCAAATAATCTGTATTATTCTATTGACTACGAACTGTGAAAACTATAAACAACAAATTTATTTCTCAAAAATTAAAAATTTAATTGGACAATGCTTTGAGTTGCGGTACAAGCATCGAACATTACTAATATGCATGCATATCTCTATAATTTGATTTATTTTGCTTAAAAAATACTTTTTCCTAGTAAAAGTCAATCTTTATTTTGCATACTATGAGTTTTTTCTTCTTTTTGGTTACAATTCGTCTTCTCCTGAAAGTGTTCCATCATTTCATTCGGTTTTCACCGCCGTGCGTTTTCTTTTCTTCACATCTTCCTTTCAATAAATCGCTCATCGCAGCCGCGTTCGTTCGGATATTACAACGCGAAAGTGCTTTTGTTAAACGCGCGCTCAGTTTTCCCCTCGTCCATTGCCTGATTCCGCATTCTCGTACCTCCGACTTCGGCGGCGCAATTTTATGGTTGCCACTAACGCGCGCCGCGAACAAAAGCATCTCCACAGGACGAAGGTCGGGCAGGACCAAAAAAAAACCTCCACTACCGCCGACCAAGAGCCGATATTAAGTTATTATCGTAGATATATTGAAAGATTGAGACGTAGACTATAGACTAGAGGTTAGCGAGGTTTTTTTATCTCAAAAAACATAAATCAAATCAAATTCGATATTAGATTTTACATTAGAATTATTAGATTTCAGAGGGTAGTAAATTTTTGGACGTACGCAAAAATGCTTGACCTACTCGTAATAGGCAACGTAAAAGATGATAAAATAAGAATTTTTAAAGTGAAAAAAAATCAATAAAGAGTAACAGCGTATAATGTGAAATTTATGTGCGAATAGCGCTTGAAATCGAATAATATCGGAAATTTAAGATGTCGACTTGTCAAAGAGGATCATACTTTACGTATATTGCATTCGGCGTCGCCGCCACCGCCAACGGCAAACCGACAACTCACTATTAAAGTAAATACCGCGGTAGACCCACCCACGCACACACATACCGAGCCTGGCAGGTGTGCCATAGTAAACCGAGCCAAACAAACTCAAGTCAGGGATACTCATATTTTACGAACAACTTCAATCGAATTTTATAACGTTTTATATCGCCTTATAATGGTTATTATAACGCAGTATAATAAAATACTCAAAATCTTTTTTATTTTAATTTCTTGAGGTTAGAATTTAAAAATTTATTTTTTGAGTCTAACAAACGTCAATCCATTTTTATATATTCACATATTCAGTGAAATGTTTCATTCCCTGCCGTTTGTCCGATTAAGGTTTTAATTTGACGCGGCGGTGCGAAAAGTTTGCGCCATTGCGCCTCGCATGAAAATCTCATGCGTCATATTACCACATCTGTATGCGAATGCAGCGCCGCAGTTTTATCGCGTTCGGCAAACTATTGTTTTAATGCCACGCGGCGCTTTATTTGTTAATTAAATATTTTATCAGACTCGTTTGAAACTTTCCACTTTGAGATAATTTATCCAAATGCATAAAAATTTTAACTATTAGCATAAAATAGGTTATGATGGTTTATAATCTTTATTAGCACGTCAACCGCTAGATGTCGCTTTTCTATTTTTGCATTGGTAACTTAATATTATGCATACAATCGCATGCTGAAAAACAAGTCTGCATGCAAATGAGAAAATTATCGCAGCTCACAAAAAACGCAACGGAAATATTCTAATAAGGGTGTAAAACGTGTGGTCACAACACAGTTTATTAAAGGGTGTAATTTAGTTGTTGTTAGTTATGACCAGCAGTTTTCCCTGAGTATCAGTTGTCTTAATTATGCACAAAAATACAAAAAATAAAAAATATACAAAGCTTTAATAACTAACGTATAAATATAGTTATTGTGAAGTAGGTATTCATAAAATTAATTCAATAAAACCAACTTTTTGAAGTTTCTGTACATAATAACAGTTATTGTTGAATGGTTGATAAGTAATAATGTAATGGATCGAATTGATCAAATGGATCGTCCGGGCACAAAGGAAACTCATTCAGGCTTTATATTCGGCTAACACGCGATGAAATTCTTAGTGAATGGTGAAGTTGTGTAGTTTTTAAAAGCGCTTTTAGAAAGTTTTCTATTTGGTGTCAAATGTAGTGTTTCATTGTTTCATTGCAGCTTTTATTACAGTGGTATGTGGAGGTTATGTGAGTTTATGAGTTGCTATAAATG
Organism: Dalotia coriaria; assembly: GCF_025399875.1. Lineage (NCBI taxonomy): Eukaryota > Metazoa > Arthropoda > Insecta > Coleoptera > Staphylinidae > Dalotia > Dalotia coriaria. The sequence continues at coordinate 9,986,905 of NW_027045447.1, forward strand.
CCGGGGGTGAATTTAGCATTTTGTGAGTGGAATTAATTCGATGCCGGGTGCATCCGATGGAATTTAGTATTTGCAATTTCGGTAAATTATAATCAATTTAGAATTCATACACAATTTGTATGTTTGGAGTGTAATTATAACAATATAATGAAATATGAAGTGAAATATGCTTGCGTTGACTGTGTATCAGACACGACATATTAATATTTCAAGATGTCAAGACAACGTTGCATTTTTCCGATTTAAACCTACTGTTTTTCCGCTTCCCGTTTCCCATTATTTTCCATTATTCACAATCCTCCCTACCCGCCGCCCGCTTATTACATTCGTTGCGGATTTCACATTTCGCATTCGAAGACAAAAACGAATCATAAAAACCACGCCGACTGCAAATTCTCCGCCAGTTAACGCTACTATCATCGCAATATGCAAACCAAACTTCAACCTCAACCCAGCGCGGCAACAATTTTGCGTCTTTTCGCATTTCTGCTCCTGGCAATTGCCATGTCAGACGCTGCTCGCGATCTGCCTGCGACAGAAACCAAACGAGCGTTCCTAAGCGATTTCTTAGCCGCGGACAACCCCAATCCTCTCACTCACAACTGGAACATCAACAGATATTATACTCTGCTCATGGAGTGTTGGCCACGGGCCGCCGTTAAAAATTTAATCGCCTCAAATCATCGAATATTTTTCCGTCATTTAGAACTGAAAAATAATGACGAATTAAAAACCGCACCGGATAAATTCAATAATTACGAGATTATTGATTTCGACTGTCCGCAAAGTTGGGACGTGTTATCGACTCAAGTTTGGGACGATCACATTCCCCTGTGCGGTGGATGGGATTCTTCAAACAGATTTTAATCCTCGTCGACGCGGGCAATTTCGCCGAGTTGGGGCGAGTTTTAATGAATCCAAATGGCAGAATTAAAGTGAGCGTCATGAGTCGAGTGATAATTGCCAGACGCATTCATTCAGAGAGATATCAACTTTATCAGGTTTATCGGATATCCAAAGACAGACCATTGGGTAGACATCTTTCTTTCGTCTTAATTAATAACTCTACTTAAACTTGTTGTAGTCTATGAAGATTTCGGTTACTGGAGTATCAATGAAGGTCTTATATTGACCAAACAAAAAGGGGAGATTACCACAAGAAGAAGAAATCTTCAAGGATTGTTTTTTGTCATTTCATCTACTCTAGAGCATCCGGAAACAATAAACTACTACAACACAATAAAGTAAGTAATTTGATTATAATCTTCATTTGTTAATTCTATAGAATTATTTAGATATCCGGAAACTGATTCAGTGATAAAACAATCTTATGCCATGTTCGCAAATCTGGTTGATATTGTCAATATGACCTATGCCAATGTGTTCCACAATAGTTTTGGGCATTATAATGCCACAACTAAAAAATGGACAGGTCATAGCGAATCGTTAAGAAGTGGTGCATCAAATTACAGCGGTATACAAAACCCATCAAATTATTTCCTGAATTTAATTTTATTTTATTATTATTCTAGCATCAGCAATGGTAGTGATGAAACAAAGACTACCCATAATGGATTTTGTCATTCAGATCTCGCAAAGAGTCAAAATCAAATTCATCTTTAAAAATCCTCCCACATCCTATGTTAAAGACATCTTCATTATATCATTCCACAATCACGTGTGGTACGCCCTTTTTGCAACATTCCTATTACACTGTATCTTCATAGGATATCTGCTAAATATCGAAAAAAAATATTTTGATAACACTACAGGTGATGCTAAAGATGGAGCTTTAGTCACATTAGAGTCCATCAGTCAACAAGGATCAGTAGTAACAACCAAAACCCTATCAGGAGCAATACTATTCTTTGTTCTATCATTAGCATGCATGTTTTTCTACAATGCTTACTCTAGCAGTATAGTAACACTCTTACAAAGCACGACTAGTATCAATACAATTGAAGAACTATTAAACAGTCCATTTGAAGTTGGAGCTGAAGACACAATCTACATCAAACACTTCATGAGAGTTGATACAGATCCAGTAAGAAAAGCCCTGTATGATACTAAAGTAACTGAACATGGTTTCCTGAATTTAAAAGAAGGTCTCGATAGAATGCGTAAAGGTGGATATGCATTTCACATAGAGAAGAACCCTGCGTATTATTATATTCTGCGTCATTTTGATATCAACGAGATATGCTCCCTGCAACGTATAGAAGCATTGTATCTACCATCACATTTGATATACATTCCAATGTATAAAGCTTCACCATATAAGAAAATCAAAAAAGTCGGGTAATGGCTGCTATTATATTCTTAGTACAATTTTTAGAAGAATTCATTTTTAATTTTAGTGCTTTTCGAATATTAGAAACAGGATTACATCTACGTCAAGTGAAGCTCTTTGACCCGGAACCCAAATGTACTGGAATAGCACCCTCATTCAAAACAATCGAGCTGGTTGATGTCCAGACTGCTTTCGTGACATTCTTGATTGGTTTAGGTATGACTATCTGCGTCTTTACTGTAGAATTGCTTTACCATCATAGACACACTTTAATGATGAAATTTAACAAACCTAAACGTGCTTCAATTTTATTTGAAGCTTGAAATGTATTGAATTAAAATAAAAATAACAGTGGAATTTATTAGTGTAACACTATAACTCTGTCGGTATTGAAAAATATATCTTCAATGGTGCTGCACCTAACAAAGCGTCGACGTAACAACGATACGCCATTAAATTTTTCCGTCTTTTCGACTATTCTTACAATTTTTCACTCCGAGAAGAAGAGCTTGGGAAAGCTTTCATCCATTCTTACTCAATAATAATGATAAATCGTGATATTTTGATATTTTCTGCTCACAAATAAAGACTCTACAAACATCTGTTTCCTGCGATACAAATGTCAAAAAAACCGGTGCTGGTAAATAGAATTATCCATTAGACGGAATTGCTTTTTGATCCGGCACAACAGGGTTGATAGACACACAATTTCAAGGATCTTAGTTCACAGGAGTTTTATCCCTCATCCTTTATCCTGGAAATGTTTACTCCTGCTAGTATATCGTCAACATTTGCTATTATTTGGAAATTTTAAATTCTGATCAATGTTTAAATATATTTTCAATAAAATGATGAGGCGGGTTTGTGATCCGGAGATCGGAATCGGATAAACATATCCCTTTTCATTTTGTTGCCCATTACGAGAAGAAACGGGTCGTGTGGTGCCGGAAATCGGGGAACGACCTTTCTATAATAGGATTGCCCAACGAATTTCCGGAAATAAAAAGACCTAAACCACAAACATATCAAAATAACAACAAAACCCAAAAATAATAGGATATAAGAGGTTTGAAATATAAAATAATAAACCTGTTACCTATTTAGTTTTTTTTTAGTATTTTCTCTGCTAATTGGGTAGAACAAGCCGTGAATGAGCAAAAAAAAGCAATTTTAGTGATTTGTTTCCAAAGACTTTTTGGCAAAAATAAAAATGTACATTGTTTGCCCGACCAAAAACCGGAAACTAGTCGAAAAACAGGAAGCGCAACCAAGGAAGTAATGAAAAATTCCACGGAGAAAAATAATTTTTAAGAGCGCAGTAATTAAGATTTTTTTGTCCACTTTTTCCACTTCTTGGCGGGCCCGTTGTCATCCCGGCCATTTTTCTCCCCCGGCAGCAAAAGCCCGCGAGGCGCATTAGACGTTCAGCCTCTCATCGTTTGTTTTTTACCCGCTTCTCCGGTGTCTTGTTGGCTTGGCGTAATTTTTATGCGATTTTTTGCGCGCCGCATAATTCCCAAAACAAGAAAGCAACAAAGCAAGCACTGCATAAATCTTCACCGGAGGTAACATCAACATTAAGACCAAGACGGCTGAGCAAAGTGCCATTAGAATTTATTCCTTGCGGCGGTGCTAACAACAAACACATAAATAACGTAAATAACGCAAAAACGTGTACTCAATCAACAATAGAAATGTTTGAACACAGAGAAAAACGCCGTGAAAGGCATGAAAGAAAACGAAACCTTTTGTTCCACGACCGCAAAGCTCAGTCAGCTGTTGAGGTCTGTATTTATAAGGTTTTAATACATTTTACCGCACACCAGCGCGGGTGTGCATAAAGAATGATGGTGCGGTGTGTGCGGGGGTGGGTTCGGGGCGTGACAGGTACGGCGAGAAAAACGATGGTCATAAGTCACCTTTGCTTCTGAGGGGCGGCCGCGCCGGACGCGTAACAAAGGCGCTTTCGGACAGCCGCCGGCCGGGGCCGTTACAATACAATTGATCTGACACACAATGGCCACCAATCAGCCGATCGGCTCGCTAAACGACGCCGACGATACATCACCCCTTCCAAAATCCACGCCAAACCACCAAAACCGGAACTAAATTCCAAACAAAGCGATATTGGCTTATCTTTAAAAACTATATCCTTAATCAAACCGGAAAAAGTATTTACAACTGAAACTCCAACCCGGAACACTCATCAGGATAATTTCATGTTTGTGAATGACTTGTGAAAAGTGTACGCGTCGTCGACGCGGATTTATCAGCCTGCCTTAGATTTGCTTTGATCCAGCAAATTTACTTTAAGGTCGTCGCGTGCTCGTCTGCTTCGCGATGCGCTCACGGCTCGATTCCTCCGACTCGTGTCTGAAGTCGTCTCGGATTAACTCGCCGAACGTGAACGGTGAACACAAAGCGTCGAAAATCGCATTTTTTACGTGTCTTCGGCCCGCAAAAAACACTTCACGTCGACGCAGTCAAAACCAAATATCGAAAATAAAGTTAGAAAATAATTTGTTTACTCAAACGTGATTTCATACGCATTCTGAACATTTTTCTATTCTCGTGGTTGCAAAATCATAAAATACCTTTATCTCAGTCAAATAATTATCAAAGAAACTAAATCAAAACTTGATTCACCTACTTCTGTAAGCCGCTGTTGTACACTTATGGCACATCCTGAAACTTAAAGTTTTCGCTCACGTGCCATCATAAAAGTGTCGATGTCCTATTATATTCGTACGTGTGAAGTCATGCTTCACTGCATCTTTTACAGTACGCATACGACCGATGAATTTTAATCAGCAAAAAGCGTCTCGCCAGGAATTTTCAAAGCGAACATTTTTTCAGCAACTAACTTCACGAAAATATAAAACTTGAGAGACAAAAAAAAACAGTAATAAAAACGTCGTGCGTATATAGAATTGTACGTCATGTCCTTTGCGGAGAGAAATTTATAACGCCCATGTGATAAGAGGACAGTTTATTTGATGTTCTTCAGCATAAGTGTTGATTTTTATTTGGCGCTCATAATGATAACAGCACACGGCGGAATATTAGTGAAAAAGTTACGTGAATAAAATAATTCCACGAAAATCTATCTATAAATAAATCGTAAGTAATATTTTATTTATATTTTTAATATTAGAGTAGTATTTTAGTTGTAAGCTTTTATTTTGACATATTAATTCCGTGCGTGGCATTTTTTGAAAAAAAAATTGTGTATTTCGCGAATTATTGTAAATGCATTCGAATGTTATCGATTTTAGTAAGTAATGGTTTATATTGTTTATTATATTGATGGTGGCGAAGAGCACTAGCTATATTGTGGAACACGAATGCGGCATTTTCGGCGGAATGTTTGCTTTCAGTTTGACGCAAAACACGAGGCTATAAACTAGCAAACGCGGCAAATATATCAAAATGTTGTGCGCGGCACATGCAAAGTGCAAACACGCCGATAAAAATTCACACATACACTCAACATATTCCGTAATTGCAGAAAATGCAAAAATATATATTTGTGAAATTCAAATTTCACGTCAATTTAGTGTTTGTGCTTTTGTGATTCTGAAAAATGTGCGTCCAGAGCTGCACAGGTGGGCGAAAATAAAATATTTATAATCTATTTGTTAATACTCCACTGTCTGTTCCAGATGTGGGTGAATGGCCTTCTGCGAATATCAATTTTGATTACAATTCAAAGTTTAGTCCTTGCGAGACCTGACTCCAGGATCGATGATGATTACGACGACGACTTTGTGCCTGGTGGCAGGCTACTGGGAGATGTTATAACTGTTGCTGGAGATGTTGTGGAAGATGTTCTTGTGGGTGGAGAGGGTACTACTACTACTCCACAACCAACAACTACGGTTACTACTCCAACAACAACAGTTCCGACCACAACTCCTACGACTACTCCAACAACGACTCCTACTACTCCTACTTCTACAACTGTTACAACTCCCACGACTGCAACGACACCTACTACTGGAACAACACCAACAACTACTCCAACGGGTCCAACGACCCCTACTGGAACAACTCCTACAACACCAACTACTACAGCTACAACTCCAACAACAACTCCTACAACAGCTACAACTCCAACAACAACTCCTACTACTCCTACGACACCTACAACTCATACAACCACTGCTACAACTCAAACAACAACTCCTACAACCGTTACCACCACTCCTCCAACAGTTACTACAACTCCTACAACTCCCCACACTACTTCAACAACAACAGATCCAACTGCTACTACCCCAACTGCAACCACAACTGATCCAACTGCAACAACACCAGATCCTACAGCAACCACAACAATAGATCCTTCTGCAAGTACCACTGCTGTTAGCACAACTACAGCAGCACCGAATGGTGCCCTTCAAAATATTCTAGCCTGGGCGGCTGCAATTGGAGCAGGATTATTCGTAAACGCTCCAATGATAAGAGCCGCTATATTGTTTGCTGTAGCACTCATGGCGCTTACAGGACCTCTGAATATTTTCGGTGTCATGATAATTTTCTTTGTTCAGATGATCAGACCCTTCTTACCAATATAAAACTAACTTACTCACAACAATGTAATAAATATCAAATCAATAAAACAGTGGAATATTGTTCAAAATTCTTCAAATTTAAATTTAACCTATAACACCATGAATATGATAAACTACATGAAAACAATAACAATTTCCTCTTATTTTTTAGATGGATATCAAACTATTGGTGGGTCTCACCATAATTTTCACCCTTTTTCCTGGGAGTATCACACAGACCTCAACCCCAACCCCTACTCCAACCCCCACCCCAACTGGTAGCAGTACAACAACTTCAACAGCAACAACAAATACGGGAAGTTCTACAAACTCTTCCCCAACATCATCTACAACTCCAACCAGTACCACAAGTGGTAGTAGTACTTCTGGTGGTAGCACATCTACAACAACACCTAATCCATCTGATCCAACAAGTTCAACTGGTACAGGTAGTACCACAGTTAGCTCAGGTAGTACAACTTCATCGACCACTGTGTCCACAACCACAAAGCTCACAACAACCACCACCCCACGACCCACAACGGCATTATTTGTACGTCCAACATACATGAACCCAACTCTAAGTGAATGGCTCATTTTGATGGTTACAATTGGCCTTCCATCGATGCCTGTAATCATCGTGGGCATGGTCATTATGATCGGAGCTTATATTTTAACAGTCCCTCCGACTATTGTAATGTATATTTATATTTCTATTGAACAATATCTTGGAATGTTTAAATTTTAAAAGGAAAAACAGAGGAAAAGGTAAAAAACACACTTTATTATTATTAGAAATATATGTAGTGGTTAAACAACAGTAGTTAGTCAAAGATGCAACAGGAACTCGCATGTGCTTCAGGTGGTAGATAAAATCTTAATCCGAATCATTTATATTAATCACTGTCACTCCTTGTAACTGCCTGCAATTCAAGCGTTGATTTTTATTTGCAACGTTTGATCTAATTGAAGGCACTAATCAAACGTCTGCTCAGTTATAAGCTAATTATCCGCGGTTAATTACGCGAGTCTAGTCAGCCCGACCTTCGAGAGGGTTCTGTTTACACAACGGCAACATGCCCTTCACCTTCAAACTCCTTCAAGTCCTTCAAACCTCACCAACACAAACCATTACAACAAATTTCCGTAATATGCACGTAAATTATATTAGGTGAAAGCTCCCGAGTTTCCAAGCTTTATACTCGTGAAGATATGTATTGTCATTTGTTTATTTAATGATATTTCTACAACGTACCTGATTGCGAACGTTGATCACCAACTGCTGGCTAGCAGGATCACAAAACAGCACGAGAAGCAGTCCGCACAGAGTCACGCACAGCCTGCATGCGGACATCTTGTCGCACGTGGTGTTTAATTACAACAACAACGGACGATTGCACGCCATAGTGAACAGCTGACCGGGACGCCGATAAGATGATTTGCGCGTGGGTGGATCTGTCGCGAGCGCCGCTTGATGCCGACTGGCGAAGTAACCGCGTGCAGGCAACTAACGCCGATGAAGCGCACGCGCCGCAGGAATGTCACAACATGTTGGGCATGTTGGAGAAGCATGGTGAACTTGAAAATCGATTGCCCACGACGCAACTTCGGCTGGACTCGGAAAAAAACATTTGATTAATTAAAATCTGATAATGTTTCAAAAGCTTTGATTAATACGTTGTATTGTAGATTATATTGTGAGTTATTTTGTGTTTTGTTAGTTTATGCATCAATCATATGATTTTAAATCTTACAGAGAAACTTTTTGTTATTTTCATGTGTTTGCAATGCTCCTTGATAGATGGCGCGACACTTTTAAACGTCTACTAAAAAACATGATTTTTCGTATATTTTATCAAAAAACGTCCCAATTTCGTTATTATAAACCTCAAAATTATGTTTAAGTATATTTTAAATTTAAATTGCTTTCCCTGTTATAATTAAAATATGAATATCCATGACATTCGTGCCTGTATGTCCTGTTCTTATCAAATAATCAGGTTTCTTCTCCTTAAAATAGTTGTAAGTATCACAATTTTCCAAAAAGGGCTTTGCTTGTTCTTTCTCTTCAGGTGTTAGTCCAACGGGAGCAATCGCCCCAGCCATATCCGTCGGCCCATCTATACCATCAGTTCCACAACTTAAAAAGTAAATCCCTTCACTATCATCACCCTCCAAAATCATCGCCAGCTCCAAAGCAAGATGCATATTCCTCCCACCTTTCCCCTTTTTACCACCAACCACAATCGTTGGTTCACCACCAAAAATCAAACACAAGGGATCACCCACTCGTGAATACTTCATTTTTTCAAATGCAACCATAACCATCGAATCCAACAAATCCTGGTACTGATTTATAGCAATAATTGGCCGACTTTTATATTTGAAGTATTTCACAATCTCCAGATAGAATTCAGCGACATCAGGAACTTTACCATCAATTCTCGTTGTGACCACATCAGCGTAATACCCAAGTTTCTGAGCTTTCTGCGCAGCGGCAGTACATGCCAAGCTATTGTTACCAATGACAAAGTTCTTAACATTACGAAACACTCGTAAAGTCGACGCTGTTGTTTCCTGTGTTTCCTCATGAGAGACAACAGTTTTCAGGTTACGAGACAGACCATCCAAGAGTTCGTATTTGTTTAGAACTGATAAAACATTCATGCATTGAGAAGCTACATGTGGTGCAGTTGGTCCACTTGCAATAATATCCAAGGAATCACCAACCACATCACTGAGGATCAATGAGTAAACCTTAGCTGGATAAGCAATACGTGCCAATCCGCCACCTTTGAATATGGATAACTTTTTACGTACACAGTTCACCTCGAAGATACCAGCTCCTCTGTTGAACAACTCCCTGGTCAAAAGTATTTTTTCATCAAGGGTGACACCTTCTTTAGGTAATGGTAACAGGGCAGATCCACCACCGGATATCAAGACAATAAGCACATCATCATAGTCTAGGCTTTCAACAAGATCATATATTTTCTTTGCTCCTTTCATGGCGTATTCATCGGGTAGATTATGATACGCTCCTTCAAAGACTTCGAATTTTTCAGCGAATAATTGCTCTTTTTTAGTCCCTAGCGCCATCTTACTGACTTCGTGCGTACCTGCGGGGATTGTCAGTATTCCACGTTCGACTTTATCACCGAGGACATTCAAGAGTTCCGAGGCCATGGCAAAGACAGCCTTACCAAAACCGATAATATAGACTGGTTTCTTCAACTCGAAGCTTCTATCCACGATTGTTAAGGTTTGCTTACCGGATTCTTCACTGGTTTTTAGTTTAACGCTGGTTTGTATGAGGTTTGAAGTTTGCACTGAACCCAGTGCAGCCTGGAAGATCTCACGAAGATGGCGTGCTTGGTCCATCATTGCCCTCGACAACACAAACTGTGATAAACGCATTGTTATCAATTTAATAATTACGTCACGTGCATAATCAGAAAATTTAGAAAAATAAAGACTAGCAAGTATAAAGGTTACATTGTCACGTTGATTTTGTTTAGTTATAAACTTCACATGAAGATGGCGCCTTATTAGCATTTGTATATAAATTAATCAAAAAAGAGTAAAAACAATTACGAACCACATTACCATATAGAACATTAATTTTACATTAGTCTGAGTATACACTTCCTCCAAAATACTGTTTTTTGGGATTAATGATGCTTTTTGTAGACACATTAAGCAATCCAGAACATCTGCTTTATTTTTTATTATAAATAATAAAATAACAATCAGTGGGCAATGTATTCAGTTCTCGCCCAACTAGAAATCTTGTAACAACGGTCAAAATGAAGGTATTAAAAATGTTCTTGATGTTGTTGGTGATTTCTGGAAGTGTTGATTATGTCAAGCCACTCAACGCCATTTTGAAGTCGTGGTCGAGCTGTGGTGGCAAAAAATACCCGAATTTCTTGCATATCTTTAACTTTAAACATTTGGGTGATTATGTTCATCGTGTCGATGTGAATTTGACTGGGGAAGTTGAATTTGGAGCCAATTTAAAAGTAATTATTGTAAAATTAGAAAAAATTGAAAATACATGTTTATTGTTGATTTTTTTAGTATAAAACAAATATTTACAAGAATGAAAAAAGCTGGCTATAAATTTTGGAGGTAAAGATGTCTGCAAGGGTGCTTTTGCTATTTTGGGTGATGTTGCCACCAATGTCTTGAATGTTCTACGTCCTAAAGTTTCTGCAAGTTGTCCAATCAAAAAGGTAAGCTAAAAAGTTTAAAAAATAACTTTCAGCACGTAATAATACTAATAATTAAGCTTAAATAATAAAAAAAATCAAATGAATTTTTATTATTTTATTTTTTCAATATTTGAGTTAAAATTTGTATTTTTAGGGGGTTTACACTGCAAGAAACACAGTTGTTGATGCTAAATTAATTAAACTGCCGATACCACTGAAAGGCAACTTCCGGATTGAGTTACCAATCTCAGAAGTAGCCACTAACAAAGATGTGGCATGTATTGAGATCGTCGCTGACCTAATGTAAAGGTTTTTACAATTTTATCAACAAAATTTTATTTGTGTATTTAAATAAATTCACACCTTGCATTTTGTCCTGATTGTGGTTACTTAATCGACCTTAATGCATTATTTGCAAGTCAACAGAGACTTTCATCATGAACAATGACAACCACAGTACTCGCACTTCGCAGAATAATATAATGATATTGTAATGACCTTGATATTGAAATTCTTTGCAATATTAATTACCTGGGTATTTTATTTGTATTTACATAGTCATACATTTTAATTTTTAATAGCAATTTGCTTTATTACTTTGACATTTTTTATATGAAAATGGCGACTGTGGAATTGCTCAATGTACATTGCGCAATGTTGAAATCGAAGACGACGATAGAAGTTGAAATTGAAATTAATGAAATCGATATTGAAATTGAAGTGGAAGAAATTATAGGCTTCTTGTATGATACGGCGATATGTCACCTGCACGCACTCGACGCAATCACGGTCGGTTTCTAAAAGGCGGTAGTCGTTTGGTCATTGATCGAAAAACGAAAATATGAAAGCGACACATTTATTTTATCACACACATTTAGTACTTATTAGTTTATGGCAAAAATATCAAATAAAACTTAGTGTATGTTTACAGGCGTAGAGTCCAACTAAGTATAGATATTATTAAGTCAATAGAAAGGTTATAAAAGCTGTGATTGGTAATGAATTAGTTTGAGAATCAAATAAAAATTGTTTGGGTATAAATTATCACTATTAATGATTCGTACTGAATTGTTGTTTTGCTATTCTTTCATTATTTGGTATGTATTTGTGTTAACTTTAAAATTATAAGTTTTTTAGTTGTTTATTTCAGATTTTGAGGAAAAAAAAACAAGTTTTTTAACCTTTATTCACTTTTCTTGTATTTTTACAAATATTTCAACATCAAAATTAGCCAAATAGCTTCAACCGTTCTCGAGTTATAATAAAATTACCAAGCGCCAAGTCAATTTTATTCCTGTACATAGATTTTAAACAAATTTCAAAATACAAATACATTTTACTGTATTTTACAAGAGTATTTACCTTGTCGTATAATTCTCTACCCTTGATACACAATAAAACACATTTTTATTCATTAAACAAGCAAATTAAATTGAATTAACTGAATTTAGAATCAAAAAAAGACACAAAATTCTATTTACTGGCCTTTACATGTTTGTAGGTGGCAGTATGTGCACCTCACTACTCATGTGCAAAGAGTTCACTTTCGATGCGTATTCTCAGGTTCTCACTTTCGGTAGACAGCGAGGTCTTGAGTTTCTTGAGCACCGCCTGCAACTAGCGACTGGCAGTTCGCTGCGACTCGGCGTGCAGGAAGGACCTACCTCGGTACCTACTCACACTGTAATCCCACATATTTATAATATTTATTGTAATAAAGAAACACACAGAAAATATTAAACTTAATTATAATAATCTACTCAATAATAATCAAACGGAAATACCTAAAATATTAAAATATTACAAAGAGCAGTTGGTTGTTTTTATTCTTATAGTTTTTGTTCGTGCAGTGAATCGTGCGCTTTCACCACATGTGCGAACTGTAGTGAACTTCTAATTCTCCATGGTTTAAGCCGCGCTGAATTAATCAATCGTGCGCGGTATTAATTGACCGGTTATTGGCTATAAATAGCAATAATAGTGTTAGACATTAACCCAAGGCGCTGCTTAAAAAGTGAAAAGTTGACAAAGTGGATTAGTATAGTAATAGTAATATAAAAATTTAAAAACAATAAAAAAACAAAGAAAAATTGGTTATCTGGACTCCTCCTAAAGTCAAGTAAACGAAATGACACACCATAAAAGAAGCTGCGTGACGCATCTTCTACGATTTGAGAACGTCACGCGAGAAAGTGTCTTCTTCTTTTGTTGCTGCCTACTTTTATTTACTATAAACGGTAAGTCTATATATAGTATGATATACTATAGTCAAGCAGAAGGTATTACTTTTTTTCCTTTGTGAATTTTTGCTTTCAAAGCTATTTTACGATAATAAACAATTTCCATAGCCAGAACCCACATGGTCAAACATACTCCGGATAAAAATATCACAAAAGCAGTCTCTACATCAACCAACTCAATCATTTTGAACGTGGGTGCAATCCCTGAACATTTAGGTTCTTGTTCAAAGAGTAATACATGACGTTGATGTAATCCTGTTTCTAATATTCGAAATGCTCTAAAATTAAAAAATAAATTCTTCTCAAAAAATTGTACTAAGAATATGTATAATAGTAACCATTACCCGACTTTTTTGATCTTCTTATATGGTGACGCTTTTATCATTGGAATGTATATCAAATGCGTGGGTAGATACAATGCTTCTATGCGTTGCAGGGAGCAAACCTCGGTGATATCAAAATAACGCAGAATATAATAATACGCAGGATTCTTATCAATGTGAAATGCATATCCACCTTGACGCACTCTATCGAGACCTTCTTTTTCTTCAGGAAACCATGTTCAGTCACTTTGGTATCATACAGCGCTTTTCTTACTGGATCAGTATCAATTCTCATGAAATATTTGATGTAGATGGTGTCTTCGGCTCCAACTTCAAATGGACTGTCTAATAGTTCTTTAACTGTTTTGATACTAGTCGTGCTTTGTAGGAGACTCACTATATTTGTAGAATATGCAGTGTAGAAGAACATGCATGCTAATGATAATATTACGATGAGTATTTCACCGGATATAGATTTAGTTGTTACTACAGATCCTTGTTGAGTGATGGATTCTAGAGTTATCAGGAATCCATCGTTGGCATTAGCTGTATAATTATTTAATACTTTTTTCTCGATATTGAGTAGATAACCAATAAATATACAGTATAAGAGAGACATTCCAAGCAGGGCGTACCACACGTTACAGTGGAAAGCAATATTGAAGATGTCTTTAACATAAGATGTCGGAGGACTTTTAAAGATGAATTTTACAGTGATTTTTTGGGAGATTTGAATGACGAAATCTATGAAAGGTACTCTTTCCCTTATTACAACTAAAGGTGATGCTAGAATTTTAATTAAATTATATTCTAAGCATTTTTTATGATATTTTTAAATACCGCTGTAATTTGATGTACCAATTCTTAAAGATTCAGTATGACCGTTCCATTTCTTAGATGTAGCGTTATAATACCCAAAAGTATTGTGGAATACATTGGCATAGGTCATATTAACGATATCAACCAGATTTGAGAACATGGCATAAGATTGTTTTATCACTGTATCAGTTTGTGGATGTCTAAATAAATCTATAGAATTAATAAATGAAGATTATTACAAATTACTTACTTTGTTGTGTTGTAGTAGTTTATTGTTTCCGGATTTTCTAGTGTACATGAAATGACAAAAAACAATCCTTGAAGATTCCTTCTTCTTGTGGTAATCTCCCCTTTTTGTTTGGTCAATATAAGACCTTCATTGATACTCCAGTAACCGAAATCTTCATAGACTACAACAAGTTTAAGTAGAGTTATTAATTAAGACGAGAGAAAGATGTCTACCCAATGGTCTGTCTTTGGATATCCGATAAACCTGATAAAGTTGATATCTCTCTGAATGAATGCGTCTGGCAATTATCACTCGACTCATGACGCTCACTTTAATTCTGCCATTTGGATTCATTAAAACTCGCCCCAACTCGGCGAAATTGCCCGCGTCGACGAGGATTAAAATCTGTTTGAAGAATCCCATCCACCGCACAGGGGGAATGTGATCGTCCCAAACTTGAGTCGATAACACGTCCCAACTTTGCGGACAGTCGAAATCAATAATCTCGTAATTATTGAATTTATCCGGTGCGGTTTTTAATTCGTCATTATTTTTCAGTTCTAAATGACGGAAAAATATTCGATGATTTGCGGCGATTAAATTCTTAACGGCGGCCCGTGGCCAACACTCCATGAGCAGAGTATAATATCTGTTGATGTTCCAGTTGTGAGTTAGAGGATTGGGATTGTCCGCGGCTAAGAAATCGCTTAGGAACGCTCGTTTGGTTTCTGTCGCCAACAGATCGCGAGCAGCGTCTGACATGGCAATTGCCAAGAGCAAAAATGCGAGAAGACGCAAAATTATTGCCGCTCTGGGTTTAGGTTGAAGTTTTGTTTGCATAATGAGATAATAGTGGCATGAACTGGCGGTGATATTGCATTTGGACTGGTATTTATTATTCGTTTTTGCGCAACCAATGTAATAAGCAGGCGGTGAGGTTTTTAAATAATTAAAAATAACGCCAACTAGCGACACAAAATCATAGGGCACATCGTAAAATTGCAACATTGGCTATACATATTAAATTATAAATGTGTCGTGTACTTTAAACACGATAACACAAACTGCAAAGCAACATCCCTCACATTTTTTGCATTTATTTTGAAATATTTAAGCAATAAATTCAATTATTATAATATACACAGTTATTTTTCGTAATATATTTAGTTAATTATATGATTGAGCAATTATAATTGATTGTCACGGTGGCAACCACTGTGAAGAACATATTAAAGTCCAAAATAGAATAACCTTCACACAGAATTCATAATTAACTCCGTAAAGTCCAAGGATACGCATAAAGTGCACTAGAAAAGAACGAAATAATTTATTATTTGTTTATTTTGGTTAATGAAATTAAATTTGGCAATATAAATGTGTCGCTGAGGTAAATAAATTATCTACAAATTTAATTATAATTAATCAGATTTAATTATTCTGGCGACAATAATATTCTTACCTAATATTCCAAAACAAACAAATATTACTTAAATAAACAAAGATATAACTAAATAATTTAATTGTTTATAATTACTAGTAATATTTAGCACACAAATAACAATAAATTATGTATAATTGTACGATATTAGTTTTTTTTTTTCAAGAACGAACGAAACAAATTGCATTTACGTTTTTTTTTTATTTCGTTACTTGTAATTTTGTAGTTAAAATATACAATCGATCGAGAACTAGACGTTTACCTTGCAGCGGCTATCTGGCAAACATGTTGCAATGAGTTGATGAAGATTCAAATCATTCAACATCAATAAGTGTTGAGTTTCGTAATTTCATGTTAGCTCATTGACGCGCTTTCAAAATTCACTTGAGCGGGCATTAACATTAGCATACACAAATGTTAAACCTATATTATTATACATATTTTAGCCCTAATTAATGAAGATTTAAAAATTCCTACAAATTCTCAGAAAATTAATATTAATTATTATTATATGCTGAATTTTCAAACTTTCACTTGATTTTCTAGACACTAAGTTCGTTTTGACGTAATGTTAACAAATGACTTACTTGGAACTTAAAAGATTTTTCTATAGATTTTTTCTACAGATGTTAACCTTGATCATGGCCTAGATTCCTTTCCAAGTTAAAAAACACTCGTAAAAAACGAATAAAAGAATTAAATCCAGTTTGTGGACGCACCTGACACTCACTTTTATTTTAATTTTATTTTTAATACCTTTCTTTCACTCGTGGATCGTGCACAACAGATTTAAAAATGAATCAAGAAAGTTTAAAAAATAAAAAGTTAAACTTTGTCTCACTGCATTTCTGTAAAATTGTTTTCGTGTTTTTATTGTTTACTTATTAACTTTTTCAACATTTATATTGTTTCTTTTTTTTTATAAAAAAAAAAAACAGTGTAAATGTAAACAAGTTTCTTTCGCCTTTGTTTTTAATGAGGAGTGAAAAATTAAAATAAGATTATAATTTGTTCTGGGAAAATAAAATGTAAGAAACGATACGTGAAATGGAAATAATGTGTTTGGTTTGTTGCGTTACGCATGTTTTTCTCTTTTGTTTGCATTCACTACACGTACAATACACGTAGAGCAGGGAGTGCATTGTGTTGAGTGTAATGAAAATTGAACGAAAGTGAAAGAAGTACGAGTAAAGAGTGAAATGCATTAATTAATTAAGATTAATGCTTATTATACATTTGCAGTTACAGATACGTGCTTGCATGTTTTGATATCGATATCAGCATTAATTCAAATGTTGTGTATAAGTATTATCAGGTTCTAATTATTTTTGACGTTCATTTACGAGGTTAGAATTAGAACAAACTTTGAAAGTGAATTAATGGTAGAAAAATTTAAGCGTAATTTAAGTTTTTTCTTGTTTTAAATTATTTTTTGTTATTGGACATTGTGATATAATAAAAAGAAGAATATTTTCAATGTCATAGATTTAATTTTAAAATAAAATTAAGTATTTTAATTTTGTTTTACTGCAAAACAAAAACCAACACCAATAAATTTTAAAATTAGGTGTCCAAGACCTTGAAATTACTGACATTATTATACTTAATTCTATAGTTTTTATCATTCAAAACATAACATTATTAATTTTAATTTGATTTTAATTTTTATGAAAGTAATTCAGTTAAATAATAACACACACGTAAACTCTCACTCTTACTTTTATTTCTGCTTAAGTAATGCCGTACAAATTTTCGTTAAGAAACATAAACTCCATATTTTACTAATATATGCGGTTTTATTCGTAACTGATTGAAATCAAGTTTTATGTTGCATTAAATCAAGTTTATTTGAACTAAATTAAAAATTATTTTACAAATTTCAACTAACTATTTCATATATTCATCATAAAACTGAAAATTTTATTTAAAATTAAAATTAGAACTAAAATCTTTCAAATCTCTCGTTAAACTCCCCTCTTTCATCTAATAATTTATTCCTATCTATAATTAATGATAATTTAACCAAAATTAGCATGAAATCGTTTCACTGGCGTCAATTACCAGCAGCAATCAGCAATAAAACACGAATTCCTATTTCTGGCTCAACCACATCTAGAATATTCACATTATTCACCTATGCACTTTATATGTATGACATAAAGTGAAAGGACAACTATCTATAACTATGATAAAATAAAACCTCATTAATTTATTCAAATCCTCACACCTAATACATTACATTATTTTCTTCAATATTTAATTTTTATTGATTTTTTTAATTATTTTTCTCGTAGGATCACAAGTTCAAGCTCAAGATGACATCGAAGACGTAGAAGTTGTCGAGGAGTCCACATCAAAGAAACCTCAAACGGTGCAAGACTTGTACAACACCTCCTCATGCATACCGAAACCGTTCACATGTCCACATCCGCAAATCCAATACTACTTATACACAAGGTAATTACTAATTAAACATAACCACAGATTTATGCTAATCACTCAACTTTCCGAGCGCTTAATTTAGTTTTAAAGTTAATCAGTGTCATTAAATTAATTTGCGACTTTTATTGACTTACTTACGCCAGTCAATGATAAATAAGTGAAAACACTTGACCGTAAAAAGGAAAAGTTACAAATTATAGTTGATGTTCAAAGTATCACTTATAGATGTCACACGTCACTAAACTTGCCATAAACGTACTTTTACTCTTTGCTGCTTATTGGGAAGCCTATACATTATATATTTCCGGAAGTAATATAACCTCAAATTAAATTTTACAATAACTTCCTGTAATAAAACTTTAATTTTATTTACCAGGCGCATATGTTTCATAAAGTCGATCCCAAAACTCAAAATTTACATTATTACCATTCACAATATCAAATTCATCATTTCTTAACCTCAAAATATTTTTATCTATACAATTATACGGCTTCCATTTGATATTCATTAATAATCTGTCATAAAACGGTGTTGGATTACTATACCTAACAAAATTACTTTGTAATCGTACCATTCGCTTCATCCAAAGCTCTTCTAGACTGTTTGGTGCTATCTGGGGACTTGCAGATTTAGCATAAATATAAGAATCATCATCAGCATGACATGCGCCAGGAAATTGTTTAATTCTAGCATCGGATAACTTAACCACATTCAATTTTGTATCCAATCCGAAATTCGCCATGTAAATCTTTTGATATTTACTTGCAATTTCAACAGTTCTGTGGGCGCCATGTTTAAACCAAATGTCACCCCAGAAATTTATCAAAGACTCGTTGATTTTTTTGGATTTGAAAAATAAAATTTGTTTACTTCTTCTTCTACTATCGTGCGATTAATACCAAAATCAAATGGGATATGTATAGAGATATTTGTCATTTCAACACTGTTCGGAATGATTGTAGAATTAAATAACAATCCTTCCATATTAGTTGTACTCAACATCATGGGCACACAATTGAAATCACCGTTTCTTGTGGACTCAATCAATGATTTAGTAATAAAACTTTTGTTTTGTCTTTTTCGTCTTCCATTGATAAACCTGAATACATTGGTTTATCTAAACAGAAATTATTCCAATTTATCTTCGTTTGGGCTGATAAAATATCATTTATAGGAGTATTCTGTAATTGATTAACCATTTTAACATGATTATCAGTATTGATTCCTAATGCTTCAGCTAAATCTACTGCGGTGTTTGGTTGGATTGACTGAACATTCGGCGAAAGAGCTGTTAAACTCCTCGAAATCACTTTATGAAATAAACCATTTGATAGCGGTGAATATAAGTGAAAATGAGAGGATAAACCACCTGCACTTTCACCACTCAGTGTCACAGCATTGGGATCACCACCAAAATATCTAATATTTTTCTGTATCCATTCTAAAGCCATGATTTGATCACGAAAACCATTATTAGGTGTAACGATTGATGAGTTGTCTAGAGTTAAGAAACCAAGCGATGATAAACGATGGTTGATTGTAACAATGACAATGTTCTCAGTGATAAGATATTTTGGATTTGCATTCGAAAAGGAGCTGGTTCCCAAAAAGAAAGCGCCTGCATGAATGTAGGCAAGGACTGGTTGTAAATTCAAAGAGTTTAACTGTGGATTATATAAAAATACATTTAACATAGGCAACTTAATATACATACATCTTTCAAAAGTTTGGTTAACTTACTGATTTTGTGTATACATTCAAATAAAGACAATCTTCCTGTCCAAGAAACAATGTACCATATGATTGTGGACAAGTTGGTGATGCTTTAGTGCCATCTTTAATGCCTAACCAAGGTTGGGGTTCTTTTGGTGGACGAAAACGTAAATTTCGAGAGGTGGTTGAGCATAAGGCACTGATTGGAAAGCGTAATACATATTGTTATTGTAATCCAAAAGTTCCAAACCGGAAATTAGGCCTTTTGATGTCCTCGCTATAATATTACTACTTATTACATCAATAATATTATAACATAAAATAAAACACAACACAAACGGATATTTACACTTCATAATGTATGTTATGTTGGAGTAAATGAAGTTGCCAACCTTTTATTAATTTTTCCTGTTTTTAATCATCGAATTTAATCAGTTAATATTATTATCTATTGTGCATTATTTATTTTATCAATAATTAAATTTAAATCAGCACGGTTTTCATTGTGGATTAATTACATTTCATGACAGCAAATATTTTATTAAAAGTCGTAAAGATGGATTTCAACACACTTCAAGCATTTCTTGATTAATCTCACGTTTGACATTTAGAGATGATTATATAGAGTGCAATAAATATTTAACTGCAAATTACTTACTTGTATGTGAAAAAATAACGCTTGGATCTATGCTAATCATTGCTGTTTCATAATGTGGATGTTGTCGTTGGTTTAATGATGTTTAACGAGAAATTACAAAATTGAAAATTACAAAATTGCGATTCTACGAGTATTAGGCATACAAACAATAGCGTAAATAAGAAGGAAAGAAAGCACACATGCTGTGGAATATCTAGTAAATGTGTGTCATTATAAAAATTGCTTTTTATTGCTGTTGCATTTATAACGATTTATGGTGCGGTATTTCTTTGCGCTAATTCATTGAAAGAAAGTGAAATACGAGGATTATGTAATGCATTTTAAAGTTAAGTAAATAACCTACAATATGTAAAAAATAAATTGACGTGTTACCTGATTTAGTTTTACCTCATTTTGGTTTTAAAATATTTGTAAAATGTTTGAAAGTTTAGAAAATATGAAGAAAATTGCAAGAAAAAAATTAAAAATTAATTTTTTTCCCAAAATCATTAATAAATTCTTTTATTTTAATTTTTTCAAATTAAATTATTTCAGGAGAACGCAAGCATCCCCAGAACTAATCAGTACAATGAAACTGGATTCCTTATACAAATCAAACTTCAATCGTGCGCATGAAACAAAAATCGTCGTTCATGGTTTCGGTGGCGGACGAAATCTATCGCCGAGTACCGACATGCGTGATGCGTATTTCTACCGAGGTAATTACAACATCTTCATCGTCGATTACGGCACATTGGTCAAGGAACCGTGTCTGAAGCAAATGGAATGGGCGCCGCGTTTCTGCGCGCTGTGCATCGCGCACCTTGTGCGTTATTTGACTCAACATCCGCGGGGCATCAGAGCTGATCAACTACACTTGATAGGATATAGTGTGGGTGCGCATATTTCCGGTCTGGTAGCCAACTTTTTAGATCCACAATTGGATGGCAAACTAGGTCGAATTACAGGTTAGTAATTCTATAGTTAATAAACTAATATAGGCAACCAAATATACATTTAATGGTTTTATTTATTTTATAGGTTTAGACCCTACGATTGTGTTTTACTCAGCGGCAAATACAACCAGAGACTTGGATCCATCAGATGCACACTTCGTGGATATTCTACATACGAATTCAGGGATTCTAGGCCAATGGGGACCGAATGGACACGCTGACTTTTACATCAATGGCGGTTCAAGCCAACCAGGCTGTGCAAGCGATACAATTTTCAGTAATTATTACATTTTTTATTATAAACTAGCTGTTGCCCGCGACTTCGTTCCCGCAGTGTTTAATAAAAATGTAATTCGTTTTTACTCTCTTGTTCTAGACATACTCGTAGTAAGAGTCAATTCTATCAATAAGATTAGCAATTTTAATTTAAAGAAATTAATTATATAAAGTTTTGTCAATAATGCACTTCAGCGCGCCATCTCGAATTCAACTATTTAACTATAACTATGATTGAATCTCAATGTCAAATTTTATTCTATAGGAAAGAGCTGTTTTGAGGATTTTCCCGGCAATTATTCGAATTTTTCTCACCTTTTAAACCTTCCCTAGACCTCCACGAATAATTCAAGACCAAGATAAGTTAAATCCGTTCAGCCGTTCTCGAGTTTTAGCGAGACTAACGAACAGCAATTCATTTATATATATATATATAGATTAAAATTTTGCAATTGTTATATAAGTTGTAGGTGTAACATGTAGTCTATTTTATTATATAATAATTAATTGTTTGAATGTGTTAGAAACGCTCGCGTGCGACCACACGAAAGTGACACCATACTTCATCGAGTCCATCGTGTCGAAGAAAGGCTTCTGGGCGTATCCGTGCCCGACGCTCATCAGCTTCTTGCTACGCATTTGTGATCCCGACGAGTCGGAATATGTGCAAATGGGCGAGCATGTCGACCGACGCAAGTAAGACACATTTCATCATCTGGTACATTTAATTGCTACATTACATACTGTTACATGCTTGCCACATTTTGCTCTCAATTACAATTACTGACCTAGCGTGCAGTAAACCATAACGTTTTTCAAGTATGTAATTCAATATGATCACTAATCATGGCTTAAATCGGTTGCAACACTCTGTATAACGGGAAGATAATTATTGCTTGTGGGAATAAGTATGTGAGATGTGATTAATGCATTCTTGTGTTGTTTACTCTTGTTGGATAAAGTGTAAATAATTTTCGTCCTCTTTTTTGATTTCTACATCAGTTTCAACTCGATGGAATTTCAATTAACCGTGAATGACTTAATTTATAGTAATTTAATATCTGTCGCATATCGGTGTAGTAGAAAACTGCAGTTTTGTTTGAATTTGATGGTTTAAAAGGAGAAAAAGGTCTAAAATCAAAAATTTCAACAAAAAATCCAAAAAATAGAAATAAGTTTATTTTATACTCGCTACTTCAGTGTTTATAGTGAAATTATTGCAAAAATTTATATTTTTTGTTTTGTTTAGAGCTCGAGGTGTGTATTACGTTACAACAAATGCCCATCCGCCGTTTTCGCAAGGCCATCCACTCCGAGAAACACTCGCCAGCACGAATCGTCTCCGACGTCGAAATCCCAACTGGCTTTTCCGGAAGTAAACCTTTATTCATAAAAACAAGTGATAGCACACTTTTTGTATCAAAAAATGATGTTTAATAGTATATAAAACTTTCTTGCCTGGTTAAAAGTTAATGGTTAGTCAAATTATGTAACTGGGGAGAACTGTAATATTTTTCTATGTTTAATTTACAATTTATCATTGAATCGCCCAGTTTTTTCTTGTTTTACAATGTTTTTACTTTAGTTTTGGAAAAAAATTATTTTTATTTTTATTTTAGGAGTAGAAAGCATTTAAATATGTAATACGTTTTTGTATAGCGTTGTCTGAGATGTAAATATATTTTAAATTATTTAAACAAAAAAATGCAAATCTGTTTAATCCACAAAAGCGTCTACAGACGTCAAAATCTAATTCGAACGAAAAAATAAAAAATTCAGATATAAATTCACTTATTACTGAAACACGTTAATATAATATAATTTAATTTAAAGCAAAAATGAATTTATTATTATTATATTTGTTGCCAGTGTTTACATTGGTTTGTAATACCAATGCAGAAACAGTAACCACCCCTATTCCGCTGGGTGGCGTTGGCAACGTTGTCAATAATGTGGAATCGAAAGGAACTTCGATTGCAACTGGTGTAGTTGGTGAAAACCAAATTAACGGCGTGTTTAGCACGATTGTAGCTGTCGTGGATGAGTTGACAGCCAATGCTCAAAGTGTACCGGTTGTTGGAAGCCTTGCCACCATCTTGGGAAACCTAATTAAGTCATACTTGTTTATTTTCGAGGATATTGTGAATGATCTCGTAACTGCTGCAACTTCTGGCAATCCTATGAAATTGGTGGCGGCTTTATTAGATCTGGTGAAGATGATTGTCATGGGAGTTGTGGTGAGCATCACTGATATGCCCAGAGTTGTGTGTCAGATTGACACATTGCCGGATGCAGCTTATTCAGCTTTGAATTCTGTGTGTACTCCGTTGACCAGCGTTTTGGATCAGATTGCAAACACTTTGTTGGATCAGATTTCCGAGTTGGATTTTGAAAGTTTACTAGCGGGTGGTGGATTTGGTGGACTTGGAGGGTTATCCAGTTTGGGTAATTTGGGTGGTTTGGATGGTTTGGGGAAATAATTGTAAACATTCTTTGTTGTTAAATGATAATAAATTGAAAGTTTTCTTAACCTCTTAAATTTAATAACCTCTTTGTCATTTTTTGTTTTTTGTGTCTTTATTTATCGCTAGATTTGACATATTTTAGGTTAGGGTTAATAAAAGTAATTCAAAAAAGGCTTAAATAATGTGGGAGCTCAGTAAAACACTGGAAATTACTTGAAAATTATTTTTTTTGTTAAGGCATGAAAACAGAGGGCGCTGTTAAGGTTATAATCATCTGTCAACACTTTAACCTTATTTAATAACTCTGCATTAATTTTTTTAACATAATCTAGAGCATAATAATTATTTAAATAAACACATGTCATCAAAATATAAAAAATAATTAATTTTCAACATTTGTTTATATATTTCTTATGATACTTATCTAAATCCATATATTTATTCTATTTAACATAATTGTTGTATAAAAATGAATAAGTAATCATAACCTACTCATTGTTTTTGCTGATTTCTTAACTTCTTGAAGAAAATTCGAAAGTAAAGGTATACTTTTAAAAATATCAACATGTTGCTTTAATTTTCTTTTATTACATTTTTTAAATAATTTCCGATTAATAGATGAAGTTCATTTATTCCATTTTGCTCTTGGTCGTGATTGTGTCATCTACAAATGCGGCATTGGACGGAGTCGATTCCAATCCTTTAGCAACATTGAACGATCTTATTCAAAAATTTCTTAGCATGGTGGGTTCTGGCACAAATCCTCTTGACGGCAACATCGATGGCATTATCAATCAAGCTGGACTTGAAGACATAGCCAATACAATTGTCAATCTTCTCAAGCAATTTGCAACACTTACCGACACTTTGACTGCAAAATCCGATTAAAAACTTTGTCACTTATGAAATAAAGAATTTCACACCAAAACTTATTGAATGATTTTTTTCTTTGGTTAAAAGTTAATTTAATTTAACCTAAATTATAAAATCCAAATTCTAACCTCAATTTAATGCTACTCTTTGATTATTGGATATTTGTATTATTTAAACTAAAAGAATAGAAAGATATTATCCTTATGTAAATAATGATGCAACAATTTTAAAACAAATACTCTAGGTTTTAATATTATTAAAAACAAGATTTAACTATACTTAAGTTAAGTACATAATTTCGTGCATATAAAAATGTAATAATCATCATTGTTTTCTTACAAAAACCTAGACATTGTTTAAATAACAAGGTATTTCATATTCTACATAGAAAAAGCATTGATTTGCAAAATATCTAAACTATTAACTTGTTCCAGATGAAATCTGCAATTTTTCTTGTTCTCTGCGTTGTTGCAACAACATGCGCCGAAATTACACTACCACCAATTCCAACAGAATTGCCCATAGATCTGACAACTATTCTACCAGAACCTTTGGACTTTCTTACTTCCATTGGCGATCTCATCAGTGAAGCCCTTGATGAAGTTGGGTTAGGTGTGTTGAGTGCTGCAGTTCAAATTATCATTGGAATGATTCAAACTGCAATTGTTCTTTTGGAATCAATTTTTGAAAAATTGCCAGCATTTCCCGAATTTCCCGAATTGCCAATTCCTTCATAAACTGAATATAAACTTTTGAATTGAATTATGTATTCTTTGAAATAAATCTGTTCAACATATAATTCTATTTATTTACTCTTTATTTATCCTTGAATTAATTTTAACGCATTATCTAGAGATCTTTTATCTGCGTCATCGGTTTGACGTTGTTTATGGCTTTACACTTACTTTGCAAGATATTAACCAAAATTTGCAAAGATTAGTACGTTTTGAAATGCGTCAAAACTTTTAATAAATTATATAAATTTTGTTGTTAAAACATTTATTATACAATTACTTCAGAAACTGCCACAAAATGAAGGTAATAAAACGTTAAATATAATAAACTGTTTAAAATCTTAAGGTTTTCTTTAATTTTTAGGTCTTTATCTTAGTATTAGTGACCTTATCGGCTAATTTAGTGTCATTGGCAAACGCACGTGAAGACTCTGAAATAACTGACTTGCGATCGATTGAACCAATTCATTCTGAGTGTCAGGATGCTCTCAAATCTAAATTGATACCACTCTTGGACTCTGTTTTAGCAGTTTTGCCTGCATTAGGACGTCTCAACGATGCTCTTGGGGATGCTGCCTTTAAACAAATTTTAAATTATATCATGACTCACACGCAATCGAATATTGTGACACAGTATTTGGCTGTTGTTGGATATACCATAGTCGGTAAAAAAGAACCCACGCTGGATTATTATAAAGATTTTATTTCGGATTTAGTGAGCATAACTATAGATCAAGTATGCTATCTTATCATTGAAAATCCTTCAAATTTGTTGCCGTCACCAGTATCATAAATTGTTTTAACATAAAATGTGATGTAGTTCGCCATCTGTTAATAAAATTTTGAGTTGTGTAGTAGTTCTCCGCGTTGTTGTCATGTGGCTTTACTTCAACGTATGCAACCCAATTGATAGCAAAAAGTCTTGCGCGTTGTCATCAATTAAACAGAGATAAAATACAAGTCCTAGCAGTATTGTAATGTGTACAACGAAGACAGGAGACGTTGAGGTTTGACGGCACGACTACCGATGACTATCCGTCAGCCACACAAGACCACTATCAATGGCCGCGCAGCGAATCTCGTCCTCGTCGTTGCCGTGCATTCTGTAGGCCGCGTGTGATGCGAGAGCGCTGCGATTGACGCGGAACGCGAGCGCCTAGCCGCCCGCCACCAGCGCGTGTTTCGCTCGCCGCCTGCCGCGAGTTAGCGAAGTGTTTTCGCATTCGCGACGTTCGCGTGCATAGCAGCTCCCCTTGTTCGGTCGCGCGCCGGGGCTATTCGTTTTGTGTTGGTCGTGTTGTCTCGTCTAGGTCGCGGCGATAAAATGGCGCACTGTTAGCCGCCGCCGCCGCCGCCGCCACCAGCAGCACGTCGCAGCCGTCGTCGCAGAGTCCCTGCCCCCCCAGCCGAAGCCAGCGCTGCTCATGGAGGACGCGCTCAATCACCAGAACGGCGCCCAGTTGGGCGGCCCACCGACGGGCAATAACAAGCAGATGGAAGACAGCCCGAACCCGCAGTACTCCATACCGGGCATCCTGCACTTCATCCAGCATGAGTGGGCGCGCTTCGAGCTGGAGCGTTCACAATGGGAGGTCGACAAGGCCGAGTTACAGGTGAGTCCCACTTCAATTGTTTTTCGCAAATGATGCATATATGTGTACGATACCGGTCTGAAGCACAGAAACGAGTTTTCGGTTGACTATTCTTCTTTTTTTTTTAATATTCGTAAACTCCCCGCACCACGTAAAATATTTTTTCAGAGGTGTTTTCAGTGCTAAATTCTCCCTTAACCATATAACCATAAATTTTTCTTTTAATATTCCTAAAAAAATCTACTTTTGTTTTGAAATAAATTGAGAAAAACAGAATAAAAATATTTTTTCTAATTATCAACATTATTTTGGGGTGATTTCCGAGAGTAATTGAATATTTCTGTTATAGGCAAGAATTGCATTCCTGCAAGGAGAAAGAAAAGGGCAGGAAAACCTCAAAAACGATCTGGTACGCCGCATCAAGATGCTCGAGTATGCGCTTAAACAAGAGCGCGCCAAATTCCACAAGCTGAAGTACGGCGTCGACCTGCAGCAGGGCGACATGAAGCCGCCGGTAGACGATCCCAGCCTCAATGTGGATTCCCAGCTGGATAGCGAGACGCCGTACACGTCCGTATCAAACGCCACCTGGAGACAGGGCAGACAATTACTGCGACAATACCTGCAGGAGATCGGCTACACCGATCGAATTATCGATGTACGGTCAACGCGGGTGCGCGCTCTTCTCGGGCTCAACAACAATGGCGAACAGGAAGAGAATCACAACGGCGGGTCGGTCAATGGCAACGAGACGAATAAACGAGCGAGCGAAACACAAGGTATGAATACTTCCCCCAGATTTATATTAATTTATAACTAAAATCATATTATTTTAAGCAGGAAGAACACCAGTGAAGAAAACGCAAGGCAGCTCACTCACCGAAGCGATGATGATTGATACCGAGGCGGCTGTGATGGTGAACTTGGACTTCCTCACTGGTGCCGACGTTGACACGGAGGACGAAGATGACATGAGCGATGAGTCCGTGTGTATGTATTCGGAAGAAATGGACGTGAAGCGCAAGGCTGGCGATGACGTCGATGCTGAAGCGATGGAGGTTCTCAACGAGCTCAATCTTCTCTCGGAGTCGGAAGATCGCGTCGAGATTAAAACCGACGCGCCGACCGAGTGGAACAAGAACTTCCAGCAGCCGGGGCAGCAGCGGCCACGCATTGGTCTCGGAGATGATGAGAACATTGATTCCAGCCTGGGACTGGGTGAGCTCGCACAGCTTACCGTCAATAACGAAGCGGAGAGCTCCTACGACATGGCGTCCAGCAAGGAGTCCTTCCGCAAGACGTGGAACGCCAAGTACACGCTGCGCAGTCACTTCGATGGCGTGCGCGCGCTTGCATTCCACCCGACCGAGTCGGTGCTGATTACGGCGAGTGAGGATCACACCCTCAAGTTGTGGAACTTGCAGAAAACCGTGCCGGCAAAGAAATCCGCTTCACTGGACGTCGAACCATTGTATACGTTCAGGTGTCATCAGGGGCCCGTGCTGTGTCTGGCGATGTCTGGCACCGGAGAGCATTGCTACTCAGGTGGACTGGATGGTAACATTCACTGCTGGAACACGCCCAATTCGAACATTGATCCATACGACTTGTACGAGCCTGACGTTCTCAACGCAACGCTGCAAGGGCACACCGAGGCGGTGTGGTGCTTGGCGGTGCTGCACTCGAGACAGCAGATTTTGTCTTGTTCGGCGGATAGTACAATTAAATTGTGGGCGCCTCATGCTAAGGTAGGCAACGTGATATACACCGAAAAGTTGAGGTAATTTACTTGGATATTGTTTGATTGTATAGACACATCTGTTGAATACGTTCTCATCGGAGCAAGATGGCATTCCGAATAGTGTAGACTTCTGTCGCGACGAGCCGAATAAAATTGTTGGCGCGTTTGCAAGTTCTCATTGCGTCGTTTTTGACACAGAAACGGGGAAACCGATCGTACGCTTGGAGGGCGAGACGAATGCTGCATCAAGGTGAATAATTTAGTAGTATTGGTAAAAGGTTCTGAGACATTTGAGATGTTCCATAATTTTTAGTCATTTTTTTTGTAATATTAACACTGTTTAATTGTTACCCACACGTTGCGGTTTATGGCAATTGTTAAACATTTCCTGTTTGCAGCCGGCAAATAAATCGAGTGGTCTGTCATCCGACACTGCCGCTGACGGTGACCGCGCATGAAGACCGCCATATCCGCTTTTGGGACAACAACACCGGCCAAATGGTGCATTCGATGGTGGCGCATCTGGACGCCGTGACTAGTCTGGCGGTTGACCCGAATGGGCTGTATTTGCTCTCAGGTAGGCTCCGCCCCGCACTAAATTTCAATTTTTCATCGTTTGACCTTTTGCATAATTTATTTATGTTGATGTTTGTGCCCGTTTGAAGGTTCGCACGACTGCTCGATACGTTTATGGCACTTGGACAATAAGACGTGCGTGCAGGAGATCACCGCCCATCGCAAGAAGTTCGACGAGAGCATCCTGGACGTGGCCTTCCATCCGTCCAGACCTTACATCGCCAGTGCCGGCGCTGACGGCTTAGCTAAGGTCTTCGTTTAAGAGGCGCGATCGCGGCGAACTTTGACACACCCAACCCACACAGAAACACCCCAACACACACTGCTGCTACTGTATATATTTACGAAACTGTCGTTCCGAATTATTGTTTGCTTTAGTTCCATTACGAATTGATTGATGACGAACGACGAACTGTATGCGGGCGCATTCATTTGTACATAACGCGAATCTATCTACAAGTTGAGGACATTGATACTAATGACAGAGACATTTACTCGTAAGCTTTTTCAAAATACTCTAGAATTGTACTGGTTAAGTGATGTTTTCTACAGGCAGTGCGGCACGACGACGATTTTATTTTGTTTCGAATCTCAACACACTCACACACACACATATACTATTCACGGCGCATCATTAAGTTTAAGGCACAATTATCAATTGTATATGAATACTGAATTTAACCTGTGTATTTATTTTCTCGGCTTATTTTAGGCATGCATTTTTTTATATAGAAGTAATTTGCGCGTACACGCTCATACTAACATACACTCTCTCACACACATACACACACTATCGATGTAGATCAAGATGAACAGGCGTAGTTATTAAGCGTGTACATATTTCGTAAAATACGGCGGATTATAAAAGTAATTTTAACGATAACAAATTAACGTAAACCTATAAGCGAACCGTAGCGCGTAGAGTGGTAAGCAGATGCGTTAAGTTTAGTTGATTAACGTTGTAACAATTAATTACAAGACAAACAGCAGGTTTATTGGACCGACTAAACGCGAACCTTAGCAACCACAACCAATTAGGGATAATGAATATACTGAGGTTTTATGCTTAAGTTTCACACACACACACACACACATCATACACAAACACGATATTTATCTTGTATTCGATTCTTATTACATTCTCTTATCATTGTTATCATCGCTAATTTAAAAAGGGAAACACTAATATAAGAAAGTAAGCAAATAACTATGTAAAACATAAACTAAGGTTTAAAATGTACTTGTGACCGCGAATACACACACACACACACACATACACACAGCCAGAAACACACATTCATATACGCGCGTGTACGAGAATATTAGTTAATTTATATTTACGAACGAAGATTGAAATGAGTACGATTGTGGTGCACTAGGCGTACGAACAGTTGCTGATTTGTGTCGGACGCCATGTGAGGGCATGTGTAAACTAAAACGCATTTAAAAGGTCTCGTTTTCCACCAAGCTCTCTTTTTACCCCTGATATTTATTTATACAAGTGACCACGTGCGGGAGAAGTACCGTCATTGCAAGCAAGTTTTCATTAATTAGATCGTGTAAACTGTAACAATATAGTGATATATATATATTATATATACACCCCCTCTCCCTATACATATATAAATATTTATTAATATTCAATCTGTGTGTAAAAAAATGTATTATTTCAAATAATGTATAATTAAAACATGATAAAGATCGGTCGTGTATACTGCTGGTGGCTAGTTAGCGCCGATGGGTTGTAGTTTCTGTGGCTTAGTTCAATGGAACGGTTTCTGAGAGTGTCAGTAAAGCATTCGGAAACTACAGGTAAGCATGTACCAGATATGTACAGTATAAACTCGTTAGAATTAAACTTAAACCCTATAATGGTTTAGCAACCACTTTTTTATATTTTTGTTTCTTACGGCATTTTTGTAATTCAAGCTGCAGGCAGGAAGTGCTCTAAAACGATTATTAAAAGTTGGTATTTTTATAAAACAAATTAAAAACTTTGTGGATAACTCTTGTTATCTTGTTGACGAATTCAATTGTTTTTAGATTTTTACCGCCATACAATAGTTCAAACAATTTTTGCACTCACAGCAAGTAAAAATTGACCAGTTTGTTCAGTTATTAGTTATTATCAGTTAGATTATGTCGGATTAAGCCACTATATAAGCGCAATATTTAAGCATAACGTATAAATTAATTTCAAAGTACGTTAAATTATTTTGAATCAAGTATCCGCTCACTTAATAGTGTATTGCAATGAACGAAGAAGAAATTGTAAAAAGTGGTCAGGAGGAAATGGTTCGATTGGCTGAAGAGATCCAGCAACAATCCGAAATAAAAATGAGGCAAAAAGAAGAAGAACTAGAGCAAGAACGAGTAACGATGTTGATGAAATGGTCTTCCAAGGAGTTGGCTGAAAAGGAAAAGATTCGTGACGCTCAAGAAAAAGATATCGAGAGAATGGTAAAACGAGTGAGCAAGGACGTCGACAAGAAGCTGGAGGTCATCCGAAAGAAACACAGGCAGTTGGAGAGAATTGAAAAGAGCGCACTTGCGCGTGATGGCAAAGCCCAGATCCGACAGAAACAACTTGAGATTGCGCGCAAGATTCGGCAACATAAGCAAAAGGATGTTCTGATGGCTGTAGAACGCGCATTAAAGAGCAATAACAGTCAAGAGCCTAATGATGAGGACTATGTCACCCCGGCGACTCGAGCCCTGTTAATTCCAAAAATCGAGATGAACGCTGACGATTCAGATGAAGAACCAAGTGGTTCTTCACCACGTGACCACTAGATTCTGAAAATAACAAATACCTATTTGTATTTAGGGATCATCTGGGTGGGGTTGAGACATTTTTGCATACCTAATTGTGTAATAAAACGATGATAACGATGACTACTATTATTTCGGCACCTTTTATGAGATGTTGCATTTGCTACAAAAAATTGATTGAGCTGTTATATATAATACTAGAATAAAATATTTTATCTCCTTAGCGGCATACTGATAAATTACGTGATTAGCGTCTATAGTACTGTGTACTCGCAGTAATTAGCCACATCCTGTGGGAAATACAAGCATAACGAAAAATGCAAACTAATAATGATCAATTTGATAAAACTGACAAAACAATAGTGCCAAAAATGATTGAAAATGTACTGAAAGTGAATAAAACTGCAGATAATATAAATAAAACTGCTGAAATGCATGAGTTAATTCACCGAATTAGACAGGTTGAAGTGCGATTGCGCAACATATCAAATAAATATCGGAGATTAAAACTAATTGATAAAACCTAACAAACACTCACCTAATTTAAGCAAAGGTAAGTTAAAATCATATTATTCCAAATACAATATTGTTACAATTACAATTTTTAATCATTTTCAGAAATATATGTATTATCTAAGAGAAACATACATCACGCCGTATCTTTCTTTAGGACTGCATCCATATAGAGCATATTATCCAGCGATGTGGTGCGACCATTATCGCTCAAGTTAAATAAAAACTTGACATATTCTTCGGGAAGGTTTGATTCTTTCGCCCCTTCGCGTATCGTGTCCAAATACGTGAGCGACGGCATTGTTTTCCAGCGCATCTGCGGGTCATTGTTGTTGTGGGGCGATTGGGTTTGTTGATGCATACGACATAGCATCATACTGCCATTAGCACGCTCCACACATTGATCCAGGGCGCGATAAGCACGACCGCCGGACGTTTCTAATTTATCAATGCAATCCAATTCTTGGCGGTTGACTTTCCAAATTGTGCCGTACACAGTGGCGTCTTTTGCTGGTACTACAGTGACAAGTGCCCCTCGACACTGCTCGGAATATCCAGCAAAGTCCAAACGGAAATGATTCAGCTTTCCAAGGTCCACACGCAGGGCAGAAGGTGCAATTCCATGCAAACACCGTGCTAGCATGTTACTCCCATATGCAAAATAATAAATAGTCATTTTTATGAAAGAAAATGGATGAAACTCGATCGAATTGTCAAAATATTAAACGTCAGAACTAGAATTTGGATTTTTGTTTGTATCTATTTAACAGTGTGTTATATTTGTACAGTGTACACACTGATTAAGCACTTTAGTCACGGCCATGGCCGTTTTTGTCGTAAAATGTTTTATTTTTGTGATATGATGGAATCGATAATATCTGCTCGTGATTCCGTTTATTTAACAAGCCCATAAAATATAGTCTATAAAATAATGTGTAATAATAATGTAAAATGCTTATAAATCCTGTCCCAAGTGGGCTAGCTGTTTAAGAAACTGCGTGGCGTTGTTCAACGTCGTCGCTCCGTACGTAACGCGTTTGGTTTGTCCCGAAGTTGTTTTTTGCTAAGAAAATATAGATGTAGAAACGCCATTTTGTATGGTTACACATTCAAGTAACTCACCTTGCAATAGTCGGCGAGATTTTGATATTCAATATAATTTCCACCGCCGATGACAAATACGAACGCGTCCTGGAAAGGCGAGCGATTTCTAGGAATATCCGTCAGCTTATACTGTTTAGGATCGAGGTAATAATACTCGTCCAGCTCTTGACTGCTTTTAAACTCCATTAGATTATCGACAATTTCCGTCACTGGCAAATTCTGCAATAATTCATTACACATAAATGTAATTTAAAGTTTTTACTTTTTAGTTCGGACTTACATGCCGTTTGACAACTAAATTCTTCACACCTTCCATGACAAATGAAGAACCCTGCGAGACAAGCTTTGAAAACATGTTTACTGTTTTCGTACCGGCTCCTTTGTAATGATTCGTTCCGGTGGCCATCTTGGTATAACCCTTCCAGCGCTTAATGTATGCCATTGGTGATAAATCGCAACCTGCATCCTGCAACGCACTTTCAAACTTTTTGTAATCCGCGTCAGTTATCTGCGAATTACACAAGTAATAAACGATAAACAATCGCATCTTGTCATCAGCTGTTCCGGTCTCCGGGTCCGTAATGATATCCAGGAGCGATTTGTCCAATGTTGCTTTACCCATGATTTTTTCCTCGAGTTCGAAGAATGTGTCGAGTTTGCGTGCTTTGATCGCATTCAAAATGGCGGTCGCAACGGTTGTGTGCATGTCAATAAGTCGCTTCATATCCAACAGTTGTGGCAATGAGCTGATTGCACTTGAAATCTTGTTGGTGTTGTCAGTGACCATAGAAAGCGCAAGTTCATCGCCATCAATGCCCATGGAAGTTTTAAGCTTCTTGATCTCGTCCTCAGAGTTACGGTAAGTTTCTAATTCTTCTTGGATCGCTTCCGCTACGGTCGGAAAGGGGCAGCCTTTGTGACTCATCCAGAATTTGTCCTTGCTGTCCAGTTCACAAGAACGATTCTTGGCACGTACACCTAGAATATGTCAAATGTGGTAAATATTGCGCAAAATATAAAAATAAAATCAAATTTAGTTAATTTTACGCATAATTAGCTATTTCTTTTCTTGTAATGCTATTTTTGCTCAATACATTCATAAAAATACAGTTCCTTACCCCCCGATGTGGATTGCTCCTCGATAACCACCCGATTCAAAGCCAAATCGAGCACATCATGCGCCAGCGCTTGATAAGTCCACGTATGATGCAGTGGTGTAGTCATATCAATGCTGCGATCCAGCAGAATCAACAATGGTCGTTGAAAGTTAAAGTTGCCAGCGTGCACGTCTGCATTGAACAAATTATTCCTTGCGTCAAATAGATTATCGCGCAGTTTCTTGTCTAACTTCTGCGCGACCATCTCGGAAGCGTTGCCTTTTCTACAGCGGATGATTGGCACAGTACCGATTGTCACAAAGACCGAAAATAAAGAGTCTACAATGCTATCAATGATTTCATCCATTTCCGTGTCTTTTATATCCCCCTTGTTTATAGCTGCAAACACAAAATCACGTTTTTTTCATTGTAAACAATTTAATTTAGTTATATCTTACCATAATATGATAAATTATCACTATTCTGATGTTTCAGCACAAACAGATCATCCTCCAATGAAATAAAATTCACATATTGATCATAAACCTTGTGGATGTTAGCTACACAATTTGCGGACAAAGCGGCCGATGCTAAATCTTCAAGCTTTTGCCTACTGATTGGCGAGATAAAATTTAAGTGGTAAATATCATAAACCCCATTCTGAAAATCTTGACTTATTCTTCCCAAGTTTTCCTCTGTGGGTGCACAGAAATACACAGCTGGCACTTCAGGTATGGGATCTCTGTCAGAATGTAATTGCCTAAAATATTAAATCAGTTAATACGCTGGTAGAATTAAACTATTACTTTTATACACAGAAAACATACACATATAAGGTGACACCAAGTTCCCTCAATTCCTTTACAGATATTAGTGGTGAAATAATATCTTGTCCTACTCTGTCGTAAATTAAGACTTTCCATAAGGGTTCTGATGCACTTAGCTTGGTTTGGGGCTGATTTAAGTTCAGCATTTGCTTAATCGCATCTGAAAATGTAATATTATTATAAAGGTTTCCAGTTAAACTAAAATTGTAAATAATAAAACGCACTTATTTGTTTTTGCCGTAGAGAAGACATATTGCTTCAAGTTTTACAAGTCTTTAATAAGTTAATAACAATTATTTGATTGATACCTACATATGATTTGTTGTTTTTGTGGTGTGACGTTTTGTTTTTGAGGTTGACGTGTAAGTAAACCAGAGGTTCAATTCCAACCTGTGAAGTATTAGTTCATATTACTCTAGTTTTTAAATCTTGTTTATGTTTTAATTAAAAAGAATTACTTATGTTATAATTATATAACGCTTTAATATATTTATTCCTTGGTTTGCACATAATCTAATATACACAAAATAATTTGAAATATAAAGAATTGGTAGTACTAAAAATAAAACTGCTTGGTTACCTCTAGATATAATTGTATATTTAAATGTATTTAAATCAAAAATTTTAGTAATCTCTTTTTCTATATTATTATCAATTTTACTTAAACATTATATTATGTTTATTACTTTTTTTTAGTTTTTAAATAAATTTGATTTATAAAAACTTCAAACAGTTCTAATAACTTAGTTGCCGTTGGTAGCACTGTTTTAAAATAGAGCTGTTTGGCTACCACTGAACTTCAAATTATTAATATTTTAAATCAAAATGCTTATTTTATACAGAATAATACATAATTTTACTAATTAAATATAATTTTAGTTTGTTTTGGTTTAAATTTCCATGAATTGAGTCTATTTGATAAAATAAAATTGAATATTTGAAGTATCGCCATCTGTGCGGCGACTGGCTGGCAACGCCTACGGTGCCTCGAACCAACTGCGAGTCGCCCAAACTACGGTGAGATGCCGAAGTCGCCGTCGCGCTACTTCGATTCGCACAGCACAACCGAGAGGAGTTCCTCATCTCCGCACTCGCATTTGAAACTGAACCTCGACTAGTGATAGAAGCATCAACGTTCAGGTACACAAACCAACTTAACAATACACAATATCCACCATGGTGTTGGCGGAGAAGAACAACGACAACGCTCGCAACGGGCGAAGAAGTCGCGGCCCAAGTCCGAACGGTCACGTACAACCGGAGTCCACCAGCGAGGACGAAAGCACAGGTATGTTTGCCTCGCATTTCAATGTATCACAATATGTGCATTTTTTATATCCAAGCTTATAAGCTCCTGGACACTTTTACAACATTTTTATTTACTGAAGACTTGAATAAGCAATTGTTATGATTGAAGTTCCAGTGGATAAGATAAGGGTGGGCCGAGACTACCAAGCCACATGTCCTGAGCTTCAGCCAGAAGCTTTGCGAAAACCTGAATTGCTTGCTGACAGAGCCCTGCTGGTGTGGTCACCTACAACAGATATTCCAGAAATAAAACGTAATTTATTTTTATTGACATTAAAATTAGTTATTGTTAAACATATTTTTTTGAATGAATAGTGGAAGAGTACATCACATTAGCCAAAGACAAATATGGCTACAATGGGGAGCAGGCATTGGGCATGCTCTTCTGGCACAAACACGACCTTGATCGCGCTGTGCTTGACCTCGCCAACTTCACACCATTCCCTGATGAGTGGTCCGTTGAAGACAAGGTACTCTTTGAGCAAGCATTTCAATTCCACGGGAAGAGTTTTCATCGAATCCGACAAATGGTAATACATTCATCTTGTATACATTTTGCAAGCCTCTGAAATTACTTAAATACCTTTTACATCAGTTACCAGATAAAAGTATCGCCAGTCTTGTGAAATACTACTACAGTTGGAAGAAAACTCGATCGCGCACTAGTCTAATGGACAAGCAGGCTCGTAAGTTGAACACACCGCGTGAGGATGGCACACCCAGCGAGGGAGGCTCTGAAGGCGGCTCCAATGAAGATTCCGACCACGACGACAAGGTGCGTGTCACTACGTTATGCAAATCTTTGTGGGCGATGGGTATGAGTTTGATTTTGGGGGCTCAAGTTTTTGGCTAACATTATGTTTTGTGCATGCACTAATGCGTTCTGCATGCGATTGTCTTACTTTTTCTACCGTGCGACCGAAAAATCCGACGAAATTGAAATCGAAAAGCGCCTTGGGCACACAATCCGCGCACTTGTCATATACAAAGTTGATTGTTATCTTGCAGAAATGGACGATACATCGGGGCATCAGGCGTAAAAGTGGCTCGCCACTTCGTGCCGGTGTACCACCAGACGAGAATACGTCTCAGGTAGCTCAAATCACTATGGCAAAAATAATAGTCGAACAAGTTCTTTTTTTTATACATTTATTTCCACTATTACGAATATGTTTTTCTATTCAGTAGTTTATGTTTTGTAGTTTTTGGCAGTTTTCTTTTTGCTTTCTATCGCGTTTTCATCATCATCATCATCATAATCATGGCATTTATTGGGAAGCAAAATCACGCGGAAGTTTTACGCAGTTTTATGTTCAGCTCATAATTTTTCGCACGCATCCCTAACAATCCCAAAGTGTGCGTTTTGAAAATAATTTTTATTGTTTGTGCTCGTAATGTTTCAATTCTGACACCATCTGATACTCTTTGATTTACTGAAGCATTAATGAGTTTTGGGTTTGTTCGGTATGATTGTTGTACGTGTGTGTGCAGGGTGAGAGAGGCTCGTGTTCTAACTGCGGCGTCGGCTGTACCTACACACAAGTCACTCCCAAGGGGACTCTGTGTAATTCCTGTTATCTGCATTGGAGGTACGTGTTCTCAATTCAGGCAGTGAATTAATAGTTGCAAACAAAAAATACAACAACATCAACAACAATAATATAGCTCACTATTGTAACTCGTGTCTTTTTTCTGATTTGTGCGCGTCGATAGACGCACGGGCATATTGCGGCCAACCTCGGGGCCGACTGGCGGCAAACGGGGCACGCTGCCGGGAGTCAGACACAAGCGCAAACCTCCGCGCGGCATGTACATCAATCACGACGATCTCGCCGCTATGGCGACGAGCGGCGCCGGCGTTCTAATGCTCAAGGCGCTTAATCGCGAACAGGACGCTCTCCAGAGACAAGTGAGTTCCAGCCTCTCTCTACTCAAACCAATAAAACTTAAACAAAAAAAAAATACATATACAACCCGTGTGTCCGAGTTATTCTAATCACGCGCACCTGGTTTTCTTTGCTTTTGTTTCTTCGTTTCTCAGTTTGCTGCATGTGGTGCATTTGTCTTATTTCATCGTAGTAAGGTAGAATATCTGTTGAATTTAATTGCACGCAGTTCTTATATCATACATACTTAAAATCCTTTATTATTTTTGACGCAGATTCAACACAATAAGCAGCAAATCAGTTCACTGAAACGCAAGCATTCTGAAAGCATTGAAGAACTACGTACGACTGGCGATACAACGTCGCGTATAAACGCACGATGGACGAATGAGGAGCTACACCTTGCCGTCCAGGGCGTGCGGAAATACGGCAAGGATTTTAAGAGCATAGCCGATGTCATCGGTAATAAAACAGAGACGCACGTTCGCACATTCTTCCTGAATTACCGTAAACGTTACAACCTCGACGATGTGCTGAAGGAGTACGAAAACGACAACGGACCAATCGTCGAAGAGGCTGGTAACAATGGCGAGGCTGAAAAGTCGTCGAGATTGTCGATGATGCCGCCAACGACAACGGCGATGTGATCTGTATCTCACCGTCGCCGATCAAGAAGGACTTTAAGAAATTGGCGGTCGCGCAGGCGAAATGATCGTGATCCGCACACAATCATCCACTCACATAACTATACATATTACCATAAGTGTTAATTGTTTAAATTTTCCAATTTATATAATATTATGTTATCAGAGTAAGCGTAATGACTGCACGCACGGTCAACATAAATTTGATTATTTTTTCATATAACTAGGATACGCTAGTTAGATAGGAAATGAATTTAATCGTGAACGTAATTGGCTATTGTAAACAAATCGCGGCTACGTTATGGATAGCACTTGGGGGGGTAAGCGTGAAATGTGTTCACTTTAGATATAGCTGAGTAACATCAACACAAACACAAAGCTGTGACACTCTCACAGAATTATTAATTTATATTTCTAGCATATCTCCTATTGTTAGCAATAATTGTAAGATTTCTTAATATATATTAATTTTTAGGTTCTTCTTAAGTTTTTTTTCAGTCGTCGGTTGAATCATTTTCTGAATATTGTATTTGTTAATTTAATTTAATGAATAAGACGCACGCAATCGTCCATTTCTAGAATTTATCGAATTATGCACAATCAATTAGGTTGTATTAAGGCTTTGTAATCTTCGATACATTTCATTTCATTACACAGAACGCTGTGTAATTGACTATAAGTGAAGAGAGGAACAAATATGATCTTGGCGAGGTTGCGATGATTCTGATTATCGCAAGATATTGATAATCGCTTATGTATGCGCGTAATAACTTATTCATTGCGATCAAATAGATTTTTAATTAGACGAACACGCTAATTGGGGAGTTGTGTAAGATCCAGATGAGTTAATGTGATGTGTCATGGAAGCAGAAGGTGTACCATTGGTGTATGATGACATGTTAACATAAAGGAATAATGAGTCACATCTTTCTTTAAATAATTTAATAAACTGACTTGTAAATATTATTTTTCTACTTCCACCTGTGAAACATCAGTTTTTCCAAAGTTTTAATACGCAAAAAGTGGTATTTTATACCAAAACCGTGAGTAAAGTACTTTAGTCTTGGGTTTTAATCACGGGGCGGAGCTTGCACCTTCGAATTTGTCTACTGAGCATTCAAAATTAAAAATTTAAATTATGTTTTTGGATTCTGAAAGATAATTTAATTCTACATCGATTATTTTAGTAACTTTTTTCGCTAACATCAACCGTTAATGTCTTATTTGCAAATTTTAATGGAACCAGCATTCGAGATTAATAAAATAATTTTTGTTCTGTAATAATTAAAATTTTTAAATTCTGTTTTCGGACACTGAAAGATAATTTAATTCTACATCGATTATTTTAGTAACTTTTTTTGCTAGCATTAACCGTTTAGGTCTTATTTGCAAATTTTAATGAAAATTGCATTCGAGGTAAATAAAATAATTTTCCTTATGTAATAATTGGAATTTTTAAATTCTGTTTTCGGATTCTGAAAGATAATTTAATTCTACATCGATTATTTTAGTAACTTTTTTCGCTAGCATTAACCGTTTAGGTCTTATTTGCAAATTTTAATGGAAACTATTCGAGATAAATAAAATAATTTTCGTTTTGTAATAATTGGAATTTTTAAATTCTGTTTTCGGACTCTGAAAGATAATTTAATTCTACATCGACTATTTTAGTAACATTTTTTGCTAGCACTAACCATTAAGGTCTTATTTGCAAATTTTAATAGAAACTGCATTAGAGATAAATAAAATAATTTTTGTTTTGTAATAATTGAAATTTTTAAATTCTGTTTTCGGACTCTGAAAGATAATTTAATTCCACATCGATTATTTTAGTAACTTTTTTTGCTAGCATTAACCGTTTAAGCCCTATTTGCAACTTAAGTAAAAAAAAATTGTTTTTACATGTTTTTCACAGGTGTGACATTTAATTATACATTCAAAGCAATGCATAAGTAGTTGTATGTTTTTTTATTTGCATAATTATTTACAATTTACTTTAATTTACAATAATGAATAGTTTGCATTCACCCCACTCTTATACATGTACGTAATTCATTGTTTGCTTGCGCATTAGTTTCACAATTTTTTTGTTTAAATTCATTTTTATAGTTTAGATCATCACCTCACCGCCTCCGCTTGCAGCAATTGATTGATTTGCGTTCATTATCTTACAGTTAGCGTTAATAATTAATTATCATTATATTTATTCATTTTAATCTTATGCGTATGAGCTACAAGTCGCTGGTGTGTCGCGAATCGCCTAAAAGATTCACAAACATCGTTCACGCCGCTCCAGCACACTCCGTGTTATTGTGTTTAATTAATTAATGCAAACAATGAAATAAATAAGAATAGGCATATAACAAATATGACACAAAATCACGAGATACTCTATTAACGAATAATCACAACCAAAAAATGTTTACTCGTCCAGTCCATTCAATATTTAGCGTGACTATGAAATTTCATTGAGGAACTTTTAATTTCTGCGATAGAATTACACGTACGAGACACAACTAAAGTCAAAACGCAAAAACTTGTTCGTGATGCTAACAATTACGTTATCGTTGTTAGTAAATAGTGTAAATATACATCATGCCTAATGTTAGTTTCATTTAATATGCAAGATAATGTTTACGTTCACGTCCTCACTTATAAACCAGATTTACAGCGTACATTCAAATTGATCGTCTTTAAAGTCATCCGTGTGTTAAGTGTGTTGTCTATATTTATAAAGTAGATTTATTTGTTTTGTGTGGCTGCGTGTGAGTTTTTGTATGTTGTAGAATTTAGTTGAAAAAGAACTTTATATTACAAAAGACGCCCGCGCGCGTCGCCCACGCTTTGCGATTCGTGATGGGTGGCGCACGCTGATTACTCGAATCTATCCAATTCGTGCGGATGCGGGGATATCGTCTATTATGTTTGGTACTGCAGCATTGGCGCTGTCAGGTTCGGATGGTGTGTTGAGTTCATTCGCAGCGCCGATAAACTTTTGTTGTACCATTCATCTTCTGCACTCATGCCTGAAAAATGAAGAAAAGAATTTAAATTATTGCTGTAATTAAGGTACAAGTATTTCTTTATCTAATAATTTATTAATTAACATTAAAATTAACTACAGTACTAGCTATTTCAAACTTTAAATTGTTTTAAATTGTTTTCCTAACCTTAAATTAATATTAGTGTTATTTCAGAAAGTAGCTGCAGATAAATAAAATTGAAATTTGTGAAGAACTCATAGAAATATTTGTAAACTCGATGCGATTTGTCAAAGCAAACTGGGAAATGAAAGACGAACGCAACATCGACGGTGAGACGTTGCAAAGTTACGCTCTGACTCCTATGGGAAATTATCC
Source organism: Dalotia coriaria (assembly GCF_025399875.1). Classification (NCBI taxonomy): domain Eukaryota; kingdom Metazoa; phylum Arthropoda; class Insecta; order Coleoptera; family Staphylinidae; genus Dalotia; species Dalotia coriaria. The sequence goes on from NW_027045447.1 coordinate 10,030,527, forward strand.
GCTTCCTCTCGAGGAGCGCTCGCGCCGCGCCGCCGAGATTGCGGCCAAGATGTTCAATTTCCTTTCGCTCTCCTTCGCCGTGTCTCGCGCCGCCGCCGCCGTTAATCGTCATGCGAGCAATCCCCATTACACGTTTCTCATCAAGCGGAAGATGGCGGCGACCGGAACTTTGATACTCTCGCGGAAATCATCTAAGACGACCAGCGTCTCAGCGTATACGCAGTGGAATTATTAATTAAACTAAATATTTTTCAGCTTTCTTGTTTGTAAACATGCAATTTCCAACTGTGGACGCTTACCCATTGCATCTTGACGCATTCCGGCGACGGTGGACATGTTTGTACCATGGGACATCGTAAAGGACTGCGCCATTCCAGGATATGAACTTGTACTCATCTGAAAGTAATCATTTATTATTTATTTCAGTATTTGTTATTGTATGTTGGGTTGCCTAAGTAGACAAGACCAGTGCTGATTAATAATTTGGTGGTTAGGAATCAAAGGATAATGCTTAATGAGTTAAACCCGGCTGAATGCAAATGAACGATGATAGGGGTGCAACAGGACGAATTGCATTTCCGGCATGTTTGCGAATTTGGCTGCGTGGAATCTTAAAGCGGTCGCACGGTCGCTCGGCCGGTTGGCGGCGATTACGAACGAATCAGGTAGGCGACGGCGGCGGCTGGCGGCGGCGAGCGTGCCGGTACGCGATTAGCAAGACGCAGGTAACCTAATTAGCCGAGGTCAAACAGGTTAGTTGATTAGTTTACGTCTCGACCGCGCATTTCCTTCGCCGCCACCGCCGCCGCCGCCGTCGTCACCACTACCGTTTCGGTTTCATGTCTACAACCTCCATAAACAAGCCCAAAATAGAATTTTCATTGATCATGCCGCTATTTTTAACATTTTAATGAATTTTATGAATATTTTAACGGAATAATATTTAAATAATTTTTACCTGTGGATAACGATTGATAGCCGTCGGATGTGGATAGGGTTGGTAGCCGCGTGCCGCCCCTGGATAAATGTTCCGCATCATGGCGCCATTGCATCCCGGGAGGACGGAGGGCGCGAGCGCCTTCTGCAGCTGCTTCTCCTGTTTTCGGTATTTCGCTCTTCGGTTTTGAAACCACACCTAAAAACAATCGCAATCAATACAAATAAGAACACCACTCTTAAATTTTTTCCTAGACTACTAACAAGTTATCTCATCTGGATCGTGATCTTAAAAGTTCAGCAACATATAACAACCCCTAAGAACAGAAGAAAAAAAAACGTCACGAATAAAAGAAAAAGAAGAGGAAAGTTTCCCAAAGTGAGGAAAAACGTGCCGAAAGTTTACAACACAAAGTTGTCGAAGTTTTTTTTCTCTTTGTTTTGCTCGACTTCAGTTTAATACGCCGCTCTTTTTGACAACAAGATGGCTGCCGAAATTGGTTCTATTACAATTTTAATCTTCTCCTTGTAATAATTGCAAGTTTTGCATTTCCTCGACTTGGAAAATTCGCGTCGCTTTAACGCACCACCCTCGCCGACGAAAACTTGAAATAGTTGCTGAGGGTGGCTGCCGCCGCCGCCGCCGTCGGCAGCGAAACGTTGCGAGGGCGGTTCATCCCAGCAGCGAAAACCGGGAAAATAGGGAGAAAACGAAACGCGGAACGAAAACGAAAACGTTATACGCGTACCCGTACCCGAAAGGCGCACAGAAGGGACGCGCAGCGGTGAGGGTGAGTTTTGTTCAAGGGGGGCGGTGCGCTCCGAGTGAAGGGGGGTGGGTTGGGTTGTGCGCTGTCCGTAATTCGATTACGGATCCATTTGATGGGATCGAGGGCGGACGAGGATGAGTGCGAGAGGCGGCCGTTTCGACGTGTACGCCGCTGCCGCCGTCGCCGGCTGCTGCCGTGGCGGGCAACAAGCGGGCGGCGGTTCTTTCGCCTTTTTCTTTCGCCTAGTTGCACGCGCGCTGCGTTTTCGTTTAATGTTTCGGGACCCACTGCCGCCTCGCTCGGTCTTTGTTTCGTTTTACGCGGCGGAGGCGGCGACGTCACATGCAAAATGTACGTGTACACAATGCGTCATTATGATATTACATCAAAGGAATACTAATAAAGCCGCGTTTCACTTTGCCTCGCATTGTTTCCACAACATTCAAATCATCTTTAAATTTTCATTCGCGTTGGAACACATTAATTTTACTACCCACATAAAAAATGGTTATTTTGTTAAATTTAGTGCAGGAATGAGAATTAAATAGTTTGATATAAATTATTATTAAGCAATTAGTGATAAAGTTTAACTTTAAAGATTTCTCATTTTATTTAAAGTAATTAATAAACAAAAACAGTGATAATGGTAAAAGATTACTCTCATTAATATAAAAGGTATAATACTTCATTTTGTTCAAGTTTAATTTAATTTTTTATTATTATTTTTTTTAAATTTTGGGTTAAAAATCATTCATATTAGAAAAATCTAGTAAAAAATAAATTAACTATCGCAAAATAATTGTTTAAATTATCATAAAATAGGAATAGAAAGGCAAACAAAGAGGTTTCAAAGGAATTTGTAATTTCTTTTAAAATTTACTTGCAAAATAATATATTAAGATATATAACGCTGTATCAAGATGAAAGTAAACCGTTGTTGATTTAGAATACTTGTGAGGTGGTTGTGGATGTCAGCAAGAAAAGAAAAAAAGGAGTGAAGCGCGTTTTCGTGCTGCGACGTTATTAAAATTCACGGTAACCGACCGTCGGCAGGCGCGTCGACGACGCGCATGAATTTTAATTTCCCGAAACGTTTTATTTTCACGCCAGCCGCGTTTTCCAGTGACGGAATTGCGCACGCCGCGCCGACGGCAACGAATCGAACGTGCTCCGCCAAAAACACATGCACAGAATATTCGTGTCATATATCCCTACGAATAAAAGCAATAAAATAGGCACGCATTGCCTATACCTATACATATTTCAGCAAAGAATAAAAGCAGTGTAAAAATTTACGGCAAAAAATAACAATTCTAATTCTAATACGTTTCTGTAATCTTGGGATATTCGTTTTGGTCTTGATTTGCATTTTGTCAAAATAAGCAAGAGCGGATCGTCCGCTCATAAATATTTAATAACTTAATGATGACGATGGGAATTTTCGCTTTCGTTTGCACTCGCCAGCTTTATAATTAATAGCAAATTTGGATTATTACGATATGCAGAGCGTTTTTGAACGAATTTACTTGCTATATTTATTGACTATCAATTTTATTCTTTTGTTGAGAGAAGTTTGGTAATGCATGACTCAGAATAGGTTTTTTTGTTATTGAGGGGCGGTTTGACAGTTGCACGTCTCGAAGGGGATGTCGTGCTGGGCGCCGTCGGCTAACGAACGGATAATTCAATCAAAGATTCTATGCGAACAAAACTAAACTGCACCAAGTCAAATACACTTGACCGGTTAAGCATAAAACGAAAAAAATATTTCGCGGTTTAATTTTGCTTAATTTCGCGGTAACCAGTGAGAAATTAACTTTGGAGTTGAAACATCAACAAATAGAATTAATTTTACAATTCCCTTTCCGTTTTTAAGCGTTTTTGATAATATTTTATGCGGGATAAATCGCTTTTTACTAAAAATCAAAATTTTAACAAAAAGTCTTTATATTTGATTTATTTTTAAATTAATATTGAAATATTTACTTTACCAACACTAAAATAATTTAAAAATATTTTTAACTTACTTGAATCCTAGCTTCGTTTAATTTGGTACTCCGCGCCAGCTCCTCGCGACAATAAATATCAGGATAGTGGCTCTTGGCGAAGGCGGCTTCCAGTTCAGCGAGTTGTTCCTGCGTGAAGGTGGTACGATGACGTCGGCGCGCCGGCGTTGGACATGAGGCGGTCGTCGGCGTGTGCCCGGCGTGTTGCGGCCCACCACCAGGCGATACCGTCCCAAGACTGCCGCCGCCGCTGCCCGCCGACGTCGGTTCCGGCTTTAGCTTTTTGAACGCGCCGTCTGCGAACAGAAACGCTGGGGATGACTTAAACTAATCCAAAAGTCATCTAATCATTCAAAACAAAACGCTATTACGTTCAATCCAAGTACGAACATTAACAGAGAAAGTTATTAAAGGGTTTTGATATCTGATGCTTATCGAATTCATTAGAGAGATTAATGCAGTTAGCAAACGAACCTAATTACAATTAGTCACATACCGATAATAGCAATGCGTTTAACTTTCAAGTATAACCTTAATTTTTAACTTGTAGATTGCATACATACAATGCAGTGTATATTAAGTTGTCTATATTTCAGGTTTTAGTCAATTTGTCATGGTACTTTAACGATGATAAAAACACTTCATTGATGCACTTGTAACAGCGTAAAAATTACACACAAATGAATAGGGATTAAGTCCTTTTGCAGGGCTTTCATGACATATGGACATTTGTCATTCATTGTCGAGTACCATATCGGAACAAAGCCGCGACGGGGCGACAACACCAAGGGTGGTTGGGGAGGAAACATAATGACGATGGTTAACACTCAATTTGACATATTGTCAACGCGTGCACATGTTATATTTGTGCAGGAAGCCCAACTAATTAGTATTATTTACTTCCTTACTTTTTATAGGTTAAACTTTAAGGTTATAATAGTGAAAGAAAAGTTGCCTACGTTAAAAATCATTTTTATTTTTTTTAATTTTAAACGAAATTATTTGATAATTACCTGTGTGATCCGTGATAGTCCTGGGGCGGCAGGCGGCGTATGCGCTGGAGTATGTGCATGATGGTCATGGGTGTGTTGAAGCCCACCATAAATGGCGGTAAAGTCTTCCGCCGAAGACCCGCTAGTGTTGCACTTCCGCGGCGCGCCTTTATTATCACCACCACCGGCCGCACCGCCACCCATGAGATGACCATGATGGTCGTCCAACAACCCACTCACCCCCAGCAGGTTACCGACTCCAACGAGATTCGGCCGCAGGTCGTCCATCATGGATTTCTGTGCAGCCGCCGGACACGCGTTGAAATTCAGCTGGCGGCTAAAAATCGCCGGAAAGATGTTGAACTGTTGGTGCGAGGCGAGATCGTCGCCGCCGCCACCACCACCGCTGGTGGTCGTCGTCGTGGGGGCTGATGGCGAATTGCCCAAGGCCCCCAGGCAACTGGAGACGCCCTTGAAATCCACTTCAAGGCCGTTACACACCGCACTAAAAAATTTACCCGTTTGATGAAGTTTCTGTTATTGTTGAATGGTAACAATAAGTACCAGGTTTGTAAGTAGTTGTGTTGCACCAAGTAGACACCAAAAATTCACCGCGCGAAGACCGCACGCCCGCGAATAATACGATTGTTGCGCGATCGTTGATATTGTTAATATCTGTGACTGATCTAATTATATTTCGCACATCCGCCCGCTCGCGAGAATAATGAACATATACACACCACCCGTGCACCCGGTGCGAGCGCGGCCTTTTGCCTAAGCCGAACGCCGAGCGAATATAACAATATTAAAACGTGATAGCGTTGTTCTGTTATCCGGTCGGATCGCGCACATCAATCTCCAACCACCACCCTTGCACTACATCCTCTTCTACAGTTATCCTTGGCGTATAAATCCATCCTTGTAGAATTGCATTCGTAGGTGGCGGGCTGCGCAAACGTTGGAGGAGTCCAGGATGATCACATTGGGCCAATGGGGGTTGTCGCGTGGTGGTGACTACGAATACGATTGGCTCACCAATTTTCCTGCTAGCCTAGCAACGCCAATCCCTGGGGGAGACGCACCGAAAATGGTGGCTTGCAGGATTCGATTTTTGCATTCGCACAGATGGCATATATCCCGGTTGCTTGTTTTATTTGTTGATTTTACATCTTCATCATGATATTGTAATATGGCGATATTGAGATATCACGACTAGTGCTTGTTTTTTCTTCTTTTTGAATGGAAATGTTTTGCATAGTGTTTTCAGCCAATTTTCAATATAAAGCGATGGAAAATATTGATACGGTGATATACCTTCGGATTGTGGTTTTGGGACGGATTGTATGTTTAAGTGAGTGTGAGGGGATGGAAACATCATCACTAGCTGTTTAGATGATGGCAGATCAAAGGGTTCGTGCAGCCATTCATCATAAATTTAGATGTTCTGTCAACCAAATCAAATTTTAAGCTTTTATAGACAATTATAATTGTTTTAGGTTATATACGTGCTGCGCATGCGCGCTAGCTAAAAATAATGCTGCAAATTAAGTTGCCTATGTTTATTTTTGATATTTTGTGTTAAAATACACAAATTTAAATTTTTTTCGTAAATTTGAATAAAATATGTAGTTATTTTTGTATAAAATCGGAATACGCGTAATTTTGCAAGTTTCTTTGAATGTCGAAAGTGACTAATGCACTGCATCGCGTTCCGCGTGCTACACTTACTCTCAGTGCTTTCTATGCGGATCGCTAATGCGCATATATTTTTTTCTCGCTCCACACACGCAATCCGTAAAAGTAGCCGCTTTTTTACATGTTTCGCATTTCGGTGAAGTGCGCGAGTGCGCGCCTCGGCGCTAATGTTTTTCCTCGTGCACCTTGCACGCGCTGATCCAGTAGCGTGTTGAGAGTCGGGAAAAAGCAACGGCGAAAGAGCTTTTTAAAAATGTATAAAGCCGCCGCGCCGCGCGCCGCCGCCCGGAGAGCCTCATCAAACTTAAAAGCTTTAAGCACGTTGGCCAATTACTGAGGTAAAAAGCCTTGCATACGTGATGCAGGCTAATGCGCGTCGCTTTTCTCTCGCGGCGGCTGGCAAGCTTCCTCTTTTGCGTATTTCGCACAAACAAAGCGTGAATGTGGCCCGCACACACATATATTCGGGTGGATGCGAGGACTGGAGAGAGTGCCAAACGTGTCGACGTCGTTCGATGGCAAAACGTGCGCCCAGCTTTGCGTTACGTGCACTTTCTGTAACTAACTGCCGAGCTTTCGCGAATGCCACCCCCGGTAAACAATGCAAACAAATTCTGCACAGTTGCAACTAATTCTGCAATAGTTAGGAACCAGTTTATATGGTAATAATGTTCAGATTACAAAATTCCATGGAGAAAAACGTAAAAAACGTAAAAACTTACTAAAAATCAAATTTCTACAAAAATTACGCGATTATTTTGTGTTTTTGTTGATTTAAAAACAAATTTTTATTTAAATTAAGTTATAATAATGTTTTCCCACCGAAAAACAAAGAAATTATAAGTTTTTCTTGAATTTTTCTCAAATATTCAGAAAAATTATGAATTTTTTACTTTAATTCATTAAAAAAATTATTTTCCAAACCATTTCAACAGCATTTATGTAAAATTTTCAACAATTTAATAAACTAAATAATATCTGAATGATTTTTTAAGCAAATAATAAATATTTGCAGATATTGAATGAAATTTGTGATTACTTGATTGATTTTGATTTCTTGATTTGTTCGACAATTGGTTTAGGCTAAATATAAAGCTGGCAGCGACACGTGCCGTGCACGCTTTCTCACTTAGCGCGCGCACACTTCCGATCGCAGCCATTTAAGCTCACCCCCGACGGCGCGTAAATATTTACACGACGCGCGCCCGTCGATGAATACGGCAAATTACACCTCTTGCGACTTCCGCACTTGGGCACTTCGGTAACCAACAATCAGCGCCTAGCATTATCAATAGAACGGTTAAAATTTTCATTGTAAGCTTAAATTCAGGCCCTGCCCCGAACGGGTGACAACCTAAAATTACCCAATCAAAATATTTGAGTGTTTCCTTTATCAATGAACAATTCAAGTGTAAATTTGTGTCACAACAAAGTTTCACACGTGAATATTATTTCTGAAGCTGCATGTTAGGGAAAAGTAGTGATTGGTTAATGCTTTATTTTAAATTTTTGTATTTTTGACGGGTGAAAAGCAAAAGTTTTAATCAAATCAAGCATTAATTAAGAGCGAAGCGTTAAACGCGGCGAAGAATCGTGCGCGCAAAAGTTGCGGTGATAGGTTGAGTGACGTTCCCGGGGGCGGAAAAGATCGAAGCGAACTTTTAAGGCAATTGTGCGGTGAGACACACGCGCACGCACAGATTAATGAATAATCAGAGTGCGAAACTTTCCATAATCGCGGTGCGCAATGGGAGTGCAATCATGAATTATTCACCAGCGAACATGTTCAAGAAACAGCGGGAACATGTGGTACATACATCTGATTGAAATTATTCAATTCTACGCATGCGCACTAGTTTCAATGTTAATTTGCCTTATAGGTTAGTTTTTCGTAAAAAAACCTAAAAATTTTGTTTAATTTTTATTTTTGATGTTAAATATGGAAGAAAAGCAATATATTTGCTTGCTTTGTAGATTTTTGACACATGAGTACATGTAACATGTGTGCAGCCCTCAAATTACAATTTTATTTCAATTTGTGATTATTCGAAGGGTCGACTGGAGAGTATGTCGGACACCCCGTGGTGGCGCGCAGCCACCCCACGGGGACGCACGCACCCCCTGCTTTGGCGAGACGCGACGCGTCGGCATCGGTAACCAGAAACTATCGACAAGTGCATTTGGATTATCGGCGAATTATCGGATATTCGGAGGGTATCAGTGGGCATCAGTGGGGCATCGCTCGGCTTAGCTGAAACACTAGTGGGGGTGAGTGGATCAGGAGATGCGATTATCACCGCCACCTTTTTTTTTGTTTTTAACGCGTTTTTGTGGTGGAAAAGTCAAAAAACTCTCAAAACTTGTTTTCTAAACTTAAAATACTAAAAATTTAAATTTATATTTTAATTGTTGTTAACCCTTTAAGAAATGTCAAAGATGAAATGTTCATTGTCGTGTGCTGAAAATAACTTTTGCTGTTGAAACGCAGACAGAGTCGAAGAGGGTAACATTTTGCCCGAGGGCGTAAAATCCCATAACGCAAAGTCATCCGACGTGGAGCATTAGAGCGCACCGCTAAACTCGTAAATATGTATTTTGTGTACCACGAGTACGAGTACCTCCTACACCTCGAGCAGTTTTCCTCCGGGCAGGGATGGTGGAGGTGCCAACCACCTTCAAAATCTTCAAAAACAAATAAATTTATTACAAATGAGAATTAACATTCATATGTGATGTATAAGCATTAATTTCTGAGGAAAACTTTAACCAAGTGCATTTTTTCGTCAAACTTGTGACGTGATCTCAGAAAAGATGGCAGGGCGAAAAAGGAGCGCGTGTTTTCCAACTTTGTAATTGCTCGCGATGATGTTTAATGACTTTTTAATGGACGACCAGCGCCGGAACGCTCACCGCCTCGGCCTTGTGTTTTTGTTTCTTTTTTTTTTCCTCCTCAACAGAATAACTTTTAATAGAAAAAATAAATTTACAAAATAATATTTAATGAATTTATATAAATGCATCTGGGATTTATTGTTCGCAATATTCATAAAGTTTAATTTAATTTCGAGCATTGTGCGTTGTATTTTAATAAAAATAATTTTTAGCACAAAATTTAAAAATTCGCAGTCTGAATGCATATAAATGATATAAATTTATAAATAAATTGATTGATATTTTGTTGTTGTGTTTGTGTTGTTGTCTGTTGTCTCCAATATGAATTGTTGCGAGACGATCACGATCAGCGTCGTCGGGGATGGTGGCGGCGCCTGGCATCCCGGTGATCAATAAGCTGGTCGTAGCTGGCGGCGATGTGCGGTTGCCGGGGCAACGCGTACCGCACACGCGTTCCCCTCGTACAGCGGGGACGGGAGAGAGACCAGCAACGGCGGCTGTGAGTGAACCGAGAGGGCGGCCCTCGTTCCGCTCCGGCCGGCCGTCGCGTGCCGCCAAATTGCGAAATTGCAAAATTGCAACAAACAAAAATTACCAATTCCGAATAGATACAAACATTCAACCATCCTAACAGGTTAAAATCGATATCACACAAAATTTTTTATTTCAATTTTATTTATTTCATTGCGAATTGTCTGGAATTATTCATGCGGATGAGAGAAATCTGGTTTAATTCGAGTATGGTTACGGTTTTGGGCAAACCGACCCTTTTTCAATGTGTAAAGGGGTTGTCGCGTGTGTTTACGCATGAAATTATTATTTACCTGTGCCGCAATTTTCGAGGCTTCAGAATGTTAGGTTTTAGCATGGATAGGAAAAAGGTTCTCGGAGACATTATACGCTGTGTTGACTTACGACATTTTGCATTCCGGAGGGTGAGCCTCATGGGCCGTGCATTATTCATGTCCATTTTGTTTAATTAATTCGAAAAGGGTTGAATTACATCATTTCTAAAAACGTTCCCGGGCATAGAAAAAACCTTAAATTTAAACATCTTTAAATAAAAATATAAAAAATTCATCAAATGCGCATGCGCGGTAGTTTAAAGCCTTAAACTCTTAAACAAACCAATAATGCTTGGATTTTAGTTTTGACTCAGTTGAAAATTGTTGGAAAAGTCGTAAGATTAGCCCGAGAAGCATCAGATAGCAAATAAGAAAACGACGATGTGAAAAAAAAAGAAGAAAGAAGCGTGCCCGAGCGCGAGAGCGATGAAGGGTGGAAAATCGAATTTATTTTTCAATCATTGCTGACTGATGGATGGATGGGCAACGTTGCGAACGTCCGACTCGATAGACACTCTAATCGAAACGATGCGAGCAACGACGCAGGTACGCGCTGATAAATCAACAAAAATATTGAGAAATAGAGAAAAATGTGTACAATTGTCAAACGGGATATTTACAGCGACATTGTTGTTGTTTTGACCGCAGGAGTCAAAAATTCAGTCGTATTTGTTTAAATCAACTTTAATTCGCTATTATTTTGTTTAGTCATTTGATATTTAATATATTTTCTACTTTCACCTTCAAAAAGTCTGTTTTTCCACGGTTTTGAGAGACAAAAAGTGATTAAAACGTACTTTAAAGCACTTTAGTCACGACCATGACTAAAGTACTTTGGCCGTCCGTGTTTAAAGTAACTTTTTTCCTGTCTCAAAACTGTGAAAAAACTGGCGCTTTTAAAGTGACAGTAGAAGATATTAGCAAAATTAATTTAAAATTCAGTCATAAAGAAATAAAATATTATCACAAACAGTTTTTACATTGTTAATCAAAAAACAAAAACTTTAATATCTTACTTTGTACTTCAACTAATAGCGTTTTTTTGTATTTTTTTAAATTATTAACAGAAATCAATAAATTTTGACATCGTTATTTGACAAAATTATGCTTTAAGTATTTTGCTATTGTGACAAAGCGCAATGAGACTATTGAGCATCACGTGTACATAATTATATCTCGACCGTAATTGTGTATTACAGCCCTACGCCGACAAAGGACGATTTGGCGACAGATTGAATGGGCGTGCGGTATCCTGAGTTGCAATTATTACCATCACGACAATGTTTGCTCTTCAAAGCCGCACACGTACACACTCACACAAAGAAATCCAATCAGTATAAAATTAAAAGGAAAGTTTTCTGTTTTATTCGGTGCAAATACTAGAAAATTGCAAAATCATTAAACACGCAATTTTATTGTAAGAATATCTCCAGCGAAAACCGAAACGTTGAGACGACGAGTATTATATTAAGTAGATTTCATGCTTTGACGATTCCGTCGGATGATTTCTTGTTTTCTCTCATTTTTTTGTGACCTCATCCGGTGACATCAATTTAATAAGAACGAAATGAAACGTACTAACTGCATTTTATTGCACAGCGATAGAAATCAGAAATAAGAAAAGAAATAAGGGTTGTTTTTCTTTTTAAAGATGACAAGTCTAAATTGAAAAAATATTTCACTTTGGACATGTCAAACAAAATTACACCGGGTTGGAACATCCGACGGAAAATGTTTACCGGATGGCGGACCGGAAGTCGGGATGATTGTGTGCTCTGCGTAGGGCTTCACGCGATACCGAGACTTTTCTCGTATCGTCTCGGTCTCGTCTCGGAAAAGCGAGACGATACCGAGACGAGACGTGTTTTATCAATTTCTCGGCGATACCGATACCACAGTCCGAGTCTCGTTTTTGGTCTCGTTATTGGTCTCGTTACTTTTTTTTATGAAGTTGTTATTAGAAAAATGGGAAAAGGTCCAATATATGAAATCCAATATATGACCATCTGTGAAATATTTCTTTTGTATATTCAAAATAACAAGTCAGTAACCGAATATCATGACCTTTTTGACTTTTTGAAAGTTTTATGAAAATTTTGTCTTTGTTTAGACATCCGGAGACATATTTTTGTGTTTTTCTGTACTTCTTGAAGCAAAGATATTGTATACATCTGGGTAAGTTAGGAATTGTAGACGTGCGCCGCTTACTTTCAACACAAATCAACTCGATTATTGTATCCTAGTATACATTAACGTTTAAAAATTTGAAACATTAAAAAATATATTTTCAATTAAAAGTGATGCAATTAAAAAATTAATATTTTAAACTATGTATGTATTTTGGATTTACTTTACAATACATGCAATTAGCAATTAAATGACTAAACTTTTGAACTGCAAAGATCTAAAACTGAGTTCTACTTAAAGCTTCACACGATACCGAGACTTTTCTCGTATCGTCTCGGTCTCGTATCGCTTTTGCGAGACGATACCGAGACCGAGACGATACCTTTGATAGTATCGTCCAGTCTCGTCTCGTGTGAAGCCCTAGCTCTGCGTTTCCGGTGCAATCTGTAGCAATCAACTATCCACCAAAATATAGTCAATATGTGTAAATAAATAAATTTTTTATACAAAATTTTTAAATTTTATTTAATTTTTGTTGAGTTTTAGTTTAGTTTTACAAAAAAATATCTAAAAAGTTATGAGTTGAATAACAGCGACATCTATAGGAATTTCCACGAATTTATTTCCATGAGAAGATTTTCCGGATGCAGGAATTTTCGGGATACGCAAGGATCAGCGCGCATGCGCCGTCTAACAATGCGAAAATTCTGGATGGTGTCGAGCGCGCCGCTTGGCTTTATCGATTACCAACGCGCACAATCTAAACGCACAACACACCATTTTCGGTTTCTCGTTTTGATGTGATTTTTCTTGCGTTCATCACTCGCATTTACGTTCAACGACGTCTGCAACTAGTTGCCAACAACGTTATCACTTCATTGCAACAACGCACAACCACCCCTACGCTGTACAAGACCAAAATTACACATTTCGATTACCAAACATCTAAAAACATTCCTAGAATAAGACAAACAGTAATAGTAGTAATAATAAAGTGAAATTGTAAGAAATAAATAAAAAGTGCGTCCGATTGAAACACGACAGAGGGACTAATGAAGGGGTTGCGGACGAGTGCACCCTCAAGGGACGGTCATTAGCAGGAGCCACATACGCACACAACGCACAAACGCACAAGCGTCGTCGATAAGCATCCGAAGACCTGAAGTGCACCAGTACGAGAAGCAACAGGGAGTCACTCACCACCACATCACCACCCTATGCATCACCCATTCATATCTGTACGACAGAGGGTGCGAACAAGTGAGAGAGCAAATGCATATGTGCACTTTTGTACCTAGTGTCGGCGACAAGTGCAGCTTAGATTTTAAGGGGTGAATTTTTAGGGGTGCCTAGGGGACGCGAACAAGGGATGATATTCTATTAATAGGTACATGTATTTAATATACTATTTGATGGAATTGTAGAGTGGATTTTAAGACGGGTGCTATTACAGTGTTTTGTTCTTTTATATACAAAGTGTTGCATAAAACCACCCCTATTGATAAAACAAAACAATAAGGTTTATTTTTAAATTATTTGAAGATTTTACTTTTACAACACTTTGTATATAACAGCTCAAATTGTAGGATCTGATTGCTCGTCGTAACATTCGAATTTACAATTTGTAGCGACATATTTCCACGCCGAGGGTTGAAATGCGAGTGATTTTATTCTGTCCCCTTTTGTATGATGTGATATCTCGTTACAATCTTTGATTTTCAAACATAAATCACCCTAAATATGTATTTTTATATTTTAGGAATTACATAGTATTTAAAATGCGTATTTTGACAATAATTGCTCTTCATTTGACCTTCGTGTGGGATGTGGAATGCCGCGGTCCACATCATCCACGTGGCGATTCAATTGCTAAACATCATGTGCATTATAAGCCCACCAAAGATGTGGAGCAGAATATCATTCAAGACTCGGAATTGCTACATGATAGAGAACATTTAGAGGTTAGATCTTACTTTAATTGAGGTTAAGTCAGTTTTATGTAATAAAATGTGATAAATGTCATATTTTAGGAACATTTGGAGGAGATTATAGACAAACCCAACTTGGACAACTTGACTGACGAGGAATTGGATTTTTACTACTTTCAAGTGCATGATGTTGATAGAAATAATAAATTGGACGGTCTAGAGATTCTGCAAGCTATACACCATACACATCATGAGCATGAAGGTGAAGAATCTGATAGTGTGAATGATTCAGATTATGATTTGAAGGCTTTGGCTGAGGAGGTTCAGACAAATTTGGAATATTATACAGGTAGGTATTATTAAAATATAAAAAATAATAAAACCAGACAATTAAATTTAAAATTTAACTGAAAATTTGTTTGAAATTTTGAAAATTTTTATATTTCCAGACTTAATTGATAAAGTTTTCGCTGAAGATGATCTTGACAATGACGGCTTCTTAAGTTATCCTGAATACAAAGCCGGAAGAGAAAAAGAAACGAAAATTCCTGGCCGAAAAGCTCCTCATCTTCAAACTGATCAAGTTGAATCATTACCATCAGTACAAATATCGTAATAGTAGTATTAACCTTCTTTTTATACAAACAAAAACAGAATTTTATTATACCTTATATATAATCTATTACATAATTATACTATTTATACAGTTATAAAATAAATTGTGTACAAAATTTATTTCTTCGCTTTCTTATCGCCGCAGAAGTATCGCGCGCCACAATCGCCTCCTGTATTACCAAAATCAACTGCTTCCTTTACCTCTCGTAATGTATATTCATAATCTTCCGTTGATCCTGGTTGTAACATTTTACCTGCTTTTAGTAACATTTCCCCGGCTGTGGTGTAGCGTGAAGCTTGGTTAGGTTGACGACACGCAACGTTTTGTAAACAAGCATTATTACCTGGTGAGCCTTAAAAATAAGGTTATGTTTAAGTAAATGGAGGATTTAAGGTTATATGATTGTAACAAACCAGTAAGATAACTTAAATACATAAGTATTTCATCTTCTGTTAGTAATTCTTCTTGACCATCAGCTGATCTTCCATATCCACCTTTCCAAGTACCAGCACCTAAGCTACCAGCAGCGAAAATCAATGCTTTTAATAGAACCAGCACCAAAAGATTGGTTAGGTTTAATGAAACGACTTGTGAGCCGCCATTAGCTGTGGTTGCATATCCTCGCGACATGATATTCGACGCCAATGAATTTAGCATGAATTTTGCGTCGAGACCTCTAGAACTTCAAATCCCAATTGTTTAATTTAAGGTAATTAATACTACTTAAGTATAGTTTACTTAATCTCATTGGATTCGCCTGTTGTAGAAATGGCCGCCATTGACACACCAATGAGGCAAAGCACAAAGACAACTTGAACTTTAAAACACATTTTTAACTCGTTTAATTTGATTAATGTTATTATTAAGTTCACTTTTCTGCTGCACTTTGCTAGAGAACACCACACCGTTGATAAGTGAGAAGAAATGTTTTTGAATGACTTAATCTACAAGCTGGTTTGCTTTTATATCCACATGGATTCTTTGCATCCCCCACGCAAACACCAATCATTCCTATTAGTGTAAGTATAGAAAACAATATGGCGATGGAGACAAAAGAGTGCTCGTAATGCGTGTGGCTTTCGCGTAATTCTATTGTCATGATTGTCATAGTCTACGTATCGTCCGCGTATCGGAAAATCGCTATTGTTTATGCTCGACGGGTCGAAAAACTGCAAAGTTTATTTGGTTTTATTTCTTGGCTTGTCGCGTGCACAGAGACATAACAAGCAACAACTTCAAGCCACACGTAATTTTATTCTGGAGCATATAAAACGAATGAAAGTTATAGTTGTCGACATATGTTTCATTCGGTAAAAATGGAAGATGCGGCTATAAAGAAAGACACCTTAGTTTATTGCAACAAAAGTCACACTTTCATGCACAAAACATCATCATTGTTCTTCGGTACGTTACACGTACGAATTATTATTATTAGCATCATAACGCGGTTCATATTTTGTCGTGATTTAGGTAACGTTTTAAATTAAATTAAATTATATAAACTTTTAACGCCGTAATTAAAACAGTATTTTTGATTGCGCCGGTGCAACTTAACAGCAGCAGGGACCAATATGGTTCAAGTATACGCGTTTTTCAAATTTTAAGTTGGCAGCACTGCGCTTTGTATCAATGTCATTTTCGCACTTCAGTATAAACTCGTCCGTTGTGGGAGTGTGTCGCTCGTCTTTTTATTCATAACTGCGCGTTCTCACAATATAAACAACGCTGTTTGTACTTAGTTTTTCGTTAAAGTAAACCTTTGTATCGTGATTTATCCGTTTTATATATTCACTACCTCAAAATAGATGTTATTGTCAAGATTTCGCGAAACAAACATTGTGCACACACTTAACTTCGCCGGTTTTGAAGATGTAGTATCATCATTTGATCCTGGTAAGTTAAATTTACCGCTTCATGGCTTCATTTAAAATTCAATTACCTGTTAATTTATTATCTGAGTATCAGAGAACTTTGTTTGAATATTAACAAAAGGAATTTGAATGTTTTTGCATATTTCGTCTGATTTGTTTCTGTTTTTGTTGGTTTTAGGGCATTAACAAGTCAAAAGGCTGTACTAGAATAGTCACAACACACATTGAATTTAAGGTAATGAAGTTTTCTTTCTTATAAATTTCATTTTTCGTTGTACATGCAAAGTTTTCATTGCTTTTGAATTAAATTGTTTGCGCTTGTCAATCCGCTTCCCCCACAGAAGAATGACAGGTTTGAAAGAAATACTGTACCCAATTACAGTTTCCTATAATAATTAAGTACTTCTGGCCTCCACCACTAGATGGCGCCAGGAAATTTAAAGCTGGTGACACTTTCTTCTTTGTCATTATTTCGCATGCCGATAGATGGCGCCACATACAGTTTCATGCTTTTTAGCCTGCAATTTATTTTCACTGGCTTATATTGTGCGTTGGTGTTGTGCGACGTTCGCCGGTTTTAAAGTACGTTTCTCGTTGAGTGATCGCTGTCGCAGCTCGTGAAGTTTCTTTTTTAATTTGGTGATAGTATTATTTCAACATAGAAAGTCACTTGCTATCGTTTAGGTTTATTGAACATTTCTTGAACCCGTAAACTTTTGATGATTTTCATTTGGTAAATACGATAGATCCTCATTAGATTTGTATTTCACAAATCGGAACTTGCCAATAGGCCGAATTAGTATGTAAAGTTTCTGTATATTTTTGTATTTGAACATTTTGTATTTTACAAGCCGGAACTTTTCGCGGAAATTTTCATGAAAGTTTTGCGATATTCCGTTCGGAGTTCAGTGTGTCAGCCTTGAGCAACGTCGAACGTTCTACGAACATATATTAAATTGATGAATAGTTGCATTAAAATTACAAAATTTGATTAATTTATTTTCAATAAGTACATCCTTGCGGCGTCTATTTTGAAGTTTTGAGTTACGTGTAAAATTTGCTATTCGTTTAGATAGGGTACTGCATGCGCACTTTCGTGTACGTGTGACACACGGACACGATCATTTAAATGCGAGACCACTTACTGACACATATGCAATCTCACACTGCCTCATATGCACGTAATACTTTTTGAAACACTTTGTATTTTCTTGAGGTACAATAAAGTATCGTCAGAGGGCCTAACGATGTATATTTTAACTAAAAATATTCCTGCGAGTATAAGTCGACCTGCACAGATGTGATCCCGGCAGGCAGCTCTTACTTCGTGCGGCAAGTAATAATACTCCGACGAGTATTCGTGTTTCTCATTGTAAATTCGGTATATCGCATTCATTGAATTTAGTGTTAATTGTTGGGTTTAGTCACTCGCTAAATATTTTTCGCGTGTGTAATCTTTGGAATTCAATATTTTGTATATTTATTAAATTTTCGCATGTATTCCTGATCGGTTGCCGTCGGACGCGGGCCGCCTTGATGTGGTATTGTAAATAATTGTAATTGTAATTAATTTTGGTCTTGTGCGAACCATTTTTGTTTTAAGCAGAACTCGTCAGATCAATGTGCTACCTGGTAAGAATACTCATTTAAATAATTGGTGTAACTAATGGTGTTTCTTCTTTATTTCAGTATTTACTCGCATTTGGTTTTCGCCGAAAACTTTTCGGTGTTCGATACACTGGTAAGTAAATTTTCTATCATTCTAAGTATCTGTTTTCCTGCAATTAGGAAATTGATATCTTAAATTTATTTTTGCGGAAATTTCTTTTAAGCATTCCGCAGAAAATCTGAAAAGGGCAATTCAATTTTTTATTGACGATGTTCAATAAAACCTTAAATCATAATTTCATGATTTCAATTTTAGTTCACTAGCATGAATCATAAAATAGAATTGATTTCCTTTTGAACAGCTCTATTATCAGCGTTTGTGTATAAACAACTTTCTTATCGCATTCGCCGTGCGAGATGCTACGGATAAGATTCTCAACGCGCGGTCGCATGCAGCACATTTTAGTTTTGTTCTTATTGCAATAAATACGTGTCTTTTGCAATTCGCGCACAAGTTCGCGTGCTACGTGCTACGTGCTATTGCTATCGTGTCATTAACTGTTGCGTTGTTGCTTGCACAGTTTGCAGCCAGTTTCGTGCCGGTCTCTGGTTGATCCAGACGTATTTTACGCGACTCGTATTTTTTGTCCGGACATCTACTTTCCAAATTCGCATTATTTTCGATCATCAATCCACTATAGTAATGTTATTTACTGTTTGCGCGTATATTATCCATAAATTCCGGTTAAGTGTATCGCCCCCATGTTGATTTGATATTCATCATTAGGATGACCCATCGTGCTGGTGTAAGTAATTTTTAACTAAACAGCACAGATTGTTTGTTTTTCCCCGCTGTGTGATTATAATATTGCTTCAACGAGACGTATGAAATATTTTATTTTACTGAACCGTATGCAATACTTTTGCTTTAACTTATGTTTTCTCTTTTTGTTTACAGTATTTGCCGTGCCTTGGAGTCAATGAGTTTTGCATTGGTAAGTTTTTAATTAAATTATATTTTTCGTTTTAATTTCTGCGTCCTCTATTAGTTTGTATTTACTTTGTTTTGATTTATCGCAGTCCACCGCGTTTTTCCTTCGCTTACAAAAGCGCAAGTCTTGTACTTGAAGATGCAATACAGCGGAATTCCGCCCTAACCATCCCTATCCCCTTTTTTGTCTCGGTTTTTTCAATTCAAATTGGAAAAATAGGAGAGGTCGAAAATAATTCATAAACCATTTGCTAAGGACAATACTTGTTTCATCTCACTGAAAGGTTTTTCATTTTCATTTTAGGAGAATTTTGGAAATTTGTTTGTTTTTAGTTACTGTATAATTCATAGATGGATGGGATATTTATCAACGTTTGAGTATAAACAAGGTTTTTTGTATCGCGTTGCAATCTGCTCATATCGCATGTAGCATATTTTTGTTTAGTTTTGATCGCATATATCCTACGGAATAAAATTATTTTTAATTATTACCTGGTAGAGAATTTTCTTAACTTTCATATTCTGTGTTGCGTTTGTCGTTTGTGATTTTAGTTTAAAAGAGGGCAGCGGTAGAAGTGACTCGTATTCAGGGCACCGTACAAGGGCAGCGGTAGAAGTGACTCGTGTTCAGGAATCATTTATAGTGTTTTGCGATGCAAATTGCAACTACCTAGCTTATTATATAGAATATTTGATGTAGATTGCCAATCTACAATCCGTTCCTCTCTATTTCATTTAGTATCAGTATTCGTTTGTGTATAAACACGTTTTCGTGTCGCATTTATATCATTTTACACTTAGCGCAGAAGTTTTATTGCATGTTTTGTCTCTGCTTTATTTTATCATTACTTGCACGCAATGTTCTAACTATCGTTTTCATCTCTGTTTTAGCAATTGCCTTCGAGTTCCGATGCCTGACTTACGAGCTAAGTTAGAATTCGAATTTCATTCGCTTCGTCGTTCGATTTAAAATAAAATAAATATTGACACCCCTTCCCGCATTTCCGCTTAACAATGTTATTTATTTCACAGATTTTATCAGCTTCAACAATAGTTCTGAGTGTTGCAACGAGTGAAATACTGGTATGTGGTATGTGTAACTAAGTGTTTGTTTTGTACTTATCCCCACGTGCTGGTAATATGTACGTTTTTTTAATCACTGAACGCGAGCTGGGCGCCACACAAACTCGAGCGGGGTGTCTAGAGTTGTAGAATTAAATTCTCCGTCGGGTTGTATTTGTTAGCGGTAGAAGTGACTCGATTCAGGGTACCTTACGAGGCTAGCGGTAAAAGTGACTCGTGTTCAGGGCACCGTATGGACCCGGTGAAAATTTGCATTAAAAAATCACCCTTTTTCATGAAATGTTTGTATTTTTTCGTGTTTGCACTCGATGTTGGCGTCTCAATAATTTCAGCGTGGCATCAAAAGATGCGGAATTAAATTCTCTGTCGGGTGGTATTTGTTTAATGCAGGAATTCGACCTGCAATCCGCGAAAATTTGCATTAAAAGATGATTTACTCACCGTTTTTCGTGCAATGTTTGAATTTTTTCGGGTTTGCACGAGATTTTTGCGTCCCAATAACCTTAGCGCAGCGCCAAAAGATGCGTAATTAAATTCTCCGTCGCGTAGTAATTGTTTCATGCAGGAATTCGACCTGCAACCCGCAAAAATTTGTATTAAAAGGTAATTTACTTACCCTTTTTCGTGCAATATTTGTATTTTTTCGGGTTTACACGCGATCTTGGCATCTCAATAGCTTCGACGTGGCATCAAAAAATGCGAAATTAAATTCTCCGTCGGGTGGTATTTGTTTGATGCCGGAATTCGACCTGCAACCCGCGAAAATTTGCATTAAATGGTGATTTACTCACCCTTTTTCGTGCAATATTTGTATTTTTCCGAGTTTGCACGCGATCTTGGCGTCTCAATAACTTTGGCGCAGCATCAAAAGATGCGGAATTAAATTCTCCGTCGGGTGGTATTTCTTTGATGCGGGAATTCGACCTGCAACCCGCGAAAATTTGCATTAAATGGTGATTTACTCACCCTTTTTCGTGCAATATTTGTATTTTTCGGGTTTGCACGCGATCTTGGCATCTCAATAACTTCGGCGCGGCATCAAAAGATGCGGAATTAAATTCTCCGTCGGGTGGTATTTCTTTGATGCGGGAATTCGACCTGCAACCCGCGAAAATTTGCATTAAAAGGTGATTTACTCACCGTTTTTCGTGCAATATTTGTATTTTTTCGGGTTTGCACGCGATCTTGGCGTCTCAATAACTTCGGCGCGGCATCAAAAGATGCGGAATTAAATTCTCCGTCGGGTGGTATTTGTTTGATGCAGGAATTCGACCTGCAACCCGCGAAAATTTGCATTAAAAGGTGATTTACTCACCCTTTTTCGTGCAATATTTGTATTTTTTCGGGTTTGCACGCGATCTTGGCGTCTCAATAACTTCGGCGTGGCATCAAAAGATGCGGAATTAAATTCTCCGTCGGGTGGTATTTGTTAGATGCGGGAATTCCACCTGCAACCCGTGAAAATTTGTGTTAAAAAATGATTTACTCACCGTTTTTCGTGCAATGTTTGTATTTTTTCGGGTTTGTACTCGATTTTGGCGTCGCAATAACTTCAGCGTGGCATCAAAAGATGCGGAATTAAATTCTCCGTCGGGTGGTATTTGTTAGATGCAGGAATTCGACCTGCAACCCGGGAAAATTTGTATTAAAAGGTGATTTACTCACCGTTTTTCCTGCAATGTTTGTATTTTTTTGAGTTTGCACATGATCTTAGCATCTCAATAGCTTCAGCGTGACATCAAAAGTTGCGGAATTAAATTCTCCGTCGGGTGGTATTTGTTTGATGCAGGAATTCGACCAGCAACTCGTAAAAATTTGCATTAAAAGGTGATTTACTCACCGTTTTTCCTGCAATGTTTATATTTTTCGGGTTTGAACGTGATCTTGGCGTCTCAATAACTTCGGCGCGGCATCAAAAGTTGCGGAATTAAATTCTCCGTCGGGTGGTATTAGTTTGATGCAGGAATTCGACGCGCAACCCGTAAAAATTTGTTCAAAATGATTTACTCACCGTTTTTCGTGCAATGTTTGTATTTTTTCGGGTTTGTATTCGCTCTTGGCGTCGCAATAACTTCAGCGTGGCATCAAAAGATGCGGAATTAAATTCTCCGTCGAGTGGTATTTGTTAGGTGCAGGAATTCGACCTGTAACCTGCGAAAATTTGCAGGGTGATTTACTCACCGTTTTCGTGCAATGTTTGTATTTTTCGGGTTTGCGTCTCAATTTCAGCGCAGCATCAAAAGATGCGGAATTAAATTCTCCGCCGAGTGGTATTTGTTAGGTGCAGGAATTCGACCTGTAACCTGCGAAAATTTGAACATTACGACTAATATAGGTTTGATTTATTGCATGGTGTACAAAACTGGGTGGGTGTAACTTCTACCGCTACCTTCGTACGGTGCCTTGAATGGGAGTCACTTCTACCGCTACCTTCGTACGGTGCCCTAAATGAGAATCTTTATGGATTCTGTAAAAATAATTAATTTAATTTATGTATATGTATACTTCATTTACATAAATATTTTCCAGTTGTTGGATGAAGCATTGGCTAATCCTGAGATGACCAAGTTTATCAATAGGGACCAACTGGAGAGGTTCCGTGGTACTGGTGGAGGAGTCCGTATTGAGGATTATGTTTTAATTACTGAAGATGGATGTGTCAACTGGACTTAAGTTCCAAGAACGTATGTTATATTTTGGCAATTTATAATATTTTATATTTTACTATTCTGTTATTCATTCTGGTTTATAGTGTACAAGAAATTGAAGATTGGATTGCCGGTGTTGATGATGATTCCAAATACAATTGAATGAATTTACAACATTTGGAAGCTGTTATTGATATCATTTTTGTTTATTTTGTTAAGTTATGAAAAGAGCATTATATAATTGCATATTATTATCCTGTTTTCTTGCTTGTATTGTTGAAAATGCTGTATATATTGAGAAATTGAGTTTGTGATTGTGTATATTCTACTTCTTTGAATAAAATTGTAGTTTTATATTTTTGACTATAAATTTTTATCGTTTTATTTGTTCCAAACGGAGAACTTAGCTCGCAACATCGTTACTCCTTTATTTAATCCATAAATCCCTTAAACTTTATTGGAAATGCCACTGCTAAATATGGAAAATAGTTCAAAATCAATTTTATATTGTATCAATATTAATTCAAAAACGGTATCACTAGTGTCATCTATCCACGAGTAACTAAACTACGCCGCTATTCAAGATTGCTGGAGATTCAGCAGCCTACTGCACTTTCTGCGATCCTAATATTCAAAAGAATTTTGTGTATAATTTCACTAGAATTTCTCGACAAAATTTTTTGTGCCATTTTTGTTGTTTTTCAATAAGGATGCCATCTTGTCCAGAATTCTTCAAGGATCAAGAATATGTAGTTCTTTTTTTTCTAGCCCTTCTAGATGTCGAGATAATTACCATTTAATCTTCATAAATTAGACTATTCCGACGGGATACACGTATTTTATTATAATTGCAAATAGGGCTTAAACGGTTAATGCTAGCAAAAAACTTTACTAAAATAATCGATGTAGAATTAAATTATCAATCATAATCCGAAAACAGAATTTAAAAATTCCAACTTTTAATTTTCAACATAAAAAAGAGAAATCTTTTGCCTTTTTTATAACAAAATCTTTTCTTTAAAAATTTTTTGTGCCCATTTCTTCATTTTGAGAAAAATATGCCATCTTGTCTAGAATTCCTCAAGGATCAAGAATATGTAGTTATTTTTATTCTAGCCCTTTTGGTTGTCGAGATAGCCTAATTTATGAAGATTAAATGGTAATTATCTCGACAACTAAAAGGGCTAGAATAAAAATAATTACATATTCTTGATCCTTGAAGAATTCTGGACAAGATGGCATCATTATTGAAAAACCACAAAAATGGCACAAAAAATTTTTAAAGAAAAGATTTTGTTATAAAAAAGGCAAAAGATTTCTCTTTTTTATGTTGAAAATTAAAAGTTGGAATTTTTAAATTCTGTTTTCGGATTATGATTGATAATTTAATTCTACATCGATTATTTTAGTAACTTTTTTGGTTTATGCTAACCGTTTAGGCCCTATTTGCAATTTTAATGAAAACAACATTCGACATAAAAAAGAAAAATGTTTTGCCTTTTTTATGACGAAATCTTTTTTCAGCAAATGCAGGTTCTGTAATAATTGGAATTTTTAAATTCTGTTTTCGGATTCTGAAAGTAGATTAAATTCTGAATCGGAAACCAGTAACACACTTATAGATTAAGGCCCTACTGGCATGTAAAAAAACAGTTTTTTAATTAAAATTGCAAATAGGGCCTAAACGTCAATGTTAGGAAAATAATTACATAAATAGTCGATATAGAAGTTTAGCTTACAAAATCCGAAAACAGAATTTAAAAATTCCACTTATACAGAAGCTGCACTTGCTGATAAATGAATTTTAAACATTAATTTTACCCGCCATTAGTTACCGCCAAAACTATATCAGCCTCCTTACACTTTCTGCGATCCGAATACCAAAACCTGAGTTTCGACTGTTTCGAGTCCAAATTTTGTGTCATTTTGCCTCCCAGAGTCGACAAAATAATGATTGAATATTAGGAGAGCAGAAAGTTGAGGAGGCTGATAAAGTTTTCGCGGTAACTAGTAATGTGCTGCCTCTAGTGGCAACGGGTCGAAGCTCAAAACTTTCAGTAGTTTCAGTTTCCAATAAACAGATGGCGCTAGCATGCACTTTTTAAAATAAATGGTTTAAGGGATCGTTTAATATGTGATCGGGTTGAAATAACAGAACAAATTAAAATCAGAAATACTTAAAAAATATTATTTATTAAAGAAAACACACGAGTATAAATTTTGGAAGTACATTTGTGTAATAATCACAAAAGTTATTTAAGATAATAATAAAGAAATTAAATATTAACAATATGATGCAAGAATGGTCCTTCTACGATGTCAGACTCAGGTGCAAAATCCCTAAAACCATCAAAAATTAGTCCTTCGAACATAAAAATGCAATTTTGGGGGTCAATTTGTGAGATAATCACAAAAGTTATTTAGGAAAATGATAAAGAAATTTAATACTTACAATCTGATGCAAGAATGGTCCTTCTACGATGTCAGACTCAGGTGCAAAATCCCTAAAACCATCAAAAATTAGTTATTTGAACATAAAAATGCAATTTTGGGGGTCAATTTGTGAGATAATCACAAAAGTTATTTAGGAAAATGATAAAGAAATTTAATACTTACAATCTGATGCAAGAATGGTCCTTCTACGATGTCAGACTCAGGTGCAAAATCCCTAAAACCATCAAAAATTAGTCCTTCGAACATAAAAATGCAATTTTGGGGTCAATTTGTGAGATAATCACAAAAGTTATTTAGGAAAATGATAAAGAAATTTAATACTTACAATCTGATGCAAGAATGGTCCTTCTACAATGTCAGACTCAGGTGCAAAATCCCTAAAACCATCAAAAATTAGTCCTTCGAACATAAAAATGCAATTTTTGGGGGGTCAATTTGTGAGATTATCACAAAAGTTATTTAAGAAAATGATAAAGAAATTTAATACTTACAATCTGATGCAAGAATGGTCCTTCTACGATGTCAGACTCAGGTGCAAAATCCCTAAAACCATCAAAAATTAGTCCTTCGAACATAAAAATGCAATTTTGGGGTCAATTTGTGAGATAATCACAAAAGTTATTTAGGAAAATGATAAAGAAATTTAATACTTACAATCTGATGCAAGAATGGTCCTTCTACGATGTCAGACTCAGGTGCAAAATCCCTAAAACCATCAAAAATTAGTAATTCGAACATAAAAATGCAATTTTAGGGGTCAATTTGTGAGATAATCACAAAAATTATTTAGGAAAATGATAAAGAAATTTAATACTTACAATCTGATGCAAGAATGGTCCTTCTACGATGTCAGACTCAGGTGCAAAATCCCTAAAACCATCAAAAATTAGTCATTCGAACATAAAAATGCAATTTTGGGGGTCAATTTGTGAGATAATCACAAAAGTTATTTAGGAAAATGATAAAGAAATTTAATACTTACAATCTGATGCAAGAATGGTCCTTCTACGATGTCAGACTCAGGTGCAAAATCCCTAAAACCATCAAAAATTAGTCCTTCGAACATAAAAATGCAATTTTGGGGGTCAATTTGTGAGATAATCACAAAAGTTATTTAGGAAAATGATAAAGAAATTTAATACTTACAATCTGATGCAAGAATGGTCCTTCTACGATGTCAGACTCAGGTGCAAAATCCCTAAAACCATCAAAAATTAGTCCTTCGAACATAAAAATGCAATTTTGGGGGTCAATTTGTGAAATAATCACAAAAGTTATTTAGGAAAATGATAAAGAAATTTAATACTTACAATCTGATGCAAGAATGGTCCTTCTACGATGTCAGACTCAGGTGCAAAATCCCTAAAACCATCAAAAATTAGTTCTTCGAACATAAAAATGCAATTTTGGGGGTCAATTTGTGAGATAATCACAAAAGTTATTTAGGAAAATGATAAAGAAATTTAATACTTACAATCTGATGCAAGAATGGTCCTTCTACGATGTCAGACTCAGGTGCAAAATCCCTAAAACCATCAAAAATTAGTCCTTCAAACATAAAAATGCAATTTTGGGGTCAATTTGTGAGATAATCACAAAAGTTATTTAGGAAAATGATAAAGAAATTTAATACTTACAATCTGATGCAAGAATGGTCCTTCTACAATATCAGACTCAGGTGCAAAATCCCTAAAACCATCAAAAATTAGTTATTCGAACATAAAAATGCAATTTTGGGGGTCAATTTGTGAAATAATCACAAAAGTTATTTAGGAAAATGATAAAGAAATTTAATACTTACAATCTGATGCAAGAATGGTCCTTCTACGATGTCAGACTCAGGTGCAAAATCCCTAAAACCATCAAAAATTAGTCCTTCGAACATAAAAATGCAATTTTGGGGGTCAATTTGTGAAATAATCACAAAAGTTATTTAGGAAAATGATAAAGAAATTTAATACTTACAATCTGATGCAAAATGGTCCTTCTACGATGTAAGACTCAGGTGCAAAATCCCTAAAACCATCAAAAATTAGTAATTTGAACATAAAAATGCAATTTTGGGGGTCAATTTGTGAGATAATCACAAAAGTTATTTAGGAAAATGATAAAGAAATTTAATACTTACAATCTGATACCAGAATGGTCCTTCTACGATGTCAGACTCAGGTGCAAAATCCCTAAAACCATCAAAAATTAGTCATTCGAACATAAAAATGCAATTTTGGGGCAAAATTTGTGAGATAATCACAAAGGGTATTTAAGAAAATGATAAAGAAATTAAATACTTACAATCTGATGCAAAAATGGTCCTTCTACGATGTAAGACTCAGGTGCAAAATCCCTAAAACCATCAAAAATTAGTCCTTCAAACATAAAAATGCAATTTTGGGGGTAAATTTGTGAGATAATCACAAAGGGTATTTAGAAAAATGATAAAGAAATTGAATACTTACAATCTAAAGAAAGAATGGTCCTTGTACGATGTAAGACTCAGGAGCAAAATCCCTAAAACCAACAAAAATTAGTTATTCAAACATAAAAATGCAATTTTCGGGGTCAATTTTTTTCAATCGCGAATATCTCGTAAAGTAAAAGCTATATTTAAGATCTGTTCGCAGCGTCTTAATCTACGAACTATTCTCTATAAGATAGCATAGTTTAAACGGAAATCTGAGAGATGAAATTTTAATTCTTAAGAAAAAATTGCCAAGGGGGGGTGCTTGATATTTTTATCGACGATTTTCGATAACTAATATCTCTTTAACTAAAAACGATAGCAACCAACAAATTGCTGATTATGAAAGATTGGAAAATTGTCTATCAGATAAAAATATAAAATAATTATATTTCCTACAGTAAAAGGTCAAAAAACGTCACTAAAAGTACTAAAAAGTGACATTTTTCAATTTTTGCCCATTTTATTCAATCGCGAATATCTCGTAAACTAAAAGAGATAATTAAGATCTGATCGCAGCGTCTTAATCTACGGACTATTCTCTATAAGATAGGATAGTTTAAACGGAAATCTGAGAGATGAAATTTTAATTCTTAAGAAAAAATTGCCAAAGGGGGGGTGCTTGATAATTTTTATCGACGATTTTCGATAACTAATATCTCTTCAACTAAAAACGATAGCAACCAACAAATTGCTGATTATGAAAGATTGGAAAATTGTCTATCAGATAAAAATATAAAATAATTATATTTCCTACAGTAAAAGGTCAAAAAACGCCACTAAAAGTACTAAAAAGTGACATTTTTCAATTTTTGCCCATTTTATTCAATCGCGAATATCTCGTAAACTAAAAGAGATAATTAAGATCTGATCGCAGCGTCTTAATCTACGGACTATTCTCTATAAGATAGGATTTTAAACGGAAATCTGAGATATGAAATTTTAATTCTTAAGAAAAAATTGCCAAAGGGGGGGGTGCTTGATAATTTTTATCGACGATTTTCGATAATTAATATCTCTTAAACTAAAAACGATAGCAACCAACAAATTGCTGATTATGAAAGATTGGAAAATTCTCTATCAGATAAAAATATAAAATAATTATATTTCCTACAGTAAAAGGTCAAAAAACGCCACTAAAAGTGCTAAAAAGTGACATTTTTCAATTTTTGCCCATTTTATTCAATCGCGAATATCTCGTAAACTAAAAGAGATAATTAAGATCTGATCGCAGCGTCTTAATCTACGGACTATTCTCTATAAGATAGGATAGTTTAAACGGAAATCTGAGAGATGAAATTTTAATTCTTAAGAAAAAAATGCCAAAGGGGGTGCTTGATACTTTTTTTCGACGATTTTTGAAAATTCATATCTCTTAAACTAAAAGCCACAGCAACCAACAAATTGCTGATTATGATAGATTGGAAAATTCTCTATCAGATAAAAATATAAAATAATTATATTTCCTACAGTAAAAGGTCGAAAAACGCGAGTAAAAGTGCTAAAAAGTGACATTTTTCAATTTTTGCCCATTTTATTCAAACGCGAATATCTCGTAAACTAAAAGAGATAATTAAGATCTGATCGCAGCGTCTTAATCTACGGACTATTCTCTATCAGATAGGATAGTTAAAACGGAAATCTGAGAGATGAAATTTTCATTCTTAAGAAAAAATTGCCAAGGGGGGGTGCTTGATACTTTTTTTCGACGATTTTTGAAAATTCATATCTCTTAAACTAAAAGCCACAGCAACCAACAAATTGCTGATTATGAAAGATTGGAAAATTCTCTATCAGATAAAAATATAAAATAATTATATTTCCTACAGTAAAAGGTCGAAAAACGCGACTAAAAGTGCTAAAAAGTGACATTTTCAATTTTTGCCCATTTTATTCAATCGCGAATATCTCGTAAACTAAAAGAGATAATTAAGATCTGATCGCAGCGTCTTAATCTACGGACTATTCTCTATAAGATAGGATAGTTAAAACGGAAATCTGAGAGATGAAATTTTCATTCTTAAGAAAAAAATTGCCAAGGGGGGGTGCTTGATACTTTTTTTCGACGATTTTTGAAAATTCATATCTCTTAAACTAAAAGCCACAGCAACCAACAAATTGCTGATTATGAAAGATTGGAAAATTCTCTATCAGATAAAAATATAAAATAATTATATTTCCTACAGTAAAAGGTCGAAAAACGCGACTAAAAGTGCTAAAAAGTGACATTTTTCAATTTTTGCCCATTTTATTCAAACGCGAATATCTCGTAAACTAAAAGAGATAATTAAGATCTGATCGCAGCGTCTTAATCTACGGACTATTCTCTATCAGATAGTATAGTTAAAACGGAAATCTGAGAGATGAAATTTTCATTCTTAAGAAAAAATTGCCAAGGGGGGGTGCTTGATACTTTTTTTCGACGATTTTTGAAAATTCATATCTCTTAAACTAAAAGCCACAGCAACCAACAAATTGCTGATTATGATAGATTGGAAAATTCTCTATCAGATAAAAATATAAAATAATTATATTTCCTACAGTAAAAGGTCGAAAAACGCGAGTAAAAGTGCTAAAAAGTGACATTTTTCAATTTTTGCCCATTTTATTCAATCGCGAATATCTCGTAAACTAAAAGAGATAATTAAGATCTGATCGCAGCGTCTTAATCTACGGACTATTCTCTATCAGATAGGATAGTTAAAACGTAAATCTGAGAGATGAAATTTTCATTCTTAAGAAAAAATTTCCAAGGGGGGGTGCTTGATACTTTTTTTCGACGATTTTTGAAAATTCATATCTCTTAAACTAAAAGCCACAGCAACCAACAAATTGCTGATTATGATAGATTGGAAAATTCTCTATCAGATAAAAATATAAAATAATTATATTTCCTACAGTAAAAGGTCGAAAAACGCGAGTAAAAGTGCTAAAAAGTGACATTTTTCAATTTTTGCCCATTTTATTCAATCGCGAATATCTCGTAAACTAAAAGAGATAATTAAGATCTGATCGCAGCGTCTTAATCTACGGACTATTCTCTATAAGATAGGATAGTTTAAACGGAAATCTGAGAGATGAAATTTTAATTCTTAAGAAAAAAATGCCAAAGGGGGGGTGCTTGATAATTGGTATCGACGATTTTGTGATTTTCGACAGTGAATATCTCCTAAACTAAAAGAGATTGGAACCATAAAATTGTAGATTAAGGAAGATTTGAAAATTCTCTATCTGATGCGAATACGAATTAAATTAATTTAATTTAATGGGGTGTAAGGTCCAAAAACGCGACTGAAATTGCTAAAAATTACAAATTTTCAATTTTTGACAATTTATTTCAATTGCGAATATCTCGTAAACTAATTAAGATAAGAATGAACAAATCGCAGATATCTACGGAAAATTCTCTATAAGATAGTCTAGTTAAAATGGAAATCTAAAGGATGAAATTTTAATTCATAAGAAAAGTTCCAAGGGTGAATATCTTCACTGAATATCTTCTAAACTAAAAGAGATTGCATCCAGAAAATTGTAGATTATAGAAGATCGGAAATTTTAAATAATTTAATTTCGTGAGGTAAAACATCCAGCGTGGGTTTCGATACGAGACGCGAGAAATAAGTTTAAAGCTAGCAGATACCTGCACGAAATTGACCATAATCCACGTATAGTGCATGCCGTAGCCGAGCAAGCAACGATCCGACAATTTAAGAGAAGAAAGTAAGAGGTGCGCAAAGCCGACGCGTCGATGTCACGCGACGACTGCCCGCGACCTTGTGCGCGAATTGCATTTGGCACGAATACATGCGATCGAAACTAAACTACAATGCGGCAGCGTGCGGCGAGAGGGGATGGCATCGACGACACAAGAGGATGCGATAAGAAAGTGTAAATCGTGTTCAAAACAAACACAATTCTCGTGTCGAATGCCCACGTTTGCTGATAAAGTTTAAGTAAAGTTTAAATATAAGTATATATTTAAAGATTAAGTATAAAAATTAATAAAAAATTAAAACTCGATTAATGTAATTCCGATTTCTTATGCTGCCCGATTGTCAAATTTTACATCAAATATTACAGTGATAATTATTTCGTATACGCATTGTTTCTCGTTATCAAACTACATTGCAGAACAACAATAAAACGTAGAACAAAATTGAAATCTACGTACACGGCAAACATTTTTTACAAATGATAAAATTATTTTACTTACCGGTTATGGAAGATGGTATACCGACGACAAGTTGGCGAATACTGAAATAAATGCGAAACAAAACATTAGTTACAGCATTTCGTGCGATGTTGAAATAAATTTGACTTCCGTCAGAACCCAAACATTTAAAATTCTTGTTATTCGCATAATAATCATAGGAACGACAATATTTACCTGGAAGCACAATGATCCATGCTCCTCTGTTGATGACAAATGTTTTTCACAAGTCAATTAATTATTACGAAGATTACATTAAAAGATCAAACACGTTTATTAACACTAATTATCACCAGCGATTTAGAAAATATAACACGTTGTACCGAACTTGCAACAACGAATAACACAAGCCGAAAGTGTGGAATGTGTGCTCGTCGTTATCGCACCGACTGAACAAAACAAAATTCACTTGCTGGAATATTTCGAGGTAAATCTACATCGTTGCGCCATCTGAGGACACTTTATAGTACCTCACAAAACAACATAGTGTTTCAAACAATGTGGCGCGATTTTTGAAGATTGGAAAATTTTCTATGGGATGAAAATTTAAAATTATTTAATGTAATTATCTTTATAATTATCGTTAATCGTTGAGATGTAGCCCGGTGTTGCCAACTTAGAAGAGGCGTTACGTGGTGTATAATGTATTGCATATAGTAATACCATAGTATTGAGTACTTTAATAACCCAGTGTCAGCTTGCATGCATATTGCAGAATTAAATATGCAATTAAACAATTATTTATATTAAAATTGCTAACAATAATAATAGTAAAAAATTACAATCAATAATTCTCAAATATTTTTGATATTTTATAAGTTTGCGGCGTAAAAAGAGTTGCCTATAGTAATCAAACGTAAATGAATATGTAACTACCATGCCTCATTCTTGCTATTTGAATTATGCTCACAGAGTGTTCAATAAAGTCTTTCATAAATATTTTAAATATTCAAAGAAATACATATTATATCTGTACACTTACACGTACACTATTGCGGTGTACTTCTAGAAAGATATTAGCAACTGTTAACAATAGCGAAACAAACGTACATTATTTACAAAACTCATCAACACCTAAAACTTAGAACCTTTAATACGTATCATTAAAGTTGCGGTTCCATTTGATTTAACACAATCCTTTATTTCGAAAAACACTAAAAATCATATGAAGCAAAAGCAATAAAATAAGTTTTTCATCCTGCTTTGAACAGCTGCAAGCTGATTTTTTCAACTTTGGATTAGGAAACTGTAATTCCGGAGTATAATCGCCATTATCAGGTACGGTGTCCAACAACTCAAGATATTCCTTGGACAAATTAAAAATTTTAGCAATTCTCCTCATTTCCTGTATAAGTGTAGGGGATGGAGCTTTTATTTTAGGTAATGTCGACAAATCCGCCCTTAATACTGGTTCAACCGTTGCAGTAGCATATACCCAGCATACTCTTCTTAATTTTCCACCAATTTTAACAAGCATATTAGCTTTGGAGTTAATCCCCATCCAAACACCTTTTACATAATCGAGACGGTAAATATGATCTGCGAATACCAGATAGGCAACACCCCCAACACCACGCGAATAATTTGATGTATCTTCAACAACAGTTGGAAGACATCCATGATGAACCTTGGAATACATAGCAAAATCCAATTGGAAACCAGGTAATTCAGCAGCACCCAAAATTGATACAACCGGTATATGCTTTTCAAGTCGAGACTTATTCATTAGAAGATCATATGCAAAGAAACATTCCGTCGCAGACCAAACACGGAATAAATGATTGGTCATTAGAATTACTAGGATTTTGATAAATATAACCATACCTATTGCTTGCTATTGACTTTGAATTGTTGGTTGACATTATTCTGACATTATTTACGCCAGTTTCAGGGACCACCAGAGTTTTGAATTTGATGGTGGGAAAATAAAAAAAAAACAATGAAGAGACTGTCGCTCGCATGTATGAAGAGATAAATAGATGCGGAATAAGAAATAATACATTAAACGGTAGCAGTGGCAATACAATACGACGTTGCGACGACATTGCGAAATGACGACGCGGCTCGCGAATATAATCGAAGAATAAGTTATCGCTCTGCCGACGCAGCAAAGAGCTACAAAAGCTTCCTCGAATATAAAGATGAAAGAGGAATATACAAGAGAAGAAACTAAACAAATTTTATAGAAAACTTTAGCCGAGCAGCTGTATTCGGTTTAGTAATTGCTTGCGAAGGCTGGAAAACACTAATTCAGTTTGTACAAATGTGTGTGTGCATGTGGGAGCTTCGTTTTTTTTATTCGCTATTTGGAGTTTTGTAGCTTTGTTGCGCGAAAGAGCTTTTGTCTTGCAAAGGGAGCTTACGACGGACTTATTTATGCATAAAGTCAGCCGGACAACGACGCCGCCCGATTTGGTTAAAAATCCTCGCTTTTTGTTTCCACTTATAGGTATTATAAATAAATACGCATTGCTCCTGTTCGCGGGCGCGCGTTTGTAAATTCAGGCAGGCGGGGAGCGACCGGGCCCCGTCGTCGTCGTCGTCGTCGTCTCGGGCTAATAAAATGCGTCCTCGCGTCCATCCGTCGGCATGAGTTGAAAGCGCTCTGGCAAAAGCACACACGCACATACACACGCACCACGGCGCGCTTGTTTATATATTTCGACCATTGTCCTGTCCGAACGCGCCCGTCGTCCCGTCGTCGCTGAAAGCTGCCCAAAACGAAAACGCAATGTTTCTTCTTTCGCCGGTGCGTACGTCCGTAACGTCCGAGAGACATGCGATATTTTTGCATTTTGACAATCAACGAAAACGAATGCAAATTTGCTGGAGCTCGACCAGCTTCTATCTTCTTACGTTTTGTTACTTAAATTAACGATAAATGTTAATAATGTTTGAGTTCTTTGGTTCATTTTGAAAAAAATGCTGAAATCGACTTTTTGGTTAGATTTAGAACTTAAAGTAATATTTTCTTTGTTTTAAGGTACAACTTAGAAAGTTTACTCTTCCCTGTCAACAATGAACAAGTTACCAAAGATGTGATGTCGACAAAATGCAATTTCGAGCGTCAAAATGACCAACAATAAGAATAAAGTTGTCACGCAGTGCAAAAGAAAGCAAAAAAATTTATTAGTTTTAAGCCAAATTTTTAACAAAATTTGCAAATTAGCATTAAAAATATCTGATACCATTTGTTTTAAAAGCGCTAATAAACTACACCTAGCCAAGCAATAACGCTCCTAAAAGGCGTGTATTCTTAAAAATTATGACCATACCATCGTTTATATGATAAATTCAGTTCGGTAGTGGTTACGGTCGGAGGTTAACAATCGTGCTAAATGCGCTCTGACACATTTTTATTACATTGGAAGTTGTTGCAGTTGTTGTTGGCGAGTGGTCACGCGTTGCGTTGGCCGCGGACTCGACTTCGTCGTTTGCTCGGCCATTGCATCGCCAATTATATGCGCGCACTGACAACGACGCGAATAAATAACCGAATAATACATAAACATCACCATTTCACCAGCGTTAGAATGACGTATTGTCTATAGCGCGATATTGTTTAGAAGAACATAAGCAATATTCTTTAATCAAATTTTACAGCGCTTTGCAATAGTTTTATTTCATTCCCAGGTGCGCGAGTAATTAAAATGCAAAAATAGCGCAAAATTATCATCGGCGATTAATCATCCCGGGCCTTGCTAATTACGCGGACGAGCGTAACGCGCGCATAAAGCAACGGCCTTAATTACGGAAACATTAGAATGCGACGAGATCTTTTCGCATCCAGGCTCTCAGGCCGGGGGAAGTAATGGTACTCAAACGATGTGGTTACGTTTTGGGCGCGCGCAGTAAAAGTTTACTACTTTATGATTAATATTCGTCGATAAATCATTTATACGCTGCGAAACGATAAAACACTACAATGCGTGCGCCGAGCAAATATATGACGGTATTATTGTAAAATTGTAATATATATTTATGTACTTGGAGCGCAACTGGGCGCACAACTATGTATGGCGGTTTTCGCGTGCGCGCTCAAGAGGCCATCAACACGTCTCGGCGCGCGCGGCGAAGAGATATGATGCGGAAGGGATATTGACTAATTGCGCTGGGTTGAATTATAAATTATTCGATTTCATCACGAATCAATTCTGAATGTAGGCAACCAAATACACACAAACAGTTATATCACGATCAAAATCAAGATCCAGATCACATGTCTAACTATTTTGACTCTTTTGTAATATTTGGCAAGGTATTCTTCTAATGCTTGACATGTTGAAGTGGTGGAGGTAAGCATAGTAAGTAAGTACCACATGTCTAATTCCGAATAAAAAAATAAAGAAAGAAACAAAGACCCAAAGTGGAAAAAGGGCCGCATCTACCTGTTTGGTCCTACGTCCTACCTGCTCACTCTTGATGGCAAGAAGGTAGGTGTACATATATAGTGTGAGTGTATGTGATGGTTACGTTCTTGTAGCTCACAGCATCAGAGTTGTCCAAAGTCGAAGAACTTACACGGCTAAACAGCAATGGGTGCGAGCGGGATCACTTCGTCTTCTTCCTCCTCTGGTTCGTAACACACCAACACGTGGATGTAAGTTGTCGGTGTACCAGGTATACCTCCTCGGCAGGTTAGTTCTTGCGCTCGTCGGCAAGGGGCAAGGAGAGGCGCTGTGGAATGCAGCGACCGGGCAGCTAGCAGCGAACGCGACTCGAGCGACTCCGAAGCGACTCAGTTCTCTGTGCTGAAGACGGCGAGCCGGTCGAGTGCGAGCTGAGGCGGATTTTCGTTGGCGACGACAACAACGACGACGACGACGGGCATCGCGACGCGCACACGTGCCATACCAATTCATAAGTGACTCTTCCAGTGCGTAAAAGGGAATACCTTTAAAATTTCCAGAGTGAACTGCTGAGATTCGACAAGAAAAATTATTCAACGTGTGAAACGTGTGTGTGAATCAATTACTAGTGCATGATTTGGATTAAACATTCGAAGGCTTTGCTGCGAAAGGATTATTGACATGCGCGTGAATTAAGTAAGTGTGTTAGGCTTGTTAGACGGGCCGAATTCGCGTGTTATTTGTTTTGATTCTTTTTTTATTCCCTGTTTCTCGCCGCCTGTTGCAAAACAAGAGTGTTGTTGTTGTGTTGTGTTTGATGCGGTGTGTGCCGGGTTTGTTGATGATTGTTGCGCGCATACGTACGGCGTGGTGGCTGAAGGAATTTTAGAAAATTAACTTCGGAGCGTTTAAAAAACCATTACTCAAAAGGAGATAGAGGCGTTTTGGAAACGAAGAGAGCCCAAGACCCAGCACACACCGCGGCCCCGCGCGCGCGCTTCGTAGCGCGTTTCTGAACATTTCTTCTCCTTGCGTCTTCGTCCGTCCGTCCGTCCGGCGGCAGGTTGCTGCTTGGCTCGCGTGTGTGCATCTGCGCGGGCTGCCCAGAGAAGAACTTCTTGGAGCGTTCCGGAGAGACGTCGCCGAGTTGAAACTCGCGAGACGAAGTTGAACTCTTTCGCGTTCGGCCACGGCGTGCGTGTAACCGAAGAGCTGAAGAGCTTCCTTCTATCCGCGGCGCGCGGCCGTCGTCAGCGAGAGTCAACGAGACGCAAACATTTTTTTTTTGCTCGCGGATTTGTCTCAGTTTTCTTGATATTAAGTTATTTACAATTTGCAACGAGCCGGGCAAACTACTGTCGCAGTTAACTACTTCGATGCGTCGAGTCAGAGAAGCAAAAAGCAAGATGTTAGAAATCAAGATACATATTCAAAGAACATCATGTGTGTAATAACGGGCAAATCTTCACAAAAACGGTTTTCATCTTCGTTAAGAATTAATCACATTAACCAATGCATAAAATATGGATTTAGAGTTAAATTCCTGAATTGCAATCAGTATAATTTTTAGAAAAGTTGCATAATTGTTTGTTTTATTAACCCAATTCTCGCATGATTCTTGAAATATAAAATCAACCATAATTTTTATAACTTATCTCGTAATCAATGTAATTACTCTGCTACGAAATTCTGTTTTATTCTTCACAAACAGGTACTTTAGTTGGTTATTAACGAATTGCTATAAAAACACCAATAACTCTTCTTTAGTTACAGAAAACTACTGCAGAATAAACATAATTACGCTCAAAAGAAAGCAATCATTAGTAGAAAATTTAATATAAACATTTTGCTTTTGTAGGTAGCTCTTTATTTAAGTTGCAAATCATTTCAATTACTGCATGAATTAAATACAGATTCGTCCTGCGTAAAACTTGATTTTTAATGTGTTGGTATTTTAATAATTAATATTTTATTCAAGATTAACTAACTATAGATCATCCAAAACATGCATAAAGAATACTTCAACTTCTAGAAATATTTCTTTGAACTTAAAAGTAAAAACAAAGCTAGAATTGTGTAAAAAGCAGTTTAAAAGCAGTGTACAATGAAAAAATTCAAAACTAGAATTTTTAACTCTTAATTTATAGATCAGTGAAAACTCAACATGATTAGATGCAGAATTTTATACAGAATCTATCTAATCATATTTTATTGCATTTTATTCTTGAATAATTTTGAATAACGCTCCGTCTTGTCATATTCATCACCATCCGCACTTTTTGTGTTTTTAATCGAAGGTAGCCGTGAAAAATTAAAAATCCCCATTGAAAATCAATTCCACGTCGGAATCAAAAACGTATTTGTCATCGTGTTAATATACTACGTGTGCGTATTTCGATTAAATTATCCTCTCGCCGGCGACGAGCGAAAAAAGCTCTTAATGGTTTTAGCCACGGCGTTTTTGCTTTTTGTTTAGAACATTACAACATTAGAATATTAGAATGTAATTTATTTATAGCGTTAATAACCGCGCGCTTGTAAATATTTCAGTTTTTTTCTCTCTTCGTGTGTAGTTGCTGGGAGTCCTCATCGAGTCAAGTGTTTGCCTGTTCGCGATTCGTGCCGCAATAAAAACTAAGCGCCACCGAAAATCCGTCGCTCGTATTTTTCAGCTTGTTCCGAGCATTATCCGAGAATCGCCGCGGCCATAAATCATAAATTACGTCGAGCGTTTTCGTTCCCCGTCCGCCGGCCGCTCTCACATTATAATAATAAATCGCTTAGTTTTTAATGAACTGCGGAGCGCTGCACAAAAGCACTCGCTGGTCGGTGAGAAGTGACTCGGACCATCCCTCCTGTGCCTTTTGAAGTACACACACCCCCTAGACTTTTGACTCGAGGTGCTTTCTCAACACAATCCGAATTCTACCTGTCTGCGGTAGTGGGATCTACAGCTATTTTCGAAGGTTTTTGCCGGTAACAAGAAATGTGTTTAAAAATTACATTTTCAAGTTGCGGCGCGAGTTTCATTACGCGATGTGGTAGTAGTAGTAGTTTTGCCGAAAAGTGCTGCGTAAGTCACCGAAATAAGAAATTTTTTCCGTCGCTCGCATAAAGGATATCAATTTTTGGCGTCGTCATCGCAGCGCCCGAAGAAATGCTTCTTGTTCGGGCAGCACGCGGGCTCAAAAAATAACCACTGCATCATCATTATTATTTTGTGCTTTAATAAGAAAAAGGAACAATCAGCAGCAAGCGCATGCGGCCTGTTGTTGTTGGTTTACGGAGCCAACAAGTTTTTTGTTTAAAACATTTTAATTTCATCAAGTTACAATTTCTTTCAAGTTTTTTATTAACCTTTTTAATCATTGCCAACTTTGAATTAAATAAAAATATTATTAAAATACATTTGATATTAGAAAATTCAAATTTTTATTAAAAATTAAGTTAATAGCAAAATTCAGTTGCAGAAACAAATTAGTTACATACAAAATTTATATGTGGGTGTCATTAAAGTTTTTGTTTAATTATTCTCTAAATAACAGTATCTTCATTCAACACCTCTATGCTTAATACGTATTTACGTGAAAATCATTAAACAAACACTAAACAAATTTATTATTTTGTTGATAACTGTTTGCATAGTTTGTCCATCGACCGCATGTTCCTAGCTTTACGCGCTGAATTAAATACAGAATAATAAATAGAGATATATCCTTAAGTTATACTTGTAATAGGAAATTTAATATGTTTTGTTCGCGATCGTAAAATATTACGCAAACGCTCGTCACATCGATACTGATAT
Source organism: Dalotia coriaria (assembly GCF_025399875.1). Classification (NCBI taxonomy): domain Eukaryota; kingdom Metazoa; phylum Arthropoda; class Insecta; order Coleoptera; family Staphylinidae; genus Dalotia; species Dalotia coriaria. The sequence goes on from NW_027045447.1 coordinate 10,070,811, forward strand.
CAAACATTGTGCGTTTATAATTAGCGCCCGGGCCCCACCGATTGATTTACATCCGAAAACCTCTTCGGCGTTTATTGTTGTGCGGGCTCATTTGCATGCGTCGCAAATGTGCTCGTCGTCGTGTGTCGCAAGAGTGTGTCCGATTCCCGTTAGGATCGCCGCACGGCCGGACTCCTTCTGCTTATTATTTTTATTATCCCGAACATGAAAATCTCGTAAAAACCTTTTCGGGGCCCGATGGCCCGAGAAGGCATAAAAAAAGAGAGAATTTAGACACCTTCGATTCCAAATCGAGCACAACACACACCGCGCGGTGATGGTAATATGGTACACATCTACAAATTGATTGGCCAAGAGTGTTAAATCTTGCTTAGACTTTGGACGTCCAGCATTTGGAAACATACCGATAGTTAAAGTTTTCAACTCGAAATAGTTTCGGAGATTTTTATATTGTTGTTTTATGACACCGGTGTGTGTGCAACATACCGAGTGTTAAAAACGTTCAAATTTCGTGTTTTTATCCGGATTTTTTTAGTGTGACTGCAACTCAATTAAAACGACATAACAATCAAATAAAAACGAAAATGGAAACGTGTTTTTTTACAGCGTTTTATGTTAAATCCACTCTTACAAACACACACAGATGTAATATTATGGTGTGCTTAATTACCACTTTGTTTGTAAATTGCTCTAATTGTAGTCTAAATATTTTTTATTTCGTTTGAAAAACGCCTAAAACTGAATATTTTTACGACATCCTGTATGTGCAAGAATGCTGACTATGCTGTATAAACGAGCGCTGCATAATTGCTTTATTAATATTAATAAATTAATTAAAAAAACACAGGTTGGATGAATCTCAGGTGAAACCATAAGCTTATCAAGGCAAAAAGGAATATTTTTTGAATGAATCTAAAATAATATCCACACACATGTTTCAATTAACTCAGAAATTGATTGATTTTCTATTTTTTTTAATGCAGCATTTGATTTTCGAGGTTATGTTATTAACTTTTAGGTTATGAATGCATCTTTACATGAACTACATCTATTTGCTTCCAAATCTTAAAAGTTTATATTGATAATATTAATTTTCGTCTTGTTATCGCCACAATTTTGAAATAATTCAATTCTCTGTAAAAAAAACTAAAAAATTAATTATTTTAACGCCACGTGCTAATTACAACCTTCCTACTGAATATACAAGGGCACAAGTTAAAAATTGACCTTGACAAGAAATAAATTGTCGACAGGATTGAGACATTAACGCTTATCAAGTATGGTGTGTGCGCGAATCTCGGTAATGGCAGGCAGCTAACGCCGCGAAGAAGTGCACTACTTATGCATCAAGAGTATCACAAGAGACTTAAGACTTGAGCGTGGTGTGTTGAATGTTTGTTTTACGTCCACTTTGTCGAGTGTGTCCTCTCCGCGGGCCGGCATTAGCGATATTAGTCGACATTAGTCAACTCGAAATCAACCCACGCGCACGTATTTTTTCTCTCACTTCGTCCTTCGCACTTACACACACTCACACGCGTCTACAGATAGTTATTACATTGTGATGGTGGCTGAGTATAAAGATATCATTTTATCTTTAAAACGACGCCATTAATCGCTGCCCACATTACTTAAAACGAACAAAAAAATCATAAATAAACTTTGGTTGGAGGCGCGGTCCTGCGGATTTATTTGGATTTCACGTCTCATTACAATCAGGAGACAAAGCTTGCGATATAATTTACTAGCAAAATTTAAATAAAAATGAATTGACCCATAAAAACTCAAGATTTGGCTAATTTTGGTTTTAAAATATTTATAGAAATCTAAAGAAAGTTTACAATCATTTTATTTTCTTGTAGAAAATTATTTCTGCAAGAAAACGAATGAAATTAAATTTTGAAATTAATTTCTTTACATTTAGACTACTTTTGGTTGCTAAAATATAACTTAAAAGGTATGAAATAAAGGATTTAACTTTATAAGGAAAACAAAACTTGAATAACACTAAAATTATGAAATTGCAAGCAATGAAACATGAAATTCTACTGAAATAATAAAATAATTCGAAAGTCGTAACACCGCAAGATCTAAATAAAACAAAGCATTTATTGCAAGTGCTGAGAGAAGTACATAGTAATATTATTGTTCAATATCTGACGATGATGTTTCGCAAGCAATTTTCGTGTGTAAAAGTTTAAATTAATTACCAAGAACACGAGCGTACTTTCAAATCTGTAGTAATAATCCAAGCACTTAGAAACACGTTGATTCTCTGATTCTCTCGGAGGTTGCGAAATTATTATTACCAGCAATCATAAAAGGAACTCTTCTAAGTGGATCACACGGATATCAATGCACGTAATCACCCCGTATACACGCCATGTTTCTCTATATACATGTGTATGTGAGTGGATCGTGCCAACCTATATTTTTCTATTTCAAAATTGTATTTTAGTTGTATAATTCTCTATTATTTGAGGAGTTTTAATAGGAAGCGCGAGCGTAATCTAGATTTTACGAGTGATACACACTATAATAGTGTATGTTTCTCGGCGTAGATGTATGCGTTGTGTTCTCTCGATGAGTTAGTCCAAACGGATACGTGAGAATTAGTTTTTTGGGATGTGATCTTACTCAACGACTCAACGAGTAATCGTGTTTTTAATCGCACCAGACGTGTGTTTAAGACAAAGTAATCAAAATGCTAATGAAAGGAGCAAAAAAGCACTATAGATATAGATAATATTATCAAAATGTTTCAAAAAATAATTAAACCTTTTGAAATATTTAGTAATTTAGTGAAATTGAAAAAAATAAGTTTTTGATTAATTATATCAAAATGTTGTTACCTGTATTGTTTTGGATTGTTTTTGTTATTTTTAACAAACTTCAATAACACTTCAAGTAATTTTTGATGAAAAAATAAGAATTTTTGAATGCTTTGCTGATTTTACGAAAAAAGTTTGGAACCAAAGTCGAAATATTTAATATCTTGATAATCTTCGAGTTATTTATTAAAAATTATAAAATTCCCAGCGATTGGGTGAATTTCCTTCTTTTTTTTTAATTTGTCACCAGTTGTAGCCGAAAAAAGCTCGCGGCGCGTTCGTAAAAGAAATTGAGAGCCGTGGCCGCGCGGAGAGGAAGAAATTTCGGACGATACGTCGCGCGATACGCGGCTGGGGCGATGGCAATTTAATTTAAATGCTAGCTGTCACATATTTAAGATTTTCGAACAAGTCGCGACGCGCGGCGAGTGCGTGCGCCGCGCACCAGAATGAAATAGACGCACCGCATCTGAATTTGGTAGCTCGATCGTGTTACATTCCGTCTTTTTTTGTGCGAGAGCGCGCGCGTTCCTGCGCCGCAGCGCTGGCGAAGAAGACGAGGCATCGTCGGCGTCGGCACACCGCATGCCGGGGCCACCGGACACTGACGCGCGGAGAGCAAAGACCGGAGTAAACGCGAGGCCTCTCTGCAAACTCGATCATAGTACTACTACACCCGTTTTGCTCAGCAGCCCAACTACCATCGGAAGGCCCAGGTCGTTCTTGTGTCGGTCGCAAACGTCTTTCCCAGCCGAAAATTCATACTGTCAAGAGCAAGGGTTAGTTTTTCGGCCATAACTCGGGAACGGAACATATTTCGAGCATAATTTTTCGAAAAATCAAATTTTGATGTAATTATACATCCAAAAGATCAAAAAATATTTAATTAAATTAAATTTATAACTAATTAAAACATGATGAACAATTAAATTCAATTCATAATTAATTTTAGACATTTTTATCAATTTGAAGCTATAATTGCATAATTTTCAAAGTTATTAAGTAATATTTTTTAACAATTAATTACTTTTTCTAATAATTATCATTTAACAGTCTAAAAACTTAAAAACATAAAGTTTTTCCGTTAGATTTATTTCCAATTTTCAAACAGATTTTAAATAATTATACAATCAAGCGAGCTTTTCATCAAAACCAATATTTTCTATATTAGGATAAGCTGGAAAATAATCGATAACACAAAATTATGATTTACTCCACTTGCAACTTGTTATACATTTGCCTTATTCAGTCATAATTTACATTTCTACCAAGTAGATGCAAAACTTTTGATTGCTGTATTAATACGGTAGCAAATTGCATTCTCCAATAATTGATTATTAAGTACGTAAAACGTAACTTGCCGCTACTTTATAATAGACCGTTATATTTCAGACACGCACTATTCGTATAGGATTTGCTTACTGTAATATTTTAGCTAATATTTTGTAAAGTAACAATTTTTTTCTGAAAATTTATTTAATTCTATAATAATTGATAGTAATAAATTTCATGACATGACACAAATTAAATTTATGACTAAATATATATAAATAAATTGTTTAAAATGTAATCGTAAAGTGTAATCGTTATGCTTCATGTAATACTTAATTACCTATATTTTGTTAATGCATTGTTGCTGCATGAATAATTGATAATTAATTAAGAAATGCAAAAAGCGCAGACCGTTATTTTGGTATTATGTTGTACTAATGTTGTACTTATGTTGTAGCTAAATACGCAAGATAAAAAGCGACAAAATCTTAATTGTTGTAGTATTAAATTTTACATCAAGTGCATTAAAGTGTGCAAAATTGGTTGGCAATTAAAATGTCATAAAATTTGATCAACTTTGTGTCGAATTTAATATATTTTTTTGCAATTTGAGCAAATTGTGTATTAGTACTTTACATGGAGATGATGATGCTGAATTGAATGCTGAACGATTTATTGCTCTAACGGTTTGCATTTCTGTGTCTGATTTGACTTCAAACAACGTTTACAAAGATGATACAAAGTACTATAGAACGAAAAAGGCAATAAGAGGGAAAATAATTAAAAGTTTATTAGGTTTTTAATTGAAATACATTCAGAAAGTATTTAGTTATGTTGAAAATTGTTAATTTAAATTAAATTTAAAGTTCACGCCGAAAAAAAAAGTTTTTTGTTTCTGTACTTCTCTCAAATCAGTTTAGGCGCATAATTTGTTTTTCAATTGTTGTTTTTACTACTTTCGATACAATTTTACATATATTATTTTCTCACCTTTTGAACTTTCTTTGAACTTCTACAAACATTTTAAAACTAAAATTATTCAAATCGATCAAAGCGTTCTCGAGTTATACCAAAATTAACAAACGCCAATTCAATTTCAAATAAAAATAGACAGATTACTGTAAATTGCGTGGTCGTGCAGTAAGCTAATAATTCCTCTAATTAAATATTGCTTATGTTTATAATTCATATCATAATTGCACTCAACAGAATCTCATTTCTTTTGGTTTAAATTTAAGCCCTTGAAACGTGGGTACCATCTCTCTGACCGTGGAATATTTAAGAAAAATAAAATGCTAATGTCCCACAAGCGCACTCGTATAAAGTTACCTCTTGATGTTTGATGTGTTGTCTGAAGGGCATTTATTTGCGATTCAATCGTGGATTTAATTCCAGCTGCAGTCTTACATCACATGCGTGTGTGATGATGTGCGGTTGGTTTTTTCCTCGAAACGCACGCAGTTCATGCTCTTTCCTGGCGTGCACGATTCGCTCCCTTTTCTCGGGCTTCTTATTGTAATTTTCTCATTACCCCAATTAGGGCTTTTATTTCAAAACGTCGGGGCCACTTCCTTTTTCCAACCTGGCGTGCACGAATCGCACGCAATACAATTCTTCAATTCGTGTGCGTGTGCCACGTACTTACCTCTTTGTATAGCCTACCTGCTATAACAATTCCTCTTTTGAAATGTTCTGGTTAGGGCTAATATTCGTTTCAAAATATGACAATACAAATTTCGTTGTTTGCTTCTCTGTTTTAGAATGTATGTACCACCTCGGTGATGTCAGTTTACCCGTGCAGCGGCGGTGGCGGTGGCCACGCGATGACACCCATCGTGTACCTGCTGCTCTATTGCTGCTCCATCGCGGGGGCGGCAGCGGGATCGTCGACGGCTGAGCACGTGCGTGATCTTGAGGTGTCCGAGGGCGCCGCGGTCGGCACACGGATCGGCTTCATCGGCGATGGGCTCGCGCCCGACAGCGGCCCACCCTACCTCATTGTTCCCGTGGGCAGTATCAGTGTGCACTCCGATCTAAACATTGATAAGGAAACCGGAGAGGTACGCACGAAAATACCCCTGGATCGTGAGGTACGTGCGAGTTATTCGTTTGTGGCGCTGCCAATGAACGGCATGTACGTCAAGGTCAACGTCAAGGTCCTGGACGAGAACGACAATGCGCCCACATTCCCCACGGCGGTGATGAGTATAGAGTTTCCGGAAAATACTCCCAGGGATGTAAAACGTACACTACTGCCAGCAAAAGACCTAGATCTGGATCTATACAACACTCAGAAGTATAATATTGTCTCTGGGAATGTCAATAATGCATTTAGACTCTCCTCACATCGGGAGAGAGATGGTGTGTTGTATTTGGACATGCAGATTAATGGCTTCCTGGACCGAGAAACAACCTCATCATATTCCCTGGTGATTGAAGCTTTGGATGGTGGAACACCTCCATTGAGAGGGGAGATGATGGTTAACATCACAATACAGGATGTTAACGATAATCAACCCATTTTCAATCAAAGTAGATACTTTGCTGCTGTACCAGAAAATGCAACAATTGGTACCACGGTTCTACAGGTCTTTGCAACGGATAGTGATGCCAATGAAAATGGTCAAATCGAATATTTCATCAATCGCAGACAAAGCGATAAAGATGCCATGTTCAAGATAGAATCATCCACAGGTGTCATCAGTGTAAACAAACCCTTGGACTTCGAAACCAAGGAACTTCATGAGTTAGTAATTGTTGCCAAGGACAAAGGTCTACAACCATTAGAAACCACCGCTTTTGTCAGTATAAAAGTCACTGATGTCAATGACAATCAACCTACGATCAATGTCATCTTCCTCAGTGATGATGCAACTCCGAAAATATCAGAAAGCGCTCAACCTGGCGAATTCGTAGCGAGGATCTCCGTGAATGACCCAGACTCCAAAACAGAATACTCCAACATCAATGTATCTTTGTCCGGTGGTGAGGGTCACTTTGGTCTTACCACCAGAGATAACATCATCTATTTAGTAATTGTATCCCTACCATTAGACAGGGAACTACAACCGAATTACACACTTAATGTGGAAGCCACCGACACGGGTACACCACCTTTGCATGCAACGCGGACAATTAACCTCAAAGTGACTGATATTAACGATAATGCACCGGTGTTTGATAAGGATGTGTATCATGCAAATGTGATGGAGGTGTCTGATCCTGGTAGTAGTGTAGTGCAAGTGACCGCGCGTGATAAAGACGAAGGTGACAACTCAGTAATCACGTATTCACTGGTAGACACACCAGATACTCATAGTTCGTGGTTCCGGATTGATAGTAGAAGTGGGCTGGTCACCACAAAAGCTCACGTGGATTGTGAGACCAATCCAGTGCCGCAGTTGACAGTGGTCGCGACGGATAGTGGGTTTCCGCCGTTGAGTAGCACGGCTAAAGTGTTTGTGACTATTCATGATGTCAACGACAACGAACCCATCTTCGACCAGAGCTTCTACAATGTTTCTGTGGTGGAGAACGAACCGATTGGACGATGCATTTTAAAGGTATGTAGAAAATATGGATTTTTATGATTTATTAAGAAAATTAAGTTTTTTTGCATTGGCGTTGAATGATTTCGGAAATTCAACGGAGGTGAAGGAAATAAAAGTAAGAAATGAAAAGTGATTGAAAACGTGGTTGTTTCCCACAGCGTGATGTGTTCTTTTGTGAATGCGTTTATCGAGGTGTTCCACCACACGTGTGACGTCGAATAAATCGTGCGTGCCGGAGCCGCGTCGGCGATTCCGAGAAGGCAGCCAGCGCCATTGTTTTTGAACGGTTTTTAGTGCGATTCGTCGAAGCGCACGCCGGCCCCGATTGCGATTTTATATTATCGATCACGTCCATAACCAACCCTAACTTTATGTCACGGGCATGCATCATACGATTGCTGGAAAACCGCTTACAACATTTCGCGTCGTTGTTTGTTTGTTGTTTTTTTTTTGTGAGTTTGCGCTGGCTCTGTGGGCACAAATTGTTTTTGTGTCGTTTAATTGAAAATTTAATTGGCGACGCGACGCGCGGGAAAACGATGTTGAAGCTGCGTTTGGATTTGGTCTGGTTTGTGCGTCGGTCAACCATGTTCAGCGCGTGCACCCGGCGGAGTGAGATGAAAACTGGTGCCATTAGCATATTAATTGGTTACCGTATTGATGCCCGATGATGATGGCGACGGCTTTAGAAAACGAAATTAAAAATGGACGACGCTTTTAGCATCTTCTCCTCATCTTCTCTCTCAAATGAAAAAAATAAAATAAAATAAAATAAAAAGTTGTTACTGATAAAACAAAACTTTTTTGAGGCCCCGGTATAAATCGGATGGAAATATTTTAGGCTTAACTTGACAATAATAAAATTTGTAAAGCTCACGGGTCCTGCGCGACCATAAACGAAAATACAACCCAAAGCTCGATCGGATCGTGACGTCGTAAAATGTGGACTTGTTTCGCATCTTAGCAACATTGTCGCCCGCCGTCCATATCGAATATTTTATGTAACTGATTACGCATTTTATGATCGCACATTTTTTGGCCGAAAGCTTGCAATATTAAATTTGAATCAAATGCATCCTAATCGTAAATTATTACCGATAAAAAGCATCGGCTTCTTTCGAACGAAAATTGTTGTGTATTGTCTTAAAACGTTAAAATTTGCCCCGCCCACTTTCGCAAAGCGCATGCGCGTTTGTTTTAAATCCTAAAATATCGCCGATAAAAAATCGACGAGGTCTTAAGTAAGCCGCATATTTAAATGCTAATTAACTATCGTTGTTTCACATTCTTTTAAAAGGATTAGTATAATAGTTTGAGACTAATGCGTGAATTTAAGACCTCGGAGAGTTTCGTTCAGCGCATTAGCATTGAATACTACCCGACAATGTCGATTGTCAACAATCAAAGCGGTTGAGGTGTGATCCAGCGTGATATTTGCATTCAGCGCATGCGTTTTAGATGCTTAGACGAGTTGAAAGCATGGAATGGCAGACTTGTGTACGGTTCGTTCATTTCCGCGTTGACCCACATCGTCCACGCTCTCGCATGCATGACTTTGCCTCTTCATGGTCTTCTCTTCATGCTTTTCATACCAATGCATGATGCGAGTATGTGTGTACACGTTTGTTTGAGCGTTCATCGCTCGACGCGCTTGTTTTCTTCAGTTCTTCACTTCTTCGGACTTGGTCATAGGTGAGCGTGTGTGTGTATGGGTGTGCGTGCTGCGATCGCTGGATGTGTTGGAGAGGTCGAGACTCGAGGAGCGCGCGCGGCGGGACACCGATGCGCCACTACCCGCCGCGATGAATGAATGCGCCGCAGATTGATACAATTAACAGTCGCATTGTCGAGGCAATCACAAAAACAATTTTAATTATCTCGCCGCGCGGAGCGAGGCCCGCGATGCAGTCGGAGGGAATCAAATCAGCGCGTCCCGATCCACCGGAAAAATCAAACAATTCCACGCCAACCATATACACAGGGTGATGCAGAAAGGTATAAAACTTGAAAATAAGTTCAATATCTTCTTACATAACTTATTTTTAGTGATTTTAAGAGATTTTATTTGAGCTAATTTAATGATATTTTTTTTGTTTGTTTTAAATATTGCAATTTTTTATGCACACTCAATGTTGGAGTATTGTGGTGGTTTGCACCGCATGCGATTTGCGCATTCATCATTCGCGCGCGTTCGTATTGAGGCGCAATTCGATTATCGCACATGAATGCGTGCAATACAAGAGCAATAAGAGTTTTTAATTGTTATGGAAGTTATAGCGCATTCTTAACAACTACAAACACCAAAAATTTTAAAAACAACATAAAAACAATGTAATAAAACTAAATATAAACTAATAGAGTCTAAAAATCACAATAATTTGCGTTTTAATCAAATTCAATGTCTTAATATCAAAATTTACATAATTTTTAGAAATTTTTTCAAATTAACCAAATCGGATGTTCAGTCAAATCCATTCTATTCATTCAATCAAATTTTGACAGATTGAAAGACGCAGAAAAGCAAAAGTAAAAGCAATTGCCCGTGTCCATGTCGGTGCATGCCAATCAATTATTTATTGGTTAATAAATTTTATTTATTAGGAATCTAGGTCGATGAATTTTACACGTGTAAATTTCACTCGCCTGCGAACGAAAACGTTTTGATCGTGATGATGATGACAAGACACTGGCAGGACGCGTGTAATCATCGGCTTCGTTAGCGGCGATATAACTTTCACGTTTTCATCCAATGCTGCTGCAGGTTTAGATATTATGAATACATTTAATTTTATTTTATAATCACACCGATCTTAGATCGTCAGATGTGATTTTTCGTTTTATGTAGGTGCAAAGATTTTATTCTCGTGGTGTTAAAATAAAAACTTTGTTTGACCACCCAATAGTGGTTTTATCTACCTACCTGTGCGTGCATTGTATGAATAGTGTTATGTTTGCAGAGGAAAACTACCCTCGAAGTATAAACATCTTTTTTTGTTTGTCTTTTATGTGAAATTTTGAGCAAGTGGGGAATTTTTGGGTAGATGTCTATTTAATTTTTGTTTCGGTATGCACATCACGATGCACACGCAGTGGCGAAGAGCAGCGGCAACCAAAGACGAATATTTTTTTAATGCATGAATGCTTTTAGCGCAGCAAAACACTTTTGCTTCGTGTTTGCTTTACCTACAGGTTTTTCCTTAAAAGCTTTTCGGCTCGGGGTGGCAGGTATACTGAGTTTCATTTTATATTGACTTTTATCAGCAGCCAAAAGGCTCAAACAACGAAAATAATAAAAAATCTCCATAACATAAATTTTTTTAGTTCTCACTTAAATAATGTTACTTGGTTTTACTTCACATTTATGGATAAACAACGATTATCAGAGTTAAAATAATATTGCAGTATAATAAAACATTTTTAGCTTTTTTTTAAATTTTGGGTTTCTCGCCTATTAAAGTCTCTCAAATTAAATATTAAATTCTAATCTCTTGCAACTTGAGTAACTGAATAATGATAACAATGATTTTCTTACAAGCAACCTTATTATTTTTTACTTTAAGTACTCATATTCATCTTGGAACAAACAACAAACTTGATTTAAATTTAATTTTCTGTTAACTCATGTTGTGTTTGTTCCGAGCTCTGCAATTTAGTCAGGTCGCGGAAGCGTTGATTGCAGAACTTCCTCGCGCTGATGAGTTCTGCCTTAGTTATTAAATTCGTGTGATACGACGTCCATCTCAGAAACAATGCGTTTTTTGGCTCGCCATCTCGATGTCTATAATTATAACGACATAATTGCTCTCATCGCGTTTTATTTCAAAAAACAAAACCTTTCACATTAAAAACACGCCTGGATAAAGCGAAACAAATAGAAACACAACATCATCATTAAAAACATTATAATAATTAAACCCACAGCGCACCAGTTTATTTTTTATTTTGAATTTCAGTAAATTTTAGTCATGCGGTTCGAAGAATTTCGAATTCTTGACATTCCGATGTTTGGCGTGATCGTGAATTACTATGTAAAGGCATTGCCCGAATGAGGACCGATTAGAAAGTTCCCCGGCACAAAATTTGCAAATAGGCAGGTGCCTTATAGGCAGATATGAAAAATGTACGCATTGGTACGTGTATTTGAAGTTGCATACATTAAAATGAAAGTTGGGTTGCCTATTTATGGGCGCACGGCTACTTAACGTCGATTTACATTTAAATACGCGCTAAAGAAGAAGAATAAATAACTGTACCGTTGATTTCGATAGAAAAACACAAAACACTCGGTATAAACAGTTACAGATATTGCGGCATTTACATCAATTCGTTATTTTCGTCTATAAATTTACGATCGTGTGGGATCATTTCAGTTTCATGTCTTCTGTCCATTTCCTCGTAGCCCAGCGTGTGCGTTCGCATAATACGCAGAACGATCTGTACATGAATGTAATGTAATCCAATCGCAGTTTCGACGCTTTTTCAACTTTTAAAGCTTTTACAGTTTTAGACTGACATTTGATTGATTATGTATGCTGGGATAATTTATGCGCGTAGAGGAAGACATTGGCGATAAATGCGCTGGACCTCTGGCCGGCCGGCCCAAGATGGCCGCCGCGGCGCATTATGCGAATGCTCTCGCATTGTAATAACCCGCGCGCATCCACAATAAAGTTCTTATCACTTCCAGCGAAGAGTCGGTGCGCCGCGCCGTAATGCGGCGAACCGGTAAAAATGTAGACAATAACAACACGCGAAACGGCACTACGCCAACGCAAACACCGCGCGACTTGCACGCGCGCCCAAGGATTGAGGATGAGGATATGCGGCGAGATGCAGATGTGCGGAATGTGCAATGAAAACGTGGCGTGCTGAGCAAATGTGAAAAAACGTACGCTTAACGCCGCATTTTGCATTATGCATTGTTTTAGTTCAATCCCGGTTATCGTTTAACTGTTGATTCATCAATGTATGCCACCATTACCTGTTCCATTCATTCTAAATAATAAACCAGCCAGTAAGTAATAAAAATGCAATTGATTTACTAGCGAGGAGATTATTGTTTGCTCTGTGAGTTATTCTTAAACAATAACAAATTTTTTACTATCATTAAACATTTTTTTTATCGAAATTAAAGTTACAATTATTTATTTTCGGTTTTTTGCTATTTTGCGATTTTTTCAAATTTTAATATTAATTTCATCATATTTGATTAATATTATTTGATTATTAGTTGATGATGATGCCAAAATAGAACCCTCTAGCGGCAAAAATTACTGGCAGACATAAATATAGCAATCAACACGATATTAATGATATTTGCAGCATTTTAACCATCGATGAATTATTCACACCTCATTTTGCGATAATTCACCGCAGTGGTTGTGATAGTGTACGCTACGATGAATAAATAAATAAATAACAACGCGGAAAGCAATAAAAATGTAAAAAGCAGACTATCGACTGACAAATAACGAAAGCGATCTTAAGTGACATTTATGTTTCGAGTTTTTTTTTTACTTACTTTAAGTTTTAGTTTTATTTTATTATTTCCACCTCAAATTTTCGGTTTACACATTCGCGGCGTTTGAATAATTCACGCGTTTTGTGCCGCAGCAATAAATGCAAATTTATATTAAATCTAAAATGATATAAAAATAAATGTAGCCATTACGGCAAGCGCGAGAGCTTTGCGGTCGCGGATTTGACGGACGAATTTGGAGTTGGACATGCAAATCCGATCGCGACGCGTTGGCAACGAATCGAGTGTAATCTACAAGTAGATACATAATTTATCATTTGTTCGAGCGGTGTCCCGTCCGACTTATGGTCATCGAGATTTGTTTCTCAGCGAATTTTTTAAAAATTGTTATTTTTGAAGGTGGAAAAAAATATTGAATATCAATAAATTACATCGGCTTAAGATAAGTGCCAAGCGAACACATTTTGATTATTTTTCAGTTATTGACTCACTTCCTTGTCTTAAATACTACGATTTATTAAAAAATATTTTTTTAAATTTAATTTATTTGTATTTTTAACCAGAAAATTACATTTATAAAGAAATAATTTTTCTAAAAATATTTTTAGGGTTACTCGCTTGTTTTTCGTTTAAATCTCAACTTTTGTCGCGATGTTAATACATTATAACCGAATAATCATCGAATATAATTAACAAAATCGAAATGTCTATTGCCTGAGGTGAACAGCGACTAACTATGCGCAGTAATTTGAGGAAAATTGTAAATTTTACAGCGTTTTGTTGCATAAGCCTCGTTATGCCATGGAAACGCAGCATAAAATTAGAATAATAATTGTTTCTCCATAGTGTAATGCACGTACCGGCATTAACATTAACGATGCTACGATATTAATTTAATTTTTGCCAAAGAAAATCGGCCTTTCTTTCGCGCGGCGTGATTGGCAATCCTTTCCTGATTAGTATTTATCAGCCGCCATCCTCATGCCGTTTGCGTGGACCATACTCAGGTTGGAGTCACGCGACTTTCACCTGTAATTCACCGCGCAGTCGCGGATTATAATTGCGACTGCTGGTTGCTCTTTAACATTTTGCGCGCGCACCGCACAATTCGCAATTTGCGCCCAATTACAGCGCGAGCGGTGCGAGTTAATTGCAGTGCATTTGTACACGTTGTTGTGACATTTCGGTTTGGCCACACGAAAGATTATTAAGCACGCTTAATTAACCTGCCGTGGAGGTGAAATTAAGCGTTTTTAGATGTTTCGTTGATTCGGTTTTGAGATAAACGATGTTTGGTTTTTCTCTGAGTAGGAAATTTAATTTAGAAAAATTATTTAAAAGAAGATTTATGAGCGATTTCACCTACTAACAGAAAGTTTACTTCTCGGACTGAAAAAGTGCATTCAAATGTAATTTTAATAAAAGAAGAAGTTTTAATTTTCTGTAATAATTTAATACGTGTCCCACCGGATAATAACCGAGCGGTAACGGCAAATCAGGTAGCATTAAAAACGCGGCGCGCAATTGTTTTATTCATCCAAGCAAGAAAATCCAATTATTCGGATGAGTCGTCGGCAGCGCGCAGAGACCGGTGGTCGTTCGTTACCGCAGCAAGGACGGCTGTGTGTCTCGGGCGCGCATAAACGACCCACGGCCGGCCAAAAACCGGAGGAAATGTGTGCTCCTCCGATGATAATGGCTCCGAGTTGAGCATTCACCAGCCGCTAAATGACAAATTACGATCGCTTTACATTTCACGCGTAATAAACGACAAAAACGCGCTGGGATGGGCGCATCTTGCGCGTCTATCGGTTACCAACCACTTCGAGGCGGAAATTGATTTTCTCTGGGAGGTCACGGCGACAAAAAAAAATCAACCGCAAGTTTCTTTGATTTTTATGATGTGGGTTACTCTTCTGAGGCGCATTGTAGTCACCAGGAAGAATTTTGTTTTATATTTCATTACATAATTATTTTTTACAAAACTCAGTAAAACTCATGAACGGCAAGACTTATTGAGCTAATTCTGGTTTTAAAATATTTGTGAAAATCTAGGGAAAATTTAAAAGTAAGAAAATTTTAAGAATTTCCAAGGAAAATAGCCAAAACATTTGTTTTAAAATTTTTTGAATTTATTCCGGTTTGAATTAATTTGTACTTATAACTATTCCCGCTATTGACCGTTTTATGGTCTGAAAATCTATTTTTTGAGGGCGTAAGTCGATTGGCTTCGTTGTGAGGATTTTTCTCATTACATCTTGGTGGCCGGAGCTTTTTCTCTCGCCAAGGCTGGCGGCCTCGACGAGGCGTTCCGTGCATACCACGAGCTTCATCAATTACATCCCATACTAATGAGTTTTATAAGTCTCTCTGTTTACCACAAATTTAATGCTCGCTCGGACGGCGCGGCGCGCGCGTTCAATACGATTCGTTTCTTTCTATTTGCCCAGTCAGAAAATTATACACTCTGGACGCAACGCCCAAACGAGCAAGCAGCAAGGACGAGCGAAGAAAAAATAATCATAATTGAAACAGAAACAGCGATATTATTACGTTGAACTAATTCTATTCTTTTGTAAAATTCTAAAAGACATTTTCGTGCATTTTCCATACAGGCAATTAAAATTTTAAATATTAAAAACCCTTGGCAACAAAACCTAAAATCCATTTGTGCAGTCGACGATGGCGAGCGCGCAGACGGAAAAAAATCCGTACGTGGTAACGAAATTTATGAAAAGCCCAAGATACACACAACGAGATGGAACGATGATTAATGAAGATTGAAGCCCACATTGCCACATCGCTCTACACACTCGCGCTTCTGCTGCTGCCCCAGACGAAAAACTCCAAACTCAACTTAACTCAAAGATCGACGCAGCAACTCTCGCTGTATGTGCGCTGTGCGCGTAGGTACATCAACATTTTTTCTTCGCTTCTCCGATTTTTTTTCTTACAGGCCAGCACAGCGCCTCGCACGTTGGTCATTATCAGTGATGTTGGCTTTATTTTCGTACGCGCAGCGTCGTAGATAAACGTAACGCGCAAAGATTGAACGCCTCATTAGGAATATTTAAAATTCCGCTAGCGCGTTTTTCGACGCATTTTTTTTCTCCATCCTCTTATTCTTTATATACATGAATATCTGTGTGTGTACACGGGCGCTTTGTTGCGCAACAGCGCTGCGCCAAACATAAATTGCTTAATTTTCTAAAGGTTCGACGCGTAAATGACCGAATCGAACGCGTCCCGACGATCGTACGATTCAAATGCTTTTTTACTGTTAATTCACTCGCAATGCATTAACAAGCGTAGCTTATGACGTCACCCAGGCCCCAAGAAAATATTATCATTTAGCACACGTGAAAAGCGCGCTAATAGCCTTCGTTCTTGTTTAGTTTTACGAGCTTGCAGACAGACAGCCCTTTTATAGTTTCGGATAAAAGCAGCAGAAAAGTCTCAGGCCCGTTTAATTCGTCTTAAACATTTACTTCATTTCCTCTTTGATTTAATGGATTAGCAAGTTTTCATAGGTTAGAAGTTGATGCGTGCGCACTCCAGATCCAAATTCGTTATACTTAATAAAGGGAGTTAATGAGATTGCGAGCGCTGGTGCGTTGGTTTACGAGGGCGAACTTTTATGCGCATCCTCGACTTTATTTCGCTGGCGCAGCAAGTGCCGGCGCGGGGTTTTTATGGACCGTGTTTTTGTTTTGTGTTCGCAAGCTTGTTATTGAGTACAATTGCGATTCTAGTCTGGGGATGCTAGATCCTTCACGTCTAATTAACTTGTTTCTGTGCG
Organism: Dalotia coriaria; assembly: GCF_025399875.1. Lineage (NCBI taxonomy): Eukaryota > Metazoa > Arthropoda > Insecta > Coleoptera > Staphylinidae > Dalotia > Dalotia coriaria. The sequence continues at coordinate 10,087,743 of NW_027045447.1, forward strand.
CACGCCAAGACAATTTATTTAGCGAAAAGAATTGAAATGAGTTTTTCGGAGATTTTTATTTAAACCAACTTAACATGGACCTCTAGTGGTGAAAAAATTAACTAATTTATTTAAATTGGCATAATTTTAAGAAATAAATGAATATTTTTATTGGAAATCTAAATTAAACTAAATTTTTGTTTAAATCAACTTAAAATGGATTTCTAGAGCCGAAAAAATGAACTAAATTATTTAAATTGACATAATTTGACGAAATAAGTATTAAAATTTAATTTAAACTAAATTTTTATTTAGACTATGTTAAAATGGACCTCTAGAGTCGAAAAATTTAACTACATTATTTAAATTGGTATAATATTAAGAATTAAATAAATATTTCTAATTTAAATTTAATTTAAACTAAATTTAAGCCTTACCTAAGGCATTACTGTGATTGCAATGAACATTTTCATGTAGGTAATTTATAATACGAGCGTTGATATCTCCAGTAAGTAATACTTGGCAGAAATCTAAAATGAAACCAGGGTTTCTTCCCATAGCGAATAGTTATTATTACGCCTGGCGTTGATATGCGGAAACCGGCCGCCTAATATCCCCGGCGCATTGTACTTTTCGTGCATCTCGCGAGCAAATCACGGCACCGCGCGCAACTGCGAGCGCATTAGTTGCGTCACGAAAAATTTTCCAATTTATTAGCATCCTTCACATGTTGTGCAATTTCATCGACGTACCGGATCGCTATTTGTAATAACTAATAACAGATATTAGCCGGGTCGACTGCACGCTGCACACAGCACAGCGGACGCGCAGCGCATTTCTGCTCGTTCCGATCGTTGTTGTTCTTCCTGATCGTCATAATTATTACATTATATCTCCGATGTGAGAACGAGCTAAACGCGCACGCACACTCACAAACACACGGCGACATGGCCGGGCATGTAGCACGTCGCGCGGCTCGCTTGTAAATTCTCTCTCGGCATCGCGGATTTGATTTGTTCGCGCGCGCACTCCATTTCCATCATTAAGTTTATAATATGCTGCGCGATGGCGCGGCTTGTTTTGTCTCTGGCAGAGCGATTCCCGGAGGATGGAGCAAGAGGAGAGGTGTTCTCGCGAGCCGTTCGCGCATTATTTGCCTATTTGCACGTACTGCGCGCTGCTGCAGCGGCTGCTGCCGTTGTCGTCGACTTCTAACAACCCACGACTAACAGTAAATATCATCGCGGTGTGCATCGGACGGCAGATTCGAGCCCGATAGCGAGATAATGCGATATTGCGGAAGATTCTTATTTAATTGCAATTTACAGGGACGTGCAAATTTACTTTTACCTCCGAGAAATACCCAAAGCAAAGAATTTTTTGAAATATTCATAATCTACAAAATTATATCAGATTTCCTTTTAAAGCTTTGACTATTAACTATAATTTATTTTTTTGTTTATTTTTGCATTAATTAATTATTTTGCTTCAAATTACCACAATTTTATAATTATTTACGCCTACACAATTGAGATATCCATAATCTGAACTTTTTTCGCATATTTTCAATGTAAATTTTTAAATTTGATAAAAAAAGAGGAAAATTTGCCCAAAAAATGATTAATTTCTTCATGCGCTCTTGTTGCGCGGCAAATTGATGATTGTTATTGGCTTTTCGGACGGCCGAGCGAGTAATATCATGCTTTCGGTAAAAAGATAACGTTGATTGGATGTTCGGAACGCGGTGGCCAGCAGTGCATGGTCGGAAGAATTTATGCCCGCGAAGGGCGTTTCCGATCCATAAATATAACGTATATTAATAAATAGTCCCAGCAAATTAAACATTTGACAGTACTGAGGATAAAAAAATTTAAAAAATTGTTTTGTATTGAAAAGAAAAAAAATTAAGAAAAAAGTTAAAATTTCCTTCCAAAAATTAATTTTGTGAAATCATAGATGAGAGCATTGAAGTCTCCAGAAAAATAAAAATTTGTCACACCCTGTATATGCGAGTCACGTTGGTGGAAATGGCTGTGGTGGAGTCTGAGTCACTTTGCTTTATCTCGGGACGATATTGAACGGCATATAAGTAGATGTTTATCGTGCTGGTGAAGAACAACGGCTCTTTACGTTGTTGTGCTGCTTCTTGCGAGCGGGCGCTCGCGCGCGCGAGATGGTAAACGGATGGCTACCGAATCCGCCGCAGGGATGAACAACGCGCTCGACTTGATTCGTTCGCCATCGTCCGCAATTTTCATATTTCTTCATTCACATTACACGCATTACCGTACACTCCATATCCCGTGTGCTATACGCGAGTCGAATTTCCGACATAACCAAAATCGTCGAGCGCCAATTAAAATAATTAATTAATCGTCGAATCGTTTAATTTCGTTTGTTTTTATCGGGCGAGTGGCAGAAAGAGACGCGATGCGATGAAGTACGACGTGTCGGCCTCGGTTTAATTTAATAGGCATTTCGGTAATTAATCGAATCATGCATGCTCGAATTAAAAGCCGAAAGAAAATAAAAGCGGCGGTGCAAAAAATCCAACGAGGAGTATATAAAAACCCAGGCGGTTGGAGTCCCACTTTCGTTTTCGACTGGAGAACTTCGTGTGCGATGCTGAGTGCCAACAGCCGCGTTCTTTACGCATTCCGGCCACGTGCAAATAAGTCATGTAAATTCTGTGCGCGTCGCAATTGCATCAAAAGCTCGCGCGCATTCACTGCTAAGGAAACATTACTTAAATATTTTGTCTACATACATATTTCATTTTACCGGCAAAAACTTTATCTAAAAAGAGTTAAAATCTTCAAAAAAAAAAATTAAAGTTTTAATATTTTTGTTTTAAAATCTTAACTTAAGCTGAAGATTTGAAACTTGCGCTTCTCTTGAGAAATTAAATTGTTCCCAGTCAAGATAGGCGTGGACGGACGAACCGGCCGGTCGATTTTTTGTTCGCTTTTCGTTTTATTTTATTTTTTATCTATCCGAAGAAGAAACACTGCCGAGAGAGGGCTGGCAAACAAGCGCTTCTCCCGAGCATTGTCTACAATGTTTAATGCTCATCGCGCGCGAGTGGAAAACACGCGAAAACATAAATCAATAACGCGCGCAGCAAATAAGCTGCGATGCGCATCGAAAGCTCTCGCCGTCTTCTTGAAGCGCGTCGTCGAGCTCGCAGAGCAGCTCGCCTAATGCGTTCCTCTCGAGCGCGTGATGTCGGTTTAATTATACTTCTTAGTTGTTGTTAATTAATATCACAAATCATCAATATTGTTTGCTGAGACATTTCGAAAGCTCCACGAACAACGCGCCGCAACAAAAACGAACAACACATTTAAAAGTGTAGTAATCTTTTTTCTTGAAGAATATTTAAATACTCAAAGGGTTTATAAAAGCTCTCAGATGTAAAAGTTTAATATTCTTTAAAAAATTGTGTATGGAAATATATAAAAGCGCTAAAAGTTCGCGGAAAGTCATGGTGTTTTGTTTATCTTCGTAGATGGCCACAGAGGTTAGGTACTTTTTTGCCAATAGCAACAGGTATTTAAGTATGCCGTGGGCAAGTGTAAAGCCGCGGCGTGCGAGCTTAATTAAAAACAAAGGGGCCATAAATAGCGACGCGGCGACCGCTACCGGGTCGCAGGCATTTGCTAAAAGCGCGAAACGGCCGGGCGCGACATTGCCAGCAGGTATGCCGCCCGCGTGACAACACCTCTCTCGCAGCGGTCGAGCTTTTCGTTGTTGTTGTTGCGGTTGTTGTTCTGTTGTGTACGGCGTTGTCGCGCTGTCATTCGAGGCGTTAGTTATGCGCTGCTTTCGCACACCACCACCGCGTGCTTTATGACACGCTATATACGCGATAATTAGGCATCTTGTACCATCTTCTACATTACATACTATTGTGTGGTGTGCATTTTACAAAACAGAAAAAAAGTTTAAATTTAAGCGGAATTTACGAATTATTTATTTTAAATTTGATTTGATTTGGAACTCATGCAAAAACTACTATAATCGCGATGGAATCCAGGAAAAAGCAAGTTGAAAGCTCAAAGATATTAAGTTGAGCATGTCGAGTCCGGTGGAGTTTGAAGACGCCCGAGTCGACCGAGACTGGTTAATCGTTTCGGAGCACCAGCCGGTTTTCTGAAATCTAATTTCCTCGCGCGTCCGTCCCATAGCAATCTAGACGCGTCCTCGACCGGCCGCGGAATGGGCAAACCTTTCGGGTTAATGAGAAACGATGGGCGCGCACGGCCGTCGCCGGACGAAACCTCCAACCGAATTAGAACAGAAACAAAGACACCACGCCACAGCGGTTACCATTTTCCAACGAGGGGAGGAAATAATTTATCGTTTATGATATTATGCGACTTATTATACCACTAGAAGTTAAAATAAAAAAAACTTAAAACTTAAAATCTAGTTTCTTAATTTCATGCTTAGAAAAAAAAACTGATGAGATTAGATAATAGGGTGGAAATTTAAAACTTTTTTATGTATGTGCGGAAATCATATTTTATAGAATGATATGCACAACAAAAATAAAAGCTCTCTGTGCGTGTACAAATATAAATCATAAAAGATTCGTCCATCGTCCACATTGGCGCGTCGCGTTGAATTTTTCGCGAGTTCTCCACTGCGCTGATTCTCGAAAGCTTGCGGTTATGTGTAACATCGCAACATGCAAAGCTGGGCATTAGCCGCGCAGCGTGGATGTGGAAATGGCCGCGGCGTGCGTTGCGCGTGAAATAATAACCACAAATCATGCGAGACACGACGCGCCATCTGATATAAAATAATTCTTATAATCAGTATGCATTAACTCGGTATTAAATCATGCAATAAAACTAGATACACATTCACACATGCGCCCGCCGCCGCCAGAGACACGACGAAGTGTGGAGGCGCTGCGAATTATGCAGAAATATTAAAAAAGATATTTTTATATTGAGACTGAGGTGATTCGATGCTGGACTAGGCGACGAACCCAAAGTGAAAATTTGCGAAATCGTCGAAAAGTCACTTGTTGCTGTTTGGAATGCAATAAGCTCAAATGCGATACTAATGAATATTGTAAAAGTGCTCGTTCGGCGCGCGTAAACCTAGCCGGGTCTGGATTGGAGCTTTTGTGCATTTGATTTATTGGCATTATTGCCTCTCCTCGAACCTGAACCGCGCGCAATGTTTGCACTGGGAATCGCCGGCGACTCGCCTCGGCGAAATTATTCAGCGCTCCGGTAACGAGATGCAAACATTCTTCGAAGCTTTCGGTTTCGCACTCGTCATCGACCCGGTCCGATTACGGCGATTAGCAGGCGGCGTATCGGCCCTGCTTTTGTTTCGCTCGTTTTAGTGCGCATTGTTTTCAGTTTTCCGTTCTCGTTGCCGGCAAGGCGGAGAGGAGATGTTTATCGGCGCGCAGTTTTAACAACTCTCGCAGGCAGGAACTTTCATCATCTGTGAGTCCGGGGAGCGGAGATCGATTCGTTTACGAGTTGCTGCTTCGGCCTGCACGTGTGGTGTGTGCTGCTCGGTTTTATTGGTTTCTCCAAGCATCTATACAATCTTATCAAATTTTATTATGGGATTATTTCGACACTGTGTCTTTTTGGTGAACGGGCTCGCGTATCTCCGGCTTAAAAATGGAATAAAGGCGATTGTGTGTAGAAAACACACTGTATATGCCGCAGGATGGTTTTATGCAGCATTTTGGATGAACAACTTACGGAATTATTTCGAGTCGATGACGAAACTTTACGATTTGGGTTGATTTAAGCGCGTCGATGAGGATTTTTCACATTTTGTTTGATCTGAATTTTATTACAATTGCGTTTGTTTGCTTTTAGTCGATGTCGACATAAAATTCTGATAAAATCCCTGAGCTTTTAAGAGCTTTAACAAATAGTAAATCTGTTTTTTTCTTCTTTTTATTTATTCATTGATGTCAGTTTAATGCAAAATTAGTTAGGTTAAAGATGAAGAAGAAATAATGCCGATAAATCACGCACACACAAAAGCTCGAATCGTTTACACATCGCAAACGATCCGTTTTACAATATTCATTAGCGGTGCATTCTGCCGGTGTGCACCCACCGAGTGTTTCGAGATTTATAATTAACCAAAGCGCCAGACAAAAGCGAAACGCAGCTCTCTCACAAAGTCGGTAAAAACACGCCGAAAAGGCAACAAATCATGAATCACACACAACTGTGCGCCGCGCGCGCAAAATATGAAATAAAAAGCAACCACAACCGCCCCGCAAGCGCGAAATTAATGTGCGAAGCGCAGACCAAGGCGCATAGAATAGAGCGAACGAATGTTTCGCCGCGGTGCTGCCGGCGCGCGCGAGCTTTTGTGCGGCCGCGTCGTTTATCAGCGCGACAGTGGTGCTGCATGAGTTTCCGTATTTAGTCAACGCGAGAGGAAGATTCACGCTCGCGCGCAACAACACACACACACACACATACGCATAGGCGAGCTTTTGAAAAAGCTCCGTGTGTGACTGCCTAACAAACGGCCTACACGTCGCGCCGTGTTAATTTTTCTACGCGCCGCGAAGCAGCAGGGTGAGCGCGAGGGAGCGCGACGCGTTGACACGAGAGAAGACACCTTCGCCTCTGCCCATTGAAACACTTTACTAAATTTGAATATGAATATACGCGCGCCATGTTCGACACGACGTGCATACTGCACGCTAACGCATGAATCATGACCGGTCATGTTAGGTTAGGTTAGGTTATGTAAGTGTATTTGTGATTCTAACCTAAGTTGAAAAATTTGCAAAAAAAATTCAAAATTTTTAAAATTTAAATTTAATATTTTTGTGGGTTAATAAAAGAGTTTTCTTTGAGTTTTTAAAAAATTGCGTTTTTCTGAAGTTGATTCTTTCCCTGTAGATCTTTATAAACATCCAGGAGTGTAATGCAATATCGTCGCATGTGGTGGTGCGCGAACATGCCGCGGACGTCGCCGGGGACGAGTTAAGCCGGCTTAAATAAGCACCAACATGCATATGGGTATTTATAGGACGCTGCGGCCGGCTGCGGCAAAGTTGGATTAATTAATTTCGGCTTATCTGCGCGCGAAATCCGCAAAGAATTAAATGCATGCTTTGTAATCGTAAATATTCGTGCGCGTACGACACACGCCGGCGCGACCGAACCCGTACTTACGGACCCCGAGAGCATGTAACATACTTCTTCTCCTCTTCGGCTCGCCGGATCCTTTCTTTACATTTGCCTGCAGCGTGCGCACAACTTCGTATAATCTTGGTAGCAATGTGGCATTCGCATTCACATTTACAATCACTGTGTGTGATTTTTTTAACTTCTGTGACGCTTTCAGCTTGCCAACATGCGAACATAACCTATCAGTGTGGCGCTGCAGTCGCGTCTGGTATGTTGAGTTGTTGTTAGATGTCGCGACATTGCAAACGCTGCGCTTCGGATGATGTTCACCCGGCTAATTATATACGGCCTGGAAAATGGTAACATGTTCGTCCTGCATCCATATGCATGCGGCACGCTCGTATGTCTCTCTACTGTACGAGTAGAGTACATGCGAAAGCTCAACAACACTTATAAACTACTACAAATCAGGCGCTACCCGATGCTTGATTGACGATTACTTACATATTTTAATATCCGATGACTTAGGCAACCCAATATACGCATATTATACCAAGTGTTGCGTGAAAATGCAATCAATTTTTTCCTCGTTGCAATTTTATGTGATAGAAGATTACGGCGTACAAATTACACGTCGGGAATAAGTATATGACGTGAGCAAATCAATCTATACGAAACGGAAAGAGGAGAGGAGAGTGAGAGAGGAGTGTGCGGATGGATGCCGATGCGCAGCGCACCCTAATTATCCTGCACGAAGCCTTCGGCAGAAGCGCGCCGCGGCCGCAATCGCCCACAAACTCACTTCTTCTGCGAGACTTGCGGCTGCGGCCGCGGCCTCACTTACCACAATGACATGGCCGAACGACACGTATCATTATTGGCTCTCGCTCGCTCGCGCACAACGCCAAATTACACACCGGGCCCGCATTTTTCTCGTAATTATTATTTGGATTTGTGGACGGGCGCAAGCAGACGGCAGCGCACAAAAACGCCGGGAATATTTTAAAACAATCAGCGGAATATAGAAAAATCAACTGTTTTTTGCCTTTTTGGGGGCAAAATTAGAGTTCTAAGAAATTTTTCGCTCAGGCTATTAAAAGTAATTTTAGTTTTGTCTTATCATTAGGATTCGCAGTATAAAAAAATATTTTTTTGTAAAATTTGAATTTTTTAAAATTTTCTTGCTAATTATTGAATATTAATAACATTTTAAAGGACAGAATTAAATTATACAGTGTTAATTCAAAATATTTACCTGAAAATTTTTATTTTTGTTTTTATTTCTCCAAAATTCGGTTTAAATAGTATATTTTTATTTTTTAAATATGCGATTTATTTTTTAACTAATTTAATTTTTCTTTCTTCTAGGTAAGTTTTTATCCTTATTCCCAACGCATGGTCAGCTTGCAGGTAATTATATATGAACCGTTTTTCGGTTTTGTTGTTATTTGCTTTTTTGTCAGCCATCGAAATCATCATCACATCACGCAACGCACATTTATTTTATTATTTGATGCGTCTGTGTGTTTTATTTCGGCATTTCGTCGTCCACCGCCGGATTTTTTGTGCGCGCTCGCGTTTTTGTTCTTTTGTCCGGTGCATTACGACATCGTAACTTGCGCACGTCACATACCTGCGCGCGATGATGATTTTCCACGTCTCGCGCGTATCACGCCATATTTTCTGCGTGTGCTGCTGTCTTCTTCGTTACCGGCGCGCAGAGACGTTGTTAGAGAATGTCATTATCCCCGATGATAGGAAGGATGAAGGGGCTAGCGATTTAGTTGTTCGCCGGTCGGACGGCTGCGTAATGCGTGTACTTAGAGCGCCCGGGCAAAAACTCTCCAACAGATGATAGAGCTGTGTGCACGCCGCCGAAGAGAGCGCAGTAAGGAAAAAAGCACATACACCTGCATGTACACACACACGCGGCGGAGTTTCGACATTCCGGCCATTACCGGGCGCCGCGCGATTGAAAATTACTAAAAACAAACACTAATGCCTTTCGAACTTTCGAAAGGTAATTGTCTAAACGCGCACATCATCCTAGATAAATGCTGATTTTAACGTTTTTACGATAGAAATTACAGGGAAACGATTTTTTGGCTTGAAATTACACATAAATGATACTTTTATGTCTCTTTGCATTCAAAGCAAAAGCAAAAATCTTTAAATGTGCACAATTTTAAGAAATAATTCATTCCGAAGCAAAATTCAGCTTCATCTAAAGTTTAATTTTATTTATTTTGCTAAAATAGGCATTGTATTAATATTCTGTGATTCACTATCAAGTTATAAGCCTTAAAAAAGCAAACTCTATAAGAATAAAACGCATTAAAGTAAATTTTGCAAAATTGAAGATAATGAAAGGGTGCAAACGAAATTCGGCGTCATAATGACGGCCGGGTAATGTAATATTCTGGTACACAATCTACCCGAATGCAACGTGAATCGTTTTACCTTTACTTACACACTCACACAACACACGAGAGAATTTTTTTATTTTCGTGTTCGACATTCGAATTTCACTCATTTCTCGCCTCGCTTTCGGGGCTTGTTTTTAACAAGACACAAAAGAGATATTCGTGTACTTTGTGCGTATGTACTTCGGCGTTCCACGAAGAGAGCTTCGCCTCAAAGTTAAAACTTTGGACACTGGTATCTCGCGCTGCCTCTCGGCCATAAAGTGTTTAATGTATCTATTCCTCATCAAATGGGTTATAAAAAGATTTAATAGCCGAAGATGTCAATACGTTATACGCCCATGCAGGCCGCGCGCGACACTCACACCGCTCGCGACCGATAAGAGTCTCAGTCCACGACCAAGCAGACGCAGACGATGGAGGAGAAGAAGAAGAAGAAGAGCTTTCCAATACGTGCGCTATCAATATCTCGTCTTCGCGTTTCGAAAACTCTCAACATTTTCAACAATTTCAACGAAATCTTGAGATAAATAATGAAAAACGCATTGACATTCTTGAAAAAAACCGAAAAAAGCTCAAAAGTTCAAAGTTCAAAACGATTTTTTTACGGTTTTTTTTTGTATTGCAAGATTTTCTGTTTCTGCTCATGGGTGGATGTGGGGTTTTGCGAGTTGAAAAAGAAATAAAAGGAATATAGGAAATCGAGACGCGTCCCGCTGAAGAGGAGCAGAGGAGACGACGACGCGGCCTTTCTCCGTAGCTCGTCGCGAGCGAAGATTTATTTCGCAAGATAGAAATCGGATTCGTACGCAGCGCCGACCCGAACTCTCGCACAGCGAACGGAGACTGACGTCCCAGACCTGCCCAAACTAAATTATCGCGAATTCCTGCGCCGGAGCTTTTGCATGCGCACAACGCAGGCCTTTTTCAGCGACAGGCGCGTCGTTTGTAAACGAAATAACACAATTTAACTACTGCTTACCACAGCTCTGAAAAAGCTTAAAATAAAAAAGCTCAGCTTTTCGAAATGGTGAATTATATTCGAACGCATTGATTTCACACTCGGGTGCGTATATGACCACACTATCCGGTGTTTCCTTCATTACCTGTCGATGCCCCAGAGTTGACTTAATTGAAAAACGTGAAACGCGACCGCTCGCGCGCCCGAAAGCCGACGAAAATATTTCCTAATTTACCCGAGATATGCGCGCCGCAGACCTATCATTAGGTGGCATTAAGTCTTAATTTTCCACCGCGCGCGCAAGACGAACTCGCAGCACCCATATTTATTTATCCGACGCATTAATATCTCGACACCTGAAACATGTAACAATTCCAAACTCCGCACACTCACACACACACGCACACGTTGTCTTAGTGGTCGTGGGTCGTAAATGGCGTAAGTACGGTCCTGATTGTCCGATAGCCCGCCACCTTATAATTATAAACACACATCCAGGCACAGGCAAGCGTCTTCTGCGCAGACGACGTAAACGAGCGCTGGTTTGCTTCTCGGACGTTGGTTAAAAGTAATATCAAAAAAGCGGTCGACCAGCGGCCCAGAGAGCTCGGATGCTCGTCGCTCCGGCAGAGGAAACGTATAATAATCATGGTTGCCATTATTTTTTCTAGATTCTGCTCTTGCCGAGGCCGCAGACGCACACGGCGCGTCGTTATTAATATCATTAGACCTCCGCATTTTTAGACATGTGGAATTGTCGTTCTGTAATTGTAATTGTTGTGTTTTTAAGGCTTTTTTATTTTTATTGCGGCACAGCTGAAATATGGAATTATGGATAATAAAATCGTAATTATGGTGCAAAACTATTTTTAGCACTAACAATAGTCCAGGTTGGATATTCAAACAAATCAATTCGGTTTGATATAATTGTTTTAAGCCTGATAAAGGCTGGAGTTGCTTAGGAGTAGTGAGCTTTTCGCCATTGTTGCGCGCGCTCGCGTGCGTTGGCATTCCGGTGCGCAGGCATCCGTCACAAATTCTTTAAGTAGTCGCGCCGTTTAATATAGGCGCGCGCAGCGCTGCGGCGCGCCGTGTAATTGAAATAAAGCTGTATTTAAGCGGGCCCTAACCTCCGACTTAAGCACCCGACGCCGGCCGGCGCGCAAACCGCGAATAACAACATTCACAATTAACAGCGCGGCTGCATCTATGCGTACGCAGTCTTTTAATTAAGCAATACTAAAAATAATGCGTAAGTCCACGGAAAAAACGCGCCGGGAAAATCTCAGCAACCATCACAGGAGCGATGCATTAAACAAATTTCAGCTACCAGCCAAGTTTTTGAGCTTTTATAAGCTTTTATGAGCGTTGATGTTGTGTAATGGCGAATTGTTGTGTTGCGTCGAACATGTCGTCGCCGTGTGAGTTCCGCGGAAGACAAACAGGATCTTTTTTAAGCGATTCGCGCACGCGCATCGGGACATAATATTCTGCGGCGGCCATATATCATAAGCGCAACGAGTGCCCGGCGTTCACATTATGGCACATTTACGATTTACGATCGGGGCCTTTTTTAGATATATTCTTTTTCGTCGGAGTCCTTTGCCTTTCGCCAGCACGATGAAAGCTCAGGACTTGCATGAGCGGGCGTGCGCGCTCAGATCTTACAAACTCGTTCAGTTTATTGACCGATACATGAGGAAGGAAGGTGATGTTTCAACCAATGTATTTTTACTTAAACAACCAAGAAAAGAGTTTTTGTTTCAAAACATAAATTTTTTAACTTTAAAGCAAAAAAATTATTAAAAACATGTTTAAAAGAAAGAAAACAAATTTTTCGATTAAAAAGCTCATTTCGCGAGTTAATTCCACAACCAATATGATTAAAATTCCTCCTCCGTTGATCCGTTGATTTTTACAAATTTGCGAGCGTTTTTGTAACTTTTGCACACACGGCTGCAGCATTAGTGTGATGTTCATCCCGCGATGAAATACGAGCACAAAGTTGGAAAAGATGCGCGCGCGCGATAGCAGAAGAAAATATTTATTTATAGAAACGCGGCGGGCACCGGCGCGCAGCCGGACGGTCATTATACGCCACGAGGAAATTTTATTTTTCGCAGCGAGCTTGTTTATTTAATTTCATACCTGTATTAAATTACACTCACACGAACGCACGCCGGCGCTCGTCGCCGCGATGATCGCCTCCTCCTGCAATAAAACCAGGAAGCGCGGACGCAGCGCAGCGCTGCGATCCTTAATTTGTTATATGTGCACTGCGCGCATTTCTTTAATTCGCATCATATCGCCATCGTGTGTGATTACAGTGTAATTTGTCATTTTTGATGCGTAGGCACACGTCACGGCGCGAAATTCGCGCTGGGTTTTCCTGTTTTTTACGCTTGGATCGGCGGAGTTACGCTCGGAATTGAAATTATTTATCAGTTAGGTATTAATTTATCTAAAATGCAATTATTTTATCTATTATGAATTTAATCTACGATTTTTTACGAAAAATTTTTTTGCCGCTGAGTGAATTTTTACATAATAAATTAATTAGTCAGACAAAACAGAAATTCTCCTTCCTCTCATACGTTTCAAAAATAAAAATTCAGCTACCTTCATCCGTCGGTTGAAAAGCCGCACGATTATTGGCAGAGAATGTGCGCGCATAGCGTTAATAATGTCGAAAGTGCGACCGAAAGCTCACCCGAAAGCTTTTCTTCACTTTAGCTCGTCAACGTTTTCGTGGTGCATGTTGTTCGTTGTTTTTTTCTGCTGCGCTCAAAGGACGAGCCTCTTTCATCGCGCGCGCGGCCACGAAGAATGGGCTAGAGCCGGCTCGACGAGCGGATTTCAAATGTTACCAATTACCAGATATGACTGCGCAACTTTTACTCTCTCTTTAACACCACAAACGGCCCAGCCAACCAAGGTATACAAAGTCATCGGAGAACATCATCATCATTCAATTTAAATTTGCTTTTTAAATTCAATTGTGCCGATCTTCTCTATAACACTTTGTATATTATACGCTATGGTCAGTGGTGTTTCGAGTAATACCCAGATGCGAAACGAATGCGTTTTGGGTCGCGGTTCGTGGAATAAACTCTACAAGCACAGGAAGAAAAAAATCGATGGATTTTATTTTCGGTGGCAGCGCTACCGAAAAACTTAATGATAGAGACCCCGGACGAAACGATGCGGATGCCTCGGGTGATATCAAAACACGCGAATTTAGCCCGGAAAACATGAGCAAAGACATTAATTTTGTGTAATAGAGGTAGCCGTTTCCATCGTCTGGACGAAAATATTGATTGCCGCATTTTTGCGAAATGATAGAAATTAAGACCGGACTTCTGAGTTCTGAATTCGAAGAATTTTAGATTCATAGCCATGGCGCACGTTACAATGCAGATAATTCGTCGGCTGCTTAATTGTCCGACGCGTTGTTTACTCGCGCCGTTTATCAGGGATTACAGAGCGTTAAAGCGTTTTTGCGCTCCGTCGCCCGCGACAACGCCGGCGAAGAAGTGATGAAGATGGCCGGTGCAGTCGGCTGTGCTTTACCCGTGTCGAGCAATGCGTGGAATTTCATTCAATTAGTTTTGGCGAGTTAATTAAAGCAGCCGATGCTCACACCGCACATCAACACATTGCATTAAAAAAAAAACGCATATTACACTTGACTTTGACGTTTTTCTCTACTTGCGCTTAGTTAATCATCAGACAAAAAATAATTTTAAGGAATTATCATATAAATATCAGTGTAGAATCAGTAGTTTTTTAAAAATTTAAAATATTTCAACCAAAAATTCAAAATTTTTACTTTTTAGAAATAAAAATCATGAAAAATTAATGAAAAAAACCTTTGCAAATAATTTTGAATTTTTACTTAAACTTTTCCTCTTTGTCATTGAAACCTTTGACATTTAGGTCGAATATAGAACAGCGTTGCGGTGACTTCAAGTAGGTGATACGTTACCAAGAACTCATTGATATTTGCGCTGATATGGCAATAGCGTGCGACACAGTTCGCATTGTTATTGTTTATACCAGGCTAACTCTCAACCGACCCGATTCGATGGACGGCTGAATTTGCATTCGACATCTGCATAATCGTTACTTTACGCATTATTTGTTTATACTTCGTACGTAATTAGATTCCATTAAAATAATCCAGCGGATTTCATCAACAGGAAATATTAACTCACATCGTACTACGTGTACGATTCGCGTATTGCAACAAAAAATATGAGAATTTACAACTTATTGTTTTAGTTTCTTGGATTTTCTTGATTTGTGTCGTGTTACATCATTAGCCAACACGCCAACCTACATCTTCCGGTTGCAATTGTTGTAATTAGTTTCTATCTGCCGCTACAGACAAAAATTCTTCTTCCATCATGTTTACTCTAACCTCACACATCACAAATCAATAAAATCTATTAGATTAGGTTATGTAAATTAATATTATTTCGAGTTGAATAAAAGTGAATAATCTGATTTTTAGATACTAGGTTATCAATCATTTAACACGACGCGATTAAATTAACCAAAAAAAAAATTGGACATAAAGAAGGCGCGGTCCTACCGAGCACATGATACCTTATTGATTTTTAATTAATTATTGCTTTAATTGGTCGTTTTGTCGTAACGCTATAAACCTTTGCTTCGTGGCCAATCTAGACGTAACAACAAACAACACCTCTTGCTTTGCTTACTCAGACGATAAAAAAAGCAGCAAAATAAAAAAAAAGCGCGCGTCTTGTGTCTTGCGAGGAAGAAGACGGAAAATTAAGTCCTTCAATTAATTTCGCTTCGTGGAGTCTTGGAGAGGCGGCGGTCGAACACAACCAACTCGAGGTTTGTTGTCGGTGGACCGAATAGGCGTCGCCTATTTTTATTGCTTCAGTCTCATGTTACACACGCTTCGCGCCTTCAAGTTCGCACAGCAACTAAAAAAAATCAAGTATTAATTGGTGTGGATAATAATTGTAAGGTGATCTTACATTTGCCATCCGTGGAGAATTATTTACCTATTGATGTATAGTGTTGGGAAACAAATTCGTGTTTATATGTTTGATATTTGCACAAATTGAGAGAGAAAGAGGAAAATTTTAAATTAAAAAAAGTGTTTATGCATTCGAAGAATTATATATGAATAACCTTTTTCTTGTAAACTTTGAAGTTGCTTAATTAAGCCGATTAATTGATTGTACGACCGGTGGCTTCGTGACATCGTAAATAGCAACTATACGGTGCACTTTCTAAAATTGCTCGCGCGCTCGCAAACTCGAATTACAAAGATCTCCTGCATGCATTTGCATCGCGTATATGCACTTGTGTGTTTACATTCCCTCGCGCCATACCCACCGAACATTGTAAAACTGAAAAACTCTTGCGTTCGGTTGCGAAAGCGACCGAGAGACTTTCAAAACCCGCACGGGCAGGTTGTGATCGCAGGTTGGTGCGTTACCAACGCGGCTTAAAATGCAAAACTACGCTTACGCAACGCTCGCAAGTAAATATTTCACTGCTTGCTTTATATTTGATTAGAAGATTAGTAAAGATTGCATTTTAGTTTTATTTTACCAAGTTGATGTTTGCGTGTGTGATGTGGAGTTTACTTTTCCTGCTTCGACTTCTGCTGGGCTGGGAATCATCTCTGGTAATTTTCACATTTTCACAACAACTGAAGTCTTTCCACTTCTTGTTTGCTTCAAAGTTGATTGATACCATTGGCTTAGTGCAGGATCGCGTGTGTGCGTTCATGAATTTTTCATTTTCGTGAATTCCTCGAACCACGACCGACCGGTCGAGAGAAGATGTGCGCGCGCCCAGAGATTGTGTGTTATTTATTTTGTTTCGGCCGTGACACATGCCAACATACAGGCAACCCAACATACACATGAACGCATACACACCTGATTCGCGCATTACGTAACCTAATAATTATTAGCACTAAATCACCGGTTCTGTCATTTTTGTTTAATTAAAGCCGAACGTATCAGATGCAGACAGCACGGCACTGGCAGGTAGTATACTCACACACATTCATATAATCTTGACTCACTTGAACGCAATGGTCGGACGGAGGGTGTCGACGAGTTGGAGATTTGCGAAATTTTTCATTTTCTCATTTTATCTCTCGGTTTTCTGCTGCGTGCATTTTCCAGCATTCGTCGGACGTGCGGAGCGTGAAGGACCAAGGCGCGCACGTATCGGCCCCGTAATGGGCGTCGGACAAGCTCAGATCTTGGAGAGAGCAATTTGTGCGGCTCGCATCCACACAGCATCCCGGCTCTCATCAGCTCCAGATTGGATATTGCTGTTATTATCGGTTGGCGTGGTTGCTTTTTTTCTCTCCGACGGTTAATAACCTACAAGTATTCTCAATAAAATCTATTCGAAAACAAAATCTCAAGCACTCACATTGTTCACTTTGGTGATTTTGAGGTTAGAAATGCTATGCGCCCTCTTCTTCAACTAAAAATCAAATTATGGAAATACCGTCAAATATATTAAACATTCAACATCCAGTATATTGTGTCGGTAATAATATACACAAAAAATGTATATTTCGTAAACAGTAAACAAAAGATCAATATCGATGCAAGTCCTCGGAGATTCTGTTGGCAATTTGATGGCTGACCGCACGGCCACTCGCTGGATGGGCTTCTTATGAAATTTTATCGGCGTTTTTATTGATATCCTGTTGAGAAAATGTCATGCGCGCCACGTCGTGCACGATATTTCCCTCAAAAATACGAACTTGTGCGTCGCATAAAAATGAAATAAAGTTATCATAAACTCAAATTCTATTAGGAATGCTAGTTAGTCATATAGAGTCACCTAGCCTTAAATAAAGGAGAAAAAAAGTTGTCATTTGATGTTGTGAAATATTTTTTTACTACTTCAGTTTATGTATAGTGTGTGGATTAGAAGTCAATGACCAGTAAATGTTTTTGAGATTGTGGGTTAAAAGTTGTCCACATTTACGGCGGAATAACTTGACTCAATAAATTGGCAGGGTATTGATTAAAACATATATATATGGAAAATATAAGAAAATTCATCACAAATTTTTTTAATGCTTCAATGCATTAAAAAATATAAAAAATATAAAACTTTAATAACTTTAAAGCTAAAAAATCACAACAAAACAGTTTTGTAATTAAGTAAAGAATAAAACATAGACAGCAAAACCAAAAAAAAATTAAAATTAAAAATTAATTAGAAAATCGAATGAATGTCAGTCATTCCTTAGAAAATTTTCATCTAAAGCGGCTGAATTAATTTGTTCTGTTTTTCTACACGCATTTAATTTCAAGCCTTTAGTTTAGTTTCGCATTTTACGATCGCGCGCAAATAAAAAAAGAGCACCGTATAAACGGCGCAAGGCACTCCGCACTCTTTTGCCGAGGAAATTGATTGATTTATAAGTTTTGATATGCGATGTGCGTCCACAAGCCAGAGCCGTTTAATCAGAGCCGATTTCCTTCGCCAGCACTCAATCTTCATTAACAAGTGGACTCATCCGTGAATGAGTTTATTATGATTATGATTATTATTGGGGATCAGGGAGTTTTCGTGTTGGCGCGCCGCCAGAGTTGTTTTATATTTGCATGCATGCAACGGTTTCCGCGCAATAATATATATCTATATGAGGAAGCAAACCATTTGATTGGAGTCTTAAACTTTTAATGGTCATTGACATTAAGCGCAGGGCAATAAAATAGATTTTAAAATTATTATAAACTGTAAAATTATGTGAATTGGACAGAAATTCACTTTGAAGGTCATTCAAGCCCTTTTAAATGGGGACCAAATTAAGTCATGATTGCTGAATTGGGTTAACAAGAATTAAAATTGAACTTTCAACGATTGTGTCTCGAAAAATGAATTATTTCAAAGTCGGATTTATTTCTAGATTGCGAATTAAAATTATATCTTCAATATAAATTATTCAGTACCTTATTTTATAGCTTTAATTAGCTTTATAAAACAGAAATGTTAGGTTGATTTAGTTTTGTACTTATAGATCGCTAGCAAACTCTTCCGGCTCTCTAAAATAGAAAACTTAAAGTTATTAACGTGCCCTTTGTATTTTCGTCAATTTTTGCTTAATAAGTGTAGCGTAGTTCCATCTATGGTCAAATTAAGTAAGCAAAACAATGATTGAATCAACATTTTAATTTTTATCGCCAATTTTCACAATTATCACAAATTTTTCGTCAATTTCGACCTTTAAACGCTCGCTACGGTCACTTTTATATTTTACAATCTCGTGACTAAAACACCCGTTTAGCCACTTGATCTTTAATATATTTTAGTCACCATTCAGTTTTTAAACATTTTACGTACTTATCTGTCAAGAAATGACAAAAAAATAACGAAAACGTAATTTTATGACAACTTGCAATATTCTACATAGAATGTACTTTAGTCCGGGTCTGATAATATCCATCCTACATGTTTGCATGGGATTTTTTTTAACCATCGGGTGGTTTGATTCATTGGTTCGCTGCGCATTTGCCGCGGCTGGCTTAACTCTCTCGTCCGCGCAGCATCGATCGATGCTGTTCATTCCAATCGTGTCCACTTATCTGTAATAATAATATTGCGAAAACCTTTTAAGATTAATTGCGTGCGGAGCGAGCGAGAAGGAAAGCGCGCACGCCGGCGTCGACGTCGCCGCACGTACGCCGGCTTCTCCGTTATTTAGGGAATTAATATGCGATTCACCATTATTATCATTATCAATAAAAATATAATAACGCACTCGGCGCGCAGCGCCATCACAAAATGGCGCATAGTTGGAAATTGCGCGCACGACCGCGAGCGCATGCGCAATAAAATGTTAAATGTCATAAAATCTTCGGGTTGTCTCAAATTGTCTCACATGCGAGTGGATGCAGACAAAAAATGATATAGAATATCAGCAAAGAGCTAAAAAATGTTCAATAAACAAAATTTTGTGTTTCAGAGAAATAAGCTTTTATAACCTGAAAGCAATGAACTTTTAAGTAAAATTAAACTATTAAAACTGAAGTTTCACTAGTTTAAAACCAGATAATCGTTAAATTTGATGAAAATGGCTTCACTATTAAGTCTTACTGTGCCCCCAACCATTTGCGGTCATTTTGCATCGTTAAGTCGCCTGTATTCCACTGTTTCTCAGCACGTGTCATTTTTGGCGATGGCATTTCATTTGAATGTCGACGCGCTATATCGCCGATAGAGCAGGCAGGCGAAAGCAACGCCGCGACAAGCAGATGAATGTCATCGCCGGTTTGTTTTCATCGCTTAACTGTTCCTCGCATTATTATCCATGGTCAGCGCATTCCGAGCGGCTCGACCGTGCGCTCGCTCGGATCATATTAATTATGCTCGGCACAAATCGGTGCGCCATCTTAGATGTAGGTGCTGCCATCTACTCAGAGACCAACGAAGAAAAAACGATGCGTCTTTATGGAATTTTAATTGTTTACACCCAAAAGTGAATTGTTTTTATTTCCACGTTCAGAGAGCCGCTTTACAGCGTTTTAAATGCCCATATTTTTTTTATTTGTGTTTGTGGATATATAAAAACATAAAAAGCCCATTTGCTTCGTCAAATATCGCCTGCTTACGAAAACAATGCGCACTCCATCTAGTTTTATGCCGTTTTATGGTCTATTTGCTCTTTATGTGTTTACCACTTTTCAATCTTTCACGGTTCTAGGCCTCTAAACATACACACACTCTGTGTGTGCGTGTGTACTCTAATCTCCATCTGTTAGGATGTGTTTTTTTTTTTCGTGGAGACTTCATTGCTTTGACCGGAAAAAATCTCCGTGTTAAAACGCAGTACCTAGATTAAGAAAATTTCAAATTCCACGCATAAAATAATTCTACACCTAAGCCAGAATGTGACCTCTGACCCCGAACACACTATGCATCAATGTCACACACTGCGAGAGCGTCATTGAGCTTACACTCAACTTAACGCACCTTAATGCGAGTTAAGTCTCAACGCGCCGCGACTTAACCCAGCGCGCATATCCGTAGGTTGATGTGGCTTCTTTCTCCACTTTCAATCGCTGTTAGCCGGGTATTATTCCGGCGGAATGCGGCATATTTCCATTTTCGCGTCAATTTCGCGCGGACTGCACGGAGATTTGAATGGCTGGTCGGACATTTGCTTTATCGCTTTTTATTGCGTCATTGCGTGTGTATTCAATCTGTGCTGCGCGGCGCGGCGCTGAATGAATCGATAAAAACATAAAACATGGAAAAAGTCCGGCGTGTGCAATTTGTGCGGTGTAGTAAGTACGAATTGTGCGCCAGTGTATGCGCCAAGTGAGGTCCAATATGGAAACTTGACGGGTACGGGATTCCTTCATTGGCGCGCATTACAAATAATGAAATAATGATGGAATACGGTTGAGGTTTGCAGGATTTCCAGCGATTGGAAAAATGTCATTTGCAGCGGAGCTCTGATATCCACTTACCGTTTACAAGTCTATTTGGTTGCGTTATGTAATAATAGCTGTCATAGGAATAAGAAATATGTAATATTTTAAATGGCATAATAAGCGACTAGGAGAAAATAATTATGAAACTTTAAATTCAAATTGAAATTTTCAGCTTTTTCAAGTTTTAACACAAAACCACTTCATTGTTGTTTTTTTTCTTCTTCTGGGGCTTGGAAATTGCAGCCGATTGATTGTAAATTTGCGTAAGGTGTGCGGATAATAGTGCGATTGTCAAAGCTTCGTTTTCTTAGGCACTTCATTGCTTAGCGCTTTTTCAATTCCGAGTTTTGCGGCGCGCTGATGTTGTTTTCTGTGTTTTCATTTCTGCGTTTTCTCTTCCTGCATTTGGTAATAATCTACGCACATAATACCCAACCCATAAAATCCATTGCTCCGGCCGGACTCACGAATGCAACAATGATTCCGCATATTAAGTAATAATTTTTACTCAATTCCTACCTACCAGCAAGTACCCACAATCACATTTTAGCATATTTTGTATCTTTCTGAAAGTGCGCTTCGAAAAAATTTCACACCACTGTGTTTCACTTGCAGCGGTGCGCTTTATGTGATCTTATTAAAATACAATAACAAATAACACATGAAAACGTTGGCATCAAACGCTTTTGTCTTCGGAATTTCCAGCGCGCTTGTATGCTAAGCACACGTCCCCCGATGTGTGTTTCCAAAGGCGCGAGAGGAGCTTTTAGATATTTAAATACGTTAACGTGCGCCTTCTTTTTTTTTTGTGTTTTGTACGTGCGCGCATTGAAACGCCATTGAAGTCACAAAGCTGTGAGAGAGGAAAACGGGCGCTTTTTTCAGCGCGAGGGCTTGTGCATATTTGTTCAATATTAGAGAGGACAGTCGGCGCATTCAAAGGTGGAGAAATGCGGTGAAAGAGACGAAACAAACGCCCATTATGAGCTCGAGAGCCCGCAGGGCTCGTCAGTGTATACATAATGCGTGGTTTGTTTATAATGTTAATGCGTCTTTTGTGTTCGAAGCTTCAGCGAGCTTTACAGAGGGAAATATGCAGAAAACACACAATTCTTGGCTTTCAATGACGAAAACTGTTTGAATATCGCGAAAATATTAACATTTTTTGGTTAATTCTGAAAGAAGATTTTATTTTACACTCATTTTTATGTAAATTTTTATTAATTATTATTTATTTAGCAAGAAATAAGATTTTTATACAAAAAAGTCTGGAGACTTCAATGCCCGAAAGACAAGAAACCCGATTTATATGTTTACCATTTTATAACCTTAAAAATTCAATTTTTCGCTTAAAATTCTATGAGAAAACATGGTTTCTAGATTAACCTACTTCATTGCTTCATTAATTTCGTTGTGAATGTGTGCAATATTTACTTGTGCGCCAATTGTGTGGATAATTACGCAGCGGGCGGCCCGTTTGGCAACACCATCTAGTTTCTAAACAGATTCCGAGCTGTCTTGTCCCGTAGAAAGTAAAACGCGCGTACTTAATATCGAATATTTATCGCGTTTAGTTTCGACATTTCGATAATTGCTCACGCACAACCCAGGAGGTTGCAATTAACCCGCGGAATGTTCGTCAAAACGCAAAAATACACCGTTTAATAAACAGATGGCGTTACTATGCACAGTAATAATGATGTCATGGCGGTAAAAATTCGCGTTTGCTCGAAAATGGATATGTGTACTTTGCGAGCGCGCACAATTACACATTGTGTATAATTGGAACCCTCGAGGCTCTTGTGGTGCTCGCGCACACTTGCAGGTGGGGTGGGGGACCAAGGGGGCACTTAGAAAATGTGCTGAATCACCACTTAGCCCCGACTGCTGCTGCTTCGGCGAAGCCGCGCGTTTAATGAAACTAATAGAAGACAGATGTTGCTGCTTCGCTGGTTGCCGGCGCTGTGCGCTTGATGGTTGGAGGAGAGCGCAGAAGACGGCTACCGAATTACGCCACGCACATTCACACGTTCTTAACGGTGCCGAGAGCGCGCGCGCGAGCTTCTTATCTGCGCTTTAATTTCCACGCATACTTTTACGAAAAAATGACAAGTCAGCTTTTATAAAACACTGCCGATGCGCGCACGTTGATATGGGAAGGATGGGAATCGTGGAATCGAAATTATTTCATTTTTGTGAGTGCTTTCGGAAATAATTGAAT
Source organism: Dalotia coriaria (assembly GCF_025399875.1). Classification (NCBI taxonomy): domain Eukaryota; kingdom Metazoa; phylum Arthropoda; class Insecta; order Coleoptera; family Staphylinidae; genus Dalotia; species Dalotia coriaria. The sequence goes on from NW_027045447.1 coordinate 10,110,923, forward strand.
TTGTGGATAGTAAGAAGAAATTTTATTTAATTTTTTTATAGAAAATAATTTTTAAGGGAATTTTACACAATTTCCTTTTTAAAGTTGAATTATCTTTGTTTTTGTGGAAGTTAACCTCAAAAATTTACTTTTTTTATTTTTTTTTATTTTGATTGTTTAATGTTTTTTTTTTGTTGTTTTTGAGTAAAATAATTAAGGAAAATGATGAAAACTGGGGTGTGTCTGGATGAATAACAAAGCTTAAACAAAATATCCAATCTGCATCAACCGTATTACAGGTTCTAAATGTATTCTGTGGTCTTGGGTCAAAATGAAGTCCGAGAAGAAGTACGACCGGGTATTTGCTACGGTGCATCCGTGGTTTTGCGGCCGAGTATTGTTTTCGCATTGAATTATTTTCTATTTGTTTGTTAGTCACGCGGAAACTCGGCGTGTGCGTTCGCCGCGCGCACCATGTAGGTGTTTTCGGTGAATGTTGTGCGCGCATTTTACGCGCCTGCACTCCGCGCGCCTATTAAAGTCACTTTGCACTAAAAGCAGGAAGTTATTTCTGCGGTTATCTTTCGCCAAACCTATCTTACGTTGACTGCGCAGCAAAAATACCTATAAAAATGCACAAATGCTTAAATTTTTGCTTTCAGTGTTCAGGAATTTTTTCAACTCGACTTCTTTTAATTTAATTTATTTCTGTTTGTTGTTGTCTAAGCGAATATCAGCGGTTGTGCATCGCCCACGCGGGTCGGCGGGCTCATTAGCGTTGGGATAAGTCGCGCGAGTTTCGCGAGGAGACAATAATGAGAGGACGCGTTAAGCGAGCCACCGCATGGTTGACACGTTCCTTGCAACAGTGTGCGCGCGCTGATCGTAAAGTACCGGGGGCCCCGGCTGCAATTTTTATTCAAACTAGCGCTTTAAATCCACACACGAAATCGACAATCGTCTAATACCACTTGTTACTAAAAAATTAACAATTTTGATTTCTAAAATTTCAAAAAAAAAAAACAAATTTAATTAAATCTGAATCAAAACGTATTAATATTGGTATAATATTGAAATTTTCTATGTGTAAAATTTTAATAGTGTTTATAATATCAAAATAATACTTATATTATAAGATCTAGTCTAACCTAGATTTTTTCCGGTTTTTGCGAAAATTTCAAGGACATTCAGTATGCAGATAGAAACGAAACGGCAGCGACATCGTGAGCACAGCACTTATGCACACTATCCGACAACATGTTATATCTTCTCTATTGCCGACGCGATGGCTACTTGTTGCTGCTTCTCTCTTGGGCCTCTTCCCGGTTGCGCCAACAATGGCGCGCGCAGGATCAGCGCGAGGGATCGCGCGCAGCGAGGGAATTTGCATGACCGGCATTTAAAGCTACTTACGCTACAGCGACTTTGGCACGCCGTATACTTTGCATTTTTGTCCGCGGCGGCGCACAGCTCGTGTGGTGGATTTTTTTCGTCTCTTCTCCTGTAGCTTTATTCCCCTGCCATGCTGCTGATGGTGGTGTGAGTGTGCATGCAGCAGCATTGTGCGCATTTTTTCGCTTTTCCACGTGCATTCCGTTCCGAAATCTGCACAGCAGCGAGTCCCACAACGAAAAAGAAAAAACACAGCTACAGGGCACAACATGCCCGGCCACAGCACAGCACCCGAAGGTGCCAGAAGAAATAATGCGACAATGGCGCAGGCAAGACACTTTTGCTATAAATATTTACAAGTCACGACGACACCTACAAAATCTTCTCTTTTAGAGAAGAAAAAAATGCTTAAATCTACTTTTCACTTATTTAAAACACCAAAAATCATTGCATAAATTCACAAATTGAATTATATTGATCTTAAAAATTATTAAAAATGATTTTATAGTAAATTTATTTCTTATTTTGAAATTAAACGTTCATAAAGCGCCCAAAGTAAAGTGAAATCAAATTTTATCATTATACATCTCAACGGTAGAAAATATTTTGGGTGTTCCCTGCGCCTGTAAGTTATTTATACGTTTGCGGCCGGTTAATTGTACTTTGTTTTATTGATTACGACGCGGTATCATTTTCGGTGGGCGTGCATATTCCTCCGGGAGCATTAAAACCTCTCGAACGCCGCGCGCACGATTTTTAATTAGAAAATTCAAATTTAATTCCCCTTTCTGGTTCTCGCATTCAGCGCACAGGTGTTTTATTGCATGTTTTTAATTGGTTTATATATTGATATCTCATACACACACGTACACAAATCCAAAGTGTTGCCGCACTAAAAATGAAGCAAAAAACAAGAGAATTAAAAGAATTAAATTTCGGCCGGCTAATTATCCACGAAAATACTACACTTACTACACAATGGCCCCCGAAATTGTGTTGGCTAATAAACATATAATTACGACTTAATTAACGCGCACGAATTAAAATTATTTTTATGAATAAACCAGTTTTGTATTCCGTTTTGTGAAACGACGTCACAGTGGATGGAATGTGTTGAATTTGTAAAAAACGATAATTAATTTGAATGCTCAATACGCAATGTTCACTGTGAGTAACAACAAATAGAAGCTTCGAATAAAAAGATAGAGAAGCAGACGCGAGTGCAAGATGCACTTAACATTAACATGCTCAGCGGACGACGGGGTTTTGAGTTTGACCATAAAAGCTGCATTTGAACTTGGATGTGTGTGCTGCTGTTGCTTCTTCTTCTTCTCGTCCTACTATATAGGCTGAATGAATGGAGGAAGCGGCTGTTTGTTTTCTTCATCACTTTTTACGTGTTTTCCTTTTTTTCTTCACAAACACATTATTACACAGACGAGTGTTGTGTTTGTGCTGCGTTTGAATTGCGTATTGCTAGACGCAGATGCTAGGCGAACACCCTGTAGGAAAGGATGTATGCGCGCTGCGTCGTCGCTTTATTGAGGTGTTAACTATTTTAATGGCAGTTTGATGCACTCATTATTACATTAGCTCATTAGCATGCCGGTGCTAATTTAAACGGCAGCCATCATCGACGACGCAAGGACTCGACACCGCGGCTCGGGTTTCGTCTGGCGTGCATGGGAATACAGTTGCTGGGTTTAATTTTAATTAAAATTGAGAAAAATGCAAAAATCAGAATTAATTCCAGGCAAGATGTTTTAGACTAATAACTTTTGTTGAGAGAGATATGATGGAAAGAGAGGATATTAATTATGGATTATGTTTTAAGGAAAAAGTAGTAATAAATAACATTTTGTGAGGTGGGTATTGAAAAACATTGAAAATATCGCAGTAAACTGCATCGTGAGCAAATGCGCATGCGCAAACTCCACCCCGTGTCTAAAGTCCGTGATTAAAGTACTTTAGTCACGGCCGTGGTTAAAGTACCACGTTTTGCTTTCTGTGCCACAAAATCGTGGAAAACTGGACATTTTAATGGTGAAACTAGAGAAATATTCTTAAAAAATCTATAACCTCGAAACAAACATCAAAACAAAGAAACAATTGTTCTTAACAATTTAAAAAAATATAATATTTATTGTGGCACCTGGTATCGCAAGTTATTACCTGTATATCTAAGCTAATAATTTCAGAATATTATTTAATTCATTTCAACATTATTCTGCAGGATCCAAAGAGTTAATTAGCATCGTTATCGCGTCGATTTACACACGGCGCAAATAAGATCAGAGCAGAACGTGACAAATAGGATATATCGGCGTAATTCGATAATAATTATTAAGTACGCGTATTATTTACCGATAAAGTCTGGTGCAAAGCGTGCGGTCGAGGAAGTATTAGCATTATTCATGTTGATATGCGATACGTACTTAGACCGCGATTGGCATTACTTATGCGGCTTTATTTTATTCTTATTTTATTGTTATTATGGTTTTACAACATTTGTATGACAACAATGTTGCACTACACCTTTTGCATATTTAAAATAGAAAGTAATTGATTTTTAGTAACAGAAATATGTTGATACCGCGCAAAATATTCGCAAGTTTAATTTCAAGAATTTTCAGCCCTTATTTTACGCCCTGTAAGTTATTTTTGGGCAACAATAAGTAGCCTATTTGTTTCCCCTTGGTCTAAACTACTTGAATACCAAAATTTATCAAAATCGGTTTGACGGTTTTTAAGTTATCGCGTCACAAACAAACAAAAAAATTATATTTGCATTTATAACATTATTTAGGATATTGTGAGGTATCAATAATATGAAAAATCGTGTTACCAACATGTTTAATTATATCGATATGAATAATTAAACGTTTTTTCAATATTTTATTTAATTGCGAATTAATTTAACAACTGACTTGTTGTTAAAATAAAATTATTATATTTCACACATGTCGCTTCACAAAAAATATTAATTTAGTTTTAAATAAATTAATATACGTATGTTTAAATAATTAATTCAAAACTATCAGAAATGAATATTAAATCTCTTTACTATATCGCTCAATTTGCATACTAATATTGAGTGCGTGACAAATGTTTAATAATTTTTCTTACTTGTTTCAGGTGAGCGTCTCAAGAACACATATTCGTATCTAACGACAGTAGGAAAAACGCCGGTATACACGTAAGTTGTATCCCTGCAGTTGAAGTGAATAACGAAGTTGAATTATGATTGTGAATTTGCATTCGCGTCGCGCCTGTTTGTCTCGCGGCGCGGCTCGCGCGCGCGCACACTGACTAGACCAAACAGTTGAATCGTTTTCGCGAAAATAATTATCACAAACAATCGCCGGGCAATAGCGCAACCAACACCGCAACGGGATTGATTCGCAACGTGTGACCATGAGAATGAATGAAAATGAAAACAAGATGCATTTGCAAAGTGCACACACGCAGCTGCCGAGCGAATATATCGTGTGCTTGGGACGCAAATTGATTAATTGATTTCGAAAGTACGCTGCGGCGTCATACACATGTACGACAAATAAACGCTCATTAAAATGTTCATATGCGTAATCTTATTATGTAGACACAGACAACACGGCGTGGAATGTAATTAACATGTCGTGTATTACAAATGCTAACCTTATAAATCAGCGTGCATCGTAAAAAACGCGCTTCTAATTTTTCCCGCTGCGCTAAGCAGCGGCCATCTTTGCGATGACGTCATGCCAGCCACCTGTCGCCATCTTGTCGATCAAGTGGCGCTCGTAATGGATACCCGAGCGTATTCATTCGGTCGGATATTAAATACACCCTCAACGGTCGTAAAACCGTTGCTCTGGTGGCTGTAATTACTAATTACGTGTATGCCCAGCGTTCCCAGCGCCCGCAATTAAGTCTCGTAATAACAAACAACGATAGAGATCGTCGGCAACGAACAATGCGCCGAATCTCGCGAATGCGCGCCATCCAGTTATTTATTGCAATGCGCCGGAATATCGATCGCTCATATTGGTTTTCTGCAGATAATGCATCGAGGGGGCGGGCATAATTATTGCTTTCCAACCGATCTCCAAGTCATTAATTTATATTTATAAAAAAACACATCAGTGAGGTATTTAAATTTTATTTTTTTTAAATTAAAAACAAAAAAATTAAAATTTAAAAAAATATTTTTTTGAATTTTGAGGTTATGTTCATTTCAAAGCTACTAAATTAAGGTTATTTGTACTTAAGAGAAAAAACGGCTTTAATTTCTACAATTCTGATGTATTCATCGTCACGTGTCATAAATTTCGTTCAAATTTAAAACGTAAAGTGTATTCCCAACCTAATTTCCTCCAAGATTGCATTTCAAGTGGCGCACTCAACAAGAAAACCCCTCTAGTGTAGATGTACAGCACCTGAGATCAAAACACTTCACGTAAATAGCCATTATGTCCGTGTAGACCTCAACCCGTCTACCTGACTCTCGAAAACCGAGCGCAGAATAAAACCCAACCGCCATTGTTTCGGTTTAAGTACTTACAATTGGGTATTAACATCTGTACGAGCACTTTACGTCGCGGTTTTTTGACCAAAAACCCACCACTACGGGGTAATTGTCGCGCGCCGCCATTATACGGACATTATTATTATTATACTTTTTACTTCTTCATTTATACACCGCAGGAAGATGTGAGGATTTCAACTCGGCGTTTATTACAGTGTTTTTTCGTTTCACCGACATCCGTCATGTATTATTTCAGTTTTATTCTTTTATAATCGTTTTGCACATGATGCGAACGTCGAAATGTTAGGTTAATGTGCATACGCATGCGCAGTATTATTATAATGGGCAATTAAAATTAAAATATCAATTTAGAGTGAATTATTAATGCCTACGTGTGTGCCGAATGCATTTTGCAAACGTTGCCCACTCAATAGCCTCATTTATTCATTGAATAACAAAACACAGATTGTTCACCACGCTAATTACAAGTCACAAACTGATATTTTTAAATTGACATTAAAAATATTTCGGTTAGATGATATAATATATATTAATATTAGCAGTGAAATATTTGAATGTTGATGAGATGCAGGTGCACGCGAAAGTAAATATTTCAGCACTTTGCATGTCCGCCGAATTATTGCATAACACGGCGGCCATTTTGCGTGCGCGTCGCGCTCGACTGCTCACCATGTGGTCGCCGAAGCCTTGCACAACTTCACACACTTCACAAAACTAAGAAAATCAAAATCAACCTGTTCACCATCTCTTTACTAATATTTTACTACAAAAATAACAAACGAATAGCTTTAAACTCGTCATAACCTGTAAATGCTTTGTTTTACATTTACAGATTTCTGTAATTCTGTGTATTATGATTTATTTAAAAACTTATTATGTAGATCAAGAATGAGGTCATTTCGAGCAAGCGAGCCTGGCTGTCTAGCGTAGATCGTTTTAATTAAATTGACAAGGACACCGCACTCGATTAAGACGCACTGAATAATCAAAAGCATTCACAGAGTCACCATTTACATGTTCAGGTGGACAAAGATTAATCAATCAGTGTACAATGTCAATCAATATTATTGGAAATGGAAATAAACTGTTCTATCCTTGAATTGTGGTTTTGGTTGGGTTTACGAGTCACTCGCGCATTGTTCGAGACACCACAGTGCATAATAGGAAATATCTTGGTGACAATGTTGTGCTATCATTCCCACAGAAGTTGGAGTCCTGTGCGCGCGCATGCGCATTACTCATTCGCGTATGTTTTACGATTTGCTGGTGGTAGGTTTGGTTGTCTAACTTTGAGTGTGTGTATGTGAACGCAAATGGCACGCATGCGAGACGCCCATAATTACGCCGCTGCCGCCGGTGAATATTATGGAGAAGACACAAAACGCAATAAAGTTTATGGCGGCGCGCATAAAACGACATAACATGTCGCATTACCGTGGGGACCCGCGGAAAATGCATCTAATCGTTAAATCGCCGGACGACTTCATCCTCGCGCGCATAAAATCTTACAACTTATATAAATGTGAGAGGTATATACAAATATGAATAGAAACCGTAAGGGAAATTGCAATTACATAAAAGCGGAATTAATTGAATGGGATGCAAAGTCGTTGAACTGATTCGTTGTTTTTTTTTTGTGTTTTGCTTGTGTTATTTCGAGTGAATTATGAATTTTCCGCACGGTTGCAATTAAGTTTCGCTTTGAGGCGAAGTCACGTGAACGTGTGGCGGGTTCATTCATTGTTTCCTCGAGTTCTTCGTGCACGAGTTGACGACGCGGCGCGTAATGTCAAAACACGACCGACGTGAAGACGTGATTCACTTTTTAACTACCGAATGCAGCTCGACAGGCCGGCTTTCGACCACTTTTCATAATAAACGTGATGATTTTTTCAATTTCAACGAATCGTTTCTTTGAAGTTCATTTTTAACCTCACATGAATGTTGTTGTCTCAAACCAATAGATTAATAAATTCCAATAAAATATTCTTGGTAAATTTTCGCTTTTAATGAAATTTTGTTAGATTTTCTGCAATATTAACTTCTTGAGTTGTTAGAACGGCAAGTTGGATTTTTATGCGACTTATCAGAGGCTTATTATGTAAGGGAATGTAACGAATTCAACATCATACTTATCCATAATCGGATAATTCATCGTCGCAGTATATGGCCGAACAATTACGTGTGCAATTAAAATTTCACCATTAACGTTATTTTACGAGCACAATCTAATGCAATATTCACTCAAAACTCTCAAAAAAGTCGCAATTTTGCAACGTAAAAATATCCGACGAGAGGTGCGGGCAATTCGGTGAGAACCTAATAAAATTCAGGCCTTTGGTCGTCAATGCGCTGCCGCGTACGAACAATAATAATTACGAGCGATATTAAGCAGAAGGAAAGGACACCCAAAAGTGGCTCTAATAACAGATCTCGTGCGCGGGTCCGAAATTACTAGCCGGATGGCCAGCATTTCGGGGCTCATTACGTCGGCGACGCAGAGCTTCGCGGCGTTGTTTTCGTTTCCTCCGAGGGGTCTTCGGCGGCATCATCTGCGAACGAGTGAAAAAAATACATATCATACGCGCATCAAGTCTTGCGGTTGGGCAAATGATACATCTTCGTGCACGATGGCGAGCAATGAGGCACAAAAACCTACGCACTCAAATACAGATTTCAAGAATTGAGAGATGGACCGAAGGAAAATTTTTCTGTGGCGCTGTTGTCTTTACGCAATGGAACTCGGAGTTAATGCTGTAATGGCACCGTCGCTCGTGATGGTCATGATCATTTGCTCAGGTATACAGGGTGTTGGAAAATAGAAATACTTGAAAAAATAAAATTTCTTGAAAAAATCAATAAAATTCTGCCTGATTTTAAACGTAATAAAACTTCAAAATTCAAAAATACAAGAAAGATTTTAATTTTTTTTTAAATTTTTTACTCATTTTTTTACATTTTTTGGTTATTAATGCAAAATTACAAAGAAATCTACATTGTAATGTTCTCATACCGTTGTTCTTTACATAACTACCTTTAATCATTATTTATATTGTAAATCGTCGGTGATTTTGTTTAACTTTTCGAGACTTTGAGCTTTTTGGTTGTTAATGCGCAGTTTCTGGCTGAAATCACGCTTAATACATTTAATTCTTCACCGCAGAGACGAAAAAAAGCGGCGCATTACGAAACTCCAACGAGATTTTTATGAAATATATTTTTGTTCATACGGATAGGTCGAGAAAATGAGCGGATTTGTATGCACGCGTCGCCTCTCATTGTTAAGATAGGCTGCCCACGTCGCGCCGCCGAGAGAAAAAGAAAACATCACCGAGATGCTAATCTTGCGCAGAGTTTTTATAATAAGAATATAACCATAACGACAATAAGAAAATACGAAAAAAACTTCAAAAAACAACAAATAAGATAATCTTTATAAAAATACTAAGAAACAGTTTATTCCAGAAAAACTTAAACAATTGAGATCTGCAAACGGTTGCCTAATGTTAAAGATATTTAACCACACTTTTAGACTTTAGATCAAAATTATTTCGGTGGTTTTAATACGAATATGTCGCAACAATGCGCACTGCTCAAATCTGAGATCATTGTCGCCTGTTTAAAAAAATGTTTACTAATGCTATTAGAATTATCAGAATATATAATTTTATTAATATACTAAGTGTGATAGAAATGTTTGTCCTGAACAATATTTAAGTGTAGTACTTTCGGTTGTGTGTTTGTTGTTGGCAACATTTTTGTTTTGGATTTCGGAGCATTGTTCGAGTTCACCTAATACCTTGTTGATATTTATTTAATCAGCGGGATGCCCACGACCCAACCCGTGTGTGCGTGCGTTGCTTTGTTCTTTTTCTCTTTCACTTCGAACGATTTTGGAGCGCTATTTATGATTTATTCTGCCATTATACAAATATATTAATGGATTAATTAAAGTCATCGTTTTTTAGATAAATCAAAATTTATTCTTATGTAGTTATTTAGTATTATGCTACTGTTATTATTAAAGAATGGTTAAGGTTAATATCAAAAATTTTCAAAAAAATTAATTTTTTCGAAATTTTGACAATTTTTTAAAGGATTTAATTTAAATTGAATAAATTTTTAATGTTTACTATTACATAGTAAATTAATTAAGTTACAATAATTATTATTACGCATTTTAAGCTTTGTGTAACGTAACTCTTCGTATTTATTTAATCTTGAAGCGCAAGTTTGAAGAATTTTGTGTTTTGACTTGGTGCGTTTTGTGAATCCGCTGCTCGCGCAGATGATGGACACGATGATAGGAGGCCCACAGGTAGAAAATACTTAATTGCTTTTGTACCCTTAATACGGCGGAACACACCCACTAATTTATACGTGGTGCTTGGGGTCTTGGTCGTTGCCGTCGCATATTGATGAAGAGATGCACACGAACGCCCCGAAAACGAGAATAGCTTAATGAGCAACGAAAAATACACAAATATCTCTCCAACAAGGTTCAGACTTATAAAACAAGAAGGCATCAACATAAATATATACATGTTACATATTACATATAAGAATTTTGCAGAAAAATGAGAAAATATTGAATATTTTGTTGATTTATTAAGTTTTTATGCATTCTACCGCCATCTAGGTGTAAATTATATAACTATAATATTGGTTTAGACGTGTTTGGGTGATACCATTGCAAATAAACAAACAAACTCACTTTCGTGTTTACAATATTATTCTTTGATAAATTGGCGACCCAATCGCGATATGAATGACGAATTTTCGCACCGAATGTGGTGCGCTCGACAAGTTGTTTAGTTCCTTGTCATCATCGCATAATAATCCATTTATGCATGCGATGCGGCCGCGGCCTTTCTAGATTCCATTTGCTACGCTTTGCGTTGGGATATCGCACGATTCACACGATCTAGCGGGGTCGACCCAGCGCCCAACGAGATAAATGCGCCGCGGCGCGCTGAATGCGCTAAAAACTATGATTTCGATGAAAATTGACTTTTAAACGTGAGATACTATATAATATAAGCGCACACACGTCTTATCATTTTTGTTCAGATCTACCCTCTCAAACGAATTATTATTTTACGTTGTTTTTATAAAATTTTAGTAAAATTTAGTTCAACAAATCTAAATGTTTTTAAATCACTGACAAAAGTAGCACTTTGGCGAATTCTTGCATTTTCTCCCACGAATTCGGCAACATACCACTTTGAACGGTTGTTTACGACGACACCCGGTATGCAGCCAGCTTTGTCCGCTAATAATGCGCCGCGAAATACCGGGAAAAACTATTTCGCATTGTCCGCGGTGCAGAAACGTAAATCGCCTTGACATATTAACTCGAAATATTTGTGTGCCACACAAAAAACATCCCAACTTTCTCGATGAATCAATTAGCACACTTAAACACACAATTAATTATTATTACAAATCGTGCGCTTGTCATTGAAGGCTATATATTTCATTTGACGAGATTAATTTGTTTGTTTTTGCGTTTTTTTTTTCGGCGCAAGCGAAAAAGTTTAAGTTAAACTTGCTGAAGCTAAATTATGCAGTCCCGGCGACTGTGTCGCGCTCAACTCGTATAATCAATCAGTGTTCGATCGCATTACCAAGCCGCGGTGTGCGAATGCGTTTGGCGCAACTTATAAATAATTCAATGCGACATTAATTAGATTAATGAAATCATACGCGCCTGATATGCAGATACGATACGCAAACATCGCCACCTTTTTGCAGGAAATGCGACTAAATGTGACGCCATGTTTTTTGGTGATGGCGATAATGTGGGTGTCAACCGTAATGGCACTCATTTTTAAGTCCAGCTTTGTGTAACAGTGTCTCTGGTAGCGTTTTAATATTAATTTTCAGAAAAGTTGAGATGACCGGCAGTTCTTTTTTTTTATGAAGATGATGATGATGACGCACCGAGAATTCGAGGTTTTGTTTCATGCGCGTTCGCTTAAGGAAAAACACGAGATTATTTAACGGCTGAAAAGGAAATGACAGCAAGATGACTTTCGTTTATCATGCATGACTAAAATATCAATTACGCGTGTTCGCTATGGCGCGCCGCGGCCATCTTGCCGGATTAACGCTCGTGCATATAAGAACACACTTTTAGGGCGCGCGCGCACTCGCGTTGAAAAACGAAATACAATTACCGCTCTTTTAATATGTGTGGCTGCTACTCTTTACGCTTTTGTTGCTTCCAGCCGCAGCAACAATGTAACAAAAGCATAAGCCGACACCGAAACGCATTTTTTCGTATTTTTGTGTAGAAATCTGTACGATTTTGATTTAGCAAATGGCCGCCCGCCGCCATTTCCATACAATGCTCACAAAGGTGTCTCCGCGCGCGCGCGCGCTCTGGCCCAAGGTCAAGCCGCGAGGATTTAATGCAAATAGGAACGCGAACACACGCCGACGAAGCGCGACAGGCGAACAAGCACTGCTTTTATGTGCGCAGACCGTGTGCGAATTAATGCAGTCAGTTTGTCTACGGTTGCAATCTAATAAATAATGCCACCGTTTATTGCGATGCACATTCTTCTCTTCCACGACGAATCGTAGCGCACCACACAGGAAAGCAGAAGAAACCAAAAATGTACCTACATGTAGATAGATACAGAACCGTCTTTAAGACGTATCACATTATGTGCCACCTAGTGGATAGCCATCAAACCAAACAACAGAAACCTGTAATTTGTAAAAGACGATGTTGAATGCACGATGCTTCTTGTTAGGCTTGCGAATATTACTTTATTAATTATTATCATTTATCCACGCGGCAGATTGAAGACGACGCCGGTTTTCAAAGATAGAGAGTCTCGTGGAGAGAGTATGGGTACTTACAGTTTACATTCTAAGTACATTGTAAGTTGCGAGCGATGGCCGCCGACCACGTTCGCGCAGACGCCCGCAGTTTATGCATTATGCCGCTGCCGCAAATTACCTTCATTACTTTGCTCGGCTACCTCAGGATTAATAAATTAATGCGAGTGATACTCAGGTGGGAACGTGCATTAATTACTTGGCAAATAATTTTCTTTTGCCTGAAAGGGGAGGTTTTATGTTTTATTTTGATTTAAAGTCAAATAAATATAAAAAAAGTTAAACTGGTTGCCTATATAGCAAAAAATAGATTTTTTACAAATTTTTTAATTATTTTTATTTTAAACCTATTTGTAAGCATTCAAAATGAAAATTAATTCGCCTATTAAAAATATTATTAATATAATTATTCAATCCATTGGAATGTAAGAATTTCCAAATTTTCAAACGATGAAATTATGAAATATGCGTTCCAGAAATTAGGATCCCGTGTGCGGTCTCGATTAGTATCGATTCGTGTCTGTTAATCGTTTGTAAACAATTAATCAAAGCGCACGTATTTACGAACGCAGCCCGCGAAACTATTCGGATAAGAATGAAAAATTGAGAATCGAAAGCGAGCGCGACCGAGGAGAATATTACAAGTACTCACGCCATCGCTATTTCGACTGCTAGCGTAAGAAATCACTTCTTTCGTCTCTCACTGTTTCTCGCGTTGTAGAAAGAGTCAACTCTGCGCGTTTATGGCATCCCAGATAGTATAATTCTGAATTAATAACGAGTGACATGAGTTAATGTTTCACTTTAGATAAAAACCAATAACATGTGTTCGGTGTGTCCGTTGTTCGGGCGGGCCGAAATTTTCGGCCAAACATAGCGCTTGACTAATAAACTTGTTACAAAATAACATTTCATATGTGTCTGTAACAAAACTATATTCAAAGTACATCGAAACGATTTCATTCACATCATACACAAACAAAAACACTATTATTCTAATTGTGCGTGCGTTAATTAATATAAAAACCTTGGATTTAATTAAACGCATAAATTATCGCGCATATTTTCATGAGCGTATCCGGTCGGGAAACAGTTTCGTACGTCGTTAGATGGCGCGCGCGCTTGTTGCAAGTATGAGCATCACATTTAATGTGCAGCGCTTTTTTCCGCATGCGGTGTCCTTCGCGAGGACAATTCCTGCGCGGCGCGCATGCATGTTAAATGCAGATTGGTTAATTACATGTTAATTAAAGCAGGGCTGGCGAGGCGAGAGATACGCGTCGATGTGCGCGCGGCGCGCATAAATATGGCCGCGCGCGGTCGTCGTCGGCGAAAATGCCGTGCACTTTATATGGTAATGAGCGTTAGCGTGGCTAGGCGTCCAGCCGGCGACAAACTGCAGCAGCATCGCAACGACCACGGCGAGAGTGAGTGGCTTACTTATGAGGCGAGTTGCATTGTCGTTCCTGTGCCGTACTCGTTTTGATATACAATCAGTAATTGCGCGCGCCGACGTTGAAAACCGCATTTTTTTCGGTGCATGTGGTTGCCAACATTCAATTTTCACTCTCTAGGCAACCAATGTTTCATAGGTGGCGTTGGTGGCGGTCCTGTTATAACCTTTATAAAATTTCGTAAAAAAATATTTTAAAACGTTAATAATTCATGAATGGATCATTCAATTTTATATATTCTGGTATCAAATGAAAGAGTGATTGAGGAAGCTTCAAATGACACCTCGTTTGTAAGCCGGAGACTTTTGTCCGCGTGACAATCAACACATAAAGGCACAGAGTAACGTTTAGCTCAATGTAAACGCGCTGTAAAAACGTTGTTATTGTAAAGCCTTTCAATAAAGTTTAATAAACAAATTAGAATGAAATTATTACGAGCGCGGCATTACAATTAAAGGAGTTATATTTCTTCTGCAGCCGGATGAGTTGATTTTTTACGATGATTCGCCGGTTGGGAGCTTAAAAGCTGTTGCGCTGCTATATACTATGTGTTTAATGAAAATATTTAAGCTCTTAATGCCGAATCCGCGCGAGCGGCGGGTACGCGCGGACGCACGTCGTAAAGCATCATTTTCCGTGGAACTGATTGGACAATAAAAAAATTAATTACGACCGTATTACGCCGGCGGCTGGAAATAAACTTAGTTTCAAAGAGATCTCGTAAAAGAACGCGCGCGCGCGCGACGCAATGTGGATGAGCGTTAAATTATATCTTGAATATTATACACGGTGTCAAGTGAGCCCAATCTTAACGCTGCTGTATTTTACGTCATTTATATTTTGTGCACCTCACCGTATACGAATATTTTTGCATATGCTCGGGGTATTAAAATCCATCGGGTTAATAAATACGCGACTTAGGCGGCGGCGCGAAAAAACCAAGAAACAAAATTTTGCAAAAAGCTCGTAACTTGGTATTAAGCACCTCGCGCATGCGCAGCAACGAGGTCCCAACAACGCGCGGCCTTGTTTTCGCCACGCAGTCAAAGCCGGTAGTTTATGGCCGATATGGGAGACGAATATCAGCAAGTGGATAACAATTGCAGAGCGCCGACCAGGGGATATTGAGCATGAACTGGCCACAATGGTCAATCGCGCGCAATCAAACGCTCGCTGGTGACAAACGGAAAAAACGAACTCAACTGCACACTATGCAGATCTGTATCTAACAACCTAACATTCAGCCAACTTGAATGAAACTCCCAAATGCTTATGCTGCCTGCGATCAGACGGTTGCTACTTACCTGTACTAGTAATAATAATAATACGTAAAAAGTCGCGAACACAGAAAATATAATATAAGCGCAGCACGCATGCGCATGCATGGCTGTATATGAGCCGGCACGCGGATTTGTCACGCCAACGTTTCTAACATCGATATCGCCGGCATGCATCGCGTGAATCAATGATTGATTGGACGCTCTGATGACCGTTGCAGAAAAGCACCCTTAGTGCCGGATAAATATTTGTGCACATGGGTCCGTTTGTGAGTTTCATTTAAGTGAGTTTGAGTATTCCTAGTTTAACGAGTCTCACGAATCGTGTTTGGTAGCATGCTTGAGAATTTTATCAGTTACGCGTGAAATTAATGTGAATATAAATCAATCGCACTGGAATAATAAACTTTGATAAATCATATTTTGTTCTTATTTTGTTTAAAAAATCACGTATTCTATTAATTTCTAGATGAAAATCTCAATTACGCGAAACAAGTCAATAATAAATTATAATTGTAATTAATAAACATTGCATGAATTGTTCTAAGTTTATTTATGTGTGGATAAAGTTCACTTTAGTCATAATTTCACCCCGTGACTAAAACCTGTGACTAAAGTACTTTAGTCACGGCTTTGGTCATCCGTGTTTAAAATACCACTTTTTACGTCTTAAAACTGTAGAAAAACGCTTTAAAGGTGGAAGTAGAAGAAATATTTTTAGTTTTTCTAAAATTAAGCTCATTTTCTGCACTGTGGCGTCTTGCTCCATGCGCAATACCAATTTTAATCAATCACGGCATCAATTAGTCGAGTGGAACCGCAATATTGCCGACGCGGTACGTGTGATACATTCATCGCGAAAAGGCGTTAAAAGCGAGAAAAGCTTCGCACGCGCATCCCGACACGTTGGCGTCGTGCAGATATCAGCCTGCCGCACTCTCGCAAAGAAATTATTTGTTTCTCGGACGTGATCTGTCGATCTAGCAACCGCAGGGTTACAAACCGTCTTTGTTTCCACACCTTCGTGCTAAATTTACACATTTTCATACTCAAACAAACAAGTATTCAAAGAACTAAAATTTTATTGTTGTACAATTGGTTGCCTACCACAACAAAAAGTTTTAAAGGTAATCTAAGTATACGATTGTTTTGAAATGAGGTTATGTGCAAAATAAACTACAGCATTCTTTATCTATCAAATGCCACATCAACTGATTGTGTATCTTTAGCAGTTTCGCTAATATTTGAGTTTGAGTTGAAAAATACCTCTAATATGGTTATTTCATTTGGTAAACAACATCTCGTTCCAAAGATAGCACATATAATTCCACGTCGTTTGTTTAAAGTGCGGTTGTGGTTCGTTAGAAGCTTTGCTTCTGCCATCGTCATGATGACGACGATGGAAGCTCTCTCCGCGGAGAATTAGATAAGAACTATTTGCATAATGAATGTAAGCATGCGTGCGTGTGTGCGGCCACAATGTGCGCTGAAGAATACCAAACCAACGCCGGGGACTGCGACGGGGACTGAGATGTTGATATTTGAATGCTTAATTCGACTCGAAAAGTCAGTTCACTTTCCTAACCTTGAGTCAGTCGTCGGGCAGCGCCATTGGCATTGCTATTTATTAACGTAATGGACGAAAACGTTTTGTCGGCTACTTAAAGTCAATTAACTGATATAAGAGTCCCATGCGCGGCTTTATTACGCCGCGCCGTGGCGTGTGTAATATACGCGCACGCATAATGCGCTTTATTAGACACTGAAGCAAGTCAAGCATGCGCAGAGGAAGGTATTTCGTATTTTCTTCACTGTTTACGTACCCCGGGTACACCGGGTGACTTTTGTTGGCTTGCAGATTCAATTGAGCTGCCATTGGGTACAAGTGCGACGTGACGTGAGACGCGGACGCGTCGTTTTCTTCTTCTTTGCATCTCTCCACGCCGAAGATAGATGAGCTGAGATAGTGGTGCGAATGTTATAACATTAGATGGCTATCCTGTGTGTGGATGCCACGAGATGCCACACATGCACATGCCTGCCTTGAGAACGGAAAACAACCCGGCGAGTGTTTTTTTTTTTGCGCGCTGCGCTAGAATTCGGCACGGATCTCTCGAATAAAAAGCGTCAACTTTATAACTCAGTTACAGCGGAATAAATCTCCTCTCGCCGCGGACGTCTAATACAATTTTCTTGTGATTTATGCGCCATCGCGGCCGTAATGAGGTTAGAACTGACGGAAATCTCGAATATTTCGTCGAGAATTATGCACACATAATTCGATGCAACGGTATTATATGTGCGCACAGCGCGCAGGATTAATGCAGTGTGCATGATGCGGCCACCTCGCAACTTTTTAAATCCAGGCCTTAGAAGTCAGAAATCGCTAGATATTGATTAAAATATTGTTCAGCGAGGAATTTCAAGTCGTAAAGTTGAAGACTTTTATGTATTCTCAAAATCGTTAAAAGTAACTTTGTAATATTTTGTTTGTCTTGTGTTTTAAAGTAAACCTGATGTGATTTTAACACTCGTGTCTCATGAGAACACCTCCGAAAACTGTAGTTTTTGTTTCCCAACAATTTGGTTGAAAATATTTTGCACTTGGAAAAAAACTAATTCGATCCAAACACGCAACGCGCACTCTTGAAAAAAATGAAGCATGTCGATGCTCATCAAATTCGATTCTAACCGATTATGCACGCCACACGAAAAGATTCACATTTTCGGTTTGAAAAAAAAGTACAGTAACAAAAAATAAGCGCGTTTTGAGCATTTTTGGCATGAAATTAAAAACGCTAGCAACGTGATGCAATAAAAAGTCATTAACTCACGACGCGTTTGCCTAAGTAAGCTCTGGGGCCCCGAAACAAAAAGAAATTGTTAATGAGACACCCGTTGGTTTTCCACAGCCGCGCGCGCGCCGATAATAATAAATCTTGTTGCCAAAGTGTTCAATTTTCGGGTCGTGTCCGTAACGATCTATCAATTTCGGTCAAACGCGGGCCCCGGCCTCTCCGCCATCAGGCATCACCCCGGTGCGCGCGCGCGCGCGCTTAAGTACTGTTATAATAATTAACGGCTTTAATTAATAGTATTGTATGCGCGAGTCGAAAATAAATTACTCGCGCGTTATTTTCTCTCGCGCGCACCGCGTGGATTCCGCGTCGCGGCGATGCCCACGAGTGTGGAATTTTCAAACCAAAATGGCCGCCATCCTCACATCTAACCTCAAAAGTTGGCTTTTATATCGCTTTATCGTTTTGTCTGTACTGATGGTAATAATATTGACTTTATCCAATTACGTGGATTTTTATGTGCCGACATGGAATCCGATGTTATTCGGGGAGGGCGCACATCGTACATCGTCGTGCGGTCGTAATTCGAATTGTTTAGGTCCCCGCCGCGTTGCATGCGCGCCGCGTGTTTGTGTGTGTGTGTATGCAAACGCATTAATTTCATCGTCGAAAATGCGTAATTTATGCGCGCGCGCGGCGTACTTTATTACCGCGCCGCGATGTGCAACATGCAGCCGAATGTCGGGGCATCGCATCCACCCGAAGAGGTGGAGGGCCCGTGTACGACGACGTGTCTGCCCGTTGTAATTCTTCTGCGGCGCGCACGGAGGGAAAAATGCGTGTAATGTTACTGCAAGATTTCGCGCGCACCGCGGTCAGCTGATATTCCCGTTCCGATATAATATTACCAGATCGCATGCGAGCCCACATTAACAATAAATAACGATATTAAAATAACATTCGCCCGTAATGGTATCTCGCTGTTATGCGCGCGCGCTCACGACCGGGGTTCATTCATAATTGCCACGAGGCGACCTGTCAAATATTGATTCTTTACGACGATGCACCACAACCGCAACAAGACGAACAAAGCCGCCTCACAATTTTTCATCCCAAAACGTCATAAAGGGCTATTTCATAAATTTTCCCCCCGAATTATTTCGTTTTTTCATGTTTTTTTTTGTTAATTATTGGTAACACTTAGCTTATTTTTAATAGCTTAATTCTAAAGTATAGATTTGGCTAATTTTTATTTTGAAATATTTAAAGAAGTTCAAAAGTTGAGAAAAACTTGAGTAAAAACAACAATTTTGTTTTCCAATAAGAATCCAAAACTTATATCATAGGCCATGCGGATAGCTCTTGAATCATAACCTCAAAATAATGTTTTAATGACTGCTGCTATGATTACTAGAAATATTTCTCCTTGTACAAGTATGTAGCAAGATAAAACAAAACGCAAAGAACATTATAACATCGTCTCATCGATCGAAGCTTATTATTAATAATAAACCAATAAGCGATCGAAGAATGCTTATAATATGTAATTATTACCTCCACATTGGCCACAACCGCCCGACGGTGAGGAGTAACATAACTTTCTGGCTTGAAATTAATAGAAAATTCCAGTACCGACCGACAACGACCAATAAGTATAGAACTAGAAGTACTAGCAATATATTGGACCGTCGTAAGTATCGATCGATCGGTGAATTTAAATGGGAATTATTTCACTTTTTTTTAATTAAAAATCTTCACCATTAATTTATCGCGCAGCGGATGGCGACGACCACGTCAAAATCGAGATTGTTTTAGCGTGTTTATGTTTTTCGGGAGTTGAAGTCGTCGAGATTGGATCGCTCGTGTGCATTTTACGATATTTTCCAGCGATGAGCGATTGCAAAGCGCGGCGCGTCCAACGCGCGAGGTTAGAAGACCGGCCCATTCTAACTGTAAACTTCTCTATGCGCTGTTTCTTCCGCACCGACGTGCCAAGTTCCACCGACGAGCGTTTTCCATTCAATCGAGTGGAAAAAAATCACATACCAAAGTTCTAAGCGCTTTTTAGGCGGTTTTGGAGAGGAAGTCTGGAAAGAAAGTTATTAATACGGCCATTTAGCTTTTCTTTTTTGCACTAAGTCCTTATCTAATGCAGTTCCAGTTTTTTAAAATTTTCAATTTTTCTAAAATTGATTTGTGCTGCTAATCCCAATTTATCACCCAATTTAATTTATCCTTACTGATTAGTCCAGACGTAGATTTGCGTAGAATGCCTCATGTTCTTTAACCGTCCCTGACGCAGAATTAGACTGAGAGTTTATGACTTTCCGAGAGCAAGGAGCAAGTATTGATTTGATTTATTTATTCTTTCGTAAAGAGGTAAAAAACGCACCACGTCTCGGTTGTGGTGTTGTAGATGTTGTAGGTCTTCGGTGTCGATGCCATCCCGAGCGCGCGTCTTATCTAAACAAGTCCGGGCACTTAAGACGCTCTCGCGCTGTCCGTTCACGCCGCAGTGCGCATCGCTATCTCATCCACCCGAAACGGGTCGTCGCCGGCCGACTTTTTTAAATTGAGATGTGACCGTTTACTTTATTACCAACATCCATCAACGTAACACCTCTCATTATAACGCACTTATCGCCCGTAAGAAAAATTAACAATTAACAACAAAACGGAGAATGTTTATCGCCCCGGCACCGCGAGATCATTAGCGCCCGGACACGCACTTATGTATGTGTATCAACCAAGTTGGTTCAAACTCAGCCAATGTCTTCGCTGCGGGTGCAAGGTCATTGCACAAAAATTACAAAACATTTCCATCAGTTTTTCACCAATTATCATCAGTTATAGGTCCTAAAATCAAATAGTTAGCAACTTTATAACCAAACCAACCTGTGAGTTACAACACTTTCTAAATTCTGAGCCTGGTTACTTTAAACTTCATTAGTTAAATGTAATTATATAATATTTAACATCTAAGCAAACAGATAATTTTGTTTGATTATACAATTTGTTATCCTAGGTCGTTAACTTTGTTATCATTGAATTCAAATGCGGCTGGCATAAAAAATAAATACCTACATACAAAATAAAACATTTGCCAGCTTAAGCTTTGCATTTTTCATCAGTATAAATTTGTTCCTTTAAGTAAACATCACTGCCAATCAATTCCACTTGGATCTGTTCCAAAGTTTTCCCCTTAGTTTCGGGGACATATAAATAAATCATACAAGCACCCAGAAAGGTACATATTGCAAAGGATGAGAAAGGAACATACATTCCCAGCTGGTCACTGCTCACCTGAAAGAATTTAGAGGCTGTTGTAGCCATCACCACTGAAGTGGTATCTCCCAAAAACAACGCTTTCGCTTTAACTGATGTTGGGAATAATTCTGAGAGGAATAACACCGGACCAAATGACAACCCACAACTGAAGATCATGTTGTAGGTTATGAGGGATACTATAGGCAACCAGGTGACATATTGAACGTAACCGGATGCAAATGTTTGCAAGGCAAAATAAGCGCCACATGCAGCAAGGGCAATTGAACATCCAACAGCTGAGAATAGCAACATAGGTCTTCTTCCAAACTTGTCCACGACACACATTCCTATGAGCGTTGTGATCATCCCAACAATATAAAAAGTTATTGTGGAAAGGACCGGATCTAATATACCATCAGCTTGGGCAAATATTATGGTGGTATAGAAGGTGACCGGGCTCTTTCCACTGTACTTATTCGTAAAGCACAGGATGCAATAGATGATGAATGCTCTTCGATTACTGGTCACTGTAAACAGGTCCAGATAACTTGCATTTGAATCCTTTGTGTTTTCCTGTCTGGTAACAGCCATATGAATCTCATCTAATTCTGTATCAACATCCTTATGACCCCTAAGAATGACCAGGCTATGTCTAGCGCCTTCAAGGTCACCCTTTTTGATGAGGTAATACGGACTATCAGGCATTGCCCAAAACGAGATCATATGCAGAAATGGAAATACACTGCATATGAAACCCGTCGTGGTGATGCTTACGAAAGGTCCAATAATATTAATAAGGATGGTACCAAGCAATGCGGCCACGGATACACTTGAGCTAATAAACCCTCTAATTTTCGGGTCGGATATTTCGCCATAATACATTGGGAGTGCAATGTACAGAGCTCCTTCAGTGGCACCAATTGCTACACGAGCAGCAATCAATGTCCACACATCCGTGGCCATTGCAATGAGGATATAACTAAGGAAACTAATCGGTGCCAGGGAAAGGATGAATCTTCTCCGGCCTGTGGTGTCAATGAGCATTGATGCAATTGACGATCCGATTGGGGCACCCAGGAGGGATGCAACTGCACACCAGAAACCTTCATCTTCTGTCATGGGGATATGTGAGTCTTCGCCCAGTAGATAGGGCAGGTATGGAGATGACCAGCCTGCATTAGCTCCTACTGCTATTCCCATGAGAGAACCTGTAATAATTTTATAAATAAATAAAAACACGTTTTTACTTGTTTATTATAACTTACCAGCAGCCATAGCGGCATATTGATAATTCAAATGAAGTGGCATCTTGGTTCATTCTTGTTGGATGCATTGATGGCATATGTTTAGACACGCAGGGTGCGAAACGTAATCTATATAAAGCCTCTGAACCCATTTTCGGGTAAACAACGCAACGGAATATTTTCGCCAATAAAATTGTGGTCGTCGTCTGCACCCGCTTACCGTACGCAATTAGAAACAACGCTTATACAAGGTGTTACTCAATTCATCCAGCATGCGAAAACCGCTCGAATCATATCAAAATGATAAATTTGCTTGTTTGCTATTTTTAGATGTTTGTATCAGTCGCAGCGCACTGCGTTCAATATTTACCCACTGAAAATCGTGTGCACATAAACACACCGGTGTTAATTTGTGTTTGTCAAATGGAAACAATGGCGCGTAATCACGCGACGCAAACAAATAGATTCGAATAGACGTGTTTAAGGAAGACGCGTGTTGTTGGTAAATAATCAAAAAGTTTTGACGCTGTTTCCATGTATTGCCTGCAGTCCGGTTTGATCCGGCCCTGCGCGTAGCAATGCGGTTCAAAAAACCAGCTTGTGTGCGCGCGCGCCCACGCAGCGGCCCGATACGAAAAAATTAACAAGATGACCTGTCGACGTCAACCATTTATACCTAATTAATTATATCCACTTAAACCGAAATAAGCGTGACGTCATGCATTACACGTCGATAGATGGCGCCACTTACCAAAAATAACTTTCCTCGTTTCTCCTTGCGGTAATAAACATGAAAGACGAAATGATATATCAAAGTGTCACACACATGTATGCAGCGTTGTTGTTCGTCCACAGCTAGCAATGACAGATCGTCGCCGAAGGACTCCTACTTTCTCGTGTCGCGCGCGGTGTCATTATCGCGCCGGCATAGAATATACCTTCTTCTTCGTTGGTAACATAATATCCACGATCGAGGCGAATCAATAATTCCTCGGCGCGCTCGCGCTCGTGACAGAAAACCTAATTGGGTGGCGGACGTAGAATTTAATTGACACTCTCTATATGTGTGTGTGTGTGTTTATAAATATATTAATATTTTGATGTTTGTGTCTTGCAGGTATCGGCCACAGATCCGGATTGTGGGGTGAACGCCATGGTGAACTACACACTGGACCATAGCTTCGGCAACATGAAAGAGTTTGAAGTGCGTAGTAGTACCGGTGAGGTGTGCATCCTCTCACCATTGGACTACGAAACACGAAATGTCTACGAGTTTCCTGTGATTGCAACGGACCGTGGTGGACTCAGTACCACTGCGATGATCAAAATTCAGATAACCGACGCCAATGACAATCGACCGATTTTTTACCCGAGAGAATATAATGTTTCTTTGCGAGAAGGAGGTGGTACCTCATCGACGCCGGTTGTGATAGTGGCTGCTACAGATCCCGACTCCGGAAAGTTTGGTACCTTGACGTACCGCATCACTTCTGGTAACGATGCTGGTTATTTTCGAATTGATCGGAATACGGGTGAGATTTTTGTCACACGGCCGAATATGTTGTCGTCACGGACGAAGAGGTACCATCGTTTGAATATATCAGCGAGTGATGGCGGCGGACTCAAGTCGGAGGCGGACGCCGAAGTCTTCATCAGCGTGATAGATGCTGCACAGAAACCGCCCATCTTCGAGCACTCGCGGTACACGTTCGGCGTGAAGGAAGACGTCCGCCGTGGTACCGTTATCGGCTCTGTGAAGGCATCCATCGCCGGCGACTCTTCAGGTACACACACACACACATACACATAACTTGCGCCCCCTTAACTCGATATAATTGACAGCTCTGAGCTAAATAACGTTCATTTGCGCGCATCTGATGCGCACACTAAATTTGCATTTACACACGCGGGTGGCTGTGAGAATTTAATTGAAATCTTGCATCTGCGGCCATTGTCTGCACGCTTAATTAACGAAAATGATTCAAAACGCTGCGCTTCAATTGGAATGAGACAATGCGAGCGTATAAAGGGCCGCGAATCCACTGTGTGACGTAAATTGGTATTTTAGAAGAGAGGTACGCTTTAGGTCCGAGTGTATTCCAGGTTAATTAGCATGCGGCGAGCGGTGATTTGCATGCGAACCGACGCGACGTCCCCGCGGCCAACTATAGTCCAATTATTTTTCATCGGGAGAAGAGACGACATTTCGGTAGTCGCGCGCGCACGCATGCTAAGTGAATAGTGGTCATTGTTTTCGCGGTCGACATGCGTCCAATGCGTCTCTCTTCGGGCGCGGGCTTTTCTACCAGTTGCTGGGGAATAATATATTACCCGTTGTCGCGCAGCGTATTTATGCGCTGCGCACACAAAGCGATTTAAAAATAAGAAAATCAACCAACAAAAAATCACCAGCGCCAAAACTAAATCGAATACCCATTAAGCATGTCCCAGCAGCTTGGTGCCATTCATTTCATTTCCTGGCTGTGCGGACCTGCGTGGTAATTTGTTGGGAGGGTGGGGGCACACACAGCCGTAATATTATCTTTTGACTGGTTTGTGTGTGCTGCCAGCTGACCGTAAATACCGTGCGCGACATTCGATTTATTATATCCCAAACTGGTCCCACCACTTTGTTTCGTTTGCCTTTTTTTGTAACTTGTGCTTATGTGCGAAAACGTCTTCTCCGTAGGTTCGTCACACGCCATCAGATACTCAATCTATTCAGGGGATCCAGATGGTCTCTTCAGCATTGATCCGGTAACAGGATCAATCAGGACTTCAGCGGGATTGGATCACGAAGTGAGAGGTAGTGTTTTGTTGAATGTACAAGCAACCAATGGAGAGCCGCCATCTTATGGTCACACCCAAGTCAATATTGAGATTGAAGATGTCAACGATAATGCGCCTGAATTCGAATCGAATACTGTGAAGATTTCTATACCGGAGAATGTTGAAGTTGGCTCACCTTTATATGCTGCCCATGCTAGAGATAGAGATTCGGGTTCTAATGGGGTGGTTCGATATAAATTAGTGAATAAAGCAGCCATTGGTGGGTTGTTTGACGTGGACCCTAAATCGGGACATGTTAGTTTAACAAGGAGATTGGATTACGAAACTGCTGAGCGTCACAGTTTGGTCATTACTGCTTCCGATATGGGTGTACCATCATTATCAGCTAATCTGACTGTACTGGTGGAAGTTCAGGATGTCAATGATAACCCGCCTGTGTTTGAACGAGCTGAATACGAAGTTAAAGTAATGGAAACCCTACCAATAAACTCACAGATTATTCAAGTAACTGCCATTGATCTTGATACGGGTAACAATGCCAGATTGACCTACCGACTCTTAACCAACAATGCAACTCTATCAGATTCCCTGGGAGTGTTTGGGGTCTTCCCAAATAGTGGATGGTTATACCTCAGACAAAATTTAGATCGCGAGATCAAAGATCGATATTCTCTCACAGTTGTTGCTACTGATAATGGAACACCAAATGAATCTGCTTCAACTAAAGTAGTCATCAACGTGTTGGATGCAAATGATAACGATCCCATCTTTGACAAGGAAGCCTATGAATTTGCTGTGGAGGAAAATCGACCACGTGGCAGTTTCGTAGGTGCCGCAAGGGCTGTGGATAAGGATATCGGTGCAAATGCAGAGGTGCGCTACTTCTTGATACCGAGCAATACCAGTTTCCAGATAAATCCAATTAGTGGTGAGTATTACCAAGTCAATTCCACTCTGAGGCATACATTATGCAGACTATAATTCACGCAGTTGATTTTATTACCGACGTGTGTGACATTATGGGTTTAAAATTACGCGCGGATGATTTATTGAGTTTGAACCTTTTGTAGGTGTCATCACGACAAAGTCGACGTTGGACCGAGAGTCGAAAGAGAATTACGACCTCGTCATTGAAGCGCGTGATCAAGGTACACCATCGAGAAATTCACGACAACCACTGCGAATTCACGTCTTGGATGTGAACGACAACGCACCTGAAATTGTAGATCCACAAGAAGATGTCATCAGTGTGCGAGAGGAACAACCACCAGGTAAATTACTGTCCATGAAAAATGATCAAGTTGTATAATTAATTGGTGTATCTTTAGGTACTGAAGTCGTTAGAGTACGTGCTGTGGACGCTGATAAGGGCAACAATGCTAGTATAACATACGCCATCTTGAAAAATCGAGACTCTGACGGCCAAAACGTCTTCACTATTGATCCATCTACCGGAATTATTAGAACCAAGCAGATGTTGGACCACGAAGAGAAAACTATCTATAGACTAGCAGTGACAGCTACGGACAGTGGTACCCCACCAAAACAAACCGTGCGGACTTTGCGTATTGAAGTGTTGGACCTGAACGACAACAGACCAACGTTTACCAGTTCAAGTTTAGTGTTTCGTGTGCGTGAAGATGTCCATATTGGATTTGTGGTAGGGTCAATTGCACCTACCTATAATTTAGACGATAGCAATGTGATCTTAAACAATTTCGGCCAAATTACTTATGTTTTAAACTCATTGGGAAGAGACAGTTTACCGGACGCATTTGATATTGATCGTGGTACAGGGTCTTTAGTAGTAGCACGTAGGTTGGATCGGGAAAAGCAAGCCGAATATCGTCTGGAAGTACGTGCCTTGGACACAAGTGCAACGAACAATCCACAAAGCAGTGCGGTGACAGTTCGGGTAGATATTGCAGACGCTAATGATAATGCTCCACAATGGCCTGAAGACCCAATGATGATTAGGTTTGATGAAGACGCTGTTGTGGGAAGTGCAGTGTATAATTTTAGTGCCTTTGATGCGGATTCTGGTAGTAATGGTGATTTGAGATACAAATTAATCAAACAATATCCTGATAAAGGAGGTTTTACAATTGATCCACTTACTGGCACACTCCTGGTGACCCAAAGTTTGGACTATGAAACTTTAAAAGATTACGTGTTGATTGTCCAAACTACTGATCAATCTTTAAATGTATCCGAACGTTTGTCAACTACCGTTACCGCAAAAGTTACTTTGAATGATATCAATGATAACAGTCCGGTATTTGTCTTACCATCAAGTGCCAACGTTTACTTTCCCAGTGATACTTCGATTGGAATGCCAGTGGCGCACCTAATGGCGGTGGATCTTGATTCCGGCGAAAACGCAAGAATTTCCTATGTCATATCAGGAGGAAATGAACAGGGGTACTTTTCGTTGGGTTATGACACTGGTGTGCTCACACTGTCGAAGTTTATCGACGCATCCAATCTTCTCCATTATGTCAACGTAACCGCAAGCGATCATGGCAATCCACCGCGACACACACGGATTGCTTTGAAGCTGTCGTTGCAAGACTTTGTCGACACACCGCCGCGATTCACCGCCGACGTGTATCATCTGGAGATCGCGGAAGACGCGACGCCTGGCGCGTTCGTCACCAGGTTGAGCACGAAGACCGCCTCGGATCGAGACGTCAATCTTACGTTCTTCATACCGAACGGCCTAGCGGACGACGCGTTCGTCGTCGATGCGTCCACTGGCGTTGTCTCCACGGCAAAACCGTTGGATCGTGAGAATCGCGCCGAGTACTATCTGCCCGTGTACGTGACGGACGCAAATCGCAAGGACGAGCATTTCGACGTGACCAAGCTGAAGATTTCCGTGTTGGATTTGAACGATCACGCGCCGGAATTTAAAGCGACTGCTTGCTATCCGTTATCGATTCCGGAAAACAGTGATGTGAGTATTGTGCATACAGTCGTAGCAATGGATCCGGATGTGGGCAACAATGGCGTCCTTGTTTATTCAATAACTAGTGGAAACAATGGGAACAAATTTTTCATCAATTCAACAACAGGAGAGCTCACGGCAAAGAGCCTGGACAGAGAATCACAATCGAAGTATCATTTAACAGTGACAGTTCAAGATAGAGGAACACCATCTCATCAAAATAGCTGCAATATTTCCGTCAGGGTTGAAGATCTAAACGATAACGATCCGAAATTTGATAGTCCTACGTACACAACACATATCAATGAGGATGTACCAATTGATACATCTGTTATGCGAGTAAAGGCATCTGATGCTGATATTGGTGTGAACGCAAAACTTATATATTCTATAGCTAACGAAAGCCAGTGGCTGTTTAGAATTGACAACAAAACTGGCATTATTACCACTGCAGGACACTTTGATAGGGAGAGACAGGCTGAGTACAACTTTCAAGTTGTAGCTACAGATAATGGTAAATCAAATGCCAGATCACAAAGAGTTCCTGTGAAAGTTATTATTGGAGATGTCAATGATAACAAACCTAGATTCGTAAAGTATCCGTATCGAGAAAAGGTAACTCCGTTTGTACAACCCGGTCAGGCTTTGGTAAAAGTCACCGCAACTGATGACGATGAAGATACCAACGCTGAAATCGTTTATAGTCTGTCACCAAAAGAAGAAACAAACGGAAGTTTCTTATTAATCCAAATACTGGGGTTATTAGTGCAACACAGAGCCTAGCTGGTGATTTATCTAAAACGATTCATTTGAATGTCCTCGCTACTGATAAGGGCAATCCACCACAATTTGCTCATGGTCTTGTTGAGTTGGTCGTTGGTGATCTTCCAGAAAACATGCCAAAATTAACATTTCAAAATTCTACGTATAGAGTGACTATTCCTGAGAATGCGGAACCCTACCGAGAAATCTTACAATTATCTGCTGTGCGATCAGATGGTCGTCGGCAACGTGCCCACTACTCTTTTGGCAGTGGTAACGATGATAACAGATTTTTCATGGATTCAGAAACGGGTGTAATTCAAGTTGCTAATCCAAAACTCTTAGACTACGAAGTTAACAAAGAAATTCATTTAGTAATTGCGGCACGATCTGAGGGTAATCCTATCTTATATGGTTATTGCAATGTTATTGTGCAACTCACAGATCAGAACGACAATGCTCCAAAGTTCACTCAACAACAATACACTGCTTCTGTATTTGAGGGTAACGCTAAAGGTACTTTTGTGCTGCAAACTGTCGCTTTCGACGCTGATGAAGGAAAGAATTCCATGATTCGTTATCATATAGTTGATGGTAACCATGACAATGCGTTCAAGATCGAACCTGCTTTTAGCGGAATACTGAAAACCAGCATTGTGTTAGATAGAGAAATCAGGGATACTTATAGACTTACTGTGATTGCAATCGATGAAGGTGTCCCCCAAATGACCGGAACTACTAGGATACGGATAAATGTTGTTGACGTCAATGATAATCAACCCACTTTTCCACCACACAGTGTTATTACAGTTCCTGAAGGTAAGCTATTTGCAAGATTGTTGTTATTTCTGAATTTAAACATTGTGAATAATTTTGTTATAGATACGGAAGTTGGGACAGTCCTAACAACAATTACAGCCAATGACGTAGATACCAGTCCAGCTCTAGTTTATTCATTCGCACCACAAATGGATTCCCAAACCCTAAAAAACTTCAGTATTGATCGGTTCAGTGGTAAAGTAATCTTAAAACGTGCTCTGGACTTTGAAACTTTGAACGAATATAAACTGAACATTATTGCTTCGGATGAAGCTCATCAGGCGGAAACTGTTTTGACTGTCCGAGTAACTGATGTCAATGATAACCCTCCAAGGTTTACTCAGATTGCATACGAAGCTAATTTGCCACTTGGTAAGTACACATATACGTTTTGCTTTGATAGAATGATTAATTGCTTTGTTTGCGTAACAGATAATGCTAATATTCATGATGTCATCACTGTCAATGCAACCGATGCGGATTCAGGAGACAATGGACGAATCAAGTATTCATTACCTTCTGCAACACCTGGATTCTTTATTGGATTTGATGGCATCCTCAAAGCAAACACAACGAATTTCCAAAATGTAAAATCAAGTTATGTCACAATTAACGTCGAAGATTTTGGATCGCCTTCCTTAAAAAGTAGCACTGTCGCACGTGTGAGCATCAATGGCGCCAGTCATGGTGAAGTCAACACAATCGCGAACGATGGCAGTGAATTAAAAACTCGAGTCTTTGAAAATGCGACGCTAGGTACAACAATTCTAACATTGCCAGAATCTGATAGTTTTACGATATAATTGAAGGCAATGATGAAGGACACTTTATGATCATAAATAGAGCCTTGCTGGTGATGAAGAAACTTGATAGGGAAATGAAAGACATCTTTAAGTTACGCATTGCGAGTGGAAGTAGAAAAATCTCGCTTGATGTTAATATTGATGATATAAATGATAATGCCCCACGATTTAACGATGACAGTTACCGCGTTGCAATAAGTGAAGCTACCCCAATTGATGCTACCATTATCAAAGTAGTTGCTCTTGATGACGATGCTCCTGATACAAAGAACTCATTGGTTGTCTATGAACTGACATCAGGAAACGATGAGGGATTGTTCCAGATTGTAAAAGCAGATGGTACTATTAAAGTGGCAAAAGTGTTGGATTATGATAGAGGCCATACTTCTTATAAACTTGTTGTGCATGCCTGTGATTCAGTCCATCTGCCATTGTGTTCATTATCAATCGTACAAGTAACGTTGGAAGATGCCAACGATAATGAACCTAGCTTCCCAGTTCAAGAATACCTCGAGTTTGTAGCAGAAAACGAATCTGTTGGTACAAGTGTTTTCACAGCGCGAGCAACCGATATGGATGGTGGAAGGTATGGCAAGTTGAACTACACCATTGCTAGTGTGAGTTCCAATAACTATCCGATTGATGACGCTTGGAAGTTGTTCAATATTGACAGTGGCAGTGGTTTGGTTACCACAAACGTGGTATTCGACTATGAAGTTCGCAACAAGTATGTATTCCTTATAAGAGCAACAGATGTGGGTCATAAGAGTGCTGAAGTAAAAGTTCGACTAGACATTGAAAGTCGCGATGAATTCTACCCACATTTCACAGAGAGAACCTACAAGTTCATTCTACCGGTACCATCTTCAGGAGCCCTTCCAGCTGGGCATATTGTAGGGCAGGTTACAGCTACTGACAGAGACAAGGGTCCTGACGGTAGAGTAGTGTATCAACTTACTACACAAAACCCGTACTTTAAGATAAACCGAACCACTGGAGCGTTAATGGTGAAGAAGAAAATGGAATTAGCTAACCTTGGAAGAGAAATTAGTTTAGTTGTAACTGCAGGTACAGGTCGTCAGAACTCATTGACGAATATGACTGTAGTAGAGATAACTTTAGATGAACGTGGGGACATGGGTCAAAATCTAGCAATAAACAATCAGACCGTCGCAGCTAGTAATAGCGGTATTGCCGATTGGGCATTAGGGTTACTCATTGCTCTATTGTTATTATTACTAACTTTCGGAGCACTGTTTGTCTTCCTACACATGAAGAATAAGCGTAATAAAAAGGTGAATAAGCCTAACTTAGGTGGACAGGAACCAGTCACCACGAATAATTATGTTGATCCGAGTGCGTTTGACACAATACCGATACGTGGTGGTAATGCTAATGTTCAATTTGCTCCTCCAAAGTATGACGAGATTCCTCCTTATGGAGCAGCAGCCAGCAGCAATTCGGGAGCTGCAACAACATCAGAGTTATCCGGCTCAGAACAGTCTGGTTCTAGTGGAAGAGGTTCTGCTGAAGATGGAGATGATAACGAGGATGAAGAGATCAGAATGATCAATGAAGGACCTTTACAAAGAGACTCAGGAATTCACAGACAAAATGACGACGGGGATAATTTATCGGACGTTAGCGTCAGAAACACGCAGGAATATCTTGCACGTCTTGGCATTGTCAACAACAGTACGGCTGTACCTCAAACGTCCAGAATCAATCAGGTACCTTTAGATAGTCTAATATTTGATGAAGAAACCAGTGGAGACAATGACATCGCAAATTTTTACGCAAAACTAAACGATGTAGCTAATAGTGATCGAGCTAGTTCGACAGATGACGCGGTTGGTGTGACCATGGAGCATATGATGAACCTAAGCGGATACGGTCAGGTACCAACTCATCACAATCAACCTTCTATGAATGGATCTTTAAGTTCCATAGTTCATAGCGAGGAAGAACTAGCGGGCAGTTACAATTGGGATTATTTATTAGATTGGGGACCTCAATACCAACCTTTAGCACATGTCTTCAGTGAAATTGCTAGATTAAAAGACGATACCGTTTCAGTGCAGTCAGGGGCAAGTGGGTCCAGCGCTAAATCCAAGGGTTCTCAGGTGAAAAGTGTACCACCACCACTGATTACTGGCGTAGCACCTAGAGCCATTCCGGTTTTGAATTCCAGGGGTGGTTCCAATCACCATTTAAATCAGATCAATTCAGTTTTACCAAGATCAACTATCAATCATGACTTGAGCAGTCAGTACAATAACTCAACTGCTATGTCGCCGAGTTTCTCGCCATCCTTATCGCCTCTAGCGACAAAAAGTCCGTCAATATCACCTTTAGTCACTCCTGGTTTGACCACCGCGCATCACGTACGACAGGCGCCAACTCGTGCGAAAGCCAACATGGATGGCGAAATGCGGATATAAATATTAATCGCCGAACTGATAATTTTGTTCATTATTATTTATTAATGTCGCGGTTTAAAACGAGTGTGTGATCGCCATATATGCATTTGTGCATTCGAAACATTTGTTCTAAAATGTTTCATGGAAATTGCTCCGGCTGAAGATGATGATACTAACTATAATATTGTTTTTATTGAAAAAAATACGCCAATGTAAATGTTGTAGGTATGTAACTTAATCGAATTTTTAATTATGTTAGCATGGCACTTTGTAATGGACTGAAAAACAAAACTCGTAAGCGTGTGTCATATGTATAAATGTACAAATATAATTGATAATGTAATTAAATATGTATAAGTGAATAAAGCAATGAAGAGAAATAAAAATATAATCATAGTTTTTTTCTGAAAAATAACAACACAACACTTACTAATAAAACACTCACAATACTAAAATTATCTACCTGGTGTCCCCAACTAGATGCTTACGTTTTTGTCGTTTTCAGGAATCATTTAAAAATAACATTTGGTTTCATTTACGTGTGCGCCGCGTGACGAAACATAAGTGTTGTTCTTTTAAAACATGATAAGAGAGCCCGGTGGCACAGGTGCATGTACCTGTACTTGCAGATTCAAGATTGATGGTTCGAATCCCAGTAGAGCGCGGATGTTTTCTTAAATAGCAAAATAAATCCGAGTAATGTGGGTTGCCTATGCATCAGAGTTGAAATTCAAATGAAATTCGAATAACAACGAAGAACGAGAAGGAGAAGACGGGCAATACAGAGAAAAGAAGTTGGGAATAGATTGAGGAAAGGAGCAGAGTAGGAGGAACAGAGTAAGATGAGAAAAAGCCATCCCGAGAACAGGAGTGGCTCAGATTTTTAAATTTTTTGGCCCGTGTCGTTAGACAGTCTAAGGTCTAAGGTCTAACTGCTTCGAATTGTCCATTGCTCCCGGCCCATCCTACAGCTACGATGTCTCTGCGCTTCATCCCCGAAATTATCAGGCATATCAACAATTTTTATGGTGGGGGATCATTCCCCGAGTGGGAGAACTCCTTATAAGGACATCCTTTTTAAAACTTATAAAAATATTTCTAAGTTTTAAGTCGTCTCAAGAGAGGCGACACTTAAAAATATTCTTACAAGTTCTGACCTGTACCTGAAATGGGAGAAATAAAAGAAGGGGTACACACAAATAAAAGAAGTCAATATATGTTACTATTTCTTTATTAACAATAGAATACAAGTATAGATTTTTCAAGTCAACAAAATACATGCGGCCATAATGAAACAGGACTTACGACCTGCATAGCCGCGCACATGCAAGCAAGTAGCACTTCGCGAAGTACTACCGGGATAAAGAAATTAGGAAATAGCCCATTTTCTACATGATTAAAAATGGAAACAAATATACAAGGTGTTACAAATGAATTTTTTATGTGAAAACAGAAAAACATTTTAACACTATTAATATCATTCGTTTTTCACCCGAGGGCCGAGAAACTAATATACAGGGTGTCACAAAAAGAAAATTCAAAGGGCTATGAGGAAAACCATAAAAACAACAGTTAAAGCAAAATTTTTACGGACACAAAGAAGAAAGGAATATACAGGGTGTTTCAGTAAGAAAATCTCTAGTTGAAACAAAGAACATTTAAAACTCACAAATACCAGCGATTTTCTATGTAGTGTTAGGAACAAAAAGAAAACTACAAACGACAAACGACACACTACAAAGAGAGTTAATATTCACAACATGAAGAGGAAAATTTACAAATAAACAACAATATTTTAATATAAAATCCAAGATTTTACCCAAAAATCATCGGGAAATTGAGCAAAAAGATGGTACAAAAATAAAACACTTACATTTTAACATATTGTGAATGTATATTTATTAATTGATGCATCAACTGCATAAAGTAACCGACGGGTGAAGCATCATCATAAATTGATAGAATATCCGGCGAAAAACATTCAAATCAGCAGACAGTTGTTTGAGAGGATAAAAATACCTTTTCTTTTGTAAAAATTAAGATGTACGGAGACTATGAAAACAAAAAACTATTCAACGTACAAGATTTTACTAGGTCAATAAGAAACTTCTTAATTTAACGATGCGAAGGAATGCAAATCGATTAAAAACATTCACGTGTTCAGCGAAAAGATGGCCGAGCCGACGGCCGACGGCAAAGTGTGCGTGGTCGACCATATGAATATTGCCAATTTTAATAATCTTTAGATACTTTTTTAAAACAGTATTTGTAGTAATTAAATCATCCATGTAATTTTCGGAAACGGAACCAAGAATTCTGATAAAAATGCTACATACCATGTGTTTGTAATTTACAAGATGATGCATGCAATTCATATCACTCAAATAGAATAATCAATTTAAGGTAAACCCGCGGAACTTTCCACAAAAAAAAATTAAATTACACACCTACCTATGCATTGATGAGGGAATTTTATATCCTGAAATATATTCTATCAACTGAAAACACACGCACAGATTAATGGACATTTATTTCTTATTTAAGGAGACTCTAAACGCCACAAATCTTTAAACAAAACAAACACACATGTCCATTGCGATTATTTTGCTGATGGTCGAAAAAGTACATGACGTTTAATTCAATTAAAACCTCAAAACGCATAGCGATTAAAGAGACACGTTCGCGGACCACGCGGTGAAACGACTGCTGTGTGCGCTTCGCTTAGTCAGGTACAAGGCTAGTACGTAGCGATAATTCGCGTCAGTCAAACAAAAAAAAGTTGTTTATACACAAGTTCT
Organism: Dalotia coriaria; assembly: GCF_025399875.1. NCBI lineage: Eukaryota > Metazoa > Arthropoda > Insecta > Coleoptera > Staphylinidae > Dalotia > Dalotia coriaria. The sequence continues at coordinate 10,147,050 of NW_027045447.1, forward strand.
TGCCAAGGGGGTGCTTGATACCTTTTTTCGACGATTTTTGAAAATTCATATATCTTAAACTAAAAGCCACAGCAATCAACAAATTGCTGATTATGATAGATTGGAAAATTCTGTATCAGATAAAAATATTAAATAATTATATTTCCTACAGTACAAGGTCGAAAAACGCGAGTAAAAGTGCTAAAACGTGACATTTTTCAATTTTTGCCCATTTTATTCAAACGCGAATATCTCGTAAACTAAAAGAGATAATTAAGATCTGATCGCAGCGTCTTAATGTACGGACCAATCTCTATCAGATACAATAGTTAAAAGGGAAATCTGAGAGATGAAATTTTTGTTCTTAAGAAAAAATTGACAAGGGGGGGTGCTTGATACTTTTTTTCGACGATTTTTGAAAATTCATATCTCTTAAACTAAAAGCCACAGCAACCAACAAATTGCTGATTATGATAGATTGGAAAATTCTGTATCAGATAAAAATATAAAATAATTATATTTCCTACAGTAAAAGGTCGAAAAACGCGAGTAAAAGTGCTAAAACGTGACATTTTTCAATTTTTGCCCATTTTATTCAAACGCGAATATCTCGTAAACTAAAAGAGATAATTAAGATCTGATCGCAGCGTCTTAATGTACGGACCAATCTCTATCAGATACAATAGTTAAAAGGGAAATCTGAGAGATGAAATTTTTGTTCTTAAGAAAAAATTGACAAGGGGGGGTGCTTGATACTTTTTTTCGACGATTTTTGAAAATTCATATCTCTTAAACTAAAAGCCACAGCAACCAACAAATTGCTGATTATGATAGATTGGAAAATTCTGTATCAGATAAAAATATAAAATAATTATATTTCCTACAGTAAAAGGTCGAAAAACGCGAGTAAAAGTGCTAAAAAGTGACATTTTTCAATTTTTGCCCATTTTATTCAAACGCGAATATCTCGTAAACTAAAAGAGATAATTAAGATCTGATCGCAGCGTCTTAATCTACGGACTATTCTCTATCAGATACAATAGTTAAAATGGAAATCTGAGAGATGAAATTTTCGTTCTTAAGAAAAATTGCCAAGGGGGTGCTTGATACTTTTTTCGACGATTTTGAAAATTCATATCTCTTAAACTAAAAGCCACAGCAACCAACAAATTGCTGATTATGATAGATTGGAAAATTCTGTATCAGATAAAAATATAAAATAATTATATTTCCTACAGTAAAAGGTCGAAAAACGCGAGTAAAAGTGCTAAAAAGTGACATTTTTCAATTTTTGCCCATTTTATTCAAACGCGAATATCTCGTAAACTAAAAGAGATAATTAAGATCTGATCGCAGCGTCTTAATCTACGGACTAATCTCTATCAGATACAATAGTTAAAAGGGAAATCTGAGAGATGAAATTTTCATTCTTAAGAAAAAATTGCCAAGGGGGTGCTTGATACTTTTTTTCGACGATTTTTGAAAATTCATATCTCTTAAACTAAAAGCCACAGCAACCAACAAATTGCTGATTATGATAGATTGGAAAATTCTGTATCAGATAAAAATATAAAATAATTATATTTCCTACAGTAAAAGGTCGAAAAACGCGAGTAAAAGTGCTAAAAAGTGACATTTTTCAATTTTTGCCCATTTTATTCAAACGCGAATATCTCGTAAACTAAAAGAGATAATTAAGATCTGATCGCAGCGTCTTAATCTACGGACTATTCTCTATCAGATACAATAGTTAAAAGGGAAATCTGAGAGATGAAATTTTCATTCTTAAGAAAAAATTGCCAAGGGGGGGTGCTTGATACTTTTTTTCGACGATTTTTGAAAATTCATATCTCTTAAACTAAAAGCCACAGCAACCAACAAATTGCTGATTATGATAGATTGGAAAATTCTGTATCAGATAAAAATATAAAATAATTATATTTCCTACAGTAAAAGGTCGAAAAACGCGAGTAAAAGTGGTAAAAAGTGACATTTTTCAATTTTTGCCCATTTTATTCAAACGCGAATATCTCGTAAACTAAAAGAGATAATTAAGATCTGATCGCAGCGTCTTAATCTACGGACTATTCTCTATCAGATACAATAGTTAAAAGGGAAATCTGAGAGATGAAATTTTCGTTCTTAAGAAAAAATTGCCAAGGGGGGGTGCTTGATACTTTTTTTCGACGATTTTTGAAAATTCATATCTCTTAAACTAAAAGCCACAGCAACCAACAAATTGCTGATTATGATAGATTGGAAAATTCTGTATCAGATAAAAATATAAAATAATTATATTTCCTAGAGTAAAAGGTCGAAAAACACGAGTAAAAGTGGTAAAAAGTGACATTTTTCAATTTTTGCCCATTTTATTCAAACGCGAATATCTCGTAAACTAAAAGAGATAATTAAGATCTGATCGCAGCGTCTTAATGTACGGACCAATCTCTATCAGATACAATAGTTAAAAGGGAAATCTGAGAGATGAAATTTTCATTCTTAAGAAAAAATTGCCAAGGGGGGGTGCTTGATACCTTTTTTCGACGATTTTTGAAAATTCATAACTCTTAAACTAAAAGCCACAGCAACCAACAAATTGCTGATTATGATAGATTGGAAAATTCTGTATCAGATAAAAATATAAAATGATTATATTTCCTACAGTAAAAGGTCGAAAAACGCGAGTAAAAGTGGTAAAAAGTGACATTTTTCAATTTTTGCCCATTTTATTCAAACGCGAATATCTCGTAAACTAAAAGAGATAATTAAGATCTGATCGCAGCGTCTTAATGTACGGACCAATCTCTATCAGATACAATAGTTAAAAGGGAAATCTGAGAGATGAAATTTTTGTTCTTAAGAAAAAATTGACAGCGTCTTAATCTACGGACTATTCTCTATCAGATAGGATAGTTAAAACGTAAATCTGAGAGATGAAATTTTCATTCTTAAGAAAAAATTGCCAAGGGGGGGTGCTTGATACCTTTTTTCGACGATTTTTGAAAATTCATATCTCTTAAACTAAAAGCCACAGCAACCAACAAATTGCTGATTATGATAGATTGGAAAATTATGTATCAGATAAAAATATAAAATAATTATATTTCCTACAGTAAAAGGTCGAAAAACGCGAGTAAAAGTGGTAAAAAGTGACATTTTTCAATTTTTGCCCATTTTATTCAAACGCGAATATCTCGTAAACTAAAAGAGATAATTAAGATCTGATCGCAGCGTCTTAATGTACGGACCAATCTCTATCAGATACTATAGCTAAAAGGGAAATCTGAGAGATGAAATTTTCGTTCTTAAGAAAAAATTGCCAAGGGGGGGTGCTTGATACTTTTTTTCGACGATTTTTGAAAATTCATAACTCTTAAACTAAAAGCCACAGCAACCAACAAATTACTGATTATGATAGATTGGAAAATTCTGTATCAGATAAAAATATAAAATGATTATATTTCCTACAGTAAAAGGTCGAAAAACGCGAGTAAAAGTGGTAAAAAGTGACATTTTTCAATTTTTGCCCATTTTATTCAAACGCGAATATCTCGTAAACTAAAAGAGATAATTAAGATCTGATCGCAGCGTCTTAATGTACGGACCAATCTCTATCAGATACAATAGTTAAAAGGGAAATCTGAGAGATGAAATTTTTGTTCCTAAGAAAAAATTGACAAGGGGGGGTGCTTGATACTTTTTTTCGACGATTTTTGATAATTAATATCTCTTAAACTAACAGAGATATAAATCAGCGAATTATAGCTTATAAAAGACTGGAAAATTCTCTATCAGATATGATATTAAAATAATTAAGATTTGTGGTGTAAAAAGTGTAAAAACGTGGGCAAAAGTGCTAAAATGTGACATTTTTCAATTTTTGACGATTTACAAATTGCAAAGATAAAGCAAACAGCAGAATTTTAATTTTAATCACCGAAACTAACCGGCGATCAATCCGAAAAGCTGCCAGCGGATCGTAGCCAACGGCAAACGTTAACCTTTTTCAACGAAAATGAAACAATTTATCGAATTCGTGATGCAAACCAACGGTAGGTATTGAAACATAGACAACAATTATTTGTGTGTTTAAAGACCATGCGGTTGAAGTAAAAACATGTAAAGTCAATAATGGATTTGACTTTCATTTGACTGACAAAATGCGAAGACATACCTTGATGCAAAATAAATTTTTGCGCTTTTGGCAGATCTAATAAGTTGTAAGGACCTTAATTATGAACATTGTAGGAACGATGAAATACAAGTGTAATACAACGGAGTATCCGACGGCCGACGAAATATCACTCACGCTTTATCTCTACGAATGTTCAAACCCCATTTAATAAACGCCGCACATCACTCGCGCCCAATCGAAAAAGCATTTAGATATATTACGTAACAACACGAAGAAAAATCCAGGAACTCAAGAATAATGAAGAAAATGTGTGTGCAAGTCACCTGTCGACAAAAGTAAGACTAACGTGATACGCAAGCCAACCGCGTGGCGACCGCATCAAAATTGCACGCGATAAAAAAACTTGTTTGTTTGTACACAATGATTCTTTCAGTGTAGTAATGCAGAATATGAAACAAATTGTACTCATACGCATGAAACTTTTAATTTCGAACTTAAAATTCCAATTGTTTCAAAAGCTTTTATATGTCGAATGTAGGTAGTTTTTATTAAATATTAAACGGATATATATATAAATTTTTGTTTGTTTTAAATTACATAAACCCAACTTAATTTTTTCATTAATTTTAATACATAATCTATAGTGTTGGACTACTACCTGTATCATTTATAGATGGCACTAGCATGACTAAAAATTGTAAAATAGAATTGTACGGTTTATTTCTATATTTATCAGCAAACGTGGGCATTCGATACGAGAATTGTGTTTGTTTTGAACACGATTTACACGTTTTTATTCCCGTGCGAATTACAACGTCCAAAATTGCCGTGTGTTTTCGTTATCATCATCGCACGTCTCGCTTTGTTGCTGGTGTTAGTTTATATCGAAAGGAATTGTCTATTGCAATTTGTGCACAAGATTGCGTGCCATCCTTGCGTCTTAACAAGAATTGTCGCGACCTGGTTTGCTGAGCGGAAGCACAACATGCACTATTTTAATACTTTGTCTTAAAGAGAATTTCCCGTAGATTTATAATTTTCAATACGTTTCTCAATACCGGTTTTAATTTCCGTAATTAGTGATATTTGCAATCAACCATTACTCCGAAAAAAATGAAAATGTCCACTTTTTCACACTTTGTAACGACTTCCGAATCTTCATAGCCCAAATTTTAATTATTTTCTAATCTTATATAATAAAGAATTTTCCAAACTTTTATAATCTTCAATTTGTTGGTCGTTATCTTTTTTAGTTTAGAAGATATTGGTTGATTGGGAATCACTTCTACCGCTACTTTCGTAGGGTGCCCAGATTGGGAGTCACTTCTACCGCTACCCCCGTACGCTGCCCTGAATTAGAGTCACTTCTACCGCTAGCCGCGTAAGGTGCCCTGAACCGAGTCACTTCTACCGCTACACTCGTACGGTGGCCTGAACACGAGTCACTTCTACCGCTAGCCTCGTAAGGTGCCCTGAACCGAGTCACTTCTACCGCTAGCCTCGTAAGGTGCCCTGAATCGAGTTACTTCTACCGCTAGCCTCGTAAGGTATCCTGAATCGAGTCACTTCTACCGCTAGCCTCGTAAGGTGCCCTGAATGCGAGTCACTTCTACCGCTACCTACGTAAAGTGCTCTGATTGGGAGTCACTTCTACCGCTACCTTCGAACGGGGCCCAGAATGGGACTCACTACTACCGCTATATATAAACTGGTATATGATAAATTCAATATATGCGTTTTGTCGGTAGTTGCCTAGGTGATTGAGTTAAACATTTATTGTACATACAAACACAGTATTATGCGGAATTTTATCTTATCTAAATTTTAATCTAATCCAATATCAAGTTCCAATAACTGAATTAATATAAATCCAAAAATCCCACAAACCTATTGTGGTTCACTCAGTCCGCACGTATAATTTAAAAGCAGTAATATATAATTGTATATTTTCTACCATAAAATGGATACAACAGAAAGCAAAGACATTAAAGTCCTGACAATGCGGGAAAGATTGGAACTGTGTGCACCGTTTAATTTATTTTTTACTACGATTCCTGAGGAGCCTAAGACAACTGGATATAATTGTATTGCGTTTCCAGGTATTCTGTATTTATATTTACGTTGTACACTTATTTTATTAATAATATATATTTAGATTTAATTTGTCCAAGTCTTGGAATCTTGGAAAAGTCCTTACAAATCAATTTTATGCTTGATATCGACTGGTTAATTGATCAATATGAAGTTCATAACTTACAGTAAGTTACAAATTTCATAAATTTATAACTGGAGTAAATCATCCACTTTCCAGTACAACACCCATTACAGTTATTTGGGGGCGGGAACTTGTGGAAGATATGAGCGAATACATATCGGAAACATATCCAAATGTAAAGACGCATAAAGTGACAATGGAAAATCCATATGGACTTCACCATTCGTAAGATGAATAACTGAATTATTGTTAAATTATTGCATTCATTTTTTGTGCAGAAAAATTGGAATTTATAAATTTGGTGATGACACAATAAGAATTGTCATTTCTTCGGCCAACTTATACTTTCAAGATTGGAATCGTTACAATCAAGGACTTTGGATGAGTCCTCCCTTGCCCAAAATGGCCGCGTCAAGCACGATTTTGATTGCGCTGGACCCACCGACTTCAAAATTGATTTATTAACTTATTTGGAGTCATACAACATTAATGTCCTAACTGAATGGATTCAATTAATTAAACGTGCTGATTTTTCTTCAGTAAAGTAAATAAAGAGGATTTACTACTATAATATATTTAAACTAATTATTTTTTACTTATAGGGTGTATTTCATCTGTTCAATTCCTGGAAATCATCACCCAGGAAGCAAAAGCAGTCATTTTCATCGCGTAGGTGATATATTGAGCAAACAATGCTCCTGCCCAGCGAAACAGGACATGACCCTGAAGGTGCTCTCTCATGGGGTATAATTGCGCAAGCATCCAGTCTTGGGCTGTTTGGAGATAATTTAGGCCACTGGTTAGAGCCTATTTTAATGCGGGCACTCTCAAGCCACCAAGCTTCACCTTATAACAAACGAGCGCCACGAAATCCAACTTTGAGCTTGATCTACCCCACAGATCAAAACGTTGAAAACAGTATTTTTGGTCGGAGTGGTGGTTGCTGTCTTCCATATAAAATGAATATCAATGAAAAACAAGAATGGCTTAGAGATTATCTTCAGTACGTTTTTGATTTAAATTGTTTACACTCTCAGTTAAATGTTATGATTTTAGTGTATGGAAAGCTGATAACACTGGAAGGTCAGAGGTAATGCCTCACATTAAAAGTTACATGAGAGTTTCGCCATGTTTAACAAAATTAGCGTGGTGTTTGATTACCAGCGGCAATATATCAAAAGCGGCTTGGGGCTGTTATCCAAATCGGTATGGTGGATCGTATATTCGATCGTATGAAGCAGGCGTATTGTTTTTGCCTCATATGTTTGATGACGAGTATTTGCACGTGAAGCGTCCAGAAGGAGACGACGGTAAATTATTTCCGGTGATGTTTGATTTACCACTGCAGCCTTATCAAGCCGATGATATAGTTTGGTGTAGTGATCGTTACAGGAATGAGGAAGATGAAGAAGACACATCTGAAGATGAATAACTTTTCAACTTTTCAGAAGCAAAAAAGTTTATTTTAAATTAGGTGATGGTTATTTTACAGTTACTAATTTATGTACTATTTCTATTTGGGCATGACATTGACATCAATGTATATAGAAGATCAACGAAAGTGACTTGAGCTCAATTATTGTTTATTATTGCTGTTATTAATATAAATATTTTTGATTGTTGTCATTATTATTTGAATTATTGTACTCATGTGTGGTACTTGAGCATGTGCACTCGCCCTTTTAATCCCTGGAACCCCTAGAAAGCATTTAATAGGCATTGAACACTTAATTGTAGAAAAATGCAAGAAAACTTTTTAAAAGTGCGAATATTTTCCAATTTTTATTTTATTTGATAAAACTGACCTGACACTCGTGTATGGATGGTTGCCTGGATGTAAGTCAGACATTTATAAATTCAAGTTCCTATATGATGTTTTATTGCGTTTGATATGCGTTATGTATATAGGCCTGATGTATAATGTGTTACGTAGAGTCACCAGAGTTCGGATTGTTTCCGGCCATTAATTGACGCGCAAGCACCCAATAAACTTCAATTTATGCACCGCTTTAACGTCCGTCCAGCAGAAACGTGAAAGTTCAACAAACTGCGCTCTTCGACTAGAAACTAGAACCTAGCCTCTAGACGATGAACTAAACGCTGAAGAAGTGGAAGAACTTGAACCGCAAGAGCATCTCTACGTGCTTCATGTCCGCCTGATACTCAACAACAACTTATTGTTTATTTTCCTTTTTGTTTGTTACAAAACCGCAATAGTACCACTACCACACGATGTACATACAACAATATTGCAAATTGTGCACAAAATCATACTAGCGTGCAATAAATGCTTACTTTAACGTAAATTTTATAATAGTATTAATATTAATTGAGTGTCTGCTTTCATAGTATTAATTTTGCCAAACTTTTAAAAATCTAAGATTTACCACGCATGCGTTCACATATCGAGCGCATCACTGTGCGTTGGGGGCGGCGGCAAAAGCAATGGTGGCGGCGTGTCAATATACAAATGTCTTTCATCGGTTTGGGCATACTAAATACATTTAACGTTCTAAATATTATACGTTTACCAAGCTCAGCAAAAAACATTACCCAATGACCGGTGCCATACTAAAAACAACCATATCATAAGTATCGGAAATATTAAACAAGTACATACACTGTGGCACTGTGAATATTGTGAGGTAGCAAGTAAGCCAACGATGGGTTTGTGCTATTTTGCTTGCGTCTTTATTTTCGTTGTCCTGCTGCTCTACGCCAGCCTGGAACTACACTACTTTCTCAGGATGACCTTGACGGTTATACTTGCAAGATTTTGTAAGAAGCAAGTTCACATTTTAGACGAAACTTCTGTAAACGGTAAGTTTGTTTTTAAATATTTTTTGTAATTAAATAAAAATTGATTGTTTTGCAGGTATCTGCATAACGACTGACATTGATACGCTTCTGTATCACATGAACAATGCGAGGTTTATTCGAGAATTAGACTTTGCGCGCGTGGACTTCTATGAGCGCACCGGACTCTACAAACGTATACGCAGCAAGGGTGGCAGTATTGCTATGGGGGCGACTACAATACGTTACAGGCGGTTTGTGAGACTCTTCAATAGATATACTATTACCAGTCGGGTAAGTGATCTGTAGTTCCTTTACAAAAGTCAAAAAAACGCAAAAATAACAAAGTTATTAACAAAAATAGATAAAAAATTTTTGATCATTTTTGTTGGATTAATATTAATATTTTTGCTTTCTCTAACGATTAGATTACATACTGGGATGATCAAAGTATTTTCATGGAGCATCGCTTCATCAACCCATCGGATAAGTTTATAAACGCCATTGTTTTAACACGCACACGATTAATGGATTGCAATACCGAAGATGTAATGAACGAGTTGCGTTCCACTTCGCCTTCTTCTGGCGATGTCGAGGGTGAGACAAAACTAAAACCGGAAATGCCCTTGGAGGTAGCAAAGTGGTGCGAATACAACGCGCTCTCTAGTTCTAATCTACGTTCGGATTGCTGACATCAAACTATTTTAGTTAACGGAGCGAAAGTTTAACTCAATCAACTAATTTATTTTTTTTAATTCTCCGATTTAATTGTAAACTTTTAATACTTTTAAGAAACGGATTGTGTGTTACTTCCGGTCTCGCCACACTGCGTTCTCATGTGATATAGCTTAACATAACTTAAAACTAAAAATTATCAACACACATTTTTCGTTCATTGCATTCATTTGCGAGTGAATTTTAATGACCCGATAAACCAGCGTTAATGATTAATGAGATTTAGCCACTTGTTAAATTTCCAAAGTCTATTTAACATAACCTAACCAGAAATATCACCTATTGTCGATCTTAATATGACAAGTATGATATAAAATATTGGAAATTAGATATAGAATATATATATGAGTAGGGAACAAATTTTAAAAGGAAATAAATATAATATATATTTGTTGTTGCTTAAATTAAAGATGTTAGTGTTACTAAGAGGGTACTTACATTAAGTGGCAAGTGGCTTACAGATGGCTTTAAAACTAAACCTAACCTAAGAAACGTCGATTTTATTCGTTTATTCGTTGAGAGTTTTAAACTTTAAATGTTTTATTGTGCGCTGTGATTTGTAAAACACGTTTCGTTTAATGTTTATCATTTAATTGCCTTCTCGTTAACAGCAACAGCAACGGTTACATGCACAGCGGACCGCAATCGCAATTAATGTCTACTTGTTTGTCAAATGGCACACATTGTACATTCTTTTTTGTAATAAATATATTTTGAAAAAAACTTTGTTGTTGATTGGCTCAATTCAATACGTTGTTCACAGCCGGAGTTAATCGTAATTTCGTCTGAAACAAAATTAGATAAAATAATATTTTATATTGAAATTTATCATTTATTATTGTTAATTTGATTTTAAATCATTTAACTTAAAATCATCAATAAATTTAAATTTATTAAAATATTTATGTCCAGTCATTGTCCCTAGCTTAAGCCGTTGTAAGTACCTACTTATAACCACAAACTTTCAACGAGGAGAAATGGCATTAATGGCAGTAAGCATGAGTCGGTGACTTCAGCGAGTTCAGGTAATTGCCGGTGCACTCCGCTCGCGAACATCGACCGCGACGCACACACCTTTTGCGCACCAGTAAATAAAATTAAAAATTTCAACTACGGTTACATTCAATACTTAAACACATCCATATTAAGCAATTGGCTTAAAATTTGAAATTTATAGTCAACCAAGTTCTGAGAAAAATCATCAAGATGCTTAAATTAGATTTGGACGTGGACATGTTCACCATTTACGCCATTATTGTGTTGTTCCTCATAATGATGTTGTACATCCTCGTGGACGTGAATTATTTCCTACGCGCCGGTGCAACTATCCTTTATGGTACTTATTTTCAATCGACGATGCGCGTTGATGAAGAGGTTGAAATGCCAGGTAAGATAATAATTAGTATTTAAAAAATCATAGAAAGTAATGAACGCATGCGCATGTGATGATTCGCATTGGTTGTACATAACAGTAACCAACATTACTGTGCACTTTTGTGCCGACAATTGTTTCACTCGCAGTAATTAAAAATTAAAACTATGAGACCATCGCCGCATTTAGCTGGACAATTGCGTCATATCATGATAAGAATATAACTGATACTATAATATTGCGTAATTAATTAATTCTTATTTTACGATCTCATATAATAAAAATATATTAAATTAAAAGTTTATATACACTCATAATCTAATCTAATAAAACCTAAATCATAAAATAAACATGATTTTTTTATTACAAATAAATTTTTTAGGATTCTGCACTACTCAAGACATGGACTTCTTACTGAGTCATATGAACAATGCACGTTACATCCGCGAAGCAGATTTTGGTCGCTTCCACTTCTTCGCAAGAACAAGAATGTTGACAGAAATTCGTAACACCAACGGACACATCCTTCAAGGTGCACTTTCAATGCGATATCGAAAACCAATTCCGATCTTTTCTTCCTACGTCTTAAAAACAAAGGTTACTTTTTTAAATATTGTATTAATCGTCTGTCTAAGATCATATTTTTAAAGGTTTTATTCTGGGATGATAAGAATATTTACTTTGAGCAACAATTCTGTTCATCGGATGGTTTTGTGAAGGCGATCATGCTGAGTCAGAATAAAATCATCAACATCAACATTCCTGAGATTATGAGCCGTCTTTTAAAAAGGATGAATCGTACAGACCGGAAGTTCCTGCTGAATTGAAGTTATGGATTGATAGCATCGAGGCATCTAGTATGAGACTGCGAAAAAAGAGTAGACACTTTTATTTTACTCTTTGAATTTATTTAATATAACTTAATTTTTTTAAAGCGGAATTGAATTGTCATAAGAACTGAAAGATTTTAATTAAGAATTAAAGAGGTATTTGAAGAATATTTGTAATTTTTTGTTATGATAACTTCATTTTGTTTTCAAAAGTTTGTTAAAAATGGTTTTAATAGAATCAAAACAAAATATGATTCTGCATAACTTAAGAGACTTAACACGAAAGAAATCTCGGAAGATACATGGCAATAGTCCGTTCTTTCTGCCCATGCGTCTCTTGCTTAGATTATTCGTACGTTCCTAACATCAAAGCATCAATGCATCAAACGCGCTTCAAAGTTCACGTGCGTGCATTGCGCTGTTCGTTTGAAAACACAACGATGTAGTCGTAGAGTGGGAAACGCTAGCAGGGAACTAACACCAGCAGGAAAGAATGACTGTGGATGTGGACGTAAGCATACTTACTAAACACGCTGAGCGCGAATTCAACCTTCGCTGCTTCGCCAGTCTCGCGGTGGACGTTGACGGCGCGTCCGCGTGTACGATTTATTTTTACATCGCGCCTTAGTCGCGCATTACTGGATTAATTACAATTATGTGTCAATCGTGATGTGCTGACCCAGTGCGAAAATTCAACACTTACTACAATCAAATATTTTAAGTAAGTTCCAAAGATACAAAGCGCATTACAACCTACACTTTACTTAAGTTTTAAAAAATGTACTTAAGCTACTGTAATTTGTTTTCGTAGCGATAATAATCGCCGGTGTTGACCTTCAATTTGTTGATGAACTCGTAACCTTACAGAATTTTAATCTGACCAAGTCAAATGCATCACTAACATGACTTAAACCACTTTACTTAAAACTTGGAAAAGTGAAAATTGTAAAACTGACACTGATTTTTGACAAAGGAAATAAAGACAGTCAATCTGTGTTTATTGAGTGTTATAGTATTTAATGTAGATGTTGTGTGTGATATTAGAATATCCGCTTCAATTAAATAAACGCAAATGATGCGAAGGGTCACAAGTCGCAACAGGATCAGGGGAGGGCCGTCATTCGTGGGAAGAGGAAAAGAGCGTTTTGTAACACGCCGTGTGAGCTGTTTGATTGTCGGCCGCTAATTTTTATCGCACTGACACTGAACAGAAGCTGCAATTATTTAAGCATCACGAGTGCGACACTTTAATAATTAAAACATAAAACTTAACACAACCGCAGTATTTAAATAGCAGTCAACTGCTTGATATCTAAATAAGCTGACTTATATAATATAAGCAATTTAGATATCCGCCTCTTTTTAAATTCTTGCAGTTATAAATAGAATCTTTGAATACTAATTAATTCAACACATCGATTTCTTCAAAATTTTAGAGTTTGGTTACGTAAAAGATAGAATCATCCCTAATTAAGTTTTATTGAGTTTTTTTCTAACTAAAATAAATCACTTTTAACCAAAAACTTACTTATAATACTTGAAGGGAGACATAAACGATGACGTGAAACAAATGTAGGCGTTGTTGTACACGCCGGTAAGCCAAGAAATATTTACATAATTTACTGTTAAGTACATTCGGCGCTTACTCAGTATACATGTGCTCGCTTACTCACTTTGACTTAAGTCAAAATCAGGCTTAAAAAGACTCACTGGTTCAGGTACAGTTGGCATACATTTTCATTGTTTTCACTGTTAATTAAACAACTGATTGCAACTTAATATTTATTGCAGTTTGATTAATATACTCTTCCACGATATGTGCCTTGATAAAAATTAAAAGAATATTAAAATGAAATCCAATGACCAACTTTTGATCAAATCTTCGTGAACCTTTCACACTGTGTTCAGAGTTATTTCTTTAGATGCTTCTTCGTTCATTGCTTCTTTGATTCTTCACTTGAAGCCAACGGCGAAATATAATGACTCGGAACGAAAGTAGGTTCTAGACGAATAGAAGTTTTATTATGATACAGATTCGACGACAACCTCGCAGCGGTCCTAGAGATTTATTATTACAGTGATCCGCTATGACTGCTATTCGTTGAATGTTGGATCCGTTTTTGTGAAAATGCTATTTTTACAATCGAAAATTGCATTTCGCTAATGTGCATGTGCAGTTTCTAATTTTTAATAGCAAATAAACTAGAAAGTGGAAACTTTCTTCGGTTTAAAATAATTTTTATTTGGAGATTTGTATAAATAGCATACAATTGAACATATTGCGTTTCTTACAATTTTACTTATATGCTTTACTTATTGCAGATTTCTTCATTCTTGGTACTGTCTGAGAGTTAAATAAATATTAACAAAATGACGAAGAGTGGTTACACCTGTGTGCGGCATGTGTTCTGCTGGATGAATCTTATTTTGTGGGTAAGTTAATTTAACTAATTAATTAGTGAACAAAATTTTATTTATTCATCATACAGATAAAAACATAATAATTATTTATAGATTATTATATAGCACATAAATAAAATTGCAAATTACCAACCATAACCAATTCTTAGACTTCTATAACTTCGAAAACAAAATTTCTCCGTTTTTTAAACCACATAATATTAAAATAGAATATTATTATTATTCAAGAGAAAACCTGTGCCCATTTTAGTTTTCTCGTAATAGCCAAAAGAATTAAACTCCAAAACTGCAATTATTAGTTATTTTTTAAGTGATTTTTTTTGAAATTTTTTAACCAATGTTCAGTTGCAATTTGTAATTAAATCAGACATAGTTGATGTCACGAAATTGCCGATCGACATGACCCGCATTGTTGCATGCGTCCTGTGAGAGCGATGGGTAATTACCAAGCGGTGTGTGTTACAAAGAGCGCAAAAAGGCAGATGGTAAATTCTCCTCTCGAGATTTAGCCGATGATTCACGCCAAATTGTCTCAATTATCTCCGACATGAACAGAATGCAAAGTGCAGAATGTGCTACATTCTCCATCATACAACCAGCAACAATTAGCACTCCAGTTTATTCGCCCACAAGTGTTTTAATTAGCAAATATTACTTTTGTTGCAATTTTATCGTCGTCATTCGAAGAGCAATATCACATTCTGAAGAGTAATCAAAATATTCGCATTACCACATCAATGTACACTTTTATTATGTTTGTGTGAACTGATTTTCTGCTTCGGCAGCTTGTGACTCACGTTGATCGCTTTGTTCTTCTACAGACAATCGAAACAAAACAAAGAAAACGTTGCAATCCAAATAAAATTCATACTGTATCACTTACATCACGGATCACACAAACCCACACAACGAAAGTAGCATTGATTTCATCGAATTTACAATGTTTCAGATTACCGGTTGTGGATTACTCGGTGTTGGAATATGGCTGAGAGTTTCCTATGAAGGATACACCAGTTTGTTACCGCAATATTCTTTGATGAGCGCTGACGCTTTGCTGATTGGAATCGGAGCTGTTTCTTTCGTACTGGCATTTTTTGGATGTTGTGGTTCTTGGTTTCAAAGCAAATGTCTTCTAATTACGGTGAGAAATCAAGAATGCAACAAAAACAAGATTAAATTAATATTTTTTTATATCATCTAAAAAAATTAGTACTTTGCCATGGTCGTGTTTATGTTCATGGCGGAATTTCTCTTCGGTTCGGTGGCATTTGTCTTCCGCGATGGCATCGGCCATGTTCTCAAAGAAGAACTCACCAATGGACTCAAACATCACTACAATGTATCCGCACACGGTCCAAATAGTCTCGTTACGATTTGGAATCATTTGCAAAGAGAAGTAAGTTGAGATGTTTTTTAATGTTTTAAAAATTATAATGATGATTATTTCTTTGTTCAAGTTTCATTGTTGTGGTGTAAGAGATTATGTCGACTGGTACCTCATTGATGCATGGCCCAATCAAAAATGGGTTCCCGACTCTTGTTGTTTGCCCGGTGCGGAATATTCGGCAGTTGCAGGAAAACACTGTGGAGAAGCCGGAAATCCGGATTTGTGGTATGCCAAAGGTTGTTCAGACCAAATCCACATGTGGTTCGTTCAACGTTTACACATCATTGGCATTGTTGGATTGATTGTTGCATTTATTCAGGTAATTATATTTTTATTTGGAAACATCAAAACTTGCAGATTATCAAAATATTTTTATTTTAATTTTGTTTTTAGTTGTTTGGATTAATCTCTTCAATGTTGTTGTTCTGCACCGTGAAGCACAAACGGTCTTCCTCACATTCCTACGAATCATACGATACTAACTAAGGTGATTATGAAAAAACTCGAGATTTACCATCGACTGAGCGATTGAGTGTTCGTTTATAAAGTTATACATAAATTAAAAATGCATATCAAAATCCATCGTCAGGCTACATTAGCTCGAGACAAATTTATTTACTATAAATACAATTTGAAAACCGTTATGATTACGAAACTGGAAACTTGTTCTTGTAGATATGTAGATTTAGCTCTGTTCGGAAGTTCAAAGTAGATACGACTGTAGAGACCTATACAAATGCGAATTAGTAGACCATGTTTGTATATAAATATTAAATTATATGCTAGATTTAAGATTTAGATGTTGCCAATGATTGCGCCAAGAAGATTGTTAGATGATTATAGTGATTGTCACAACGAGATGCTTTGCTAGTTCTTTTGTGGAATACAATTCAACAATTGAAGCTATTCTGATATAATTATGAAAATAAGCACTTTGTGCCAATAATATATATCTATTATTTATTTGATACAGTAATATTGAACTATTGTGATAATATCAATGATATTGATATTAAATAAAGTTAATATATTCAAGTTTTGCATGGTAAAATGAACACTAGTGATTTAAAAATTATTGAAAACATCTTGTATCTAGCGAACTAAATGACTTTTTTAGAGTTACTCAGCGCCATGTTGGAGTTCGAGAGATCCTCTATACGATGCATACTTTTCAATCTTATAGCCTTTTCAGAAGTGCCTTAAAATGCTCTTTAAAAGTTGGCATTTTTCAAAAAAATTTTATACATGCTGTGGAAAACACCCTGTATCTCGTGAACTAATTAACTTTTTAAAAGTTTCTCATCACTATGTTAAAGTTCGAGAGTCTCTCTACACGATGCATATTTTCCAACCCCCTAACCCTTACAGAAGTGGCCTAAAATGCGGTTCAAAAATAGCCATTTTTGTTAAATAAATTTAATTTTTTGATTGAAAAACAGTGTTGAAATCATATCAAAATTATTTTCATTCGAAAAAGTGTCGAAGTTATTTTCTTAAAATATTTTTCGGTCGAACAACAGGGTCGAACTTTTCTCTTAAAAAATTTTTTGGCCGAAGAACAGGGTCGAACTTTTTTCTTAAAATTTTTCGTCTAAACCGTCGAGATAAAATTGCGATTATCTCGATAATTAAAAAGGCTACAAAAAAACGGACTTCATTTGTTCGTAAAACGAACAAATTCGAATGAAAAAATTAAAGAAAAGATTTTGTCATAAAAAAGGCAAAATTTTTCAATTTTTTTTATCATGAAATAAAAATTGGAATTTTTAAGTTTAAAATTAATAGTTCCGTGCATAGTACGAGTACAATTCTGTGCATGTTCTGCACTACCACACTGAACGTATAATTGTTTACAAATAAACAAGTTTTTATCTCCTGCAATATTTGCGTGGTCGCCACGCGGTTGGCATACGTACCAGGTCAGTCTCATTTTTGTCGTCAGGTAACCTGCACGCACATTTTCTTCATTATTCTTGAGTTCGTTAATTTTTCATCGCGTTGTTACGTAAAATTTCTAAATGCTTCTACGATTGTGCGTGAGTGATGTGCGGCGTTTGTTAAACGAGGATTGTACATACACAGAGATAAAGCGTGAGTGATGTTCCGTCGGCCGTCGGATACTCTTTTGTATTAATTAAGGTTCTTACAACTTATTGGATATGCCAGTAGTGCAAAAATTGATTTGCATCAAGGTATGTTTTCGCATTTCCTCAGTCATATGAAAATCAAACCGCGTGGTCTTTAAGCACACAAACAATTTTTGCCTTTGCTTCAATACCTACTGTTGATTTGCCTTACCAATTCGATACATTGTTTTGTTTTCGTTTAATGTACGAATTAAAATGATTAAGATTGTCGCGTGCCGTCGGCTGCGTTCTAGATTCTCTAGCGGCTTTGTCTAGGTTGCCGCCAGTTGTTTTACATAATTAAAAATAAAATTCTTCTTTGTGCTTTATTTTTGTAATAACAAACCCATTACTAATCATTAATATCCAGAGGAAGAACAAGTTCATCTTAAATGTTTTATTTTTATGTTTTGTCACTCATCTTTGATTTTCGATGCAAATATTTTGATTTCTTTTAATTCCTGGTGGATTTCTTGTTATATCATCCTGTTATTGTTGTCTTGTAAATTGTTTCCTGCTATTTTCCGACTTAAATCTTAGTTTTTCTTTATGTATCACCCAGTATATATATATTTCTTATCATTTACTGAAAATAAACCTTTATTAGACCATTATTTATTAATTGCATCACCCTGTATATTAATTTCCCTAGTGAGTTTGTCAAAAGTGGGTACGATATATATTATTTTACTTAAACTTATGATTTTCCTTTAAAATATTGTCATTTTCTTTTTGCATCACCCTGTATATTAATTTCCTGTGATATTACATTGAGAGTGGTTTTATATATATATTTTTCTATTAGAACTTTACATTTTCTCTTAAAATATTACTACATTGTTTTTGGAACACTTTGTATAATAGTTTTCCGTGATTACCGTGAAAATTATACAAATTTTGATAGTATTATATGTTTTGTTTGTTATTTTCTTTACTCTAGGTACTTGTCTGCATGTGCGGGGCTATACTGGTCGTATAACTAGATTCAAAGATGGCGGCGTATATTTTGTTTAGTATTATTTATTCTAAGTTTTCATTGTATACATGTTTCAATAATAAAATATTACAAGTGATTTTGAACCATATGATTTGTGTGTACCCCTTCTTTCATTTCAGGTACAGGTCAGAACTTGTAAGAATATTTTTAAGTGTCTCCTCTCTTGAGACGACTTAAAACTTAGAAATATTTTTATAAGTTTTTAAAACGATGTCCTTATAAGGAGATCTCCCACTCTGGGGATGATCCCCCACCATAAAAATTGTTGATATGCCTGATAATTTCGGGGATGAAGCGCAGAGACATCGTAGCTGTAGGATGGGCCGGGAGCAATGGAAGCATCGAAGCAGTGGGTTTAGACTGTCTAACGACACGGGCCAAAAAAATTAAAAATATCAGCCACTCCTGTACTCCTGTATTCCCAACTTCTTTTCTCTGTATAGCCGGTCTTCTCCTTCTCGTTCTTCGCTGTTATTCGAATTTCATTTGAATTTCAACTCTGATGCATAGGCAAGGCAACCCACATTACTCGGATTTATTTTGATATTTAAGAAAACATCCTTGCTCAACTGGGATTCGAACCATAAATCTCTAATACGCAAGTACAGGTACATGCACCTGAGCCACCGCGCTCTCTTATCTTACTCTATTCGTTTCAGGTATAAATGTTGCTCTTTTATTTATATTTTTAAAAGAACAACACTTATGTTTTGTCACGCACACACGTAAATGAAACCAAATGATATTTTTAAATGATTCCTGAAACCGACAATGGGGATACAAAAATAAATATGCTTGTAAATATAATATTAAGTTGTCTTTTATTGGACATCATACAATCAAGATGGTACTTTGTAAATGTCTTTGTACACGTGTGGTGAAACAATTTTCTATAGCTGTGTAACTTCGGTATCACATGGTTTCACTACATAATAAATAAAAACAAATAAATATTAAAATTTGGAAATACGTTACTTCTAATTTCCATTGACGTCATTCAGTGCCGGTTTTAGCACTACCAGCGCCCTGGGCGTGAGTTCTACGGCGTCCCCTAACTGCAATTCAAACCCATACGAAAAAACTGGCCAAGTGCGATTCGGCACCCCTGGGCGGTCGCCCAACCGCGCCATGCCCTAACGCCGGTACTGCGCAACGAGTACAAGTGCGTATACACACAACTATCAATATAACTCGCGTTACGGAATTTTCTCGCAATAAATTTCGATACAGGGAGATACAGAATTAAATTCCGCATCTTATAAAATTATTCCGAACTTAAAGTAAGACCGCGTTCGCGTGTTATAATACAAAAACTACAACTCCTAGCGCAACGAGTACAAGTGCGTATACACTCAACTAGCAATATAACTGGCGTTACGGAATTTTCTCGCAATAAATTTTGATACATGGAGATACAGAATTAAATTCCGCATCTAAGAAAATTATTCCGAACTTACAGTAAGACCGCGTTCGCGTGTTATAATACAAAAACTATAATTCCTAGCGCAACGAGTACAAGTGCGTACACACACAACTATCACTATAACTCGCGTTACGGAATTTTCTAGTAATAAATTTCATTACAGGGAAATGCAGAATTAAATTCCACATCTTATAAAATTATTCAGAACTTACAGTAAGACCGCGTTCGCGTGTTATAATACAAAACTACAATTCCTAGCGCAATGAGTACAAGTGCGTATACTCACAACTATCAATATAACTCGCGTTACGGAATTTTCTCGCAATAAATTTCGATACAGGGAGATACAGGATTTAATTCCGCAAAGTATATTAGTTCAGGAGATGCAGCGCGTGGAGAAAAACCATACTTGAGGACTTACACATGTTTAACGTTACAAACTTAATTACACCAAGGTTCGTCTGCACTTTGATAAGCTTCCAAAGGCAAATCGTACATCAACGGAAACAAATGACCCTCATCTCCCTCTTTGCGCTCAATATAAAAATACTCCTCTTCAAACATATGCGGCAAAAACATGATGCCTGCTTCATACGATCGAATATAAGTACCGCCATCACGATTCGAATTGCCACCCCACGCTGCTTTTGAGATATTCGCGCTTGTGATCAAACACCAAGCTAATTTTGTCATACAAGGCGAAACTCGCACGTAGCTCTTTATGTGGGGCATTGCGCGCGATCTACCAGTGGTGTCAGCTTTCCATACACTGGCAAAATAATAAAAAATATATAAAACTAACAAACAATTTCTGTCATGCTTACTGAAGATATTCTTTTAACCATTTTTGTTTATCATTCACTGATTTGCCATACGGCAAACAGCCACCACCTTGTGGTCCAAAATGACTTCCCAAGACATTTTTCACTGTGGGGTAGATTAAGCTTAGAGTAGCTTTGGGTGTAGCTGGTAGTACTGAGTTTTTGTGACTTGCCAAAGCCCTTAACAAAACTGGTCTTAACCAATCACCAGCGCTCTTTCCAAAACTGCCCAAACTGGATGATTGAGCAATCACACCCCATGATAAAGCGCCCTCAGAATCCGGTGTGGTTTTCACGGGAAGTGAACAGTGTTTGCTCAACAAATCGCCAACGCGGTGAACGTGACTGCCATTGTTACGTGGATAGTGTCTTCCAGGAATTGAACTGACAAAATAAACCCTAGAAGCAAGTATGTATTATCTCAAGTGTGAGATTTGCAATTGATGAACATACTTAATTGGAGAAAAATCCGTCCTCTTTATAATTTCAATCCATTGTCTTAGGACGTCCAAATTGTAACTCTTTAAATATGCGAGAAAATCGGTTTTGAAACCAGTGGGTCCCGCGCATTCAAAATCCTGTTTGGCGGCGTCCATTTTGGACAGTGGAGGACTCAACCACAGCCCTTGATTGTAATGATTCCAATCTTCATAGTATAAGTTAGCTGTTGATACTACTATTCTTATAATATCGTTTTCAAATTTATATATACCAATTTTTCTATAATTTTGCAATGGGCAATGTTATAATAGTGCTGCCAACCTAATAAAACAGTTAGTTAACTTACGAATGATGAATACCGAACGGATCCTTCAAGTTAACTTGATGTGGCGTTACATTGGGCAAATTTTTCGCGATGTACTCCTTCATCATAGGGAAATCATATCCGTATACGATGGTTAAAGGGGTTGTACTATAAGATAACATTTGAGCAATAAAACTTAATACAAAAACTTTTCTATAACTACTTACTGCAAGTTATGTACTTGATACTGTTCAATTAACCAACTAACATCAATCATAAAATTTAGTTGTAATGATTTTTCAAGAATTCCAATACTTGGACAAATTAAATCTATTTAAATCAATTAATGCATTAAATAATAATTTTCGTAATAATTAACCTAAACAAGAAATACCTGGAAATGAAATGCAGTTATAACCATTCATTGTTTTAGCAGCTTCTGGCACCTTTGTAAAAAATAAGTTATATGGTGCACAAATCTCCAACTTTTCCTTCATTGTCTTAGCATTCTTCAATACTTTTTTGCCCTTCAGATCCATTTTATTAGGCACAATGTTCTTATGAGAATGAGCAGTGGTTTTGTTTTTATTAAAGAAAGATGATGTTGTTGCCTTTATCACTTCTTGAACACTCCTACTAGTTTTTGGCTTCGCTTCTTCCTTTTGTTCTATATTGACTGGCTGTGATGCATTTAGCTTTATTTTCTTCAATTCTCGAAGAATTTCCAATTGTTCCAAATAAACAGTGTGCTCCTGTTTAAAAGAATTTGGAAACTTTGGTGAAGTAGTTTCTAAAAATTCATTTACTGCAAAAATGGATATTATTAATCAATTTAGATAAACAATTAGTTAAAATTAAAGAAAGTTTCTCTGGAATCTTGTTCGTGACACTGCAAACCAGCATTGATAAATTATTTACTCTTTGATATAAATTTTAAGGACTTCCAGGGTTTAGTGAATTAATTTGTGTATCATAAATAATATCTTACAGTGTGGATGATCATATTCCTTGAAATGATGTGGATTGCGGCGATAACATTTGAGTGCATGAGGACATGCTTCCAGTTTTTGTTTTTTTACAATTTCATTGTTGGAATGACTAAAATCTTAAAAAGAAATTGTTAAGTGGATTTGAAAGATGGACTACTTGATTCTATAAATACCTGCATTACTC
Organism: Dalotia coriaria; assembly: GCF_025399875.1. NCBI lineage: Eukaryota > Metazoa > Arthropoda > Insecta > Coleoptera > Staphylinidae > Dalotia > Dalotia coriaria. The sequence continues at coordinate 10,170,205 of NW_027045447.1, forward strand.
CGTTTATTTCCTTCCATCATTCACGACTCACTAAACAAAATCACACAGTAAATTTGAGGAGCTATAGATGCTGCATCTACATACCTATCTATCCCGACTTGTTATTCTTGGAGAATGTGACTTTTTAAGGTTACATCTGTTTATGCGCGTCTTTGAAATATAGTAAAGTTGAAGTTTGTGCAATAAATCCCAAGAAATGTCTTTGATAAGTATATCAAATCGAATTCGATTTGTAAACATTCGAAGTATATCAAAATACCTCTCAACGAACGCTGATAAAGTATCAACTGATGGCTCTACACCACCCAAGAAACCAAAAACTACACCTATACCTCGAATAACACTGGTAAATGGTGACTTAGTCTCCATTTCAACCCTAGCAGAAGCACAAAAATTGGCCAAACGCCGTGACCTTAAACTGGTAAAAATTCTAGATTTAGACACCAAAACCCAGAGACCTATCTATAAATTAATGACTGGGTCTGAGTACCATGCGGAAGATTTAAAACAAAGAGAGGAAAAGAAGAAGGAAAGACAAAGTGGCACAACTCTGAAGGGTGAGAAAGTTTTAATTGTCAACAGCAATATATCTTTGCATGATTTGAAGATACATTGCAATAAGATGATTAAATGGTTGTCAAAAAGGTATGAAGTTAGAGTGGTTATCAATGGGGATGTTAACAACATGGAAAAAGCTGTATGTTAAACATTTACCGCACATTATGATTATGTATAATAGCATATGACTTTTTATTTTGAAGGATGAAGTGTTCACATCAATGGAGACTGCCCTGAAAGAATCTGGAAGTCCTAGAATACTACAAAAAAGACAGAAAGGTTCTGAAATCAAGTTTCAAGTAGTACCACCAAAACAGGAAGCTCCCAAAGGTGGAGATGAATCAAATCCTAAGACTCCCAGCACATTCTGACTAGTTGGGGGATTGGTAGCTTTTGTTATTGTAAAACAAATATTTTGGCTGAAATATTTGAAAATACGGCCGTTTCAAGAGAGACAGAAAGAAAAACCAATTGATAAATGAACATAAACATAAGTTGCATTTTACTGTACATTATTTAATTAAAACTTTTGTTTTAAAATGGCTGTGACTGTCTTTTTAAAAATGTTGTATTGTCGACTAGATCTTCCAGACCTTCTTGCAGTGCCTTTGGTAAACTATATTAAACTATATCTAACTATGAAGCAAATTACTTATTATTGCATTTATTATATTTACAATTGATTATTGTCAGTTATCTGCACTAAGAAACGAGTCAAAACGCTAAATTTTATTAAATTTATAACAATGTCGTGATTATATAATTCAGACTAGACTTAAGTTGTTAATTTTATATACAACTCTAAGAGATTCTTCCAATCGTCACCTTATAAGTAAATTAATTAAGTTGTGTTCGATTCTATAATCGGTCTGTTGATATTATCGTGTATCATATGCATGCATCGATATGTATAATATTGGGTCTTCGGCGATAGTTTATGTGATTTATTCAGGACAAGCCAAAAGCGAGCATGCGCGCTCCTCAGTTCTATGCAGACATTGTTGTCCCCGTCCGCTATGTTGCCTTATAATGCTGCGTGTTCGTTGTTGGACTGCGTTTGATCCGCAAGATCTACTGCAAGGTGACCATGCTGACCATCGGGACATAATGCAATCAACACGGATGCTTTCAACGGGCCCAGGTTGACCCCACGTTGGATTCAACTCAGAATCTTCTTCTTCGCTGTTGTGGATGGGGGTTTCTTCATCATCGCATTTTGTTTTACAGCGATGTTTCTTAATCAATTTTTCGGGGCATCTTTTACCGCCATTCATTGGATGAACCTAAAATTTACTCAATAGAGTTGCATAATTGAAAATAACCATGCACTCACTTTGATTGTGCGAAATTTGGTTTTGAAGCCATCCTTTTCCTGACAGGAGCCATTACAAGGTGTCCATTTTGACCATGGGGACATCTTACAGTCTACTACTTGCCCCGAGGGTTGTTGGTCGATGACATTGTCTTCAAATTTGTGGCTGCCTGAGGGTATTCCGGTAATAGATTGATCGGTCTCTAGAAAGCATATTAGTATTTGATTTAGTTAAATTTATCAATCTAATCCATCGCCTATCGTAAATAAAAGTACCGCATTTATCGGCGTCGTCGTTCTGCAACTGCATGTTGTATGTAAGGACGCCAGAAACGCTAACGCCAAGTTGGCGTATCTGTGCGGTCCTATTTGCGTTTAGTTCTCCTTTTTGAGATGGGAGTCAGCATGCACAATATCAGAAAGGGTCGATTTTTAGGTGATTAGATAAGCATAGGGGTAGTTGTAGTGTTTTAATTAAGCGTACTTTTAAACTCCCCACAAACATTTTCACAGCGATCCAGCGTTTTGAAATTATTCTTGTTTCCCATGCATCCACTGTAGCTGAAGATATCGCAGCTGCCTTTGATCACATCAAAGTACCACCGGTCTACGTTACTCTTACAGCCTCCTTCGTCTTTTGGTAGAGTGCAGGAAACTGCTACCAATTATGGTTAGTAATGTTAAAATAAAAAGTAAAAGTAATGTTTCAATTACCTGGATCGATTTCTTCATTTTCGTTGCAAACAGGGTTTTCATCATTGACACACTCTACTTTTTCTTCGGAAGGACAATCCTCATCGTCTTCTGCTTCTTCTTGTTCTTGTGCTTCTTCGTCTTCATCTCGGGCATATCGCGAATAACCATGCTTTGGGAATGACATTCTCCTTCTGACCTTGATTCCTTTACCGCAGGAAGCTGAACATGGAGACCATTGCGACCAGGTTTTTGCCTCACATTCTGGTGTGAGTTCGGGTTCTCCTTCCGCGCACTCACCTTCTTCACATTCTAAGTTCTGCTCCAAGGGTTCAGGGTGTTCATTACCAGCCGCGCAACGTTTTGCGGCATTGTGGTTTTTGTAACGTCTGCTTCTCGTTTTAATCCCCTTACCACACGTCACTGAGCAGCTGGACCATTCTCCCCAGTCGGTGAGTGCGCAATGCGGATTGTGTTCATGACCACCATGGGGTTGATTCCGGCAATGTCTTTGAATTGCCGTGCACGGTGCTCTCTTAGTCAATACTCTTGTGCAGTGATATTTACTTTCTTCGTTTTTGTACGCTCTTTGTTTGTATTTGAATCCTTTACCGCAGGTTGCTGAACACGAGGACCAGTCAGACCAAGCACCTAGTTCACAACTGTCACCTCCACCACCAGCCGAATCAAACTCTTCGTTATTTTCAGTTTGGGATAAGTCGCAGGTTTTTTCGTACAGACGTTGCCTAGATAAGTAAACCCTTGCTAAAGGTTTCATCTCAGCACCAGTTGTGTCATAGAAAGGTGATCGTGGGTCATTGGGACTGTTAGACTTTATACGACGGATTGGATCTCGTGGATTTGATGGCTGATTAGGTGACTATAAACCAAACAATTATCTTATAGGTACAATTTATAAAAACATTATAAATTGCTTACTATATAGGTTGGACCGTCATCAGTGCCTGCGTCCCATGGATAAAGGTTCAATACCCTGGACTCTACCCAGGAGCAGTTGCGTAAACACAACTCTAGACTGGAGACACCGACGATCCAGTCTGGCGATGGATCAATCATCGAGACGAGCGACATCAAGTGATGCTTGCTGTCCACGCGGAACACAGCGAAAGTCTTACCCGTGATGTTTGGATAGCTTATCCCACGAGCTTTTATGATTGTACGAATATGGTTACTCTGGAAAACCGAGACATCTTTCAACCACTTTATTCGCACACACAAACACTTCAACGACGCAGCCTGCGAGTGCAGCTGACATATGAAAGATGTAACATCCTCATCCGGAGTTTATTTTTGATTAAAAATAGCTACAGGGTAAATGTACTCATAATAACGAAACCAATTTATCTTGCTAGATGTCCAAAATAAGTGGGCAAAACTAAACAAAATATATACTTGAACGTTACAAACCTTCTCTTTAAGTTCCCCTTCCAACATCCTTGTATTGCCATTCTCTGCCAGTTGGCGCAGGCCTTCGCTGGCAATGTCCCCGTAATTCCAGAAAGTATAGTCGACGGAATGAGAAGCCCCGATGATGTCGCTAAACCGCGTTAGCCAGCCGTTGGACGGGAAGTCCTTCGGGTGCGTGTTGCGCGACCACAATCCTTCGAATGTCACCTAAACACGCCAGAGTTACCATTGTCAAAAACTAGTTTCCTTCACCTTCGGCTGTGGCTTGGAATACAAATACAAAATTTACCTCGTATTTTGCCTCGTCACAAGCGCAACAATGTCGCAGGACATTCGGTTGTGCGTCATCGCTTTCCTCAAGCTCCTGACAGAGTACCTTGGAGAGTTTACCGTCGTCAGCGTACCACACATCTTTGGATTCTACCACAGTGGCGCGGATAACAACACAGCCACTGCCGGCCGCAGGCGCTAACCACAACATCTGAGGGCAAAACAAGGACCATGCATAAATATTAGGCAGCAGAGTGTTTCGGACACGTTTGTTTGCTTAGCGACCCTGGATTAGTTAAAGTCGAATTTATTGTGTAAACCACAAAGCGGTTTATTTTACTATTTAATTGTTTAAAACTTTTTAGGGGAAAAGCAGAATTAGTAGTTATATAATAGTAGTTTTGAACTAACCTGCACTTCAGACTTGGGCAGTGAATTTGTTTGCATGACTGCATTTCGGCATCGCTCGCTGAATTTGGTCATCATATCTCCAAACAACTGAAGCGAGCCCACAGACGTGCCGTACATTTCGTTGAGTACCTTTTCGGAGGATTCTTGTTCCACGATCAGCATAAAGTCTTTGAATTTGTGCTGGGATTGATATTCGGGATTGCTGTGTAAATAAACTAACAAAATCCGATTATTTTCAATGGCGCCTCCACCAAAAATTAAATAAAAAAGATAAACATTGGTAAAGTTTGTTTAGCAATATATTACTAAACAAGAAGGTGTAGAACGTATGAAATTGAGTGCTGCGGCTTTTTCAAGACGTTGCGATGATGATTAATGACCGAGGCGTCGAGGAAACGCGATAGGTGGGTAGGAAAATTGTAGCCGGATTTGAATTCGCGCGAGAATACACGTAACACGTAACGCACGTTACGTCAAACGCACTGATCCGTCTTGCATATCTCGCCTGAAGACGCCGACGCTCATATATCCTTAATCCCGGAGATCTTGCGTTGTGACGCGTCTATAAATCTGGATTTTTCACCACAGCACAAACCTCATACAGCAAAAAAAGTTAGAAAAGTTATTTCTTTTTCGATTAATTTTAATGAAATCCATGTCACGATTTCACTTAGCCCTTTATGCACCTTTGCAAAATGTAAATCTTGTTTGCACACATTTACACACACAATGCCTTTGCACCCTTTTGCCTTGCGGTGGCGCTTATGAGCGTTTATAATTCATCGCGGCGTCTTCTCCGGTTGGCTTAATGCGTGTTAAACGAGATCAAGTCGTCCGATAAAATCACGCTCGGCTAAGTTTGTATTTTATTGATTTTTATTGTCTAGGCGCGTAATGCAAACCCGATTTTCCGTGCGGCACGAGTGCTCAAGTGGATGGGGGTGTGCATGTGAGAGTTACGTGGGTTTTGTGCGATAAAAAAAGTTGGAAATTGGGATCACACGTTAAATCACTGCGGATTAAAGTTGATATAAAAATTTTTGTGTTTTGATTTAAATTCTCTTCCTCCAAAATCTTAAACCCCGCACAATCGGGATTGGCGTAGAATTAAATTAATTAAATCGTTTGTGAGACACGGGATAATACCCGTAACGCTCAACCCCTCTTTTGCGAAATCCCTCACATCTAATTAGTTTTAATCGTCTCTATTATTTACTAATTGAAACTATTGATTAAATACTAAAATTGTGCTTTGCGTAACTGTGGAACAAGTTTCAATTTAAAGACAAAAAACTGGCTGGTCTGCAACCGACATGGATATAATCCGAATGGTCGATTGCTAAAGATTAAAGCCTGAGTATAGGTACGCCTTCGGCGGACTGCTTTGATAAAAACTAGCCCATCGTTGCCGTCAAGTGTCGGCAGTAATTGGACGCGCATAAGACGCCCGGCGCCTCCGCCAACGACGAACGCTCACTCGATGTCCGCGTGATTTGTGGCAGGCAATTTAATTAGGACGCGTTCTACTTTCAACGTCTTTAGGTCGATCACTTGCAGGATGGAAACAAAAAATACTAATAAATTAAGTCATTTTAAAGTGATTTTTTGTAAAGGCTGAAAAAACTAAATTATTTAATCCAGTTAACGAAGTGTAATTTGTTTTTTTTTCTATCGTTTTGTGTCAGTTTCTGCTTAGCGTTGCACCTTTTAGAGGACGATAAACGTACGCGTTGTAGCAGGAAAATTGCTTTTCAACTGTCCGCCACATTTTGCAACATTCAGAGTGTTCCATTGCTGAATGAAAATGTGTTACGTCGCTTTGAATAATCTCTACATGCAGCAATGGTGTTAATCACAAAATGAAATGTCGAAAATGCAAAAACATTTTTGAAGTGTAAACTTCCCTAGAATCGTTGTGGGATCAAAATTAATGAAACGAGCGAATATCTCGTAAACTAAAAAAGATATTTAAGATCTGATCGCAGCGTCTTAATCTACGGACTATTCTCTATAAGATAGGATAGTTAAAACGGAAATTTGAGAGATGAAATTTTCATTCTTAAAAAAAATTGCCAAGGGGGGGTGCTTGATACTTTTTTTCGACGATTTTTGATAATTAATATCTCTTAAGCTAAAAGAGATAGCAACCAACAAATTGCTGATTATGATAGATTGGAAAATTCTCTATCAAATTCAATAATAAAATAATTATATTTCCAACAGTAAAAGGTCAAGAAACGCCACTAAAAGTACTAAAAAGTGACATTTTTCAATTTTTGCCCATTTTCTTCAATCGCGAATATCTCGTAAACAAAAAGAGATAATTAAGATCTGATCGCAGCGTCTTAATCTACGGACCAATCTCTATCAGATAGGATAGTTAAAACGGAAATCTGAGAGATGAAATTTTAACTCTTCAGAAAAAATTGCCAAGGGGGGGTGCTTGATACTTTTTTTCGACGATTTTTGATAATTAATATCTCATAAACTAAAAGTCGTAGCAACTAACAAATTGCTGATTATGAAAGACTGGAAAATTCTCTATCAGATTCAATAATAAAATAATTATATTTCCAACAGTAAAAGGTCAGAAACGCCACTAAAAGTACTAAAAAGTGACATTTTTCAATTTTTGCCCATTTTCTTCAATCGCGAATATCTCGTAAACAAAAAGAGATAATTAAGATCTGATCGCAGCGTCTTAATCTACGGACTTTTCTCAGTCAGATAGGATTGTTAAAACGGAAATCTGAGAGATGAAATTTTAACTCTTCAGAAAAAATTGCCAAGGGGGGGTGCTTGATACTTTTTTTCGACGATTTTTGATAATTAATATCTCATAAACTAAAAGTCGTAGCAACTAACAAATTGCTGATTATGAAAGACTGGAAAATTCTCTATCAGATTCAATAATAAAATAATTATATTTCCAACAGTAAAAGGTCAAAAAACGCCACTAAAAGTACTAAAAAGTGACATTTTTCAATTTTTGCCCATTTTATTCAATCGCGAATATCTCGTAAACAAAAAGAGATAATTAAGATCTGATCGCAGCGTCTTAATCTACGGACTCTCAGAGATAGGATAGTTAAAACGGAAATCTGAGAGGTGAAATTTTAACTCTTCAGAAAAAATTGCCAAGGGGGGGTGCTTGATACTTTTTTTCGACGATTTTTGATAATTAATATCTCATAAACTAAAAGCCGTAGCAACCAAAAAATTGCTGATTATGATAGACTGGAAAATTCTCTATCAAATTCAATAATAAAATAATTATATTTCCAACAGTAAAAGGTCAAAAAACGCCACTAAAAGTACTAAAAAGTGACATTTTTCAATTTTTGCCCAATTTATTCAATCGCGAATATCTCGTAAACTAAAAGAGATATTTAAGATCTGATCGCAGCGTCTTAATCTACGGACTATTCTCTATAAGATAGGATAGTTAAAATGGAAATCTGAGAGATAAAATTTTCATTCTTAAGAAAAAATTGCCAAGGGGGGGTGCTTAATACTTTTTTTCGACGATTTTTGATAATTAATATCTCTTAAGCTAAAAGAGATAGCAACCAACAAATTGCTGATTATGAAAGATTGGAAAATTCTCTATCAAATTCAATAATAAAATAATTATATTTCCAACAGTAAAAGGACAAAAAACGCCACTAAAAGTACTAAAAAGTGACATTTTTCAATTTTTGCCCATTTTATTCAATCGCGAATATCTCGTAAACTAAAAGAGATAATTAAGATCTGATCGCAGCGTCTTAATCTACGGACTTTTTCTATCAGATAGGATAGTTAAAACGAAAATCTGAGAGATGAAATTTTCATTCTTAAGAAAAAAATTGCCAAGGGGGGGTGCTTAATTCTTTTTTTCGACGATTTTTGATAATTAATATCTCTTAAGCTAAAAGAGATAGCAACCAACAAATTGCTGATTATGAAAGATTGGAAAATTCTCTATCAGATTCAATAATAAAATAATTATATTTCCAACAGTAAAAGGTCAAAAACGCCACTAAAAGTACTAAAAAGTGGCATTTTTCAATTTTTGCCCATTTTATTCAATCGCGAATATCTCGTAAACTAAAAGAGATATTTAAGATCTGATCGCAGCGTCTTAATCTACGGACTATTTTATATAAGATACATGATTTTTTTTATTTTGCTGGTAAAATTTTAATATTCGATATTAAAAGTAATATTACTAACCTATACGCGTATTGAATATGCAATATGTTTACCAAGTGCATATATTGGCACACGTGCTCTGCGTTTCATATTTGGTGTTTCCGGATGCAACAAACATTCTTGTTTGAACAGCGCCCCCACTAATTGGGTAATTTAATTAACAACACCTGCCGCAACAACAGCTCCAGTTCCCAACTCTACAACTCGCCCTATTATAGGCTGGTACATCTATCAAATTCAATCTGACTAAAATGTTTCATTTAGAAGGGTCTGTTGGTGATGGTGGTCGAACCTGTTAATATTACAACAAGCCATAGTGCACTGTTACGCACAGCGTAGGTTAAGGGTTGCGGCTGCGTGTCTTGCGTGCAGCGGATTGCGGATATTATACGTTCAGCGTGCGGTATTTACCCTATTTGCTTATAAATGGAAATTCTGCCTTCGACCGCACGCGAGCTGAAGCCGTTTGCATAATGACCTAACAGCTGCAACTGTATAATTTGCTTACTGAGTACAATGGGCCAGTGGGAGGGTGGCGGCCAATTGACATCAATATTACGCTTGGTTAAAAGCGGAAAACTGCTTTGAATTGAACATAATTTATCAAAAGTAATAAACGTCATATAATTTTGCGTTTTAAACTCTTACCCTTCAATCCGCTCCTCTCTTTTCTCATCTTCTTATTGCCGTTTTCTCACAAATACCTACATTATTAAAAATTCTCTTTTCGCTACCGACAAAAAGCCTCACGTTTCACAATTCGACCAAAATGTAATGAAAAGGTCGACAAAAGATGAAAACCGCATCAATTTCAATTTTCGCTTTAACGGTTTTCATCATAACTGAATATTAAAATTCATTCACATTCATCTTTAAAAAATCTTAATATATTTGATGTTGAAACTTTCGGGAACAAAAAGTTTCTGCAGTGAAACTCATTCATTTGGCAAGGCAACGCATACATGAAACTACGTCCGTAGAAGTCTAGAAACTTCATAACTTTGCCGCAATTGTTCCCTAGACGAAACAGTTCTTGTTTGCGCGACGCAAGAACACACAGGAAATAATTTCCATTTTCAACACACAATAATATAACAAACGAAACAAATTATTACATCAATTTTAAAGATATCAGATGTTAAATTTGAGTGTGAAATGCCTTACTTGTGTACTGCTCGCCAGGAACGTATGTTGCTGGATTGCCAGAGACTTCAATTACGAAGCGGTCGTCGGCGCGGCTCTTGGACGTGATCGCACCCTCGGGCGTCCTGTCGCACTTGAGACAGGCGCACGGCGGCGTCGCTACCGCCAGCGCTAACAAGACGACGCCGGCTACCCTTGCCGTCCCCATCGTTGTTGTGCTAGAACAAAAGAACCACCGAAAATGAACGTAACAAGTAGATAACAAAAATTACGCGCGCGTCAATGTAATTCAATTAGTTAATGCCACCGAACACAGACCATAATTTATACAGGGTATGACAATAGAAAAGAATGTAGTTTTGAATTAAAAAAGCATAAATTTTAATAAAGCAGACACGTGCGCGTTGCGCGTCTTAATTAAAATGAATTTTTCAATGAATTCGCGCGGCCGGCGTCTTTCTCGTGATGAGTAGAACCTTGGATGTCAATAAAAATGTGAGTTATGGGCGAATTTAATTACGCGTGTACCGTGGATTGCGCCGGCGGCGACGTTTGATGCGCTGGATGCAAGCCAATTTGGCGGCGGGATAATGAGGCGGCGGTGGTGGTGCTTTTCACTATCGATCAAACAAAACAATATAGTGGTGTACAGGTATTTTCTTTCAGTTAAAGTTTGGCTACGTCTAGTTTTCATTTTATTAAATATTATACTTGTTTATCAATTTTGTTATCGACGGTTTCAGTTTCACGGTCGGCCAGCTTCCGATCTGACGGTCGAAGTCAAAGTCGCCGTTGTTGAAATTGAAACGCACACAAGTGTCGCCGTTGACCTTAACCCATCTTTTAATGGGTTTATGTGTTTTTAATTAATTACCACTCGCGTTCATATTAAATGTGTTATTTAAACGAAGTGATATTGAATGTCATGTAATGTAAAATAACAAATTAATTTTTTATTTTCCACGAATTAATCAATGAAACAAAACTGATATAATAAATATTTACTCAAGCAGAGAAGAATTATATTTTTAGATCAAATTACTACTTTGTAATTATAAATTATTATCAGTGTTATCATCGAAATAGCGAAGTAGAACCGCAACGTGCGCAACATATAATCACCGAGACGTGTAATTAAAGTTTTCGGATTCCTTCTTTCAGCTTTCATCTCTCTGCAACCCCGTGTTGCCGGTTGGTCGTAATCTTTTGATATTTAATTAACTTTCATTCAGCCGCGTTCTGGTTCATTCAGCTACAACTAGTAACTAATATCAGGTGGCTCAAACAGCGTAAAAGCTCAACCGGTAATGAGAAAACATGTAAAACCTACTAGATGTTTTAAAATTAGTCTAAGACCATTAATTATACATCACGTTAAAATTTGCAGCTTGTAAATTAATCTAGATTAAGTCTAATTAATGAATTAATCAATCGTTTTTGAAAGTATCGAAAAACGAAAGTGCAAAGTGGAAAGTGCGTGAGGGTGGAAAACAATTCGAAAAGTTTGTTGCCAATGTCGTTATTGATGGGATAGAAACTTTTTAATTGAAATTAATTATTCACAGATTTGTGTTCACCAACATCTGCAGCAATTATTGCAAATTGAATAATCAATTATTCAATTCCCTGCAATTTTTTTGAAATTTTTGAAATTTAAAAATGTGTGTTTGATTACAATCATGACAAGAACAATGTCAATTTGATGTTTCATCAATTTATGAGGGTCGAGATTCGTTAATGCGAATTTTTGTTTGAACTCAATTTGCAAAGCTAACACCTGTTTCAGGTGGCGTCAATCAGCGTCCGGCGCTCATCCATCATCAATCAGGCATAAATGAGTTCAAACATTGTCCGATGCTACACATATTGATTATATTGATACAATCTTTTGTTCTGTCGTTCATCAGTTCACATAAATCTGTTCCATTGAATTGTTATCAAATTTATAGTTTGCTCGAAATTGAGAATGTGTAACAAAATAATTTAATCTCGTTGTTAGTTAACTATGTTAGGAATTAAGAGGATACACATCTGTGAAGAGATGGTTTGCAACCCAACACAATGGGCCGTGTTGTTGTTGTTGAATTGTTGACTTTAAACGGAACGTAATTTCATTTCATTTCGCATTCTCTTTATGCTCACATGCTCACATCTACTATGTTACACATGGCTGCAACGTCAAGCTACAGGGAGTATTCAATCTTTATGCTTTTAATTTGATTGTAGTTTCTTACTGAAAGTTAGAAAAATTGAAGTAAACTTTGTATAACTAGTTTAAATCATCTTGTAATATTGAAATATTTTAAAGTGGATTTTAAAGTTAATTTCCGCTCGAATGAAAGTTTGCGTCTCGTCCGGTTTGGTGCGGAATTTTCGCCGGTAAGTTTCGCAATAAAAGCGCCCACTAGAATTTCCTCCCCCACCCACACGCCTGATTTGAAAGGTCCTCGAACTGAACAGTGCATCCCGGAAATTCCGGACTTGGGAAAGAACTGCGATGTAAACACGTGCCCGCAGCGACGACTTATCAAAGTGGCATAATGATAAACAAGTACAAGACACATGCAGCCTTGCGCCGAAAGGAAGCATGTTGCGAACGAAAACTAAACAAATGCACGATGTGCATTTAATTATGCAGCACTTGCAAAGCGTTATGTTGGCATTAAATATTTTATTACATTTAATATCGTGCGTTGTTTTAGTGTTCATTTAAATTTAATTACAGTGTTTAGTGGCGTAAACTGAAATTAATTTTCTGTGGTTTTTTACGAGTGCTAATTTTGCATCAAATTTTAATCAAGCGTAGTTTTTCTGCGCGTAATAATTTCTTATCACATTTAGCGCACACACATAACAAAGTTCTTAAATTTAGCAAAACACATTTTAATTATAGAATGATTATATGAATATGACTTACATTTGATTAAATAATGCGTGTTGTCGGGATGAACATGCGGAGTGTGCGATCAAAACATCGAAGGCGCTCTCGATGTTGTGCTGCGCGAGCGATAACGATAGAACTGGCGCGCCGGGCGCTGATAGCGTACTGGCAAGCGACTGATGGCAGAACGCGGACAATGACGAGGGCGTCATGCGCCGCTCCCCGCCGCCAACGTCGGCCGAGAGAGTGAGTTCGAGGAAGCCGCACGGCGTCATCGGATCATCGGCTCACACCATACTTGTATTCCGACTTGTACTTGTAGTTTTACTTGTATAGTAAGTGTTATCTGTTTATACACCTATATATAGATATTTAGATTTTTGGTTTGAATTTCTTCTTAATTATATTGCACAGGGTTCAAAGGAGAATTTTTTTTTTTAATTATGTGTGAATACTTCTTTGAAGGTCCATTTTTTTAAAGGCTTAGGCAGTTTACTTCTAGGTCTATACTAAAGCAAGAGTGAACTTTGGAAACTGTTTTCTAGTTTTAATTTTTACTGAGTGGTCTTGAGGTAAACCATTTCCATTTTTCCATTTTGATGAACAAACTTTTTGATATTTTTAGCCTCCACAAGTCTTTATCCTGTTTTCCAGAATATTACGTGAAATGATGTCCTACAATCCGGCCCGCATGTCGCATGCGAGCAGTCACCCGCAGTTTCTAGTAGTTTAGTAAGTAGATTCAATTTCCTCCGCGCGTTTCTTTCCCGTTCAGCAGCTGCGTCGAACACAGAGAGAGGCAGGGGCGGCGAAAGCAGCAGGGAGGCAGTTCAAATACCACTCGAGCGTAATGCGAACTAAAAATCAAGGAACAAGTGGAGCGCCAGCGTTTCCCGCACCAAACTTTTTTCTTCGCTTTTATTGCTTGAAAAAAGTTTTCAGCATGGAATTCGAAATGTTATGAAACCAGTCGAGTGTGGGTCTTTCAAGCAGTTAATCGATTTCGAAATAATTCAATTTTAAAATGGACAATTGGTTGCTTACTCTATTGCTTTAAAAATAAATATAAATGACTATAATACAAAAATATTAATTAAATCGTAAATAATAAGTGTAAAATTTATTTCATAAATGTAGAATATTAACGCCATCTTCCAGAAACCTGAGGTAGTACTAAAATAAGTACTCGCAGTTTACAGATTGCTTTGTCCCTTTTATCCCTTATAAATATTTTCAGCCCTTTGCTAAAGAACTGAAGTTTAGAGGGCGAGAGCTGTATGATTATATAATAACAAAATTTATTGACCAAAATAAAACAATAAAAACGTGTATAGTTTCCAAAAAAAATTAAAAACATTCAAGCAACTCAACAAATTCACGTGTGAATGCGAAAAAAATATGATGGAGGACATTGCAGGACAAAATAGGTAGTAGTACGGATTAGTAGGTTTTTATTATTAATTCTAAACCCGAGAATATCGTCATCATCACATAAGTTAGATAGATTATTTGCATAGAGTGTTTGAACGTGCGTGGCTTACGAAACGGTAATTTTTATTTTCACCGGGCCATCGTCCTTAATGTTTGAGAAATTTATTTCCTGTCCTGGAACAAAAAGAAATCTGAATTAGTCGTTGTTTTCCCAAAGCTCCAAGACAGAAAATAACTTTCTCATTCAATCAACGACTTCAAAAATTTTAGGAATAGCTGGCGCGAGTTTCCTCGAGTCGTCGCAGACTGTCCTTTAAATTATTTTTGAGTTTCGTACACGAATGCGTAAATAAATCGCGTGTGATGATGGCGTTGTTCGCTTGCATCGTGGCAGATGGCGTTAGCCACACAAGATGGCCGCTATCGGCTACCTGGTAGGTATCTACGCATCCTAAAGTTATCGGTTGATAGTATTGTCCTGGACCAAAAACGCAATTTTCCGGATTTGGATAAAACGCAAATTGACTTTCTGCACATTCCCCATGACCCTGATGGGGTGCATAGCTATAGTTGTAATTGTTAGTATCATTATGAAAGTTAGGATTAGCATAGCACTGATGCAGTGGTTTACAAGATGGCTGCTCAGATCGTAAGGACACGCAAGTTGTCGGCTGTTTATCTTCTAACAGGAAAGTCCCACTAGAAGAATTACGCGATTCGTAAATCTCCTCGGTACTGGTATTAAATCGACCCGAAATTGATCCTAAACTTTGCGATTGAACCGCTACGCGTGATCTACTACTACGCTGCTGATGGTACGCAGTACGATACTGATTATACAAGCGAGCACTAGTCGCCTGCCATGGTTGCATATGCATACCCATCGACCTGCTAACGTCCTCATCATATTCCTCACAATCACAAGGACACTCATATTCATAATCAAAGTTATCAGTCTGCTCCGGCTGATTATCATTGTCACATTCACACGCAGATTTCTCTTCTTCATTCATTTCCACCTCACAAGTAAGCCTACCGTCAAAGGCGGCACCACAATGGTCATCGTACCGTATCTCATTGTTCGCGTCCAAACCATTCTTCGTCATATGCAGTTCTCGTTCCATCAAACTCACTGTATCCTGCAACCGGTAACGCTTTTCATTTGTAAGTGCCAGTTGTCCTTCCATTTGTTGCATTCGCTTTTCATACTTGTGTATTTCCCGAAGCCTGTCATTCAGGGCCAGTTGCAGTTGTGTGATGATTTCGGATTTCTCTTTTAGCTCTTCCTTAGCCTATTTTATCAAAAAGTTAATAAAAATAACGGGATGCATTATTACTGGTACGTATATATTACCTCAAGCACGAATAAACGGATCTCTTCAGAATACTTGGCTAAACTGGTGTTTTCTACAATTAACTCTTCCTTCTTGGTTTTGAGCACTCCAATTAAACCATCTCTTAACTTCAACGTGTTCTCTAAACTGGCAACAAGTTGAATTTTTGCGCCATTTCATGCTCAAACTTAATCAACTTGTGTTCATTTTCTAATGACTTAGCCAATGCATCCTCCAGTTTACTGCGACCTTCTTTTATCATATTCTTAAGCTCACTTTCAGTATCCTGCTGTTTCATTGATTGGATATGATCTTGGAGGTTATCAACTTTGTTCTTTAGATTCTGCAGTTCAACACGCCGATTGGCAAGATCATCTTCACGTTTTTTAAGAAGCTGATGCAACTGGGTGATTTCTTCTTCCTTTTCAACCAAGGTCTTCACTATGTCCTCATGCAACTCACTTCTGGTATTACCACGCTAAACACAAAATTAAATTAAAAAAAAAACAACCGAAAACAAAAATTTACCAAAGTCTCAATGGTTTCTATAAATCTGTTCTTTTCCATGGTGCTGGTATTGACTTTCTCCTGAAGAGCTTTGATGGCGGCTCTCTGAGCAACAATTTCCACTTGTTGCTCACATTCTCTTTCACTGTAAGTCACTATAACCAACGTTAATTAAATTCTTTTAACACTTATGATAATGTAATAATGCATACATGATCCGTCTTCGCTCCGTCGTATCAATTCACTGCTCTGCTTTGAATGCATGTGCATTGAACTCAATTCGTTCCTGAGATTTTCGCATTCAATCCGCATCTGCATCGCCATATTAGTTTGCGCCTCACATTCCTGCCGCGCCAATTCCACCTCCTGCCGCATTCTGCCGTCGCGTGCCTCAAACATGCTGCGCATTTCTTCAGCCTGCTGGTGTGCCTCGTTCAACCTGCAAAATACGGCGGATATCACATCAATCCTGGGCGCAAACACGAGCACTGCGAGTTTGGACTCACCCACACCGCCGTCGGTTCCAAATCGAGTGTCAAGTGCTTACGCTTACAAGAAAAATCATATATAATATAATAAAATCTACGTGTTTCAAATTTGTTTAAATTTGATAGTTTATTACAGCACAATTTGTTGTGAAATATATGTCGAAATGGTTTTACTGCACGCATTCATGCTTTTCGCTATTTACGGTTTTTTTTTACTGTGGGGGAGGAAATTAAATATATGCGCGTTATTTGCGGTGCTGATTAAGATGTAAACTCCACACAGAAATCAGGCGCAAAGAGGTCGTGTATCAAGCGAATCGTGAGACTGATTAACCACCTGGTTTCAAACGTAGATTTGTCCCTGTTTAGACGCTCAATAACCGACTTGTCCAGGTTGCGGGACTTATTGAGTTCACCAAGCTCCTTCTCAAAGTTTTTCTCAGCTACTTTCAGTTTATTCTGCGCAGTTCTAAAAATCCAAGCAGACAAATTCATAACAAATAAATTAAAACATAAATTGTTGGGTAGATTACCTCAGTTCAGTATTAAGTTGGCTGATTTTACTTTCATGTTGTAGTTTGACAGTTTCCACCTCTTTCAACTTAGCCTTAAGTGTTTTGGAGCTCATTTCGGTTGTTTTAATGCGGTCTACTTCATGCGCGGCTTTCCTCTTTTCAGTTTCTATCAGTTTCTCCAGAGTCTAAAACTTTTACACTTAAATCGTCACTTAATAAATTACCAGATAATATTACAGTTATCTTTTGTTTTAACTTGTCGTTTTCGCTCCGAAGTGCATCACCGCTTTCCTGCCCAGCAGCTGACGCAGCTTGCGCTGCTTTAAGATCCTTTTGTGTTTGGCTCAATTGTTTCTCAGATTGTTTGATCTTGTCCTCAAGTTCTTTTATTTCCTTCAATCGTTGTTGCAATTCTTTCGAAAAATCTTCCCTTGGTTCAGCTGGTGGTCGAATAGTCTGTTGAACCACGGGAGTTGTAATTAACTTTAAATTGGTCAACTTGTCAACCATCTCTTTTAGTTCCTCTTCTTGATTTTCAATGTTTTTCGATAGAAATGCTTCCAATGCAACATTTTCATTTTTATGAAGTTCCAACTCATGCAAGAGTGCTTTACTATTACCATCCAAAATGGCTATATTCTCAAAAGCAACTAGCAGATTATTTCTCTTCTCCATCATGTTTTTACACAACTCTACGGCATTTACACGAATTTCTTCAACCGACTTCTTAACATCGTCGAGGATTTGCGTGTTAACATTTGATACCTTTTCAGTTAAATCTTCATTAGCTTCCACTTCCACAGAATGCGTTTTAGGTTTAAGTTCTGAATCGTTTTCAAAAGGCGGCATTGGTTTTACAGATACCTGCTCCCCATTTTCTGACAGTTTCTTCTTCAAATCGAGCAATGCATTGTACAGATCCAAGAGCGGTTTCTGTTTACCCTGTATATCTTTACGCATTGTTTCATAACGTTTCTTTTTCGCCAAGAATATATCCATGTTTCTTTTTACCATCAACGCTGTGTTTGTTTTCTCCGTCGGTGATGGTGATGTTGATAATTGTTTCTTACTACCAGCTGTTGATGTTAAACCAGTGGATGCTGGCGAGGCACCTTGTCTCTTTACAAGTTGCCTGGGAGGCGGACTCTTTGTATTTGTTTTGCCAGATAAACTAACAGAAACTGGTATTCCAGAATTGCTATTTTTTCTTGATAAACTTCTAATTGGAGCTGATCCTTTGCCAGTGGCACGTTGTAGAAATGGTGGAGATTTCTCTCGACGCTTTGAACGTTGTGTACTAGGAGGTGTTTCAATCTCCTCAGGAGTTTTAAGATTGTTTAGGATATCTGCAGCTGTTTCACTGCCTAAGTTTAGACTGTCAAACTGTGAGTTTGATGGAGTGTCTAACTCTAGCTTGACACTTTCTAAACAATCTTTAAATTCATCGGTTATCATTGTCATATCGTTAAATACTTCATTTTCAAGCAATGTGTTTTTATTTCTTCTGATAACACCTCACTATTTAGAGCCTTCAAAATTTTAGATGTTAAAGATTAGAGATTAAGATTTGTTAAAATTACGTTTCTAATATTACCGTAGTTGTTGGCGAGGAGTTGGATTGGTCGTTTAAAATGGATATACTTGGTGGTTGCTATTAAATAATATACTGTATTTTAAATTGAGCAAAAATTAAGTGTTACGTACAGAGAGACTTCTGAAAGTTGGTATAAATGACTTTTGGGGTTGGCTCTTGGCAATTGTTGCTGTTGATGGTCTTTCTAAAACCAAAATTTCAACAAATTAAAGTTGAAATTTCAAAACGTCATTTTTGTATTTTTTTTTCTCAAAATTCTTTTACCAATTTTTGACGAGGACAATTCAGTATCTGGGCGTGCAGTCTTCATATTGTTAAATGACATCGTCCAGGATAAGATGCGCAGATATCAAATATGGCGGGTGCGCTGATTCGGCAAATGCGGCGACGTGGTGAAATTTCATACAAATTCGCACATTGGAATTTAATGTGAAACAAACTAAATTTACATGGTTTACATTGAATGCGATTAAGGAAGAGCTATGCGCCGCTTTTTTGCAGATTAACTTGTCAAACAAAAACTGTGTAAATAACGACTGGCAGTCATTGTTTGTTTTCTACACAGACCGCCTTGATTTCCCCACATACACAACTGAAATACGAGAAAACAAAAACCCAAACAGATTACTAGCAAAAATCAAACGCGCATATTTATGAATCCATTTCTTTAATGAAAATAATGTACATGTTATTGCCTAGACCGCCAAATATATTACACTTCAGAATAGGGTCTTATACATACTCATCATCGTATTTTTTGTTTCAGTTATCATCGTCCACTCTGCAATCGATTAAAACTCCAACGTTGCATTTCAGTTTTAATCAATTTCAGGCTAAAACTCGAGTCATTGTAATCCTCGTTCTATAAAGACATTTACACTACACACATATAAACCTACTGGGCTTCTTGTTTACCTTTACGTGATTTATTTTGTTAAATTTTTGGCTACAATTCTATTGGAAGTATTTTAAGTGTTTACTTTCAACATTTGTTTGCTTGTAACGTCCGAATCAAAATCGTTAAAACGTTCATGGAGTAATTATTCACAAATGATATGACGAAGATTGTTATTACATAGTATACCTAGTTATTTTACATTTATATTATTTGTGTTCTTTTGCAATTTCATTGGCGCCATTGTTGTTATTTTATTTAAAATTTTGTCGCTGTTGTGTTAAGTCTCAGATTTGTATTGCAATGTGTCTGTACAGGACTTAAAAGGTTGCACTATCAAGATAATTACATCATAATACATAATCATAGTCGATAGTTACACGTATAATTAAAATCAATGTCTATGCATTTATTAGTTGATAAACACGATATGTATGTTTACATCATTTTAGTTCATAATATTAGGAAATTATCAGCGACAAACAAAAGAAAATTGTTGATTTCATGACTTGACCCTATTCCTCCTTCTCGTGTCTTGTAAATAGTAATAATCTTATCAATAATCAACAATAATTAGAATTAAAAAGTAAAAGGAAAGCAGGATGTAGAGAAAAAATTAAAAATCAAAAAAAAAAACAAATCGTTTGTATTTGCGATGCGTTAGGAACTTTCTCGTATTTCGTTTTATTTTCAAATAATAATAAAATTAATATCTAGCAAATAAAATTAATAAAAATTAAATATCATCTATATATATATTTATAAATCAACTACTTAGACGTTAGTGGATTGAACGAAACTTGATAATAAACAATTCCGAAATTTACACGTAAATTTCGTCTTGTTCAATGCTCTTGCATGCTTGTTTTTTTGGTCCTAATTGCATTAGTCCGTTCGATTTGTCATTTAGGTACCTCGGTGACAAGTGTCTTCAGCGCCTCGAAGAAACAATTCGATTATGTACAACAACAGACCATCCATTTTGTCAATTTCATTCCTATCTTAATTACAAGTGTTATCTCTACACATTCATATGTCGGTATGTATACATTCCGATCCTACGGAGTCCTACGTGTGTGTGTTTGTGTGTATAATTTATGTATATGTATATTTTTATCCATATGTATAGGTACTATTTATAAATAATATTTATATCGTTCGTATATGCATATAATATCCGTATAACATTTACTTATTGGCTAGATAATCATTAGAGGAGCTGTCTTTGTCATCTGAATCAGTATCAGAATCTGCATTTGCGGATTTCTCAATGTTTTGTTGTTTATTTCTTACTTTGCAATATCTACATGTTTAGTACTCGGCCGATCCGGCCATTTTGGGTGTTGATATTACTTAAAAATTAGATTTTACCTGCTAGCTATCTATACATGCCTACTTTTATCGCTTGATACAATTTTTGATACAAGATACAATGAAAAACAGGTTTGGAAGATGCGCACGTACGACAAACATTCAAATTATATTATTATGAGACCCTGCTTTACAAATGAGTGTCGTACGTTCATCTTTTATTTATTTACTTTAGGCAATATTCGTCACTTGAATATTAATTCCGTTTGGTTTCATTTCTTGGACGTTAACGTTAAAGAAATGAAACGAAAATTTTATGGGAAGAAAATATTCAAGTAATTTTTGTTTTTAAAATTATTTACATTTGTTACAACAATTTATTCGTATCTTTCATAGAAAATAAATTTCTAGCGCATAATCAAACACAGTATTCGTCAAAATTCAAGTCTTCGTCTAATAATATAGGAACTTTTCTCGCATTGAATTGGAAGACTGCTCGATTTATTTCCGTGCTGTTTGTCGTTTTCTTTTTTTCTTCAATGTTTTGTCAATACATAATACTGGTTGAGATGCCAAAAATCTATGTCACTTACCATTTATGTACAGTTGTCGCAATTTTTCCTCGTCTTACTTGACTATTTTACATTTTACGTGTTTACTTATAGCGTTAGATATTAAAACCGGGACTGTTTCATTTAAATTTGTTAAAATTGCACAAACACTTACGTTGTAATAATTTCAAAAAGAAAAACAACAAAAATGGCCGCCGAATTATTCGACGTGCTCGTAGTCGCCGAAATAGTTCGGCCGTCATTCCTGCTTCACCATCATATTAGGATTAAAATTATGCGCGCTGTTCGTGACGAGCGAGAGTGGACTGGAAAGCGAGTTGATGGCAAACATATTGCTACCACCACCACCACCGCCACTACCACCCATTGATACAGGCGAGCCTAGCGCCGAAGACGGAGGATTGATGCGTTTTTCTTTCTGTCGCCGATTGCAGAACCACACACGCACTACTTCCTTCTCCATGCATAGACTATCCGCCAACATCGTGATCTCTTCCGAGGTGGGTTTAGGGTTTTGCAGGAATGCTTTCTCCAGTGCAATGCGCACACTGGTTTCAATCGAGGTACGTTTCTTGCGTCGACGACCAATGGCTTCGGGAGTAGTCATTGGGTTACTCAACGCGCCTGGGTTTGCTAGGGTGCTATCCGCGTCCTCCAACCACTTCTGTAGCAGTGGTTTGAGTTTGCACATGTTTTTGAAACTGAGGTTCAACGCTTCAAAACGGGATATTGTCGTTTGCGAGAAATCATTACCGTAGAGTTTACCCATCGCCAAACCTACATCACCTTGAGTGAAACCAAGTTTGATTCGTCGTTGTTTGAATGTCTTGGCGAATTGTTCGAGCTCTTCCAGGTCTGTGGTCTCTTCGGGACTAGGTTCTAACAACCTAGACTGAGCCTTCATATGCTGGGGTGTCAACCCACCGGAACTAGGCGTGCTGGGTGTTAGTAAACTTGCTGGAATATGCGAATTATTTGGTGGTGTTGTTTGTGTCTGTGGGGTTGACCATTATTTGATGGTATGCTTGTATTATGCTGATTAATATTGGTCTGATGTTGCTGTTGTTGCTGTTGCTGCTGTTGTTGCGCTTTCTGGATCTGCTGCAACTGCTGGGCGGCTTGTGCGAGTTGTTGCACCTGCAAAATACAAAATACTTATGTAACGCGCAGTCAGCGTAGGAGAAACATTTAAAATCCCATAAAAACTACAGAAATATAGTTGTAGTATATGTGTGTGAGACTTTGGTCATTAAAATTACTCGGGAAAAAAATTAAGAAGAAATTATTATAATCTCACATGCAAACAAGACATTAGTGTTCTGACGCGGAACTTTTTTACCAACGCATGTAAAAGTTACTGGTATTAGAAAATCTCGTTGCTTAAGAGATAATGATGAATAATAAATAAAAATATGCGCCTCGGACTCATACAAATTACCCAACGAGGTAAAAATATAAATAATTTTATAGGAGGGTCCAGTGGAGATTAAAATGGAATTAAACAAAATGCTTCTAGCAAATGTAGGTAAATATTGTGTGTGTGTGTGCGTTTGATTTTTGGTTATGTTGAGTTCAATTGAGGTTAGAGTTGGAACACACCTGCATTGAGTGCGGCGGTCTTGATGGCATGTTAGTAGGACGCGTGAAACCTTGCAGGAAACCCTTTAAAGCCACACACAATACCAGTATCAATACCAAGATCTAACACCGTTTCAAAAAGTTGCATCAAGAGTTGAAAATTACCTGATTTTGAAGAAATAGTTGCTGATTGAGTTGATTGCCATGATTCTGCTGGAACATCAGCTGCTGCAGCTGCTGTAAACTTTGTGGATTTTGAAAGGCGCCAAGACTGCCCAACATAAGCGGGTTGCTCAGCAGGCCACCAAGACCTCCGAGCGCAGCAAGGGCCGCCCCCACACCCGTGGGACTCGAGCTCGTCACTTGGGAGTTGGGCGATGACCTGTTGATCGGATCACTTTCAGCCGTCACCTGCAATTCAAACACACAATGTTGAAAAATGATTTATTTGTGTTCGACTGACATTGAAATCAAAATTACGGATATAATTATGGTTATTAACAACTGCTGACGATGTTAAGTTAATAATACGAGTCTAATATTTTTTAATATAAAAAAATGTTTCAATATTTGTCCTTAAACAAGAATTTAATTTTTGCTGTGGATGCTTTTTAATCGAAACGTATCCCGCGGGCATTTGATTGTTCTCTTCTTGTTGTACAATCTCCCCAAGTTTGTTCGGCGTCTTCATAAACGTTTCAAATTTATATGGCCGGCCGAGGGCCAATAATAAATCACGTAGAAGTTTGTTTTCCCTCGTCGTATTACGCGAGCAAATTTCGCGTTTTAACATATGTAGCGCCACCATTGGCGGAGCAAACTCTCCCTCGACGGTAAAAGTTAAAATGTTTAAATTCTTGAGGGAAATTCCGAGCCATGTAGTCAAAGAAGAGGGGAGCGACTTAATCGAATTTACAATATACAATATACGAATGATTAAAACTTTTTTCCACCAACAAACAAAAATGTTTGATTTCTAGGTTATTTGTTAAGGTTATGTACTTACCAAGTTAAGAGCGCCATCATCACGATCCGAATCCATCGAGTCTTCATCTTCTTGTCGCGAAATGTGATGGTCGCTATTAAGACTACCCTCGTTATCGCTCATATCTCCATTGGCGTCAACATCTGCAACAATCGTTATAGAAATTAATACCCATGATACAAACACATGAAAAAAATCAATTACTATTGTTGATATTGTTGAGATTATAAAAATCCGACATGGAGTTAATGTCGCTGCGTTGTTGAGTGTTAAACGTTTTGCGCAGAAATAAGCGCGAACGCATTACAATCGTCTAATTGTGTCGACAAGTCGTAATGTATGTTCGCGGAGTTTAATTGACCCTAAAGTGTGGTTAATTTTGCGTGCGTTTTCGTGTTTCAGCCAACAACGATAACATTGTGAATGATGGAAGGTTTTTATTATGTATAGAAAGCAAAGTGCATTATTATTTGATATTTTACGATTGATTATCATATTTCATTGAGCGCGAATAATTATCACAAGCGGGTGCGATTAATCGATTTTTTTTTCGACAAAATTCAATCTACAAGTCACAGAAAATCGATCTATATATATATATAAATGAATTGTTGTTCGTTAGTCTCGCTAAAACTCGAGAACGGCTGAACGGATTTATCTTATCTTGGTCTTGAATTATTCGTAGAGGTCTAGGGAAGGTTTAAAAGGTGAGAAAAATTCGAATAATTGCCGGGAAAATCCTCAAAACAGCTCTTTTCTATAGAATAAAATTTGACATTGAGATTCAATCATAGTTATAGTTAAATAGTTGAATTCGAGATGGCGCGCTGAAGTGCATTATTGACATAACTTTATATAATTAATTTCTTTAAATTAAAATTGCTAATCTTATTGATAGAATTGACTCTTACTACGAGTATGTCTAGAACAAGAGAGTAAAAACGAATTACATTTTTATTAAACACTGCCGGAACGAAGTCGCGGGCAACAGCTAGTAAATAAATAAATATTTATTGCATATATTTTTATATCAGCTTTTGGCTGCGTGTAAAATTTAATAAAATATTTTCGAATATTTTTATTGTTGGTCGATTACATTAATGAATTGAAAGTCACAACATGTGGCGTTCGCGTGCTGCGATTTGCAAATCTGCAATTACGCAATTGATTGCGAGACTAATTACCTAGCTATGTATAACATTACATTGTAGGATATGTTCAAATGTATTCGGTATAGGTACAATAATTACAAAAAATATACATTGTAACTAACGCGCGTGCTATTCGTAAATAAAAAGCATAAGAAACGTGGCACATGTCTGGCACACTTTTCGATTTGAGGGGTGAAATGCAAAGGGTTGCATTGTCAAGTTACCATTTTAGTTTATATTAACATTTGATTGGTCGGAAATGAATCTCGGCAGGGTTTCAGTTTCGCTTGAGGGGTTACAACCCCTTTCCCAAGGGGTTTAAAATCTCAGCCACCTCGACATTTTCAACAATCAATCATTGCATGCATTGTATCTTAAAAAAATACGTTTAAAATAAAATTATAACGTTTTTAATGTTTAAAAATATTTTTTTTGGTTTTTGATATGCAAATATTTGTATTCTCCCTGACCGCCGAGATTTGCTGCGGGTGCGGGTAGTATTTGTAAAATCGAACCCCGTGAATATACTCGGATTGAATATCAAGCAGTTGGTTTAAGTCGTGCGTCGATATTCAGATCAGGCCGAGAGCTTTTGGGCAGTAACGGCATTTAAATAGTTCTGCATGAGGAATTTCCAGCCGAAAAACATTTCGAGGGTTTTCGCGCGATTTGCATGCACGTGAAGAAAATCCGCAAGCATTCAATCGCTGCGATTTGCTCGTAAAACTTTTTCCACGCGATATTTTTTTTGTGGTCATCGAGTGCGCTCATTATTCTGGTACATTATGTAGGAGAATATGGAAAAGTTGTGAAGCGTTGATTTTCCAATTGGACGCGTCGTTACGTCCTGCATAGTCGCCGATAAGCCGGTAATGTGCGCGTCGATAGGCATTCGATATCGCCAAAGTATAAGAAATTTCACACCGGCGTGCATTTTAAGGGTGGAGGAGTAGTTTATTTTCGGTCAAAAAAATCGATTTAATTTTATAGCTAGCTTAAAATTGAGGTTATGTTACATTAAATGCTTGATATATATAATTTTCAGATTTATTTACTTTCATTTTTGTTACCCTTTGAGATTTTATGCCACGTGTAAGCGTTTTGGGGGTTGATTTAGGGTGATGCGTGTTAATTGCGTTTTTATAATCGTCCGTATGAAGAAAGGGTGTGGGTGACGACGAGTCATAATCGATTATGGTATATTTTACGGATTAACACCCAACGGTTGAAAGGGGCAAACAATTTCACCCTCTAAAATTGATTTAATTTAATTTTTTTAGGTGTGTTTGTAAAAAGTGAATATAATGAGACCGGTAGCTGATTGTCGGTTTAGTTTTTGCTCGCCGATGTTTGTTCTTCGCCTCCGCGCGACGATTACGCCGTCGCCAGTCGCACCACCCGCCGAAAGTGCTTAATGCCGACCGAAGAAGGCCTCTAATTTCGACGCAAGACGCCGCGTCGCGCCGCCGATCGCCACTTTATTCCCGTATTATGCCTGTTTTTACGACCGGACGGACGGCGCGCGGAAAAAGAGTCACGTTTAATAATTTCATAACGACTCGCACCCAATCTGCGGCAGACTAAAACTAAGAACTTGCGAGACTTTTGAGAGGTAAATTAGCGCAAATTACGCGTCCAATTATGCGTCCGGGAGCAAGTTTTATGTCTATATTCGTTCGTTAGTTGATAGTTGACTCAACAACTGACAGTCGGAATCAAAACTGTTCAATTTTTACTCGAAAACTTTACTCACCGTCTTGTGATGGTGGCGTTGACGGCGTCTTGTCCATTCGGTTCATTGACAATGATCTTTGATCATCTGCAACAAAAATAATTTTTTTAATAAAAAATGAAAAAATAATTAATGTAATTTCAATCGTGTGTTTATACTCTTTTCTTCTTTTTTCTTTTTTTGCTTTCATGTAAAGAATGTTTCTGAATGTTTTTCAGTTGTCCTTACTCGAGTAAGGAATACGCTACGTTGTTCAGTGGAAACAGGGTGGATAATGTCGAATGAAAAATAATAGGGGGTCAAGCCGCGTCTCACGGGATGCATTCGCACACCCCAAGCGCGCTCGCCGTGGACGTAAACTATCCGCGACGTCCGCCGCCGCGCACGAAGGGCGAATATGTTAAGAGGAAATGAAAAGGCGAGCGGCCGAATGGAAATTGGGAAAACCTAAGAAGAGTATTGAGTATTGAGTGTGTGTATGTATGTGGTGGACGAAAACGACATTATCAATAATGCACCTGGATCGAAAAGCCATTTACGCCGGTGTGGGTAATAAAAAATAATCACCAAGCACAGACACGCAGCAAAAGATAATAATAAAAGCAAAAAACTATGGAAATAAATATTTTGGAGGTGATTTTTTTGTGTGTGTTTGTTTTCGTGTAATCTAATTTGTATTTATTAGTTGGTGGGGTATTGCGGTATGCACATTGGAGTTTTGACATTTGCATGAGCATTGAGCATTGGTCGCATTCATATTTCATTGAATCGCGTGCGGTTTGGGGGCGAGTTACCCCGCATCTGAATATGAATATGTCTTGGCTTTATGAATGTTTAAAATCTTCATCAAGTCCTTCGTGCATTTTCCATCACAAGCCTACCGCACTAACCTTCCGACAGACCGCAAAACATGTCGACATGCTTATGAATCATTTCATTTAAACACAAAAAATTAGTATGTAATATAACATACGTCAATACAAAGAATAAAATTTGTGTGGTTTTAGGACTTTAAAATTGGTTATTTTGACTTTTATCAAACAAATGTAAATTTGAAAAATTCATCTTTTGATGTTTTTTGGTAATGAATATCTTTGAAATTAAAAGCGCTAGAAACCAAGGAATTGAAGATTATTGAAGTTTGAAAAAATCTTTATAAGATAAAACAAGAAAATAATTCAAATTCAGGGTGCTAAGAGTCATAAATCGTGTTTGAAAGTGCTAAAAAGTTGAAATTTTAATTTTTTAAATTTTTTTTCGATTTTCTTCGATTGCGAATATCTCATAAACTAAAAGAGATATTCAAGAACGGATCAAAGCTTCTTAATCTACGGAAAATTCTCTATAAGATGGTAATTTAAAATAATTTAATTTGATGGGACAAAAAGTCGAAAAACGCGACTGAAAATGCTAAAATTGAAATTCTTCAGTTTTTAACGATTTATTTCAATTGCGAATATCTCGTAAACTAAAAGAGATAGAAAGGAACGAATCTCAGCGTCTTAATCTGCAGACAATTCTCTATAAAATAAGCAAGTTAAATTGTCTAAATAGTAAAATTGAAGTAATTCTATTTTTAATTTACTTATATGATCAATAACCATAAAATCACCACGAAAAAACCCATCACTTAAATTATTGTTACTAATCAGCATGATTCTAGAAATATGAATGTCAAAGTTTGATTTTTTCAAAGATAAACTCATTTTATGATGAAATATTGATTAAAATTGAATACGTATTTCAATAATTTCCAATGGCGTCTAGATTAATTCGCAAAGTCAATTGTTTATGCAATAATATGTGAATTAACTCATCTTCCAAGCTGATATCAATCTCGGCGATCAAGGATACCCTTTGCAGTAACTTATTGTTTATCATGATGAGGTGATATATCCGATTAGTAACTCATAAATGAATTACATTTCAATACATTTTATTACATTTTATCTTGAGTTTTTAATTTCAAATGAATTTCGATTCATCGTCTGGAAAGTTTATTACCTAATAAATATTATTTTAAACATTTTGGGTAAATTTACTCGCGTCATAAATCGGCAATCTTGCCGAAAAAACATGTTTAAATATTAAGATATCGAAATTTGGGTAATACCTGAATCAATAAAAAATAAACGAATATTTATCAGTGTTTGCTCTGCAATTACGTGTAGATACTTTCAAATTTATGTAAAACTGATAAAATATTAAAGAGTCAATAAAACGACGGAGCAAACAACACTCCAAAGTGTGAACGAGTCGACTTAAATTAAGTCGCATTAAATATATTATATTATTAATAACTGTAGCTAATATGTTGCAGACAACGGGCCACTTAAATTTTCACTTTTGATTAATTACCTAATCAAACAGTGCCACTGCTTATCAATAAACACAATTCAAATGTTAAATATAAAAATAGACACGTGCAGTTATTAATAAATTGATTTCATTAGAAATTACTTCAATTTAAATTTAGATTTATTTGAAATTTGAATTAAAATGTGATTTCGTGCGCATTGAATTTTTTTTTTCGATTGTTAAAAATGCTAAAACGTAACAATGTTAGTATGTTAATGAAATAAATCATTTTGAAATCTCTTAATGACCGTCCTAATGATGATGAACACGTTTGATAACACAACAAGAACAAGCGCAAAGTCTGAAGTCTGAAATGAATTTATTTCTTAAAGTGTAGCCCGACTAATTAAATGTTAATTATGACTTATTACTCTAATTATTCCATTATAGTTGGAAATTATATAAAAAAATTAAAATACAAGAGAAAATGTGTTAAAGTTGGTAAAAAACTGTTTTTTAGAGTATTTACTTCTAAATTTTTTTTTTATTTTGTTACGCACTCCAAATTAATATTAAATCAATGCAAATAATTTTTTAAATCAATTTTTTAATCATTGATAATTATAATTTAAAATTCTACTATGATACTCCGTTGTGCAGAATTTAATTCTATATTTTTTTGTGTTATTTGATACCAAATTCATTAACCATTTGAGAAAAAAATTAAAAAATTTGCGAAAAAAAATCTAAAATCACAAATCTTTATAAAAACGTTAAAAATTTCTTTATTTCTACTTGAATTTCTTCTTTAAAATAATAAAACACACCTCTACGACTTAAATAAACCTCAATATTCCCTAAATGTTGATATCTAGATTAATTTTCTTCCAATTCCGCAATTAAAAACTGTTTATAACCAAAAATAAACTCCGGTAAGTTGAATTTTGAAATGAAATGCTTCACTTACTGTACTGTAACATGCCGGTGTTAAAAAGAAAGTTGCACTTGTCTTGATAGGTAAACTCGTCCGCCATGCCGTTGACATTATTATTATTAGGATGCTGGTGGTGGTGCACCGCCTGGGCGGCGAAGGCGTTCTCGTAGAAGAGCAGCGGCGAGCGCTGCGCGTCGTTGTTGAGTAAAGACGTGATCATCATGAAGTTCGCGCCTCAGGTGTATCAAACTCACACTCACACTAACACACTCTCAGCCGGTGTAAACGTGTGTTTATTAATCAATCGATCGTCGTCTCGATCAGCTCACTACGTCTCACCAATTCAACTAGATGTAAACGATTGTTTACATTAGGTACTCCTCGCTCGTAATATAGACATATATACATATACGTATGGTAAAGAGATTACTCGCAGGTTGCAAGTGATAAGATAGACGCCTTTTTAAAACCCGTCGGCGTTAAATTAATATTGATTCTATAATTCAAAGTATGAATGATAAAATATTTAGGTCAAACTAATAAATAATTTTTTCGCTCTTTTGTTTAGATCAAAAAAATAAGACACTGTTTGATGATGACGTAGATCACTGCACTTGCGATTATCACCGGGATGAATACACACAGGTAATTCATTGACATGGTTTTAATATTTTTGTGAAAAAATTTTTTTTCGAAAAATTTTTATTTTTACTCGATCACGAGTTGTCGATGTTGAGTGCTCGTGTGCCGAACGCGGACTGATCGAATCGTACCGGTGGGGTGGTCAGTGGTCAACATTTGATATACTCCTTAATGTATTCACCCCATCCACCACTCGTCCATAACACATTCACTTCTTTCTCGTTTCTTTTCGCCGACTTCACTTCTCGAACACAAGCGCAACGCTTTCAGTAAAAGAGATCTACTTCACGTGTTTTTTTCTCTTCGGTTGCTTTCGTAGTGGATGGCCACATTCGACTAACTCATCAACACGCCGAAAAGCCAGAGGATACCCACCCATCCCCCTCTACAATTTTTTGTATTTTTTACGTTATGTATCACAGGTATCACCAGGTAAAAAAGCTACCCTTATATATTTAATTCTTTTGTATGAAAAAAATCGATCGGCGTGTATCGATTCAACGGACGAATTAAAATTTCGTAGATTTTAATAACAAACGAGTGTATGCTTTGCGCCGGGATTCCAAAAAGTCTTCATTAATATAAAAGTAGTGTTCGTGTCTGGTTACGTGTTAAGTAATCATTAAAAACCACACTCGACTCCACATTGTATCATTATTATACATTTGTCATTAATTTTTACGATTTTCCTTCATTTCTTCTCGAGTCGCAATGCGCGCTTTATTTAAATCCAACCAGCATTAAGATAAAACATATATAATGATGAAGAATGTAATTAAAAAAATGTTTTTCTCTATTTATAATCTGAAAAAATGATTTACACCTCATAACTCGGATTAAATGGGGCTTAAACCTGATAAAACTTTGGAATAGTTCTATTAGTAATCTAAATTAGTCTAAAATGAATATAAACTGCATAATATTTTACGCTTGCAATATGTAAATCCTTTTGTGCGAAATCAAATGCAAAAATAATTCGCTAATTAATTATTTCATTAATTATGCTTAATTTCTGCATCAAAATTCAATTCTGCTTTTTTTCTAATAGAGTGGTTTGTTGCTTGGCGGATTGAATGTAAATTTTGTTCGTAGTTAGTTTTGTGTAATTTCTTTAATTTCTTAATACTTAATGCACATTGCATTAATTTGTCGGGACGCGGTCGAGCGCGCCGAGCGGGCGTTAATTAATATGCGCCCAAGCGCATTTGCATGCGGCATAAATGAGCAATTTACCATCCGTAATTAAGTGAAGCACAGCGGCTAAGCACTTCGAAGCGCTGCTAATCAGCTCCCGGAGCTTCGGAAATGAATTAATCAACAAGGCGCTGCCACAATGCGGAGAACAAAGTGCGCGCCGAGCGCATCTTAATGAGCGGCGCTGGTAATTTAATATTTTCAAGTGTTAACGGAAAAAGTTGCTACTTTTTGGGTTTTACCATGGTGAGATTTGCATAGTTCTTTAAATTTAAATTATAAACATTTTAAAAGGAATGATTTTACGGTCGAAAACTAAAAAAAATGATTTTTTTACTTAAAAATTAAAAAAAAATAAAAAAATTATTTACGTATAAATTTGTTATCAATATCTATTGTACTGTAAATTGTTGTTAAAATTGCAATATTTTAACAAAACTAGCACGTTTAGACCGTTGTTCTTCACTTATGTTTTTTTCTCTAATAAACCTCAATACATATTTTTCCGAAAAACGTCCAATTGGCTTTTATATCAGTAAATGTCTATGTTTTACATCCCGCACGTTGCGTCCGGTGACTTAAAGTTTAGCCACCCTTAACACCCTCATCTCTCCGGCTTGCGGCACCATCGCGCCGTTTCATTTCCCTATAACCCGTATAGGCTGATGGCGTGCGCCCGCTGGAGTAGTTTATTTTTGAGCTGACCATACGGTGCGCCCCGAACGAGCATATCTCATATATTACCCCCGACGCGCGCTGGGGGAGCGCGCAGCGAGACTTTCGGCGCAAATGACCGGCGGGCAGCACCTTGCCATGATAGTCCCTCTTGATATACGGTCATAGCAGGTCGCACACACATTCGATAAAACATATATTGAAATGTCCGGCCCCGGCGCACTCGATAAATTCACTCACCCGGATATCAATATTAACCAGGGACATTTGCGACACGACAATTTATGTGCACATCAAGTATTTAGCTCGCAAAATTGAAAAATTACGCTCGCAACCAACACAAAAGCAAAGAGTTTTTAAAATATTAATTAATTCCGTTACTAAAAATATGTTGAATGTTGAATATCAAATGTTCTTTGCGTTTGAAGTAGAAAACTTCAACGTAAAGGATTCGATGAATTGATGAATCGATAAACGGCAAACTGATGAATGAAACACGAGTCCTGCGAGTCCGAGTAACCGACAATATCCAGATGAAAGGTACCACCGCTTTCATACATTTACATTTGCGCTTCTTTTGCGTTTGGAAAAGCTTTTTGCGTCACGCGAGCGCGTTTTTTTCCTCTCTTTATTATTTCGGCCTCGGCTTTTGAAAATGTAAATGATTTGATTTAAAATCACTTTAAATGCTAAGGGCGTCCAACCCCTCGGACTTCAAGACGCAGCGCTGAAAAAACACACGGCAGCAATGCTCGAATGGGCATTCGATTACTACCGACATTTCGGAATGCATTGTTTGTATAATACTTTCTTATGCAGCTCTCGCCGGCGACGACAAAGTGGACGAAATACCAAATGTGTGTGTTGGATGTTGATACCAAATTCCAACAAAGAATTGAAAATTTAAAAAAATCGAAAATTGGCCTTGGATTTCGTCTGCAAAAAAATTTAATCAAAACTTTCTTAAATCTACTTTTTGCTTCTTAATTAAAATTTTAATAAAAAGTCGCAAAATTTACTTTTTTTCATTTTTGAAGAAAAAACTGTTTATTTCTACAATTATTTCAAAACAAAAATAGCAAAACACACGTTAATCTGTTTAATAATAAATTGTAATTTAAATTTCCAACTGTAAACACTCAAGATGAATTTCTTGAAAACAATGTGATAACGCCTCGTATTGTTTCGTAGTGTTCAATTTCAATTTGATCGCGTGCTAAAACCATATCAGTATTAATAACTTAATAACTGTCAATTTATCAAAAAGACATTAAACCTTTCACATAAAAGGCCGCCGCCGCCGCCTCCCGCCTCCGAAATGAAACTTTGTGAAAACATTAATTAATTTCATTAGCAAACTTTGAGCGCGCCAAAGCAGCCCCCGACATTATTTACAGCCCCTATATAATCGGGACGTCGTATTAAATTACGAAAATTGCCGGGGACAGGAAAAATTGGCGAAAATGGACGGTTATTTATTAATAGCGAAACGAACAAGAAAAAATCCCAGCGAAAATTTTCCTCATTTTTCATCGCAGGCATCTAAACTATGCAACTTTGAAAATTAATATCAATTATCATCATAAAACATAAAAATAACGCTTTCGTGGTGTTATTATTAACAATATTCTTATCTCTACATATTTATAAAGGTTTAATTGATACACGTGGATGAATCAATTTAATTTACAAGTTATGTTAACGCATTGTGGGATGATCAACAATCAGTCATAAAATTTTTAACTTTTAAATTTATTTATGACACTATCTATTAATTCTGCGAAATAATTGTAAACATATAGTAGAAAATAGTATGAGTTGTATTTATCATAGGGCTTATCACTATTTAATTGGAATATTAGCAAATATGTGTATTTATCAAGTTTTGGATTTCCATTGATTCACTAGGAAAGATTTTTTGGATTATCAGTGTAAGACGTTTTAAAAAGTCAATCCTGGCGCCAATTATACATGGAAATACTCAATACTCAATGCCTTCCACTTCAAGGTAATTTATCTATCTGTAAAATACACTAAATAATCTCGATTAAATTTAAGCGTGTATTATACAGTCTGTTTTCAATAAATCTCAAAATAATTATTTTTAATTTTTAACTTTTTTTAGTTTTTATTAATTTTTAAATAAAATCTTGATATTAAATTATTTTTTTTACTTTTTATATAATAATATGGCTAATAAATAAATTCTCAATAGATGTTTTCGTGTTTTCCTATTAATTTTCAAGCATTTTATTTATGCGTTGTCTATTGACATGTGGATGTGCGGCAAGATAAGCGCAAAATATTATGAATAACACAAATATTATCGATCGGAATTCGACTTAAGTGCCTTCCGGAGCCTTCATTATTTATTTAAGACACATACATAACTAATACCGTTTTATGTATCTCGTATTTATTTAGTAATTCGTGTTTGGTATAAAAGTGCAAGTAACAACGCGTTAAATAAACATTTATTACGCATTTCTTAACTAAACAGACGACGCACTCACACAAATTCACCTATCATTTTATTTCGTATATCTAGATTTCATCGTACTTACTAAATTGATTTTTTGGTAAATTTGGATTCACGACGTATTCATAGTCGTAAGTACCATTTTATAAGTATTGAAGTTTAGTGGAAAATCTGGATTGAGTAATTTTTAAGTCAATATATTTATATATGCTTTGAGTGACGCGTAATTTACTTATTACACACCTTTCCATATAATACAACTTACAGATAAAATGTCAGATGATTAAAATAACTTTTTATCGACTTGGATACAACGCAGTATCAATATGCACAGAAATATGATGTAATAAAAATATTAACTAATTTTTTAAGTGTTTAAAATACATTTACAGACGGAAATTAAGTTTTTTAAACGTGAATGCAAGGTGTGAAAAAATCAGTGAACATTCGACATACACGCGTAGTTAAATTTATTCAAATTGCGTATTTAACCACATCGACCGTTTCGGAAACATATAATTTTCCACTTAGTGTGATTAGCATAAACGCCGAGGCACCTGTTGTGTGCTGCGCTATTCGGTTTTTATTATTCCATTTTGGTCGTGTGCCAAAGAGGAAACGAATCACACGAAAAGGGAACACTGAGTTATTTCGTGCACCAGTTGAAGGCAACGTTATTGCAATTGACAGAGGGTGTCTCAACAACCCTCTCTTAATCCAGCAGGAAACAAAAAATGAAATAAAACTCACATGGCACGCAACGTTTTAATAATTTCGTAATAAATCAAAATTTTAGCTCAATATAATCCTAAACTATTGTAACATAGATGGTGCTAGTAATGAACATGTTTTTCATCCCCTTTAAATACTTTAAACTTTTAAGTAGCACTTGAAAGGTGTTAAATGTCTCACGTTTCAGCCTGGATAATCCGTCAGCGCGTGCGGAAAAACGTCTCCAGTTGAAAGGGACGCGTCAAGTGTTCCCTAAACGCGCATATACTTTAAACTCCCACGGGACCCTCGCGCCACACACGCACGTCGTTTATCGACGGGACGACCCTAATTTACATCCTTTTTATATCTTGTAAATGCACTGCCCGCTCTTCACTTCACTCTATCGCACTGAATCGAAATGCGATGACCGGACATTGCTTGCATTCCACTATCCTTCACAAGAAAGTTGTCCTTCAGGACCCTTTTTATGATAAAATCACCCTCTTTGAATAATATTTATGGACATGTTGAATATGTTGTATAAATTGTATAAAATAATATTTTATTATGTCTAATTTTGACCGGTTACCAAGCCAAGAATAAAAATATAAAAATCCCTAAGCTATGAAGCTGAAAGTGTGATAAGTGACGTTAACAAGAATACAGTGTTTGTTAGAATCAGGGTGAAGGGGTGAGTCAGCGATATTTTGATTTCGCGTAAATGCTGCTGATGCTGATAGAACTCGCGTTAATAATCTGTCATCGCCCACAATGAACGCCATAACAATACAGACCCCATTCCCAATTTTTGGGGGTGGAAATCTCCGCTGCCTTCAAAAATTGACAGTGGATGGCGGAAATGATAAATCGACGCCGTTGTCTATTTTTTTCTAATTTTACCAATTTACGAATCATTTTGTGACTCGCATCAATCATGTGCATTATTAATACTACAAATTATCAACTAATATTATTTTATCTATTGACTTACTTGGTGAAAGTCCAAGGCGTGCGTGCAGCGCCAATTTTGACTCTTCCGCCGACGGCAGTTGCATGTCCTGGCGCCAATTCACGTCCGGTTCGCTCAGCCATAACTTCCCTGCAAACAAACACACCAAATTCAAATTAATCAGCCCTCAATACAGTCTACAAAGCAAAAAAAAAACTTTCATCCGATGAAAAAGAGAAGAGAATCAAGCGCGTGTGTTTGAAGTAAAGTTTTCCGGTGACAAAGTTGGCGAAAATCCTTTGCGAGGATGCTGGAGGGCGACCATGATGCTAATCAATAGTACGCCCGCGCTAGGGGTGGAAGACCAGCGTCCGGCACACGACGGCGCATTGTTTCTCCTTCATTCATTTCATGCGAAAAATCTACACGAAACTTTCCGATTCTAATAGAAGTAATAGGATTAAGATCCATGGGGATGGGGAAGAAAATTTACAAACATCAATATTAAATTTAAATAATTTTTTAGGTTTGGTTAGGTTAGGTTATTGACACGGATGTTTAAGTAAAGTTAAAATCGTGATTTTAATTTTAATATCATGCCAGATAATTATAATTAATCATGCATGTAATAGATTTATTTATGAAAATATATTCCGATGTAAAATTAAGAAAAAAAAGTGTGTGATGATTAAACAAAATGGATTTCGTGCAGCGTCTCGGGCAGTAAGTAATTTTAGACTACTTTTCGACTACTTAAGTCACTGCAAGGTCACGTTGTTCCCATCATAACACAGCATCCACTGGTTGATGAAATGACATAAATGTGGTAAGTGGTAATTGTTTCAAAGAAGTGGCGCCACGAGGGTTGTTAGTCCCTCAACTTAACAAATGACACCAGAGTGTAAAAAGCAATAATCATACTGAAGAGCTTTTTATTAAATAATACGTTTCGCAGGTAAAAATTGAATTTTTTACTCGTATTTTCAACTTAACGGTTTCTCCCATAAGAATAA
This sequence comes from Dalotia coriaria, assembly GCF_025399875.1. Classification (NCBI taxonomy): domain Eukaryota; kingdom Metazoa; phylum Arthropoda; class Insecta; order Coleoptera; family Staphylinidae; genus Dalotia; species Dalotia coriaria. The sequence continues at coordinate 10,208,086 of NW_027045447.1, forward strand.
CATTGATTTCCGGTTAGATTTTCAATAACGCTATTAAAAGCAAAAATTGAAGATTGAAAATTGTGAAGAAAATCAATTTTACGTTTAATGTTTGGTCCGAGAAGTGGTCGATAGCCACGACCAGCAGTCCTCGGTTTCATTGATGGTGGCGGTTTGGTGGTGGCGGTAGAAATCTATTGTGCGTCGAGAGCGCGTTTTGTGATTTAAAGAGGAGATAAAAAGCGAGTTAAATAAAAGTGAAATGGGGGTTACGTATAAATGCGTCCGCGTGAGCACAAAGGTGAATGATTCCGGCGGTGGTGGCGGGTGCGCTGCCCCCACAGGGTTCTAATCGCAAACGCACCCACTACCACCGCCCCCGGCATAAAGAACCCTGCGTACGTAGATTCCTTTTGAAGATTCGCCCAATTCGATTGCGGGGCTAAGTAAATTGCGGACGGCGCCATCACAAAACTACCCCTAACAAAAAAAAATCGAAAAAAGTTTAAATTTTCTTCATTTTCAGCAAAATAAAATATTTTTCGTTTTTTTTATTTATTTTTGCTTTCTGATAGATAAAAACTTTTATTTTTCTTATTTGAGCACGTGTTACGTCCACACGACCCAAAATCAGTGAAAGCACACCCGGAGAACAAGTAGAAAGTAAAGATGCTTCACCCCCGCAACCCCCTTTCACAGGAAGTGCGCTTTTATGTTTCGTCGCTTCACTTTCATGCCTCCCCAGAACATACAACTAGTCTCCCGGAACCTACAATCTTAAAATCTAATATTTACATTTACAATTTCATCATCTCTTCGATTTTATTTTATTTTACAGTAAAATCTAATAAAATATCAAAGGAAATAACCACTACCATTTTACAAGAGTTGTACGATTCGTCTGCAGCGCGTCCGCCGTGTGGTGGCGGTGAGTTCAGCGCCTTCGAAACCCGTCGGCGGCGGGGGCAGCGACGCGCGCACGCGTTTTACATAATATCGATATATGGGACGGGTTATATCGGTTCGCGGGGGGCATGCGCGCCGCAACCCGGCCTCCGTTGGCATTATGCGGTGTCGGAATCGACGCGGAAATGCCACCCTCATCTGCATACACCCCGGGCCGCCGGGAGGTGGCAAGCCTACGATATTTCAACCAATCGCAAGCGCGGAATTTTTATGTGCAGCTAATATATAACCTAGACATGTAAATCACCCCTATAAAAAATCTCACCCTTTAAAAACCAACCCTTTTTTTATTCAGGCGCAGTGTGATAGGCAAATCAAATAAATTCACTTTAAATGTTACATTTTCGTATCTGGATACCGTTTGCTAACGAAACCACTCTTGGGAGGGTAGTAAATGAAAAAAATACGTTGCTGATGGCGAAACATGTGGTACTATTTCCTTTGTGTGCGCACACGCCTGTGTCTACCTGAGAGAGCAACCACCCTTGCAGTCTGCAACCCTTAAACGTGCGCAAACATGCTAACCCTCGGCGATTTGAAATTTTTTCGAAATTTCGCTCATCAAACACAACAGCACGCGTCTACAGCCACCAGTTTTGAACAGAGTAACATGTTTGATAGATTTTCGACGACTGGTGGTTAGAAAAGGTTGAGTTACGATTGTGCAATTCATAAAAAATGTTTGATGTTTCGGTTTTTTTTTTGCAGCAACAGCGGCAGATTTTGATATTTGGCATTGGATTCGGTTACACTACGGAATTAAACCGTGACGGGGATGTCTCGCTGTCAGCTGGCTCGGCTAGAAATGGCTTGCTAACCGCCATTAATGCCTCAGGGTTGAAATTCGCTATTGTTCGATGAGGGATAACAGATTAACAAAAAACTAGCTGTATAACGATAGTGTTACGAATGAACAAAATAACACATCTTAAAAAACGTCATCTAAAGGTTGATTCTTTGCTTAAGTCGAATCTTAAGACATTTTTTTATTTTTAATTCAAAGGGCAAAAATATTTTTAAAAGAAGCTTCTATGCTCTATTAGCTTTAAAAAAATCTACAACTGTTTGTACAATTCATATAAAAACGAATTTTTTATTCAATCAAAGAAAGAATTGTTTATTTTGTGCACAAATAGCTAAAAATAAAAATAATCGTATCTACAAATAGCCTGAAACAACATAACCAAACTTTTAGACTTAAAAAAATCGCCATTTTGAACATTTTCACCATTTTTTCATTGTAACATACATTTATATAGCTACTTTTGATTCTAAAACATTCACATTGGTTTCACATTTTAAACTTTTGCATTTTTCACCCCTTATTTCCATTACTATTACGATTTCCATTCCTATTCCATCCCCTATTGTGTGCGACGCTTTGTGTTACTATTTACATGCGGCGACGTGTGTTACTACTATCCGCACGAGCGCAATATAAAATACGGCATATGTAAGGGTTGTTTGAGAGCAAAAAGGGTGCTGGCAGCATGCACCCCTTTTCATCATCGCATGCAACGCGCGTCGGACGCGTGCCCGCTTTAACCGTTCGTTATTGGATTACGCATAAATTTTCACCAATCGGATCGTGGCATTGAGGACAACTTTGATTTACATAAAAAATTTACATCCTCATCATTTACATGTGTGTGTGTTAGGTACCTGCGTATCTGCGTACAAACTGGTTATATACTTGTCAACCAATCAGTATTTAAATATGTAGGTTGGTACCAGTTAAAAAATGAAGGATAAAAGATGAAAACGATAATTTTATTGATTTTTAAAATTGAAAATAACGTTTTTTTTTCAAGGAGTAAAAAAACGGATTTTATTCATAATTTTCGTGAGAAACTAAAAATTCTCAAAAAATTTTATGTACACTTTGCGATTTTATAGCCAGGGGTAGCAGACAATGCACTTTGCACTTTTTTACTTTTTTTACGTTTCTTAAATTCTATAAAAAAAACTTATTGAGGGGTAAAATTTGCAAAATTCTGAAAACTGTCCTTTGAACTTCAATGTTCACAAGCACTTTTTTGCACTTTAAAGCACCCCTCAATAATTCACCCCTCTATTCATGAATTGGTAAAATTTTTGGTTTTAAACCCTAAAAATCGAATTTATCCAAAAAACTGTTTTGACGTGAAAAGGTAAAAGATGCGTTTTACTGGTGAGAAATATACGGTAATAAATACCCAAGCATAAAAAAGTCTAAAAAATTAGGGTAAAAGTGCAGAATACTGGAATTTACTAGGGTTTTAACAAAAACTGTGATAAATCTGCAAAAATTTTAGATTTTCAAGATTTTCAACCCTAAAACTCAATTTGACAACCGCTATTTTATTTTCAACGGTTTTTAATCCTCTGGGAAAGTAAAATTCTCAAAAAATGTGATAAAATTTTATTTGGATAAAAAGCTGAGAATAAAATGTCATTTTAAGATGATACCCCCAAAATTCGTTATTTTTGATGGCGGTTTTTTAACGGTTTCTTCTAGAAAGTACTAAAAATCTTTAAATAAAGGAAAAACCGTTTGTAACGTTTATTGATTAGTCTCTAGGGGTACTACAGCAATACTGCAATTTTTATACTCTTAAAACCGTTAAAATTTAAGATCTTTCAACGGTTTTTATCTTTTAAAACGTGATTTTGAAGGATTCAAACAAAAAAAAATCAAAAATTAGTGTTTAAGTGAATTATATGCTTTCCTAAACATGAAAATAAATATTTTAAAAATGAAATGATTAAACGAATGAAAAGTACATTAATAACCCCGCCGCTAATGACCCTTGAATTTTTCCCATTTCGCTTGCGCGCAAAATTGACAGGCAGTTAGCGAACGATTAATTACATTAAAATATATGACGTTATTACGAATAATTTTTGTCTTCTAATAAAGACAATTAATAACGCCGTAGATACCAACGTCGATCGGTGCCTTTCCGCGCTTTGCGCCGCGCATGCGTTTGATATTAATTAATTGATTGTTGGCGGTCTCGCTTCATCTCTCGTAAAAGTTTACGATCACAATAAAGCACACACGCCGGCGTGCCGCATCGCGCGTAGACGATCTTTCATGCATACGTTAAAAGAAAAGTGCGCCGCACCGACAAAGTCTTCTTCTGTTTCTTCGGCGGGTCTTCGTCTGTGTTTCGGGCCGGCGTCCGACCGTACGAAAGTAAAGCACGACGATTTCACGAACGGACGCACGGCTGATTAATCATATCGCATGATTCCGTCCAATGTTGTTACAGACTTGTTTCGATTCGAATTATTACGGAACTATTAAGGTTATAAATCTTTTTGTAATTAACATACAAGGAAAATAAAATGAAAACGTGAGAAATAGCATGTTAGGGTTTAGAACAACTGTCTTGTTTCAACGTGATGTAAGTTAATTAATAATTATTCAAGATTATTCTAAGATTTATCAATTCTTAATTAAATTTCACATAAAAAGGATTAAGGTATATATAAATAATTACAACTCTTGGAAAACTGATAAATTCTAGAGATTACTTCATTTTTTTAATGTTGAAATTATTTTATTTAATAACTTTTGCAAAACTTGAAATTTTAGACTGTTTCTTTCGTCATCTAGTCTTATATGACGATTACAATCAGAAAAACCAACAAAAATTAAGCAGAATAAATAAATTTCGCAATAAAATTAAATTTTCAACAAAAATTTCGATAAATTTACTTGAAAAACAGCGAAAAATAAATTTTTAACTATTTTATTTGAAATATTACTGAATTTAATGCAATTTAAGTTGATAATTCATTAATAAATAAACATAACACCCGAATTTATCGAGTTTCAGGCCATTTACTGAAATTGCGAGGCAATTAAACCCAAATGCGTTTAATTTTCTTCACTTTTCATTAATTTTAGGCAATTGCACCCCATAAAACCCCCGAAAACGACCAAATTTCAAGATTTTCGTATTACTTAGATTGCTTCCATCCTCCGTAATAATTTACCCCACGAGTTCGTTAAAGGGTAGTTTATAGTTTCGCAAGAATTGGGGTTTTGCACGCCCAAATAAACTTCGCCGTCGTCGATGAGTATTAGAAAACACTATTAGAAAGTAGAAGTCGCGGCGACGGCGGCGGGTAAGTCGTGAAAGAAATAAAGCTCTAATTGAATTGTCTTGTTACGACAGAGGGTGCATAACCCGGACAACCCTAAAGCGACGCCTACGCCTAAATTTAATTGAATCTCACCCCCAATTCTTAATTCTATTGTATAATAAAGTAAATCCAATTGAAAAATTAAAAATTTAGGTCAAAAGATTTGATTTCATAGAAAATTATTAATTAAAACATAATTTAATGCCTGTCAATCATAAAAAAAATTCAAGAAAAAAAACCTAAAAGACTCAGCTACCTGTTTTCTTTTATTAGATTTTATTTTATTCTATATTTTTTATAAATAACCGGATGTACACTTTAACTGAGCCTTAATTCGTTTGTTGACTCACACAAAACAATTAAACACAATCATTAATGGTAATTACAATGTGATTTCAACGAAAACTAATAAAACCTCAATTTTTCATAAATATCTGACAGCTATGATGGAATTTACTTAAACAACTTAACTTATACTGTGTAATCTTCATCGACTTGAACTCGAAGAAGATAAAAAGCGTTGAGTTCATCGACAAACGAAAAATAGAGAAAATCTAAGACGTTTTGATAAATATATTCGTTGTGTTTAATGGTCGGGTGGCACGATATCTGAGCTACTAAAAAGAGTCTTAGGAACAAGTTTTAGTCTAGTAATGCGAGCGGCAAAATTTCTTAGTTCTCAGTGCATGCAGATTCGTGACGTCATGATTTATTAGCAGTGTTCATCGACATGATGTATGATTGCAGAATAAACTGATTTATTGATTTTAATTAAAATTTTAAATATTTTTTCTTATTTTTGGCTTAAAAACATTAAAATCCAATCAATTTCTTAATAAAAAATAAACTAAAGTTTAAAATATCATTGATTAATCATCAAATAATTAATTATCATTTGTATATTGTGTGTAACTGTTTGTAACCGATTTTTTTTCTCCAATATTTTATTTTGTTTTTGAATTTTGATCCCACGGTGAATGCGAGCGCGCTAAAACACGTGTAGGGCCGTAATCGGCGCACCAATATTTATATGCGCGCGGACGATTTTATTACACGATGTCGGCGCGCGGCGATCGCGGTTGGGGGCGGCTAATCATTATAAAGTCGGCGCGCGCGGTCCGACCACAAAGCCGCGCTGGACAAGGATGCCGCAGGTAGAGAGGATGAAAGATGAAGACGAAGAGGAGCACACCGAGAGCACTTACTATTCACATTCACATCAACATTCGGATGCGGCCTACCGATTTGAATTAATAAAGCCGATGAAAGGTTGAAAAGGTATAAGAGGTAATAAAAGGCAATAAAAATCAAGCCGATGTTCACCAATGTTAAACAAATACGCAGGCACGAGCACAAACATCATTTAAATGAGTTTAATCGTTTTTTACTAACAGAAGTAATGAAAAATTATCTTCTATGATTGATTTATTGATTTAAATTTATTTTTTGAAATAAAAACGTATTATTTCATAGAATTTTGTAGAAAATCGCAATTTAAATATTAGTTTAGTTGTTTTTACCTAAGCTATGATTATTTTTAATTATATGTTAAATAAAAAACATGTAAACGTAGTTTTTTGTTGAAAAAGAAAGGAATAAGTTAATTTGAGGTTCGATATCGTCATTCGTCTGTCGGTTTCGGTCTCCCCTACAGCAAAACACAATAATTATCGCAACCATTTTGCCATGCAATTGTGGAATTGTAGAATTGTGAAAACCTTCAAGTAGTCGCCCGGCATTGTGCGGCATTGTCCGTCTGTTTCGCGGGTCTTCTCCGCGCACGATTTGCACGAACATTTATTGGTCAGCACGGTACACACAATGCAAAGTATCATTCCGTGAATTAAGCGAAGAATAGAGAACGCGGACGAGTTGCGAGAGCCAATTGCTTTCGTTTCCGAACGCGAAATAATGCGATGGGCATGGCCGCAACGCGGTTGTGCATTTTTTTTACTTAGAAATCATTAAAATAAACACACACTCACATACAACACACATGTTGGCATTATGCGAACACAAGCACGAGCACGAAATATTTAATCCTCTTCCACTGCTGGAAAAAGTTCAACGCAGAAAAAAAACATTGAAAAATGACAGAAAATTCAAATTATCTTCTCGTCGTGGACGCAGCGCGTAAAAAACGTGGACAATTTAAAAAATATTAAGCCAGAATGAACGAAACATATTCTGAATCGCATTATACATGAATGTATTTATGCATTAAGCATTCGTATATGTAAAGAGAAGAACCGAAAAAATGATCAAGACAAAAAAGCTAGCAAGAGACGTTAATATGTATACGCATCAGAAACAAGACGCTCTATACCTGAGAATGTACCTGAGACACCTGAAGATACACGTGTGCGCGTGAATCAAAATTGAATCGAGGAGGATGAAGAATGGAAGACGCGGGCATCGAGAGAAGACGAAGGCCGTGAGGGAAAAAACCGTCACACTTGTTATGCGTCCCTGCGCGGAATTTGTCATAGGTTATTTTAATCAAATTATTATTATTGTGTGCTTCCTCTCGAAAGATCCACGAAATGATATTAAAATGATAGTGGCATTATAAAATATCAGCCCACAACACCAGGGAATTAAACTAATTCAATTTGAAACTGGTTGTTGAAGAGTTGTCGTTATAAAAATTGCTGTGATGTAAAATATTGAAGATTAAAACTTAAAAACAAATAATTTTGATTTAAAAATCAACTTTTACGCCTTTTTACAGGTTTATTTGCCTTAAAAAGTAGCCTAAAAGTAAAAAAATTGATTTTGTTGCAAAATTAATTTTAAAATTTAAGTTTTGTGCAGAAAAATAATAAAAAAAGTTTTTTTCTATTTACTTTGCAATTTTTTCATGTTTTTTTCTTAGTAAAACTAATAAATTCATTAATAAATAATTTAAAATTTACTTTTTTCTCTAAATTCAATAATAAATCATTTCTAAATTCTTCAATTTCTCATTCCATCTTTAATTAAAAACTCCTCACAAAATAATCTTGCTGCGCACGAGAAAAAAACGTGAATTCAAAATGTAAAAATATTTAGATCCGTCATGTAATCACATGTAATCCCATGATTCACCTTATTAATATGAATCTAAATCATCATATCTTATTCCGCTCGGTTTGAACTGAAATGATTTTAATTGGTTCGAACACAATTCGTTTCCAATTCACTGCCTCTATCTGAGTATGCATTGTACGCTCATTGTAAGCGAATTAAAAGGTTAAATTAAGTGATAATTTCTAGAAATTCTTTCGCGAATCTCGAGCGCGCATCTTTCGAATGTTTAACTTTAGCGTTGCCCCGTTGTGAGCGTTGGTTAGCTGGTAATAGAGACATAAAGACATTAATAATGCATTTTTCTCATCGTGGGGCTCGATTTCTTAATGTCAATGATACCACAGACACACACATACTTGAATAACGATTTTTATTCTTTTAATTTTACCTCAACGAACAAAATAACACGAAACGAGTGAATTCGTTAGTGTATTAAGTTTTAGTCCTGTTAGAAGTGGAGTGAGTGAGTGTGTCTGCTGGCAACATGCTATTATTATTTTTCTAATATAGTAAATGTTAATAAACGATGTTAATTTACATCGAATTTACTGGAGTTAATTAACATCAGAAGCACTTTATTAGTGTTGGTTTAAACGTATAAATAAATTTCGAGCAAGCGTTAATTATGAAGTGTTTTTCGATTTATACCACTCAGGACCGAATTTAAGTTAAATTTTTTGATTTTTACGCGCATGCGCAGTAGATATTCTATATAATGACAGTTAGGTAAGTTGTAGAAGACATTTGATACTGGTTGTTGCTGTCAACCGAAGCGTGTCATTCAATTACGAAATAAATATGTTTAAATTAATTAATAAACAAACGAAGCGAAGGATGTAATTGCAGCGTACGCATCGCGCGCGCACGCGCAACTGTCTATTGGCTTCGCTCTTCGACTCTCATTGGTGACTCTTTATACACTAATGCACGTCTATTTGCCTGCGCGGATGCCTACTTAAGTCGCGTCCCTTCGTGCTTCGTTACTTGATTATGGAAATAATGATTTTAATAACATTTCATTCCGTACTGTTGCGACCTTAGTTTAAATTAAATTTACTGTTTGGTAACTGGGAACGCCTGCTTTTTTTCCTAATTAAATTAAGACTTAAAAATGTCCGAAATCTTGAAATTGATTTGGAAATTTTCGTCAGGGAAATAATAGTCGGCATATTAGCAGCACAAAGAACCGCAGAAATTTACAAGTGGAAGTCACATAAATAATATCACGAATAATATCGCGACGGGCAGCGTATAAACAAGCCAGGCGCCGAAGAACACCGAAGAACTCGAGAGCTTAACTCGCAAGCCAACGAAACGTGACGATGCGCAAGTACGTAAACCATACTCTACTCGAACTCGGGTTAATTAGGCAAAGGCAACAACAAACCAAGAGATAATTATTATCATTTTATTGGATGCCGAACGGGTCGAATTTAATTGATTAATATCACTCACAGATAACATTCTAGAAAATTTCCAATATTTATATTATGAGTGTGTAGACTCTCAAATAAAGTAAAGAGGAAACGCACCTGGCGGTAATTAAAACGGATTTTCGTGTTCGCGTGCGTTATGACCGAACAAATCGCCGGATGGACGAACGACGATTACTAAAATGAAAAAAGAACGACATCGTGATGACCAAAACGGACGTGACACTTTATTCATTTCTGGTGTGTTATTATTATTACGCGCACTTTTTTAACATCATCAAAATATTACGTTTAAAATCTCTTAAAGTAATATTTTACTTTTTTATAAATATAAAAATATTTATTGATTAAAAATTACAACGTTTTCGCCCAAAACTCACGTAATTTTAATCAATAAATATTTTTATATTTATAAAAAATAACATGGATTACGTATTCACCAAAGAAAGTAATAAATAATATTTTACTGCCTAGGCAGTTAAATTATTAAATTTTTTGTTCAATTTTTTAATTTTTCAAAAATTTCAATTTTTATTTCTTTCATATTTAATATAAAAATGAATTGCTGTTCGTTAGTCTCGCTAAAACTCGAGAACGACTGAACGGATTTATCTTATCTTGGTCTTGAATTATTCGTGGAGGTCTAGGGAAGGTTTAAAAGGTGAGAAAAATTCGAATAATTGCCGGGAAATCCTCAAAACAGCTATTTTCTATAGAATAAAATTTGACATTGAGATTTAATCATAGTTATAGTTAAATAGTTGAATTCGAGATGGCGCGCTGAAGTGCATTATTGACAAAACTTTATATAATTAATTTCTTTAAATTAAAATACTAATCTTATTGATAGAATTGACTCTTACTACGAGTATGTCTAGAACAAGAGAGTAAAAACGAATTACATTTTTATTAAACACTGCCGGAACGAAGTCGCGGGCAACAGCTAGTATTTAATAAAAACTATTAAATATTTAATGCCTAGACAGATAAATAGTGATTTTTTGTTTTTGTAGCCTTTTATTACTCTAATTATCACCTCGTCTTTCTGAATTTTTATTTCAGTATGTGTATGTAAGCATTACATAATTATGTTTAATAAAGAAGACTTGCGAAGAGCGCTCAACTTGACTGAGCGATGACTAACCGCGTAAGTGAGCAAACGAGCCAGAAGCGCCACGGCGAAATTCGTTTTTAATTGGTGCTGGTCTTAAGTCAGAAGACTCAAGGTTTAAGACGCTTAAGTCAAGACCAAAATTGATATATTCTCAGAATCTGAATAAACTACTAACTACACCTGAATGCGTACACAATTAAGATGTGCACCGTGATTAAAAACACAGCGTAGTAAAAAAACAACCCTTATAAAGTTAATTATTTTCCTAAAGTATAAGGGTTGGAGTTATTTTAAGTACCGATATATTTTTTATTGAACAACCCCTTTACCTAACGGTATTTTTTAAATTCACTTTTTTTTAATTTAAAATACATAATAATAATATCTATAAGTATGTAAATAAAATAAAATATGAGAGAATGTAAATGATATTTGAGCGATTCTCGCATTTTTCCACCATGATAAATGCGGTTTTAATTCGCTCAGCAACGGCCTTATTATTCTAATTAAGATGAATTCGCGAGATAACGCCGCCAGGGCTCGCTCATCTGCCGAGAAGACCACAAGAGAAAAGAGTGCCACGAAGTATGTGTGATAATTATCTCAACGGTGCGGATATTCACACTCGTACACATGCGCACTTAGCATAAACATATTCATATTTCTACAAATACTTACAGATAACGCAAATTAAATGGCAGCGATAAAAATAAGGTTAAGTATACACAATGTTTAATACTGCAACTTATATCGAACTAAATTTTAGGTTACGTTTGTGTTGTGGGCATTTAATTTTCCATTTTTTGCAATAATTTGCATTTATTGGTTGCAAAACGTTGCAAAATTAAGAAAGCGTGACACAAAACATGTTTACACTCATGTCTTGTATATGCTTATAAATTATTTATTTATGTGTAACAAGTAGTATAACCACTAACCTCACTTAACCTAACTTTAAGCAAATACTGATTTTTATTCACTTGTGTGCAAAATATGAATTTTTTAAATTTACATGTTGAAATCGATTGCATGTCTGTTTCTATTACAAAATAATTTTGATCATATTAATTACCGAAGTTATATTCTATTATTACTTTTATTATGCCGTGGTATGACCTAGGAAAGTCGAAAAGTTCTCGGAATTAAATCCCATTTGATATGCGCTCGTATCATTTTCTATCATTACTCATGCACGATACACACTCGTCGGGCAGTCGGCTAATATTCATACTCGTACACGGAGAGAGAGGAAGAAAAAAAACTGAGGTACCGTGAGAATGCATCGCACACACGCATGCATCTCCACCTCCTTCACGAACATGGGCAGAAATTGTAAGAGGGTATATGGTGTTGCAGGTGAGGCACAACAAGTTGCACGAGTCGGTTAGTTATCTACCTGTACCTGGTGTGTTGGCCCACCTTTTAGCTTCTTGGTGGCTTGGTTTTAATCTTTAATACAGCTATAAAGTAGCCCATTGAATTCGACATTGTTACAAATCGAATTTGGGGACATCTAACGGGCGCCAAGGAAGTGCCATTAGTTTTACTAACCTATCTCAACATATTTTAATTGGACAGTTAAAAATGGAATTTGGAATAATCTCAACATCAGGGTACCATGAGGATACACAATCGCTGCAATCAGACGCGCAAAATAAAAGTTTTTCGTTAAATTTTTGTTTTTATTGCACAAAAACTTTTTCTGATAATATTTCGTAAAATTTTTTAAGAAATTTATTTGTAATTAAATTTTACGGCCTGTGATGCTTGTAAAAATATTAAATTTATATTATTTTGATAGATATTGACGTGTAAAATTTATTTATTTAAAATTGGTGACATATAAAGAGTGCAACAGTGCAACAGTCATGGTCTACTAAATGTGCCGTTTGCTAATTACATGCAAAAATGCAAAAGCATAAATTTATTTTTATTTTATTTTAATTAGCTCTACACATCATATTTTTATGCTCGCAACAAGCGTAATTTCTTTAATTTGCTTGTCGGGATTGCAAAACATCAGACATTCGAATGCAAATAATTTGCCACAGCAAGGTGTACTTATTAAAGCATTATCTACCAAACCGCATACTCTACAAAATGTTTGAATAAACTTGTTGATGATTAGCATACTCATTTCAATCCAAATGTTTTAATTTCCAAAACATGCAGTATAGGTCCGCATCATGCGAAATGATGAGAAATAATGACAAACGACGAAACAGGAATCATCTCGGCGTCCGCGTCCGACATTAATGCGCGCGGTAGTTTTGCATACGATTATTACCGCATTTGTTCGCTCGCTCGACAAACAGACGTAATCAGCGCCCGGCAAAAAGCGCCAAACGCAATCATACGAATTGCGAGCCGCTGCCGCGCCAAGCTAATACATTAAACATTAATAGAAATAGAAATAAAATAGATACATTAGACTAGGATATAATACATACATTATTAGGCGCACATGTGTGTAATGGCGTTATTAATGTCAATTTTGATTACAGAAAATTGCCGGCGCACTCACGCTCAAACTTACAAACATCGACTTCAAGTTGATGCAATGATATTGATACTTTTAAAACTTCCAAACACTCGAAAAGAAATATATTAGTTTCAGGAATCAATTTTTTTTAAGAATTTTGGGAAAAAGTATTTAATTCACTATTAAAATAAAGAAAAAAGTTGACAATCAGGTTTGGTATTTTAAATTTTGAGTAATTTTTAAATCTATATATATAAAAATGAATTGCTGTTCGTTAGTCTCGCTAAAACTCGAGAACGGCTGAACGGATTTATCTTATCTTGGTCTTGAATTATTCGTGGAGGTCTAGGGAAGGTTTAAAAGGTGAGAAAAATTCGAATAATTGCCGGGAAAATCCTTAAAACAGGTCTTTTCTATAGAATAAAATTTGACATTGAGATTCAATCATAGTTATAGTTAAATAGTTGAATTCGAGATGGCGCGCTGAAGTGCATTATTGACAAAACTTTATATAATTAATTTCTTTAAATTAAAATTGCTAATCTTATTGATAGAATTGACTCTTACTACGAGTATGTCTAGAACAAGAGAGTAAAAACGAATTACATTTTTATTAAACACTGCCGGAACGAAGTCGCGGGCAACAGCTAGTATTTTATATATTTAAACCATTTTTGAGTCTTTTTTCTATATTTTTATAAAATTTCCTATTTTTCTTGCAATTTCTATGTGTTTATTACTTAAAAACCAAAATTAGTCAAAAGTTACGGAGCCTTATAAACTCTTTTAATTCATTTTTTTTTGTATTTAAAACATATATTTATAATTCCGAATATAATTCACGTTGTATAATATATATTCCTATTTCATATCAGGATGTAGAAAACGACGTTGAGTGCGTCGGTGTGTACGAAATTAATGTATCAAGTAAAGCGCTGCCAGCCCACATGCGCTCGAAGGATACACACCACGTGAAGTCGGAATTAAACTAATTTGTTTTTAATATCGCCATCGCGCGACAATGATGCCGTAACACACCTAGGAGCATAACATTTTAATTTAATCATATACGTCGTATAGAAGTCAAGTCTTACACTACTCAACTTTTTATTTCAACTTGAATAAATTTTTTGTGCCTTCTTTTTCTCCACACACTCGTCAAATTTAAACCGTCTACGTATATGTGGATGTTGTTCATATTTTTTTTCACGCGTGCAATGTGTGTACTTTGGTAAACGGAATGCGGCGTCACGGTGGCTTGACAAATTTGACTACAGCCACGGCAGAAGGGCGAGTAATGATATTACCATTGAGGGCAGCCAGCGAAACCAGACGGCGCACCGCAACGGATATGTGGGTGCAAAAAAATCGACACGCGTTTGAATTCAGCAAGGAGCGAAAAAAATGAACTCAATAATCATCGCAGGTAACGCGAACAATGAGCATCGAATTAAATTTTTACTGTTAACAACTTTTGCCAAAAAATAATTGCTCGAAAATGATTCGGTCAAGTAAAGAAACATCAAATACACCTGTTTTTACTTATTGCCTTACTTTTTACAACAAAATTCTATAAAATTTTTAAAAACCAATTTTTTGTTGGTGATTATAAACAAACCGTCATTAAAAATTGATTACCGAATCTTTGTATGTGCATGTTGAATGTGTGTAGATGGACTCTTACAGGAAGTGTCGCGTTTACTTTTTTTTTGCTTAACTAAGATGTTTGTGCACATCGGCTCTTTGTCTTTTCACTTTGAAAATGTTTTTACGCTCGCGCTGCTGTGATTGCTGTTGAGTGTTGTTTATTCGCGCCGCGAGTTAATTCGAGACATTAAGGCGTTAACGATTCGTTAAAGTTCTTTGCAGTCGGCACCAAAAATAGAAAATTTAATAGAATATATAATATAAATATAATCATCATCGTGTCGACGAGCGACACAAGTCGTTTGATATTTAATTTTACAACTTTCACTCAAATAAAGCTGTGTTGTTGGTGAGTGCAGACGTCGAAAACAGTTCTAGAATAAAATCGCATTTTTTTGGCATAATTACCAAGTCCAGTGGATACGTAATGCATAATCATGTATGAGATGTAGGTAATATAATGCAAAAATAATGATTGCAAGGAAAAAATTTACGGCTATCATCAAGGTGTGGGGCGCAAAAAATTCGGGTGCAACAAATTATTGCGTAAACAAGTAGCCGAAATTTTGTGTACAAAATTACTGCTTTTATAAAAATTTCTCAAAATCACAATTTTTTCTTTTATAAATCACCCTGTATAATATTATCTCTGCAACATGCATGTTCTCTTAAAATTCACATTTTTTGTTAGCTAAAATTTTACCTGTGCGTTTTTTCCACCCTCGTATTTTTTGCTTGAGGTTTTCTATTGCTAAATTCCTAGGAATTGAATTTTTGCCTAATTTGTGCGTTGTGCGTGCACCCCAAATAAATTTTACCTGCGTGAGGATTTTTGGCAAAAACATGGGTCCAGGTCCACTACGCGTAAAAGTACCTACATTAACTCGTAAAACGACTTTGCAGCTGACTTCAAAAAATCAAAAAAAGCACCAAAATTTCAAAATGTCAGACAAATAATAATCAAGACAATATCCGGTTGTTGGCTGACGACCGACCGTATGGTGCTGGTGCTGTACACGAAAACAGTTAATTAATAGAAAAGTCACCGTCGTAAAGTTTGCATTTGCAAGCGATTCGCTGAAAGCAACGGCGCAACGACGTGTTCTGCCAAATATGGCGACCGGACGCATTCTTGTACCAAGCCATCAACATTAACATTAACTTCAATAAAACGTAAAGAGCCAACCAAACGTAGAAATACAACTAACACGGATTTTAATTCATTTTCCAACTCCTAACCTCCAAAAAGGTAAAATTCAGACACGTGAACGTTGTACGAGTATGTTTGTTATTATAATATAAGAATAGACACGTTCCCCGTTCCGAACGTGCAGAATTAAAAGAAAATTCTATTCTACAACATAACCTGTTGGCGGAGCACACTTTTGACTGACATAGGGGTAGAAAACCGCCCTCGCCGTACACGAATGTAAACACATTCTTTATGAGGGTTGAACACAGCCGGGGGTTAACTAAAAAATACTCGTACTACCTACGCATACTTGTAGTCATACTTGTTTTGTAGAAAAGGGGATGTCTGAAGACTAGTGAATTTCAAGGGTTCCCGAAGGGTGATGGTGGCCAATTTATAAAACGCTCATGGAATATTATCAGATTATCGCTGAATATGATTTTCATTGAGATTTATTTCTTCAAAAAAAAAACTCACCGTATGGTTTATCTGCAGGTATAGGTGATGGACCGTTTTCTGAAACAAGAAAAGTAATAATTTAGCTTTCGACAACACCAATGTCTTTATTTGCATCCGTATCGGTTACCAGCTACCGTTTACAATCATCGGGTGCGCGTGCGCGCATTACACACCTGTAATACACCTGTACCGAAGTGTTACCCGGTGTTTACCGGCGTTTATGCAGATCAGTTCGTGCGCGCCACACGGGAAATTTGCATAATACAAGCCACAAAATCATTGCGTGCATTTAACTGCAAACCACCGACATGAAACACGTCGGAAACACAGATTGAGTTTTGCACACAGCAGTTGGTTGATATTTTAACTTACCAAATATTTAATTTATCCACATACACTTATAGTATTAATAACTTAACCTCCAATGTTGGTCTGACACTTGTCTTGACTTAACTGTGTTTCTCTCCGTGTGTAATTCGGAATCAGCGACTCGCACTTCATTTCTTTCACGCCGCCCGCCGCCGCATTTCATTGAAAACATCCGAAAGCTGGTGGGGACCACACCGCATTGTCTTACGCCTCTAAATTAGATACAATTATTTCACATTATGTTATGCAAAATTAATTGCCTATTTGATTAATTGCTCGCTTGCGGTTGTAGATGGCTATCTCTTAAAATTTAACCAACACCAAACTAAAGTTAGGTTAGGTTCCACAATTCGTCTCTGTGTGTATCTAATTGTCTATAACTTGATGATTCTGTAATTTTTCGTAATGCGGCGTTTGTTCGTGCCTGTTCGTGTGTTTCGTGCATAAAACGACTTATTTACCAGTTAACATAGAAATTACCATGATATTCTCATTCAGCCGTTCATTAGTACTCGTCGTGTGCACTCCGTAATTCTCATTCGCCTCTGTCTCAAACTGTGACTTAAGTACGCGCGAGTGTATAGCAGTTTGGTAGCGCCAAGCGCAATGAAGTAATACGGTTTAGTTTACATTAAAGCGCTCGGAAATTATATTCCTCCGCAGCGCGCACATAAAGCGTCCGAATTTTCGAATTCGTCAAATTCATCAAAGGCGCCGCGCGAACACGACAAGTTTCAGCTCGTTTACAGCGATTATATTCATGTGCGCATCAAATGTGTCATGTGTCATATATTTACTACACAGCTCTACTTAGTTAATTTGGTGCAATTCCGAGGGAGACCATGACCTCACTTAATTTTTTTTCCTTTCTAGGAAATGGTAGGACTTTTATGGGTTCAGTACAACGATCTACGCAATACACAACGAAAAAGTTCAGTTTTTATTAAAAAAATAAATAAAAAAATAATAAAATTGCATTTTATATCAAACTAGCTGTTGCCCGCAACTTCGTTCCGGCAGTGTTTAATAAAAATGCAATTCGTTTTTACTCTCTTGTTCTAGGCATACTCGTAGTAAGAGTCAATTCTATCAATAAGATTAGCAATTTTAATTTAAAGAATTTAATTATTTAAAGTTTTGTCAATAATGCACTTCAGCGCGCCCTCTCGAATTCAACTATTTAACTATAACTATGATTGAATCTCAATGTCAAATTTTATTCTATAGAAAAGAGCTGTTTTGAGGATTTTCCCGGCAATTATTCGAATTTTTCTCACCTTTTAAACCGTCCCTAGACCTCCACGAATAATTCAAGACCAAGATAAGATAAATCCGTTCAGCCGTTCTCGAGTTTTAGCGAGACTAACGAACAGCAATTCATTGTTATATATATAGAATAGATTATTTATCAAATGTATCAAAGAAATAAAAAAATATTCGCAAAACAAGAAAAATTGATGATTTACGCAACTTTTTTCATTGCAAATCATAAAATTATTAAATATTTATATAAATAAATATTATATTGAATAAAAAAGGTAAAATTAAGTTACTTAACCTTATATAACCTTACTTAAGCTAACTTAATTTAACCTAAAAATACTTTAGACCGTGATTCTGGACAATTAACAACTGCAATATCAAATAAATAACCAGCAGTAAATAAATTCTAATTTAATGAAGTCATTATCATAAAATTATCATAGTTTAAACGAATTAAAATCAAAATGAATGTTGTACAAGTTTAATAAAGTGATGTACTTAAACACTGCGGCTATAATGCACGATGAGTTTCCTTCGTTTAAGCCCTCACGCGCGCACGTATTGATCTTAGTGTCGATGCGCGATGCAAATTACATTAAAATCCATTAATAGCGCCGTGGCCCGGCAGCGGGCAGCGGCGGCGCAATTTGTTTCATTATAATATAATTCGCCGGATGAGTCAGCGCAACCGGCTCTCTTTCACAAGACTCCATCCTCCGTCTTCCTTCCAACCACCGGCGACTCACAACTTGTCTTGTGGTCATATAGCGTCACATTTCGTATACTCGTATATACATATACGCATAATTAAATATACAGTGTGTTCTAGTTATTTTCGGTGGGTAATAAATTCGTGCTTTAATTTTTAGGTCATTCTGGTTGAGTGAAGTTGAGCTGAGAATCAAGCATGGTTGTGGTCGAAATATGGAAGCTCGTAAAAGCTCAGTTTATCAATAACGGGCTGGGCAGGTAAAAGTACCTACTCGTAATGCTAAATGTAACACAATATAAATATACAATGTGTTTTGGTGGTGAATTTGTGTAAAATTTGCTTATTGTGAATTTGTGATATTTGGTAGGAATGAAACTTGTATGCAGCGTCGTGCGCGACCGTGAAGAATGAATGAATGCTGCGAAGAAGGCTCGCATAAAGATGCGCGCCAATAATGGCCGTTGGCCGGGGCGCGAGAAAATTCGATCGACCGCAGAGGACGACGGCAAAGGCTCGCCGCAACAACGGACAAAACCGACACCCATTAGCATCACAATATCAGCGCGATATTAACGCATTATGCGGACGCAATAAATCATCGCCGGCTTTGAAGATTTTAATTAGTTTCTAATCAAATTCGTGGCCCAACCGAAAAAGGACAAAAAACACTGGAAATTGAGGCAAACCTACCAAAACACAAAATCATCTTATCATCAATAAAATTAACTAGTCAGCGTAAAATTAAATCGAAAGAATAGAAGTTTAAAAATGGAAAAAGAAAAGTTTTTTAGGATTTAATTAATTACTTGCAGAATTAATTAAATAAATAAATGTAAATAATAATACCCGTAGCAGTAAACCAGCAAAATAAATAAAATAAAAATATTTTCTTTTTCTAGCAGGTAAACATTACAAATTTATCTGGTCTGATATCAAAATGTCATTGAAAACACGATTTCAATACTTTATTACACTTTTGAGGAGTTATTTTCAACTTATATCAAAACTGGGTCTCAAAATATATAAAACAATATACAATATCAACAATAACGATTTGTAGCTACAAAAAAATTAAAATTAATAAAAATTAAAAGAAAACTTCAATTTTTTCTAAAATTTTTTACGTTTTTCGGTATTTAGAAGCAAAATATTTCGCCTAAAATAATAATAATTACCCAATAGTATTCTTGTTGAATATAATGAGTAGGTTTTAACGAGTTTGTAAGCTTTCATCGAACATGGCCTAAGATAATGAAGTAATGAAACTGTAAACGCTCTGTCATTTGGCATAACGCGCGTGACCAGCATCTCTTTGCATCTACACACAATCTCGCACCTTTCAGATGAGATTTGTCACACGTCGCGCTTACAATGCGCGGTGAATATGCATATTCAAATATTAAACACCGCCGCAGATTAAATAATAATCGCATGGATTACCAGTACAATTACGAACTGAGTAGTTAAATGAGACGCGTCTGCATGTCATAAAGAATAGCGATTGACGCGTGGTCAGCATCTGGTCAGGCTTCCAACACGTTTTTCTGCCAAGATTATAAATCCTATTTACAGTATCAGAGGGTTATTGAAAGAATTTTAATGTTTTTTAACTGCTTATTATATTTATAATTGGGAATTAGTGTTTCGCTTGCCCAATATTTGATTTTATGATGATGAATGTTTGAGAATGTTAATCACGTTAAAGTAATGACATTTGTGACTATATTGAATGTTATTTATTTGCATTTAGTTAAGAATCAAATTAGCGTTAACCGTAAACAAAAATAGTTATTAACAACAAAGTTATGAGCTAGAAAGTTGATTTTACATGATTTTTTTATGAAATTTTATTGTTTTCTAGGTTTTTCTTTGAATTTATCATAGAAAATTATTAAAATAATTAAATGCTCAATATTTGTCATATGTAGAATTTAAATTACGTAAATTTTTTAATTAATTAATTACTTAAACCAAAATAACCTTAAAATACAAAAATTTCCGAAAATTTGTGGTAAAAATGTGTTATCATTAGCGTCTGTGGTCAAAACCTAATAGAACAGAAGGAGTCGTCATTACACCGGCGTCGGTGAGCTGTTGGTAACAGTAATAAGTCAAATTACCGGCCAGGTAGGTACGCAGACAAGCCGACAAGCCGACAACGCTTCACTTGCAAGACAGTTGGACGAAAATCATACAGAAAAAAAACACCCGAACTAAACCGACTCAAACTTCCTAGAAATTTATTAAATAATTATTTTTCAAAGCCCTCCAACAATTTGAGCATATGACCAAAATTAGAAGCATAAATTCATTTTTCAAATCAAATAATAATATTTTTATTCAAATCCAGCCAAAACATAAAATCTTCCATTATGCAACAATGTATGAGTAGATGTAGATGTGGCTCCGTCGCGCGTTCAAATTGAGGCTTAATTAGCGTATTATAATTATAATTAACCAATTAGATGAATTATATATATTTCGGGGTTTCGACTCTGTAATTAATGGAAGCGGCTGTGTGTATGTGTTGGAGTGTTAGATGGTGAAGGCAGCACAGCGAATAATACGGATATTAAAATATTAAGCGACCCAACGAAAAATAACATTTGCATAAGACCCATGTTTAATTTAAGTAATTGATTAATTATATGGATTTTACACGATAATCTACATGTATGTTTTCATACAAATTTGGTATTTTATTGTCAAAAAACGCTTTTTCTGACCATCTGCTCACAGTTTGACTATGAATACCAACATTCACATAAATTTACAAAAATTTTTGAAAAAATTTGAATACCAATATCCCAAAACCATTAATCTACATGTTCTTTACGTGGTATACAATTTTTCGGCACAATGCAAAACGGGACGCACCTTTGCAAATAGACCTTCCACCTTCGCATCTTCCAATCTTACATATAAAAGAACGCATGGTGGCAAAGTTTTTCTTTGATTTTTTTGCTTTGAAATTTCACTCCCCTCACATACCTGTGATACAAGCCAGGTCAATACTAAAGTTTATTCTTCACACACAGCCCCAAATTATAGGTTAAGTAGGATTATAAGCAATTACTCTCTTGGGAGAAATATTTTTGCAAAACGCAATAAATTCTATATCTGAATAAATCCAGTTGGAATTATAAAGACAGGTAGATTATTTTGATGCTTACCATCTCTGAGTGGTCCTGGACTAGCCGGATTTGATCTGGGTGAAGAATTCGGTGGGCCTACACCGGCTTCCCCTGATGATGCACTGCCTGGACTATGCACTCTCGCCGCCTGAATCGTGGGCGACGTCTGCTGCGCGAATTTATTGTTATTCCCACCCCCAACACCCGCACTATTAAAGTACACGCCGTTGCTCTGCAGGAGTAGCATCTGCTGCTGAGCGGCGGCTAAACTGTTCAGGTTCTGTAGGCTGGTCAAACCGCCCAAACTGTTCAATTGTTTGAGTTGTGACGCGACGGTGGCAGCACCACCCGCCTTCGTCTTAAACTTCGACATGGTAAAATCCAGCGGTTGGTCTTTCTCGCCCGGTGGCGCTCCGCCGGTCTTTTGATGGTGCGGGTGGTGATGATGACCCGCGAGGGCCAGATGTGGATTGGGCTGTTGTAGCAACATGGGCATGTCTTCCAAGGCGATGCCCTCTTTCGTCTGGCGCTGCCAGAAGCTCTGCGCTAGGAAGTCGATGGTGTTGTTGTTCAGT
Source organism: Dalotia coriaria (assembly GCF_025399875.1). NCBI lineage: Eukaryota > Metazoa > Arthropoda > Insecta > Coleoptera > Staphylinidae > Dalotia > Dalotia coriaria. The sequence continues at coordinate 10,230,614 of NW_027045447.1, forward strand.
TGACCCTTGATCGACTTCGGCGTCGTCTCCAGGTTATTGTTCATATGGCGATGGGTGGTGGGTGACGTCTCGACCCACCGCCGCACGGTTTCACTTTTGTAATCCGCCAGATTCGCTACTTTGCACCCACTCATATAGAAACCGGAAGATGGATCACCGATCACACAGAGGGTTTATCACTGAAAATATCCTCGATATGTAAACAACGCGCGAAACGGTCGGACGGCGAACGTGCGTGCACCTTCGCTGCTCGCGCTCTTTTGTTGGCGAGTTGGAGTGCGAGCGACGGGCCGGAGAGGACCCCGGTTCGGAGGAAGGCGAAGGCAGGCGCCGAGGCAGGATGCGAACCACCACGCCACGATGGAATACAACCGCGCGCTCACTTCGACCAGTTCTTCGGCGATGTAGTCGCGCTGCTCCTTGATGCTGTGCTGGTGGCGCACGGTGGGGATGTCGGCGTCCGGTTGTACGCGGGTGGGAGACGCACACGTTGGCCAATCGCCGCGCCCGATATACAATAGTACATAAATTGTATGGATTATTTATTTATTCCTATATGTTATGTATTTATGAATATATATGCTGCGCGCGCGATGGAAAATCCTGCAAACTCCCGGCCCGCCGCCGGAGAGATGAAAATCGACGAAAATACTTTTTTTTCTCGCTCCGCAAGTTAAACTTGCAACTTGCATGCACGAAAACAACGATTTTTCTTCCGCTAGACAAAAATTTTAAATTAAAAATCTTGTACGTGCAATAATTAAGGCCACCGGATAATTTAATTATATTTAATAGTAATTTATACTAATTCGAAACAAGACGTCAACTTTCTACTCGAGTTGCGCACTTGCTTGCGCATTACTCACTTCCTTAAAACGTTTATTGAAATGCCATTTCGATGCAGCGATTTCAATTCGTTGTACTTGGCTCGTTTGCTCGCGTTGCTTTCTTTGCGTACTTAATGCCGATTTCAATTAGACTAATTTCATACGTAGGTACACATCTACCTACTTGCCTAATTACTACAGCGTATTACGTTTGCTAATTGTCATGAATAAATACATTGATTGTTTTTTAGTGCTTATAAATCATTTTATAAAACCGTTTCTATTCAAATTTTAATAATTTTAAGCACGTAATTGACAAAATGTCACTTTTACTGCAGAAAAATTATTTTTTTATATTTTTTATATGATTTAAAGCACAAAAAGCTTGAAAAAGTCCAAAATTTGTTTACAACCGAAAATAACTATGTTTATACACTTAATAAATATCAATAATAGTCTTATTTATTCAAATAAGCGCATATTTGCATATTACAACCTAAAATTTGCAAATTTTTTTTTATTATTGTGCTCTAAAAATTCCCAAAAATTGATTTTTTCAAATGTCCGTCAAATCACCACCAGCAATATAAACATCCAAATATTTCTCATAAAAACTCTTAAAAGTCGCAAAAAATGTGTTGGTGCATATTTTACGAGTATATCCAAAATGGGTGCAATAAGATTTTTTTGTGATTTGACCTGGGTTTTTGCCTTTTTGCCCAAAATGGTCAAAAACCACCCTCTATAATTGTGTATACCTGCAAACAAAATAATTGACTGTGAAATTAGATTTAATAATTTAAAATTTGTTTTGAAATTTTTAGTTTTTTTTACTTATCCAAGAAATGTCTTGATAATGTTTCACTTAGAACACACAACACATACAATCGCACACTGCGAGAGTATATAGCGTCGAGTATTCGTCCGGTAGCGTTGTGTCTCATAAAGAATCTGGAATATAAGTATAACGACTCGGGAATATTATAACCACGAGTTTTGGTTCTTCCGCAGGACGCAGGACCCTCTCAAAAGGCGGATATAAATTTTTTGGCGTTTCGCGTACTTTTTGCTTATACACACAAGTTATATTTATACCACGGTCAACTTACAAAATTAGTCATACAATACCAGAATTCAAAAAGAAACAAAAAACTTATTTCTTTCACTATTTAATAAATAAAATTATATTTATTTATTTTGTTTAATAATTTTTTTTTAATTTTATTAAATAGCTATTAATAAGTATTTTTGGTAATTTAGTAATGACTAATTTTTATTTGTCGTGATTGTATGTGTATTTATGCTTTTTGCTTTTTTGCAAACGAAAGTCGCCACTAAAACCGCCCCCTTTGTCGCGCGGCGGCTGTCGGACTGCCAAAACATGTAAAATATTAATGGTCGCATCATAAAAATTATTATCATATAAATATTTTGCGACCCCGACTGTTCGCAACAGTTCAGCCAGCAGAAAAATTCAACGAAGCTTAGCAAATAATTTACCAACAAAAATTTCACTACTTAATTTTATAAAAAGAAAAAAATTACCGTAAATGCCATTCTATCCCTTTTTGGAATAAAACCCGATAATGCAAAAAAGTCTCGAAATTCATTCTCATTCCATCTCGATGAATAGATTGCATTATTGTTTGTTCTTCAAGGCTTCCATCCTCGTGCATCTTGTGTTTCGCACTCGCTTTGCATGCATGTTATAGGCAACCCCTCGCTGGCGGTGTAGTGTTCGGGCGTTTTTTTCCCAGGAAACGGGATTTTTTTAATAAAAAACGATTCTGTCCGCTCCGAAGCCGGAGGGTAGCCCAAAGTGGCGGCGGGGCAGTGCGGGGTTGTTTTACCTTCTTACCTTGAGCGCACTATTAGAAAAAAGATTGCACCTTAGCTCGACCTAGATTTTTTCCCCAAAAAAACCAATTTTATTATTTACGCATTTATTGCATCCCCGATCTTGATGTCTGATCGCACCGGTGAGCGATTCAATGGGTATGGGTAATAGCTAGGGGTTGCAAATCCGTAAAAATCTAAAATTTGTATTTTTTAAGCAAAAATCCGTTTTTTAGCATAGAGGGTACATTTTCTCACCGTTTTCACCCCGTGTGTGTACTTTGACGTGTCATGACTCAAGGTGCAACCGTTTTTGGGTCAAACGAATCAAATTTCAATACGTTTTACAAAAATTTCCATTAAAAAAACAATTAATTCTTTAACTTTTTTGTTTTTTTAAAAAAACAGACTAAAAATGTTTTGATTGGTGTAAATTTTGAATATGATACACTTAGGTACGTTTTTTATATGATAGGGTGAGATTTGATTTTGGCGGCGGCGGTGGCGGCCAATGGCAGCGCGTTTTAAAGTAAAATCGCCGCCACCCTCGCGCATTGGTGCATACGTAATGCGGAAGCGCGACTGCGCGCCCCTCATCTGAATATCGCGCGGGCCGTCAGGATAGGGCCGTTATATGCGCCACCGGGATCGAATAACCGATGAGCGCGCGATGCACCCTGCGGGGATGGCGTATATAAACGGCATCCTTTTTTATATCCCTTATTTTTTATATAAAAGAATATCTTCAAGACTATAAGCTAAAAGAAAAATATTAAATTTTTGCAAATTTATCAACATTATTCTCCCTCTAGCGCCATCTATTAATGAACAAACCATATTACAAGCTAAACCCTACTAAAATGGCATCTAAAACTATTTCTAATTAAATTTTCGCATTTTAACTCTACGACTGTCTTCATTTCTCATTCTGTACGCTTGCCTAGGTCCCAGCCTCTGTTTATGCACATACATTAGTAATTTTCGTTTTTGGGGTGATTTCCACCCCAAAATTAATGTCAGCAGTATGCATACAAGGCCTGGATCGATATGGACGCGACGTGTATATTGAGGATTTGCATGCATCAGGGACACTGTTATTAGCCGGAGATGAATGCGCTGCGAGGGCTGCATAGAAGAACAAAGAGCTAGGGATGAATCATGAATCATCTTGTTTTGCTTTCCCATGCATCTAGTGATGTATGTGTGTGTCTATGTTTACGTATTTAATCAGTCGCTGACCTTTGTAACCTTCATATTCATTCAGATTCATAAATTTTAATTTTGACTCTGAGAATAATCCTTAGACATAAAATTTAATATTTTAATCAAAATTTAAGGGTTAAAAAAATAAATTTTGCAGAATTTACGACGCGCGTGTTACAGATGCGCGTGAAAACGAAACTGTCAAAGGCGTGAAAACATTTTTTTATCATTTCAACCCTCTGCCACCCTCTGCATTCGCCACGTTTAACCATTTACATACATACACGTACTATGCATATGGTGGTTGAATACAATTTCAACCCTTCTACATTTACACCCCTAGTACTACCATTGGTTCCACAGTAAACGACAATCCACAAACGATAAACGGTAAATGACATGCTGCATATAAAAACCGTATAAAAAACATAATGTGATATATAGGAAATCAGATTTAAATTGTTGGAAAGAGTTAAAAGGAAACCTTCCGGTAATCGACGCCACGTGCCCAAAATCCAACCTTAGACCCCTTTAATGACATGTGGACACATACGCACGCTCCATACACGCGTCGTGATACCTGAAGATGTTTCTACCCAACTATTCAATACACCTTTGAATGCAGAGCAAACACTTGGAACATCTGAACCCTTTTAAGGGTGAGACGCGTGTCGGGCTGGTACTTCCTGGTTTTCTATTGTAAATTGTTCCGGAATGCGTCTGTTGGCGCGTGGCACACCTCCATTCTATGTTGTGTTAATAGTTATGTTAGTAGTTGAGAAATTATCTATGGATTGAAGCACCAGATGGCGGTAGTATACAAACATCGTATTTTTATGTTTAAAATGGTTTAGTCACGTGATGTTTACGCATTTTTTTCTTCTTTCACTTTATTTCTACGTTAAAATTCATCCCGTGACTAAAATCCACGAATAAAGTACTTTAGTCACGACTTTGACTATCCGTGTTTAAAGTATCACTTTTTGTGTCTCAAAACCATGTTAAATGTTTACGGTATTTTTTCTACTTCTACGTAAAACTCCACCCTGTGACTAAAACTCGTGATTAAAGTATTTTAGTCACAACTTTGGTCATTAAACCGTGGAAAACTGACGTTTTAAACGTGGAAGTAAAAATAAATACGGAAGCAAGTATGAAACAAAAGTGCAAGTGATGTTGATCAGCACACCCGCTGTCAGTTCTCGCTTGGAAGATAAAAGCATGTGTTATGTGTGTGTGTGTGTGTGAAAGAGGTAAAGAAGTAAAAAAGACTGTCGTGTAGATCTGCAGCCGTGAGCGGTGGTGATCAGCTCCTCACCTCCTTATTTCGCCTTCTGTAATACCAACCTACCTACTCGTACCTTCAACCAGCCGAAGGCATTCGAATGAATGAACCGAATCCACGCATCCACACATCCCATTATCTTGCGTCTCCCGCGCGTTCCAACTGCACTCACCGTCCTCACCTTCCTCAACCTGAAATTAAACCTTTTCTACCTTGGAAAGGTGGTATGGCGACACGCGGCGCGTTTCGTGTCGCAGTTTCGCCAAGAGTCGATTCATGCCCGTTGCCTGCGTTTCCGGTGTCGCGTCGGTTGCACCGGTAGCCTCGACCTACCATCAAAAACCAACCATTATATACAAAAAATTCGGACTTTTTTTCTTACCTAATTCTTAGCAAAATCAAACATACACTATGTCCTAATATTTTTTATAGTTTTTAGCTGCATTAGAATAAAACTTCAAATTTGTTTTATTTTAATTTTAATTTATCTGATTAAGTAATAAAAATACCAGTATTTAATGCAGTTGATATTAAATCAATAAATTTTTATTTTTTAAACACAGTGTATGTTATTTCTTGATGGTGGGCGATATTCAGACGTATGAAAAGTAAAAACATTCAAAGAAACGCACATAATGAAAGGGAAAACGATGCGATTTTATTGGAAATTCAGGCGGCGTAATAATCACCCTTTTTAACGACAACTGCTCCCCAAACGGCGCAAAATTAGTTCAAAATGATTACCGAAAATAAACGACTTTTCATGGAATAAGAATATTCCAACAACTGCTCGTAAACTAAGCCAAACTTACAATAAAACCTTTAATTAACAAAATTAATAATAATAAACACTTATATTCTACCTATTAACAGATGGCGCTAGTTGGTATAATGTTATAACCTCTAAATCGCTGATCAACAAGATCTACAACTATATTTACAATTAATTCAACGCGAATTGTGAATTATGTACGGCTACAGCGTGCCACGAATAAAATCAGCGTTAAAATCAATTAGAAATTGACCGTTTGCTGCGCATTTTTATCGATGCTGGCTTTTATTTATGACGCACGGATTGCAATCGACGCTGGTAATGTCTAATTAAACCTGCGATTGAATGCAAATAGGCGATTAGTGTTTGCGGCGCAAATAAAAGCACATAAAATATAATCGAGTTTAATAAAATCAATGCAAATGACAACTATCTAATCGCATCTTGCGCGTTTGCACAATGAATGCATAAATAAAAAGGCATTGAAATTGTTTCGACGTGAAACAAAAAAATCAGAAAACGACAAATGCATGTGTGGGAATCTTGCTGTGGCAGACTTTCCACAGCAAGAATTTTATTTTATGAGTTTATCTATTTGTTAATTGAAATAGCAATTAGATTTGTCATTTAGTTTCAAGAATAATATTTTTATTGGTGTTTTAGAAAAGATCTTATTATTTAATTAATATTCTAATACATAATTGCAAAAATTTTTTTATTATTTGAAATTTTGTCCCAAAATCCGTTATTTTTTATTTTTTTAAATTAAAAATCAAACTGTGAAAAATACAGGTTTCACACACAGTATGTTCGTTTCCTCAAAAAATTCAATATAAAATCAACCCTACATTTAGGTTTGCAAATATTTGAAATATAGGGTTGCAAATAACTGAAATTCTCAGAAATTCCTAAAAATTTCAATAAACTTGCTTTTTTTCATTTTATTCATCCAAAAGCCTTTTATAATGATTTCAATTGATTTTCGCTTGAATTAAACCCCATGATGTCACTTTTACAGCGATAATAACAGGTTTCTGGACCTGGTAGTTCATTTTTCTCTTTTTCACTTTTTTTATAATTTGGAAAGTGAAAGTATTGAAATATTTCACACTTTATTGCTCAATCGAACACATTGAACGAATTGTTAAACCTGGATCAGCTTTTCTCAAAGTTCAGAAGCTTTTTAGACACGATGCAAGTTGCATATTAGAATTGTAACACGTTGCAGATTTGCTCGACGAACTGGAAAATTTAATCGCCAAGAATGCACCAAAAGAAAAAAAGGATAATCTTTTGGTAAGACGTATGTGGATATTATATATTATACCTTGTGAAAAATGTGTGGGTGGAATACTTTGTTAAAAATCGACCTAAAAAAATCTACAAACAAATAATGTTTTAGTTTGCAATTTTTTTTAATAAAAAAATATCGTGTGAGAAAATTTGTACGTTCAGGAAATGACCGATGTTACCCGGACTTGGGTAACATTCTACAATATTCAAATAAGTAGTTTTTTATCTTTTTATATTCCCATGAAAGGTAACACAATGAATCACAGCCGGCTCAAAAATGCATAGAAGATGCACATTTGACCTTGGCCCATTGCTCGAGGCATGGACATCTACGTAAACAGTAAAGAATAGAATCATTTGCATGAGATTCTTCGGAAACCATTCATCATCAGGTGAGTGTGAGGACAAATTCAAAAGACCCTCAATCGCGTATGCAAATATTTAGGAAAGGAAAACATTCAGGTATAAATTGAAAATTTAAAAAAGCGCAACCAAATTTTAACATTAAATAAAAACTGTTTAAATGATTGATTAAAAAGGGATTTTTAGAAAATCAGGCGTATTGTTTGATTAAACTAGTTTTAAACATCTTAAAAAACATGTAAATTATCAAAAATATAGAAAAAAATTTATTTTAAAAGATTTTTGACGTTGAAATTATAAAATTAAATTCTTAGTGTGTTTATTTAATTGTTCAATAAATAGAAATATAAACCCATGTAAAATCTTCCAAACGCATCATTGACTTTTCCATTCTTAACGATTTTCTTCGTTGGCCAAAGAAAGACATCTCAAAGCCATCTTGAGGTGGCGATATAAAATTAGCCTCTCTTCATCATGCGCTCCAATTGCAACGAATGCATTCGTGTGATTTACGTGCGCGTATTATGTCTCATTCGCAAAGGTGCGCGCGTTGAATAATTACCTAGACGATGACTGGCAACTGACCAACACTTTTGTGCGCCGGAATTCTTAAGTAAAGTAAAGTTTGAAAGTTTTGACCGTTTCGAGTGTGTGCGTCCACAGCGCCAAAATTGGTCTTAAACTCGCCGGACATTTTCGAGCGCTTTTTCTTTCTTTTTCGCTCTATTGAGTGTTGGTCCGAAATGAAATAAACTGCCCACATGTCATTTAACGGTCGGAGCGGATTGTGGGTGCGCGCATAAATCACCTGAACGCGTGCTGCGCGCACAAACGCGCTTTAGAATTGCTTTCAAATGCTGAAAAACCAAACTGGAATAATGGCGCAACCAAATGGTCAAAGGGAGCGTCAATCGGTGGACAGATGACGCGTTAACGCCTTCATTAACTTATAAATAACCCAAAAAGACTAAAATTTTATCAGATTTTAGATAAAAATAAAGAAAAACTTTAGAAAAATATTTTTACGTTTGATTGGTACCCAAAATAATATTTATATCTTCGTACAGGCGCCAGTTGTAACTAATTGTGTAATAAAAAGGATATTGTTGTAAAATACCAAATTAGCGAATTCGTTGCGCCATCCATATCCACCCATTATGACATTATGACATTGTCATTGTCAGCATAAAAAAACATCCCGTATTTAATTTTAATTTTATAATCTCGACTTTTACTGCTTTCGTTTATTTCTCTTTTTTCCGCTGGTGAGAAGAAGACATTTTTAGGCGTTGCACAGCTCGAAGGTGCTGTTTCAGGTGGTTGGCGAGCGCTCGCTTCTCGGAATGTCGCGTTTTACGAGCGCGACTTGCGAGAAACAATAAATGCGCGTATGAAAAATTGCGCTTTGTCGGCGCGCGATTTGCGCTAATTTGCATCACGTATTCGCTTGCCCAAAAACAATTTGCAAATATTATATCCGCAACAATAAAATAAAACAAAACAAAAATTAAATTTTAAAAAATTGTTGATTTTGATTTTGCGTTGGTATCGAAATAATGATAGAGTATCAAGTTAATCGAACATGTAAACGGTCTTAAAACACCTGTAATCAAACTGCTGCGCACTTGAACGCACTGAATATGGTAATTCAGGGAGGGGTTGAACCGGTGCAACAGTTTAAAACGCTTAAAGGGTGCGGTTTATTAAAGGTGAAGTAAATCAATGAATGAATGATTGCATTACCGTTACCGGCTTAAGATTAATTTCACCTTCAAGTGTTAAAATAAGGGGCTTGAAATAAGGGGTTGTTGCTTCTGCAAAACAATTCATTACAATCCAACTAAAAAAAAGATAAAAATCTTTTTGATTTTGTGACTGAAATAATTTCTAATAATTATTCATTATTTCTTAATTTGTAATTTAAGTAAAACTACCCCTTTTTAATAATATGGAAATATTTAAACTTATCACACACCCAATCTTAGAAACAGGGTGAAAAGATAGCTGAAATAAATCCACTAACAGCAAGAAATAAAACCGAGACTAAAAACTATTCAAAGAATGGGGTGAGAGTGGCAGTGCCAAAGAAGAAGAAAATAATTAAGCCTTGCGCTTCATAAACTGCGGCCAAAGACGACGTCGGCAAAAGAAGGCAAAGATATACGAATCTAACTTCTTTATCTATGAGCCATCTGCCGTGAAAAGGGCTCGTGTGTGTGCGCGCGGGTTAAATTAACTGTAGCTAAAACGGTAGGTTTGAAAACTTCATTTTTTAACGTGGAGCCAGCTGTCTCCGTGGCCGGTCCCTCCCGAACGAATTTCTGCTCTCGTCGTGGTCGTCGTTTTTTCGCAAAATTCACGCATGCAAGCGCCATCGACAAGAATGGTGGAAGGAAAAACGACGAGGTCTCGGGTCGAGATGAAGATGGCAACGACACGTCGTTACGAGGGTGGTTACACAAGCACAATGCACAATGCTCCAACGAGGACAGATTTTTGGCGTGGAGCGACTGCGGCGCGAAAGCTATTAGAATACGTTTAAGAAGGAAACGACGAAAAGGGACGATTGTTAAGTGGTTCTTAAGATTCAGAATTGTCATCAGAAACGCAAGCTGCAAATCTGACTCAGAAATCTATTAAATAGTAAAAATTATAATAATTTTATAGACAATGAAATTTATTTTAAAAAATGTCGAAAACTCTAGCACACAGACCAAAAAAAAAATTTTTTTTGCAAAAAATTTAAATTTTTGAGATTGATTATGATGATGCGTGCGCATAATTCGGATGTAGTTAACGATTTTGAATGCCATCGGATATACTAATGCCATGTAAAACGCGCGAGCTGCGTGCGCTGCAACGTTGATGAGCACGAGCTGCCAAACAACGCAACACTCAGCAAACTCAACCTGCAGAGAAACAAAGAAGAAGCAGGGCCCCAAGGAGGCACAGGTGTTCCGCGCGCGCCTTATTAAAACCCCGACCGCGGCGTGGCGCAGTGTGAGTGTGAGTACAGGTGTAGAGAAGACGATGAGGACGTGTTCGCCATTAATATTCATAAAATGCAAAGTGCATACGCATACGAGCACATACGGAACGTAAATACCCGCCAGCGAGTGTACCAGCAGCAGTGGCACAAACAGTCCAACGCGACGACGTGTATGAATGATAATCACAAATATATTAATAAATCAATAATCATTAAATGTCAATACGACGTGGCCTCAAAAAGAAATTCATGTAGAATATTCATATGCGAATCTTAATTATTCGCACAATGTACATCCGGTTGGAATTTTTCAAAGGTAAAAAGTTTGGTTATGTTATTACCACATGCTTGACGTATATAGATGTGGTAATAACATAACCTACAAATATAGCTACTCGTTTTTTGAATTAAAAAAAATGTTTTTAGTTTTTTTTGCACAAAAGGCAAATATTAGCTTGAATGTGAATTCGAACAAATCTAATTCGGTATGCGGCCGGCGTGCGGCCGTCATTCGCAGGAATTTTACTATCAAATCGCGCCCAACAGACCGTGTGATTGCCCCAGCCGAACCAGCCGGAGGGAAAAAAATCGTTTGTGGTCCGGTCGTCGTCCCTCCGTCGATTGTCGAAGAAGTCCCAGGCCTCAGACCATCAAAAATCATCCGCAAAACAAAATTTTCCCAAATCAACTAAAAAAATATGAGTATTAATAAAATTACAATTCATGATCTCTATCGGTGTATGCTTGATGTGCTTGGATAATTACATGTTTGCATATGAAAGCATTTGCGTATTCAAATGCAAATTATGCGTGGTGCACACAGTCTACGCATGTATCATTTGTTTTTCGCCGCCTTGGCCGCGGCGAGCGTTTGAAACCGCCGACGGAAAAAAACAACACAACTAAGCATCGCACACGCAACGATGTTGTGTATAGCTGTACACGCCGCTTGGTAGTAATAATAGCTGGAGTCGTAAACAAGTACGGCGCGCGCGCGCGCCGCAATCTTCATTATTCATGCGCGGCCGGAGTAAATTAGAGCGGGTTATTACCGACTCAATTAAGCATGCTCGTGACAGATGTTGTTCGAGAGCACATAATGCGCATTGACGAGCGCACCACACCGCCACTCTGATCTTCTTGGTGCGCGCAATTTTATATTCACACCGTGCCGGATCATACGTTAAGAATAAACATGTATGTTAAAGCTGTGGAATTACTTAAAAGTGCTAAAAACCAAGTGCAGCAAGACAAAAGTTATCATTTTTACTTTCATCACTGGATTCTTCATTTTATGTTTATAAAAGTAATTAAAAATTCTGTCTTTTTGTGTCTTGAGACGTTTTATAATTTTGAATTGTTATTTACTAATTAAGACATTGACTTAATGCCGTAGAAAACACCAGTTGTTGTTTATCTTTGAGTTATTTTATGATCTAACGTTCCTCATGTAAATTTTTAAGTTGATTTTAGTGTTCAATTAATGGCTGATCACATTTGACACACTTTTAGCTATGTTTTGCACTTCTACAGCTTCAAAACTTTAATTTTTTATTTTAAAATTTTCTTAGAAATTCTGAGAATTTGACCATTGACGATGCGAATAGTACACAGCTTGTTTTTACATCATTTACAGCGTTTAGCATCTCTTGAATCTCGCAATTTATTTCAGCGAATAGTTTGCGCATGGTGTCGATATCAGGGATCTTACTAGGAAGCGTTTCGTTCGTTCACAGCAACCGGTGCATCATTATCGAGACTCGTCCGCGCACGAATGCAGATTTCGTGCATTTTCTACATCATAAAAGAAAAAAACGTCGACTGCACACCAAGATGCTCAACAAGGGCATGTTCCTCTCGGTGTATATGGTATACGAGCGTATTCAAATTAGGGAGTTGCTCGCGTGCGACCACCGTGCACGCCATCCGCGGCTTATCGCGATCATCTCGGCGCGCACGCACTTATCTGGTGACAATATCGCCGGCTTATCGCTATACCGGTGAGATATGGATTGTTGCTGCTTGCCGAGAGAAATAATGATTTGTTTGCTGAAGAAAATCTTTCATCTTTCAGTGTTTCAGTCTTTTGCGCGAGCGTTTGTGTTGGTTTTGTTTTGTTTTGGCGAATGCAATAAAATATGTATACATACATTATCCCGAATAGTCGATATAATCGATAATATCGCTGGTTAAAGAGGTAATAAATTGACCACTGCGCTGGACCACGATAACTATACACGACCTTCTCGACTTCTCTCGCCTGCTGAAGCTTTTACCGGCGAAATAAGTAGCTATGAAACACACACGCGGATTACCCGAGCCGAGATTTTGCAAACTCTTTTACACTTGATAATACCGTCGACAACCGGCAACAGTTTTCGTTTTTTGGTTTTGGTAGCTTCGTAATTGGCACGATCGCAGTACACGCAACCCACAATACACACAGAATTGTCTAAAAACTTATAAAATCTCTACTAATATTATAAATGCGAAAGTCCTGATGTTTGTTACACTTTCACGCCAAAACTACTTAACCGATCATCATGAAAATTTGTACACATATTCTTAGTGGTCCCCGAATGGTTATAGGCTACTTTTTATTTAATAAAAAAATTAATTTTTAAATAAAATAAAGAAATTGTTGAGCCAATAATACCTCTGCATCTGGCTATTTGACTACTTTAACGCCATCTAGCATTCCAGCAATGAAGCTCAAACCTAAGTATTATAGTACCATCACACTGTATTATCACACTGTATTACCGACAGCTACGTCAACATCAAATCCAATTGACTACACTATGGAGACTGCACACTATACTTCCATAGACAATACTTTCAGCCATTTTAAACTTCCCGCCATTTTACTTCATTGTTACTTCTTCTGTGACTACAGACGCGTACGGAAACAACTTCATTATTTTAGATATTCGCGAGCGAAGCCGCGGGTTAAAGCTAGTAACCTATAAAATGTTTTTGAGGTTAATACAACAACGCTATCTTAAAAAATAAATTTTTAGTAAATATTTTACATGCAGGTGAGCACAAATTGCAGGTTATGCTTACAACACAGGTGAAAATGTCCAAAATAGTCTGCGTCAACACTTTGTCGGTAAACTAGACCTAGGTTTATATAATGATGATGACTAGACAATAACGTTTTGCCAATTTTGCGGCTATGGCCGCAGCTACCTGCTTAGAAATACGAAATTATACTTTGCGCATCATATTTCTTTAAATAAAATCGACCCACGCCTTAACATCCCCATTGATCGTCTGCTTGATGGTCTGTTTTGGTGGGTTTTTGCAACCGCAAAAAGATGCATCAATCAAAAGTTTTGGAAGGTATAATCCATGCCCACTTGCAGTGGATTGTGAAAATGTTGCGCTGGGGCGCAGGCATGACGAAACTTTTTATAATTTTCGGATGCGCTTAATTATACGCTGCTATCGCGCCGCCACGCCGCGGTTAGATATATTTCACGTTGATAATTAATACGGGAAACAAATTAAGTTTGCATCAGTGCAACAGTAGATCAAAAATTTGAAAAAAAAAATTTTTTTTGAAAAATTTCGTAAATTTGAGTTTGTATTGTTTGTGTGGTTAATTTATAATTTATTGAGGAGTTTTGTCTTGTTTTAACTGGTTTACAACTAGTAAATGATAGTAAATGAATGCATAATTATACAATTAAAACAATATATCATTTGAGTACAATTTATAGAGTTTTCAAGGCGTCGATATTAATTTAGACTTATGCTTTTGCAAGGTTATAATTCTGTCAGTTTATGTTGCAAGACATTGGTAAATAGATCAGTAAAAAGAAAATTTTATGTTTTAAACATTATTAATGTTATTTTGTCGTAGAAATATAAAAATGTAAATTTTTAGGACAAATAATTTAAAAAAAACTATATTTATGTGTAACATAACCTTACTTAACCTAAAATTTACTCCAAACAAACAATTATTCATTAATAAATAATTTATAATATTAAGTGATTAAAAAATGGCGCGTTAGTATGCTGCGCATGCGTCGAATACTCTCCTCATGCGAATACCATAATAATAATATCTTTACCGTCCATACCTCCATACTCCATTCATACCATCATTATCGTGATTATAAATTGCATAACTGTATTTACAATTTTCGTTAAGCAGGCGATCAAAACATCAGTACACACATTAAACTATTAACCTAACCACCACACGAAAAAAAATGACAGTAAATAATCAAGGAACGTTTTATTAGATTTAAGGTTAGGTTGTAACAGCACATTCTCTGTGTTTTTGTGAGGTTAAGTTATTATTGTCATTGATACTCGGGTTTCATGTTCTTTCGATCTCTGTCTCATTTGCTATCACTTCCAGACGCGTATTCAGTGCTTGGTAACTTGTTGTTACTATGAAGGTAAAGGTAAGGTAAGGCGCTGAGACGCACCGCGCCGATTAGCTGGTAATTTACCCATCAATCATATTGATCGACAATTGATTGTTAATGTGACAGGTTGATTCCGTCGGCGCACAATGACCGCGCGCGCGCGCACGTTCGTGTAAACAAATTGATATTAGATGGATCGCATTCCGTTCATTATCATAATTAGCTGCGACACGCGCAACGCATAGGTATTTTTAACATAAAACACTTATTGTCTACTTATTTATTATATTAGTACTTGGAATTATGAGTTATACTTCCTGAAAATTAATTTTTTCATTTTTTTAAATTTTTATGGCAAAAACATTAAAAATCAATGAGAAAAAGAGATGCTAATGATGTTAATTGATCTTAGGGTTGGTTAGAAATTATTTCGGCATTCGTTGAGCCCTGGGAGTTTAAAAAGGCAAAAATTTACAAATTACAGGGTCGGTACTGACAGTTGGTCGATGATTAATGTGACGCCAGGGCAAATTTTAATTCTCGTACTTCCTACATTCACCAACATTAAAAAATTCAACAAAAACAAAAATTTCCCTGTAAAAACCGTAATTAAAATAAAATGCAAAAGCATTTATTTTTTAAATATTAGTTAATCATACCATAATTCATAAATAAACCGATTTAATAATTGGAGCACATTTGTTCGTAGCTAATTATAATTTTAATGCTCAAAAATCCCCAAAAGTTTTAAACATTCAAATCTATGTCGGAATTTGATGTTGATTCTTTAATGTTTTAATTAGCGGCGAAAATAAATGCATTCTACTGTTACCATACTTGTCGGGGTATTGTTAGCGTAACCCGATGCTCGCGTAATTAAAATCAATGTTAGTCATTTATTCCGATTGCCTTTAATATGATACTAAAATGCGTGTATGAATATACATGTGTAGAATTTGATTCAACACGCGCATTATTCCTCATTCCTGTGTGCGCTATGGCCGCGCTTTGAATTTATTAGTTATTCATTAAATATGGTTAAACATTAGGCGCTGTGCAGACATCTTGAGCGCGGAATGTTGCTGCGTGTAGGTACATTCATAAATTAATTAATTGGACAGCGACGGCTTGTTCTTTTGATTGAATTACATCGAATTACAAGCGTGTCTTTGATTTAGTGAATAAACTTTTGCATTTTAATTTATTTTGTAATAATTTTGAGTTTTTTGATATTTTTTGATACGCGTTCATGTATAAAAACTTTTTATCTTAATATCGCGACTTAATCACCGTATCCCCGCATATATTTTACTTAAAAATTAATTACGCATCAAAAAACGAGCCTGGAATTAGCAACAGGTCGATAAGCATCAATATCAAACACCACACGCATTTTTTAAGGTAAAATTTGATGGTTTTTATCGTTTTTATCTTTAAATCGTTGTATTTTATTTTATATTTTGTTTAATTACTTGTTTTACGCTTTGGCTAATTACATCCGATGCAAAAATCATTTATTTTTGTATTTTTATAATTTTTGTTCAAAATATTTTAAAAAGTCTTTTTTTCATTCAGTAAAAGCAGCATAAATATATTTTTAGTATTTGTTAGATTTTAATTTACTTTTAATTTATTTCGATGAGTATGAAACACTCAATAACAAAAATTAACAACTCGAAGAATTAAAAAGTTAAAATAAGTTTAAGGCGCCACTCCTTTACTTATTCCTCGTAATTATATCAAATGTGTGTACTACTTACATGTAACTAACGATTTTAAGGCATATACACTCTGTTTTTACACATTTTCCTGTCTCTGAATGATTGCTTACAAGTGTAACCAATGAAAAAAATGATACACATTGTATGAACAAGATTGAAGTTTGAACATTTGGTGTAAAGTTATTGGTGGCGTGCCCAGCACCGCGATTAAGTCCGAAAAGGGCACGGCCAGCATACGCTTATTACAATTAACGTCGACAATTAGCGCTAATGAAAAATGCATTACGAATTGTTGCATGAGTGTGTGTGTAATTGCTCGCGGTTGCGGTGCGTTCGGACTAATTGCGTTTTTTCGCCCAATCTAAACTCGTAACGTATTTATTTACATCTTTTGAGCGTCGCGCCATTTGATTTATAACTGGCATTAATTATTTGTTGATGTTGCATATAATTATCATTTTTTTGTGATGCCAAAGCTTCCAAAAATAACTCGAATAATTAAATTCTCATTATATGCTCAAAAAATAATGTTTGTAATTTTTTTTCAGGCGCTTATTTAAGATGCTGAATAACTAAAGAATATTAAATCACAGAATGTTGCAAAAATTGTTTGTAGAACAAAAAGTTATAACAATTTCAATAAATTTTGTTATTTTGTCTTAAAACTGTTAAATTTTTAAGTAAATTTGTGATAATCTCTTCTATAATCTCTTAAAACACGACTTTTAATTAAATTAAAACTTAAAAGTTACTTGATGCTTGTTTTCTTGTCAAAGCGTCAAGTTAACTTAAGTTAAGTAAAAATAATTGCAACTCTTTCACACGCAGACCTAAGGAAATTGATTTATACGAGTTTTAATCAATTTGATGTGTAATTAGATAATTACTTTATTAGTGCTTAAATTAAAACTCTAAGAGAATAATAGTCGACGTAATTAGATGATTACACGAGTTTTGACATTTTTAACAAGACATTACAGGGCAATAAATTCCTACTCGTTGCAGGAAAAATGCATAGATATATTTAATATGAAATGAATTATGTTTAGAATTTATTAATGTGTAGTTGATTGCAGTTGAGGTTAGAATTAAATCATTAAAAGTTGAGTTATTTGTAGTATACACGTCATTTCAAGTGGGGTTTATGTTTATGTTAAGAGAAAACGTGATTTTGCTATTCTAAAATAAGTTATTTAGTTTATTATGATGTTATTTTGATTGTTTATAATGTTAATGTTTAAACAAGTTGTAATTGACATACCAAACAGTTATAAAAGGCATAAAATTTGCTTTTTTCATTTTTAACTAATATTTAACCGAAAATACGTCAAGAAAATGTAAAATATTAAAAGAAATTATGTAAAACGTTCAAGACGCGCAAAACATATAAAAAAATTATTTAATTTTGCACTTAAATTAAATATTTATACATTTAAGGCTTAAGGTGCATCTTGATGTCATTCCTAGTACTTAATATTATTGTATATTTCTCACACTTATTGGTAACTATCGCTTGGTGTGCTCATCTTCATTTTCTCGCTCCAAATGCGCATTCGTATCTTGAATCATCCGTGGTCGGCGTGAAGGTCGGCGGCACGGAGATGAATTTAATTAACCTCTCGCGCATTTCCCATGCTCTGCGCGGCCGCGGTACGCAAATTAAAGTAGAATTAAGGCGTCGATTAGTCCCGCCGTTATTTATTAGCGCCGTAGATATCGGCCCGCCACAAATCACACGCGCATTTCGAGCTTTCGAGAGGAGAATCATAATCGCCGCCAATCTACATACGGGTAACTTATATGGGTATCAAAATATTCACCACAGAATTGTATTTAACCCACAAACATTTAACTTTTAACAATTTATATTTTCATAAAATCAGATTTTTTCCACTTCCACTTCCACAAACACGTATTTTATATAAAACTCCAAAATTTTGAAGTTAAAATACGATCCTGTAAAGTATGTTAATCGCTGGGTGTATGTTTGGGTATCATAAAGTTAATTTAGTTTATTTCTCGTTCTCGTCGAGCTTTGCACCTCGAGAAGTTACAAATCGGTCCCGTCCCCCAGCGTGTAACAGCTCGGCATGTTAATTATTCGGGACCGCGTATTATAATCAGATGGCACGCCCTCTAACAACACATTACAGATGTTCCTCTCTTCTCACACACTTCTTGCAACTTACAACTTGCGCTCCAGCATCCAACAGAGGTATTAATATAAAACGGACGCCATTGAAGCACAGCACGCAGCATTAGCGTCTAAACTCTTTGATTATTCCAACGTTAAAGTTAAAACATTAAGCAAGCTTTGTGGATTGAAATGATAATATTCAACCAAGTTTTAATTATAACCTCACTTAATGGTGTGAAAAGTGTACATAACCTAACTGCTGATATATTTTTGAAGGTTATGTCGTATTATATTTTCGAGTTTTTATTATATACGAGCTTTTCGAACTATTTCCGTGCAGCTCATTCATTTTGCGTCATTTCATTTCATACTGAACCATAAGTCTTCCGGATGAGTACTGTCTCGCTATATGTTCAATCCTGCATCCTGCAGGACGTCCCACGTAGAATACTGATTAATCTCGGGCGGGGATTTGCAAACACGTCTGCCGGACCGCCAGCCATCCAACACATTTTTACTCTAATACTCTTGGATAAAATAAAAATAGAAACACAAAAGCACGTGATGAGCTTCAGCTTGAGAGCTTTCGAGCTTTCATCATCACAACTTCATCATAATTTACATCTAACGTGGTTAACTTAACTCATATTTTATGGGAATGTAATCATCTTCAAAGTTTATATCCTATACAAAATGTTGCACGAAATTTAAACGTTTTAATCACTTTTAAATGTTTCTACAAACTTGTTGTGTTAGTTATGTTAGATAAAAGAGATATCAATGCGTTTAACCGTTTGATATTTTTATTTCAATAATAATTAAAGATGATTATTTATTTCACGAAATGATATTGCGTGGCGTGTAATTTCAGATCGAAATGATTACGTTCTTCTTACTCCTTTCATCTTTACAGTTTGTTACTCGTAGCTGGAGGAATGTTTGACCCTGTATTTTCGTATTTACAAGTTCACTTGTACTTGTAGATTACGTATTTATCGAAACTATCAAAAACAAATTTCCAACAGGCATGCAGCCTCACTTTACTCGCCCGTGTAGTACGAGTAGATTTGAGTTTATTGCGTCTCTTCTTTGGGATGTGGTTGATGGTTGTCGAGGTGCGCACCGCGCCGGTCGATTGGAGATTATTAAACGGTCGCCTATAATTACAGCGGGCAGTGCGGATCCTCCGCGCGGCGCTCGTTATAACAATCTTAGCCAAGGCCCACAACTCCCGGTGAACTTTACTGGGATCAACTCGATTATGATTCATTGCTGAAGCCCATTATACCAGACACGACCCCGTTATCTCTCAAATGAGCTTCGGCTCGTTGAAGAAATTTAAAACTTACAGGATTTCAGCTATGCGCTATTGATAGATTTATTTTTAGGTATGTTTGTGCGAATGGTTATGACGCCTGACTAAATCAACATCCTCGTTAATGATTATTTGTTTGCGTATAG
Organism: Dalotia coriaria; assembly: GCF_025399875.1. Classification (NCBI taxonomy): domain Eukaryota; kingdom Metazoa; phylum Arthropoda; class Insecta; order Coleoptera; family Staphylinidae; genus Dalotia; species Dalotia coriaria. The sequence continues at coordinate 10,250,886 of NW_027045447.1, forward strand.
CATCAATCATCATTACGCGCGCGCGCACCTCCCGTTTCCTTTCTTCTTCTTCTTCGTTTTTTTGTTGTATGTTTGTTGTTGTTGTTTCATTCGGTTTTCTTTTGTTTTCTTCTGACTACCGACGAATTTAATTACATTGTTTAACAATTCACTCATTTGCGCACATCATGGCTGCGTCTTCTTGTTGATAGTTGGTGTGGTGGTAATACAGTAATTATCTCCTCCTCAGACGTCACAGCGAGTCACCATCAACAACGTGCGCATGGCGAAATTAATGTGAATGTAGTTTATAGGTGTTTGTGTGTTGAGTTGATGTGTGTGTCTGAGACACTCTACACCGTTGAGGAAAATCTAGCATCTAGATGGTGATTATGTTTATTAATAGATCTTTATCGCCGGCACGGCTGCGGCAATAGGAAGGAAGGCGTGCAGGAGACGGTTAGGTGTGGTTGCGGAGGCATGGAGGGAAATGAGTTATGAAATAAATGAGAAAATGCAAATGAGTGCACAAACGATTTGTACCACATTAGCGCACGCCTCAAGAACAACTTCTCACAATTATTAGACGCAATAGGAACTTTTAACAAACATTGTAAACGCTCACATTAAGAAAATTTATGTTATCACAATTTATACACATCATTACCTATTGTTTTTGTAATTTTAGGTTATTTCCATAGTTTTTAAATAAATCTAACGTATTTTTAAATAAATTTATGTTGATTATCTTTTTACAGTCATTTCGTTCATATTATATTCATAATTTAATAATTTTATACCAAAATCATATTTATATTAACTTTTGATAGTTCCTAACCTAACTTTTCAACTACTACGCCTATGATTATCTTTTGCATTGTCGTTTATCACTAACATTTGAACACATGCATTTATATTTGAATTAACGTAGAGGTATGCGATTTGCATTTTTATTTCTCTGGCAATTTGCAAAATTATAAAACTGCGCGTGTTCCCCTCATCATCATTTCAGCATTGGTGCATGTTTGCAAATTTACATTTTCATTAGCGGCGTCATTATCGTTTCCCACTAGAATATGATATGAAAAACAGCGAATTCAGGAAATTAATATTTATTGTAATTGCGTTGTTTCTTTGTTCGTGAGCGAGCACAGAAGGAAAATTTCCATTTTCCATGCAAAAAACACGTGCGTTCATTAGTAGTCCCAGTAGTAGGTGTTGCGCAATGGTGAAAAAGCCAATCTTTTGTTTGTGTTAACTAGATTTGTGAATTAAGCAAAATAAAGTTAATTTGTTTGCAATCATAGCAAAACTGTAATTGCAAACGAACTTTCTCTGCCATTGATGCAAAAGTAATTTCATTTGTTAATTATTTACCAATCTGATTTATTTACAAAAAAATATTTTAATAGGAAATTTCTTTCATCGAGGTTTTTTTCAGTTTTTATGATTTTTTAAGTAAAATTCTTCAATAAATCAACTTTTAATAAACAAAAAATTAAAAAAAAAGCTTTTCTCATCTTGAAAAATAATTTTTACTAAATATTTTGATATAAAATGTAAATTACTTCTCCTGAGTCCTCCCTCAATGATTATATTTAGTGCTCTACCGTCTGTATGCTTGGTCGCTTGATTGCTTTTGATTTTTTGGTCGCCGCATGCCTGATAACTTGTATAATAAAATCGCGTCTGTGGATATTGCGGTGGTTACTTCACCATGCACCTTCTTGCTTCTTCGCCCCGTTTACTTATGCGCTTATATTCGCATATCGCCGCGATTAACGATTATAACGTGCATAATGCTCACCACTCGCCCAGTTTACTTAACTTAAGCAACTCAGCTCCAACAACTTTGGTGCATCGTTCGCGCTGCCATAACTTAAAACTTGTATTATGTATAGGTATGTAGTATCAAGGTATATTAACTTCCTTGGTTTCTCGGCTCCTGCGTTAGCTCGGCGTTCAAGAATGGATTGCCGATATACAAAACGTGATAATGCCATTTAGATCGCATCGTTGCCCATTACTCATAACGATCTCAGGTGTATCCTCAGCCTTAACCGGGCAACTTGGTACACAAATTAGGAATCTTAAAAATCCAGATAAAAACGAAGCTTGAAAGGTCAGCAACTTGCAAACAAATTTCTTATTTTCTAATTTTAATTTTAGCTAATTATAACGGTTAATAACGGTTTTATTTAACCAAACATCAAATTTTAAGGTTATGATTGTTCTTATTTTGATTTCTAACCTAAAAAGAACACAAATAAGTTATTGCACGTCGTTTAATTTTAATGCTTTGTTTAAAAATTAATTTATATTTATTTGTACTCAATTTGTAGCGATTTGTAGTGTTTTTTGTTCTAGTATCGCTTCCGTGAGTTGACCACTCGTCTACATTTGCGCTTTCTTTCTGTGCATTTCCGCGCAAACGTAGTGCGCGCAATTCTACAAATTCACGATTCATTATCGCCACATCAATTAATAATGCCTCGCTTATATTCCCGGCCGTTGTTGTTAATAAATTTGCGCTTTGTGCTACGTGCAGCAATCTGGCATCTTTTCGCGTTCTCGTTTGCGTTCGTTGTAAAAATACGCAAAAGCGCAGTGTGGCTTTTACTCGCGCAGCACATCTAACGCCATTAACGAGTAATTCGATTCTTATTCTTTGGTTGCTCGTTGTTTGCGACCGGTGCTCTCATAATCTCAATAACGAAGCGCGCTGGTGAGTCGATGAGTTTAATTACTTGGTGAAATTATTATTTTTACATCAGTCATAACTACAGCTTACCTATAGGTATTATTTCGATAACAATAAAGTGTGACAGAGGAAAATATTGCGTTAAATATTAAAACACAATTTTCAAGTAAAATGTTTCTTATTTTTTCATCGACATTGGTAATAACTGACTTAGTCCGCAAAAAAATTTTACAATTAAGTTTTCGGTATACTCAAGTGATTTTTTTCTATATAACTGTGTCTACAATTACTAGAGAACAATTTTAATTTTAAAATTTGAAGCATTTGAGTGTGGTAATGTGTAATAATACGTTACTGATCAGGCGAGGTGTAATTCGTGAAGAATTTCAACAATAATTCGTCGAAAAAACGCCGAAAATTAATTCATGGAAACGTATTACTCAATTATATCAGCAATTGTTTCAGTTATTCTACTATTTATTAATTTTTAACTGTACTGTATTTCTACCTATACTTTCGACCTCTCAAATCATGAAATTTATCAGTTTTACACATAAAATACTCCAAAGTATTTGAATTTATGATCCCTAAATCAATTGGCATTTTATAATGAAAAAATCCATCCGAAGAATTCAGAAGCAAAAGCACAAAACGACATCACAATTGTTTTCGGTTTTTTGTCTCGCTGCATCCGAAAGATCGAATCCCCAGAATGTCAACACACTCTTTGCGGCGCGCGCTCTTCGCTCAGATTTATTTATCTTAACAGCGCCCGTAAACCAGCTGCAATGAGAAGCAAACGCGCAAGAATTTCGCGCTTCATTTTCATCGGGTGTCATCCTCATTGCGTTTTAAATTGCGCCGTTTCCACGACGATACTCACGTCGCACGTCTCAAGAACTTGAAGAGAAGTTAAGCACAGCATATGTGTGTGTGTGTGTGTTGATCGCGACTATTATTTTTCAGCGTAAGCGGCTTTAAGCGCGCGAACTAATAAAACGAGGAATATAAGGGAATAAAGAGTGCCACAATTGGAGCATGCGGCAACACGCTCCATCTTCGACTAAAAAACTACTCCACACACTCGACACGAGCAAAGAAATACCAAAAACGTTTTATTTCTCTAGCGTCGTCTTGACTCAGTGCGCTTTTGTTTATTTTTATTGACTTAAGTCAAATTTCATCTGGGAAAATTGATGCGAGCGCCATCTATCTTCAGAAATGAGACGGATATTACTAAATAATACAATTTACGGACAAAAAACGCTTGAAAACTAATTCGTTATGACAGCAAAGCGATAAGAGATAATTAGACTTAAGTAAAAACTAAACTGATCAGGAAGTAGCGAGTCAATGTAGTCAATAAATCAATCAAACAAACTTGTTTTTACGTTGAAGCCAACTTGTTAGTAAAGACTTAAGTCACTTGATATTTTGTTTGATATAGATGGCGCTTAAACTACTTTTTAAAAACCAAGACTTAAGATCATTAATCATTTATTCATTGGAATGTCATAATTGAGTTTTAATTTGTTTTAATTACTCGTTGCTTTCCCCGCATGCTGCTCATTTGTTAATCATTCGCTTAATGAATGTCGAAAAAAATATGGCCGCTGTAATTACACATAGCACATTAATTACATATTGTTAATTAATTAAAGTAACATTAAAATGCTAAACCGAGCGCCCTCTGTGGATGTTCCAACGGATAGATGTTAACGACTTAATAATAGATTTTATATGCTGTTGACTTAAGTTAAGTCAGGACTGTGGGAGGCTGAAGACGAGTTGGAAATCGAATATGCAGAAACAAATCAAGGAGGATCTCTTCAACCACTCCTCCTGCGCGCGCCATTGGTCTGGTCGCGCGGATCGCATCGTGCCACAGACGATTGGTTAAGTCATATAAAAATTCAAATTTCATACGAGTGCTCAGCTCTCCACATGACTTAACCGCGCGTCGGTTCTATGCGTGTGTGTGTGGCTAGCGCTCAGACACGCTGAGAGATCAGTACGTGCCTTAGAACCTAGCACATCTCATTATTTTATCTTAAGTCATTCGGACATGCGCGTTACACTCGTGTGGGAAACCGAGGGCGTGTGTGATTCGATTGTGCGCGGCTGTGTACCGGCGCGCGCGCGCTCGATTAGTTTTCGTTTTACGACGAATTGCGGCGACGGCGGCGGGTGCGGATTAAAGCAGGCGACGCTGCGCGAGCACGTCCGATTCGTCGGTGTGTTTAATTCAACGCGATTGCCCGCCGACACGAACGATGACAATTAAATTTAATTATAGATTAAGCGCGAAAACTATACGTGTGCAGACAGCATGTGAGAAAATCTAACTTGACTTAAGTCATATTTAAGGAAAAACTCTCTTTGGATGTCGCCACGTCGCCAGTGATGCGATTCGAGACTTTTAAGGATATGTAGGAGGTAGGCGCATTTATGGCATGCCGCTAAACGCGACATTCGCGCGAATATTGATTACATCGCATGTCAACGCGCAATTCTTTTGACTTTCGCGCGCACCTGTACTTTTACGGCGCATTAAATTACGTTTGTCAAATTAACAAATTAGATTATTATCTTTTGATTAGAAAACACGCTAAAACAAAACATTTTTAGTGCGCATGCGCGATGCACTTAAATATTAAGAGTATTGCGCATGCGTGAAACACAATGCAAAATTTCATCAGATTGCTGGGTCGAAGACAAGTTTCCTAATATGTTTAAGAAATGTTTATGTGCTCAATGATAAAATATAAATAAATTAATAAATACATACGTAACGAACACATTAAGTCGAATCGTTTATGCTGTCGACGACGCGGCGACACGCGGCTAGTTAGTCGCGCAAAATGGCAATTTCTATCGATTTCCATTCGCTCGATAATGCATGCAATTCGTATGCCGATGCGAAATGAATGCGCATTCGTGAATTGGTGTCGCAGCCACAGCCACAGCGAGTAATAAAATCGATCCGGTCTGTCATATATGCGCAGTGTTTCAGTGTGCGTGTTTTTTTTACGCTGGCTGCGATTCGTGGGATCGCCGGCGTGTGCACAAAAACTTGCTCCTGATGAATATTTCCATTAATTGAAATAAATCAGCAAACGACATAATATCTCGAGCGGACTCCGTTGGAATAGCAACTGAAATACTTACTTAAAATAATAAAAAATATATTGGGAACTCCGCCTTCGTAGCAGTAAGGAGTAAGTGCGCATGCGTGAGTTACTTACGTAAAATATGTTTGTCGCTTGACACAGGGCATGGAACGTGTCATCGGCGATATTAAAAGATTCGCCACGGACACGATGCGCCTCTTTATACCGCGGCCCGCGACGCCAGCGAGTAATTAATAATAAAAAGCACTATTTGCGATTACATAAAATAATTGCGGCGAGCGCGCTTTCTGAGAAGTTGCGTTTTGCTAAATTGAGTGCAAAATAATAAAAGTACTACAAATTGCACATTAAAAGCGCGTTGGCGATGCGCTGGATTTATTTAATTGCAAACTGAATGGCTTTCATTACGTATAACATTTATATATTTTGAATTTTATTATTAAGTACAATAAATTTTACGAGTACATTTACTCCGGCTCCTATAATACCTACATTGTAATTTTTTTCGAAACACACCTAAATCGTGTAAAGTGTAAAAAATTCAAATTAAATCGCTCGTAATTAGAATTATTTCGAATACTTTTCGAGTTTTTTTCTATTTCAATTGCATGTTTAGTGTAATTACATCCAAAAAAGCATTTTATGAGCGTGCCGTAAATTTTTTTATTTGTTATGGTGTTACTTCGGCGATTTTTGGGTAAATTATTTGTGTATGGAGAGCAATTACAGTCAGCAGTCATTGAAACAGCATTCAAAAGATGGAACATTCAAATCGTGTTTACAGCATTTATAATAATAATTTTAACGCTATATATGAATATATTATATAGGATTAAATTACATTCAGTGTCCGACTGAAATATTTTGATTTTTTAATTTTTTGCGCTTTCAGACGGACGCTAAAGAAGTAAAATATATTTAAATTATATTTTACTATTTTATTATTTATGTTTATACACAGTAATTATTTTAATTAAAACTCGAATTGTTTGTTTGTTAGAGTATAAAATATTAAAATTACTGATGTGCGCTCGCGATACGTGGATAGATATGCATATATTTTGAGCGATAATTAAATTTCACATTTTTTCCATTTCATTTTCACACTTTTCTGACGCGCGAATATAATTGCGTTGCGTTAATTAATCATTCTCCGAGCATCGACGTGTGCTTAAGTTATGCGTTCTTGTTTACCAACTTACGGAGGTATTTCATATGCGTAATGAGTGTATTTATGCAAATTAATTACCGGTTGTTTACTTTTATAAGAAAATAAGCACGGTTTGTAGGTTTAGGCAAAATAAAGCTTTCATGATGTGTACTTCCGGCAGGCTTAAGATGACCATCGAAATATTTGAGTATAAGAAATAAATAATTTGTTATGTAAGAATATATAAAACAAATTGTTAATATAAGGAATCTAAAGCAAAACAATCAACATGTTCGGTTGTTTTCACGTAAAGTGCATTGTAATACCTTTTTACGTTTTTTTTGTTGTTTTAGATTGCAAACTTTCTTGCAATTAAACTTGAAATTTTACAATCAATTTACTTACTTTACTAGTTTTCTAATGTTGATTTTATATGCATTGCACTCAAGCTAATTATTGTCAATTACATTTTAAGTATAAAAATTTATTTTTTTGCAAAAAATTTCTATTGATTTTTGCTAATGAAACATTTGAACATTTTAATACAGAAAGAAATTTCACACGCTTTGCACATTTAACCTCCTGATGTCTGAAATTGATCACCACTATCGATAACACCCCTATCATAAACAATCCTCATGTAAATTGTCTGTTTTCACCCTAAAGTGACTAAAAACAAAGTTTCATAATTTCAATTTGAATGTCATCTCAACCTACCCATATGATTATGCAAAAACACACATTTTACAACCCATATGTTCATCCACAGAATGGGTGTGGAGAAAAACCATGTCAAAACAAAACGAATACACAGCGCACAACCAACTGTTAGTGGCCGTTGATGGGTGATGTTTTAACTAGCTGTCCGAAGTAGTTGTACACCACCAGGGAGTCAATTGCCTGCTTGACATGACAATTGGCCAATTATCGAAGTTAATCGATTTGATAAATTGAATTAACATAAGCTCGTGGTTCGTGCTGATCAACGATTAAATTAAATTATCTTTCAATTATTTATTTTATTATTATTTAATTATGATTTAGGTTCAGAGTGTTTGGTTTTTAATTGTTTTTAACTAATAACTGATAAACTATTAACAATAGAGCTATGATTATTTGGCAATCAATAATAAAATGCAATATCTACTTGCAAATCAATGTAAAAATTGTTAAAAACATTTTATATTAACTAAAATTCAACTTTTAAATATATTGATGTAAATAATTAGTCACTAATTTAACCTCTCTAAATATACTGTCACATATCAGCTCCATGACCACAATTATAAATTGATTTGATTTAATTACCAACATGATGATAGTTTGTTCAGTATCTCGAATTGAATATTAGATACTAAGTAAATACATAGTAAATAGTTGTCCAGTTGTGGTAATGGTTATGAGTTGGTTATTCCCCGATGAATCGATGAATTAAGCGCGCGCGTAATGTATAAATAAGTGATTAAATTGAATAATTGAATAACCGATGGATAATTGCGCACGAAGGCGGCGACACGCCTGACCAGCCGCCGCGCCGCTGCGACAGATGCAGCTTTTTAACTTAATTTGATTTTAATTCTGCGTTTCGAGTTTCGTTTAGCGACGTTTAACATCAGCGGTTTCAATTATCTCGTTAATCGTGCATTGATGGTTAATAAACGTGGTATTAACTAATACTTAATTTGTAAATTATGTACTCAGATACATTACAAATAAAAAGAATTGCAAATAAATTGTGGAAATATAAAAAAATTGCGTTGTATGATAAATAAAAGGAAATAAATTTTTCTTGACTGATTTTTTAATGATTTGGTATAACAGCTTGTTTAAAAAAAAATCAGAATTTAATTTTTGTTTATTTTTGAATAAATTTTCAGCAATAAATAATTTTTAACATGAAATTCTTTAAAATTTTATAAACAAAAATTTTCTTGATTGACAAGTATTAAATTTAGTAATTTCCCCAAAAGTAAATCCAGCTCAAAATGAAAACATCTGTTGATTATTTATATAGTTATCGACTAAAAGTTGACTATCCCACGCTTAATCACGAAATTTCTTTATGTACAATGGGAAAGTACGGCGACAAATTCAAGGAAAACATATGTTTGCATGTCCTCCGCTTAGGATAATTCAGAAAAACTCGAACGATTAATTGCAAGCGGTTCGTTGTGTTTTTGCGCGAACGCGCGGCGCGAAGATGCACGCCATAGATGGGGCCGTGGCCGGGCACATTAGCGCGCGCGCGGCGAAATCCCGCCGATTCGATTAATTATATATTTCATTTATAGATAGAATTGTGCCGCCGCGCGCTTCTCAGCTGCCAATTTGGCCACATTAGCGCTTTTTTTGCCCCTGCGCTAATGTCTAATAATGTTAATTTTAATCTCGCCGCTAGGAATAATAAAACTTAATTTGTGCACTCGAAAAACTCGCTGAACACATCAAACACCACGGAGAATGTTGTACTTACTAATTTTAGTAGGTACCTACTTAACGCTTAAAAGGTACCTACTGGCGAAATTATTTCATTACACACCAAGTGATTAATAGACTATATTTCGATTTCATGCTCGGTTAATTTTTGACAATTCTATTAATCCAAAATACGAGTAAATTAATTAAAGCAGTAACTCAAAAATTTCAACTTGAAACAAAAAGTGCGGTTTAAAAATGCTCGAGGAGCGCTGAAATAAATTTTCGTTTTGATTTGTTTGACAGCGCATCATGCGTATTTTTTTTTTTATGCTGTTGGATTGGTAATATTGCCGAAGAGAAGAGTCTCGTTTATAATGCATTCATCATGCCATCGTTATGCGTTTCGTTTGAGCTCGTTTAACTCGCCGCGCGAGCTTTTTTGTTTTTACATTGCCAACCAGTCGTCAGAATAAAATATTAACGTAAAAAGAGCAGTCATATAATTTAAATAAATTATTCTATATTTATTCTGAGTTTTTTTTGGTATATTAATGCGTAAATTTTAAGTTTTAAAGTGCAAAATAATTTTTTTCTATTTTTCACGGTTTTAAGACACAAAAAGTGATATTTTAAGTACGTACAGCCAAAGTCGTGACTAAAATACTTTAGTCACGGGCTTTAGACATGGGGTGGAGCTTGCGGCTGCGCATTTGCCTACGATGCAGCACAAAAAAGTAAAGTTTTACTCAATTATGTTCAATAGGCTTCAAAATTTACTATACAATTGCTATCAGTGTAATTCTTTGTATTTAATATATATCATCGTGTAGTCTAGCTTAATGACTCTGCAACGTTTGTTTATGTGTCTAATTAAACGCAACATGAAAGATGCCCGTGCGGCATGTGCGCGTATAATCATGCGCGCATGTTAATAAAAATATTTCGGCGCGATACAAACGGCCGTAATGCGCGGACGCGACAAGCTGCGAATTGTCGTGGATTCGAACAATTTTAATGAATATCTTGCACTTGAAGTAATTACGGCATATTTAAACGGTTAACACTGCTCCACGCAGAATCAGCACCATACTCTGTCACTCAAACAAAAGATCGAAAGATCAAAGCACAATAATGCTAAAAAAATGTTATGTTTGTTTTTGCGATGATTTTTTCACTTTGTGCATGAGTCAATCCGGTTTTTCTTGTGTTGCGCGCGTTAAGTGTATCTTTGGTTTTTTTCGTCAACATAGTGCGACTTGAAACGCCTTTTTTGTCCCGGAGGAGACGTTAATTTGGTGTGGTTGTCTTTTCTTCGGAAGAGCGCGAGCGTTTTGTATATTTTCGTCGCAAGCAGGATAATAAATATTAATTGCGCTGCTTTGACGGCGGTAATTATTCGTTCGCGAGTCGTGGCACTATAATGTGAGGCGCGTTTCTGCGCTTGTGTTCAAGATAAAGATGGATAAATGTATCGTATTATCCAGGTATTATCGTGTAATCAGTGTGTGAAAACAATTCTTGGGCAAACAAAACTTACAAACGCTTTAAAAACGCAAAATTAAAAAAATTAAGACTTACGTAAAATTCTGTAGTAGATACAGCAAAGGAGCGTCTGAAGATTTTTCACTATTCAAAAAAATAATTATAAGTGTTATTTAATAGTGATTTATTAATAAAAACAAAAACGTACCTGATTTTTGCGAAAACGTTTTTTGTTTGCGTATAACTGCAACACTACTTAATTTAATTAAATTTTATAATTTTAAACGTACTGTACATATATTGTATATTTATATTCGTATCGCATTCGACGCACGATGCATCAATGCATCTTTAATTGAAATTTTTATTCGCGGCCGCTGGTCGGGCAAGAAACGCGCGAGAAAAACTCTTTGAATCGAAGGCAAACGCACAGCGTTATGGCCGCGAGAGTGTTTTGAAATTCAGATTTATCCGTTAACGGTTATATTTACCTAGAAGTGATTGCGACTATAAACATTGTACGTACTTACAATCGTACATCAGCGCATCGAGTAGTCGCAAAGTCGCAAACGCGCAGACGAAACTATGCGCAATGACACATTATCGGTCGATTGAGTCTACGAACTACGAGGAATCGACCGGCGAGAAAATTAATAACTTATACACTTATACATAAACGCATACACAATATCAGATAAATTCTGTTTCAAAGAAAATTCAACTAAGAAATACATTACTTATTTCTTGTTAGGTTATAATGTGTCTATGGTAGTGAGGAATTTTTCTTAAAATTGATTTTTTCTGATGTGAAAATTTTGTCTTTTGTTGGAATTTACAGAAACTACTTTGTAATTAAATTATATGAAAATATTGAAGACAGGGGTTAAAAATAAAATTTTTATTTTGCATTTTAAGTGCAAATAAATAGAAATAATTTATGCACAATATCAAAACTAATGTTTATAACAACAACAACATTACTAGCACATATGTCGTATACTTACACACGGATTTAGTGGTAAAAAGTTATTAGTTACACCGGTAGCATCTCCCGTTTAAAATGCAAGCGCGTTCTTAATTGCATAATTAGCACAGTGATTAATTGCACTTCGGTGGCGCTCGTGATTTATGATGTTGTTAATTAATATCGAATCGCGCTGCGCGGACGCTACCATACGCTACCCACACCCGAAATTACCAGCGGTTACCAGCGCGCTGGTTCGCATTATAACATAATTAAAATCGAGTTGTACTCGTACTTACTCGTGCAATACACATGGTGTACACCTCCGCAATTAATAAAAAAATAAAAACACTCACAAAACAAACAATGAATAGTGATGTAGTTAAGTAGTTGAGTACATGTTATAAGAAAGTGTGCAAAAAATATACAACGCTATATAGATTTACGATTTACGGTTATGATCTGAATATTTCTGAATACAGTGAAACAAATAAACAAAACTTAACATGGTTTTTGAGTATTTTGGGTTGGTTTTTAATTGATTAATTTGTTTAATTTAATTTTTAAGCTATAAATCATAATTAACATGTTGTTTTGTAAATTTAATTTAATTTACAAACAAAAATAACCAAAATAACAAGTTTTAATTGGATTTTCAATAAAAAACCACAAAAATTGTTTAAAAACGACTTTTTAACGTGTTTCTAAGGGATTTTCAATAAAATATTGATTAAAACATACACAAATAAACAAATATTCAACTTTGTGACCCAAATTTTTAATTTTTTTAAAAAAATTTTTCTTCTCGTGCTCATTAACTTTCATGCTTTCATTTCAACACTAAATAACCACCAAAGTAATCCGGCGTGCCTTACTCTTCTTACTCATCTCACTCATCCCAGCATTACATTCACCTGATCCAACTCTTCTGTTCTCTTGGTCGTGTGGTTTGAATCCAGCGTTCGTGAATGAAGCAGCCGCTCGCGAGTTCAAGATCGTGCCGGGAGTGGGACCACCCGAGAATACCCTCTATAATTAAAACCTCGACGATCCGCAACAACTCCAACCGTTCAAACCCAAACCACAAAACACTGGATCACCATCCAAGCATACACACCGAGAGCCTATTTACCTATACACACAGCAAAACAACGAAAACACAAAGTAATACACACTATAATACAATATTGACGGTAATAATAATAAAATCATTCAAGAGAAAAAGAGAAAGGACTAAAAGTTAAAAAGAGCACAAAATCCATCTTCAAATTACTGATATACAGTCAAAACGTAAACAATGAAAAAAACATCAACAATATTAAATTTATTTCGGGTTACGTAGTGACATCTATGTAGAATAAATTAAACTAATGTTGTTTATGCCACGTTATCAACAATAAAACAAGTTTAAACGAGATAAAAAAGTAGTTTCATGAGAATATTGTGGGTTTGACTGTAGCATCGTAACATGTGATCACAAGTCGATCTCAGCATAATCAGTATGTAAATCGTGGCCACGACCGAACCATATTTATTAACCCAATATTTAAATTATACGCTTGAGCGGTATTGTACGCGAGCTCACCGCTGCAAGACTTATTATTATTATACCACTAATTATAATTGGATCTGAGCTAATGCACCAATATACACGACGTAGTCGGGCGGGCCCCGCGCGCCGGTCACTCGCCTTGCGATCGGCAAAATACACGATATCTTCAGACGCAGCCAAAGTCAAGCAGAGGAAGAAGTTGAAGCAGCACACGCAGCGGGCAAAAGGTAAGGAGATTCGAATTTGTATTCCGTATGATTTATACGATTTAATTAAACAAATTATGCCGGAATGATTTATTATTATACGAATTGTGATCTAGATTCAAGTTGTTTTTTGTTGTGAAGTTTATAAATGAAAAATATGAGTTTTCGTTGACTGCGATATATTTAAAAGTTAAAATCGTTTTCTTGCATTCTTGGCGAGTGAAGAGACGAGTTTTGAGTTCGCGGGAGTTTCCGAAAAAGTGTGAAAGTTTTCATCGAAGGCGATTTTTCCTTCTACGATTTCTTGCCGGGCTCTCTCACGTCCACCTACGACATTCAACTTTCAAAATGGAACGAACAACTTTTCTAGTTTAATTTTATAGTTGAAGCAAGTGTATTTAGATGCAATTTTAGACTATCAACTAAAAACTACTATCGCCATCTGTTGGAAAATAGCACAAAACCGTGTTTTATATGAATGCGCGTTTTTTAATGTTTAATCAACATAAATCAAAAGATTTAATGTTCATTTACATAGAATGTGAATGTGCGCACATCCGGCGTAATTATAACTGACATTGCACGCGATTTCCATGATGCCATCAAAACGCACCAATGTGTATTTTTCTTTCTATGCAAATTTTGTGTAAACTGATGTAACTACATGAACATTAAAAGTCGTGGTGTTTAATTTCAACTGCAGGAATGCAGGAAAGACGTAAGCGACTTAAGTCTTAACATTTTATAGCCCAGCGTAATCGTGTAATCTTGAATAAATTTTTATTTTCATATGCTTGGCGAAAAGTTTTTGTCTGGTAATATTTTGTAAAAATATTTCGCTGCGCCTTGGAAGTTTTCTCATTTCTTAAAAAGTCGAGTAAATCCCCAAATGAAAAACGCGCTGGTGCCGCCAGTATTACCTGATTAGTATGAAAGTCATATTCGCGCGATTTTTATTTACGCTCCGGCCAAACATTTTCGCCCACCCCGACATTTCTTATTCTCGTCGCGGGTGGTGTGTGCGCGGCGCTAGTTAATCAGTAAAAACCCGTGCGGCGTGTTAATTTTCGCCACCCTCGCGGGGATGCGAGATATAAATAACAGGTTCCGGTTATAATGACGTCACGTCCGGAACTCATTATTTGCCGCCTTATTTCGCGCGCGCGTGCGCGAGGACGCAGGCGGATGTTTCGCTCGTCGGCCACCGCCGCCCCCTCGGATCCCCGACGTTATAATATCTGCGCGATCGTGCGGACTACTAATCAGCAAAACGGCGCGAAACTTTTTGCGCACCGAGGCAAAAAATAATTCCGCTCATTACTCATCGAAACTTTACCGACGCAGACGATATTTTAACTAACGCCATCTATTGGTAAATAGCTCTGAATTACATCTCAACCGGATGTAGTTTGTTTTTTTACGAAATTTTTTGGCAGAATTTAAGAAATTCACGTCTTTGATAGTGAAATTCACCGCTGGAGAAAAAAAAGTATTGGGAATGCCCAAACAGTAGCGCATTCCAGTCGGTCTGAGCAGATTACAATACATGCAAGTATTCGAGCCGCTGGATTCTTTTTTGTTTGTACCGACCGCAGGACAAAATTGATATGCACCGCACCGGCTATTTTAAATATTCGCGAGTCTGCACTGGCGACCACTGAAGCGGTATGACAAAAAGTGGTCGGTCAACCGGCGCGCTCCGACGTCACTGATTGATAGGTGACAGATTCGCGGAGATCTCGACGAGACACAGCATCAAACCATTCCAACGCACAAAACTTCAACCACACAACGCTGGTGCATATTCTTGAAAAAAATTAATTTTCATCGCGTTTATTTCATACTAGCTTTAACCCGCGGCTTCGCTCGCGTTGAATCCATCAAATAATGGAATACTAGATGGCGTTAAAGTAGTCAAATAGCCAGATGCAGAGGTATTATTGGCTAAACAATTTCTTTATTTTATTTAAAAAATAATTTTTTTATTAAATAAAAAGTAGCCTATAACCATTCGGGGACCACTAAGAATATGTGTACAAATTTTCATGATGATCGGTTAAGTAGTTTTTGCGTGAAAGTGTAACAAACATCCAGACTTTCGCATTTATAATATTAGTAGGGATTTTTATTTTTTGCTTGTAATGATGATAAAATACATTTTATCATTATGAATGTTGGGGGTTTGCAAGTCGCAGGACGAAGAATGGAAAGAGGTAGCCCAGGATATTGGAAATATAGAGTCGAGCGCGTTTGACCTACGGCCCTAGGGTCATATTTTACGATGGGTCGCCATCGTCGTCCTGCATCCTACATCACGTGTACGTGTGTGTGGATGTAGTGGACCAATCGATACGATATTACAATCGTTTTGCACTTCGCACTTGTTTCCGCCTTGCTGGCAGGAAAAATATAAAAATACGAAACATCCAACATAAATTCCAACTGTGTTAACATCAAGACTTTAGTTTAGATGTTTATAACCGATGCGATTGAATGTTGGTCGGCCGGATTGCAGGACGTTGAGGATTAATTGGAATTAACAATGATCGATAAACGTTAAATTAATTTCATTACGCACCGTGCAGTTATTCTTTATTCCTTATTATTGCCTACCGAGAAGCGATGTAACCGTAAAAAGATGGCCGACTGATGAATCCGACTTAAGTTGACTTTGACTCCGATGACGGCTTGCAATCGGCAATAACTAATGCGCGATGCGGCGAATTGCAAATTTCTATGAGGCATTGATTTTAAATTGCTGGTTATCGAATGACGAATGAGTGGATACATAAATATTTTTATTTAAAACTAGCTGTTGCCCGCGACTTCGTTCCGGCAGTGTTTAATAAAAATGTAATTCGTTTTTACTCTCTTGTTCTAGACATACTCGTAGTAAGAGTCAATTCTATCAATAAGATTTGCAATTTTAATTTAAAGAAATTAATTATATAAAGTTTTGTCAATAATGCACTTCAGCGCGCCATCTCGAATTCAACTATTTAACTATAACTATGATTGAATCTCAATGTCAAATTTTATTCAATAGAAAAGAGCTGTTTTGAGGATTTTCCCGGCAATTATTCGAATTTTTCTCACCTTTTAAACCTTCCCTAGACCTCCACGAATAATTCAAGACCAAGATAAGATAAATCCGTTCAGCCGTTCTCGAGTTTTAGCGAGACTAACGAACAGCAATTTATTTATATATATATAGATGAGAGAATTTTGATAAATACTGACTTAAAGGTCAAAAAACGTGTTTTTATATAATTTTTATGTTAAAAAATGCAATTAAGTATCAAGTGGCTAAAGGGGAGTTTTAGTCACAAGAAAGTACTTTAGTCACGGCCGTGTATAAAATATCACTTTTCGTGTCTAAAAACGGTAGAAAAAGTTACAATTTAAAACTGAAAGTAAAAAAAAAGAATTTTTAGTATATTTTAAGACTTTCCGACAGTTTTCCTGCTTAAATTCTGCTTTTCTCTTAAATTCTTATTTAAATATTGATTAAAAATAAAATTCCACATTAAAAACGTAATAACCTTGTTAATTTGACAACAATCTATGCGCTCGCGTCCTGAACGGGCTTAAAGCTTAAGCCCGGTGTAATTAAAAATGCCGGCCGAGCTGGCTTGGGTTAATTATGATCATAAGTCGCGAGCTGCGTGCGGTTGTGCAAGAACAATGGGCACTTAAGGCGCGCCGCGGCATACGAAATGCATCGATGCATTAATTACTCTATCAATTAATTTATGTGTGTTATGCGCGGCGTTTATTTGCTGTGCGCACATAAATACCCGGAGCTCGCGTCTCGTCTCGGCGCGACAAAACGGCAGTTTGTAATTGACGCCGGGCTTCCGCGAATCGGCGAATTATTTAAATGACGGAATTAAATATTCACATTTCGCATACGTCCGACAGGCACGGCGGTAATTATGACCGTTTAGAGCGCGCGTTTTCTCGACGACGCGCACCGTTTGTCAATGCGCGCTTTTTTCTTTATAGCCTGCCGAAGACGACACAAGACACACGAGTTCAACTCCGTTGAGACCCAGACGCATTTTATGTGTTGGCTATTTTGCTTAACGGCGGGTAATTAACATGCATTTGGATTTCGCGTTTCAATTGTCGCGATAAAACCGGAATTATTTGAATTATTTTAAATTGTGTTTTAAAATTGTTCAGTTTATCATTCGTGCGCGCTGCCTCGGAAGCGCGCGCCATAAATCAGATTGAGTAATTTATGGCGCTGATTATTTATTTATTTGTCCGTGCGCACACCGGTGTTTATTCGGAACTGGCTGCATTTGTCTGTATGCAAAGATGTAATTATACCCGCATAACTCGAATGATATGTCGTGCGCCGAGTCCGACTGCTGTTTGTTCCGAGCGCAGAATCCTGGATTCCACGCATAGACAACTAGCCGCTGATAGATGCATCAATCATGCGGACGAGCCAAGCTTCGAAAATTCACGTTCCATGCATCTATAATTGAAATATGCATCGATAGACTCAATTATTCAATTATTTTCAATTACAAGTCTGGGCAATAATTAAAATTCCATAAAAATTAAATTAAATCATATTTCAACACAAAACTAAATTATAAAAGCTAGGAAACTAGTTTTCAATAAGTTACGACTTGTTACTCATCTGAATTTCAATGCCGTTCAAATTTATCCGCTCCAATGCTATCCTTGATGACATCTTGTCGATATGTCGTTTAATTAGTTAACTCCTTCAACTACGAATGTTATTTATTCTTTATTGATATCAAAATAATAGCATAATTGTTTTTTGCAAGCGTTGCATCGTGGGAATGTCCTTAATCCCTGGCGACTCCAAACGCACTACACCTTCTAACAATAATAATCTGCCACCGGCATCGACGCGCGTAAAATATGAACGTTAGCAAAGGAAAAAAGTGACGCGATTTGCATTTGCATTTACCCAACAAGGCAGTGCAACCACGGAGACTGTGAGAGATTAATGCGGCCTGCACGGTGATTAATAATGCGATTTTTATTCGATACGCGTTCTACTTTGCTGATTTTATCAATTCGCATTGGAGACACACGCGATTGAAATCGAGAAAACGCGATTTTGCATTTGATTGACCTTTCGCAATCGTTGCACACAAAAAAATATTATCTTTATGGAAATTAACAAATTTGGTATTAAAATCTAATTAAAACTATTATGACATAGATTTTAATTACGCATTAGAATTTAGTAGGTTAAATATTTTTACTTTTATTTTTTATTTTTTGAATTTTTGTTTTTAAGTCTTTGCCAGCCCCTCGTGCGCATTACTTAGTTAATAGTAATATAAGTATACGCGAAAATTTATAGTGATAGCCGAGAGATAACGAGCGCACGGCCCATGAGGTGGCGTGCAGTATTGTTCTTCGTCGTTACGTGGCCCCCGTACGACAAAGTTTCTTGCCTGCGGTTTTACGAAGTATCTTGGCGTTTGCTCGGAGCTCGGACGCAATGAATGGCAGAGCCACTCCATTAATTATCCCGGCGATCACGCGCCGCACGGCCGCGAGATGACCATCCGATCGGAAAAGGACATCGTGTGCATATCGCCGCCATCGCCGCCGTCCTATCTTCACCAGCATCTCCAAAGACATTGCCACCTACATTATCAACCATCCACTGCTAAATTCAGCATTCAAATACCTAAAATTCACACAAAAAAATTACATTTAACAAAAATATTTGTGAATTTAAATCATGAACATTAGATTACATTAGATATTCAAGTGTTACGTGTTTGACTATTCAAGTTTATCCTGGTCGGTAAAATAGATCTCGCCTGCCACCGCCGTCGAGATAGTGTCTGATGTCACGTATTTTCGGTGTCTCTGCACTTTAATCGCTCGACGCATCGGACTTGAAAGATGCCGCGACGCAGAGCTACATCTCAGTCGCGTCTCAACATGGTTTCATTCATGTTTTACTTGAATTCACAAGTGCAATGTTGAACCGTTTTGATGATATGCACGCTGCATATAAACGCGGTAATGGCAGCGATTAAATGATCACAATAACACGAATGCAAACACATCGCATTCGTGCATCTCTTTGAGAATGAACTCAGAGTTTATATTTTGCATTTATTGCTGAAAACCTTAAAGAAACTAGAAAGAAAACATGTTAAATAGGATTAGAAACTAAGACGCCATCTAGTATCTTTAAATATTACTAAATTCAGATGATACTGCCCTCTGGTGGCTTAATTTGTAAGTAAAAAGCTAAGAATCTAAGAAAATTGTGTTTTTTCGCGGTATTTTGTAACAAAATCATCAAAACGCGTTGTTTTTTCTTGCAAATAAGTCTCCAAAACATTTTCTTGCCCTCTACGTTTTCAGAAACATTATATGATATTAATTAGCAGAGTTATAAGTACTTAAATATTATGACTAAATTAATTTATGCTTACCATAAGAAATTTGATGTTATAATCTGAAATATTTTTATGCGATGCATTAAAACGAAAATTTATTGACTTGTAAAAGCTTTACAACGTTTTATAAACGTGATGCCCTTTCGCAAACTTGCGCAAATATGTAAAACATTTACTTTGTGATCATGTGCCACGACAGTCACACGTAACTGGACTAATGTCGCGATTGCCGTTGCACGAATGCGCGCATTCGAAGACATTCAGGATGTGGACAGAAAAAGTGGTCGCTCGCTGTGTTATTCAGGATTCAGCTATTTGCCATTCTATGCGAATGACCAATGCGGCGTCGGTCGCCGCTCCGATGACAATGAATGATGCAGAAAAAATGCCACCGATTCAAAGCCGATGCGAAGCAAGAATTAAGTTGATACCGATTGTTTAAGCAAACTGTAGTGTTTGATGTAAATTCGCTGAAAAGTTTAGGCATTAAATCAGCGCACGTAGTCGATTTGAAGTGTAGGTAAAGTCTGCATTTGCCGTATTTGTATTGTATTCATTGCAAAATTTGCGCGTTGCATTAATCCACTTTGTTTGTGCGTCATTGACATTAAACGCTTTTGCGGCAGCGGTGACATTGCAATACAATCGCTGCGCTTTTCTGGAAAATCATTGAAATTACGTAAATTGTACGGTATGCGATAATTATTTCCTTTTCAACTCACCAGAATGGAATTGAGAAAAAATAATAATTTTGTACGTTATCCACGCATCAATTTTTCAATCTTGTTACGCGGTGTGTACTATTTTGAAATAATTTAGAGTAGAGTTTAGAGTGTCTAGACGGTGTGCTTCAGGTGAAGATGTCGGACAACAGTTCTCACGGTGCCCGCGTCGGTGCGCTATTATCGATGCATTTCGCCGATGGACGCCGCGATGATGCTTTATAAAGATGTGCCGCTCGTCGCCGCATTCTGCGCGACATCCTCCGCTTCTCGAAACACTTCAACTCTTTCCGTCCATTCTTTCGTCTCGTGTGTCCTCTGTAAGCAGCAAGCAACAACAGAGGCAGTGTTAGAATTATCAGTAAGTTTTCACTCACTTCATCGCGGTGAAAAAGTGATCGTTAGAAGAAGCAGAAGTAGCTTAAATCATTTAATGAGAATTATTTAGTTGTACAAATTGGTTAAATATTTTTTTGAATGATGTGCAGCAGAGAAGTGTGGGAAATTGACGAGGAAATCACACCAGGAATTCAATCACACGATTTCTTTTCGTTTAATTTGTTGGAAATGCAATTAATTGTTGAGTTTTTCTTGAAATTAGAAATCTTTGCATTTCTTGTTAAAATACATTTGTTTTAGTAACTTTTAAGTAGAATTTTTTTTATTAAAATTTTTCTTATGATTACATCACGAATTTATTATTAAATTATTGTAGCTACGTCTGTTTCTTTTTTGCTATTTGTAATTTGTAATATTAATAAAAATTTGTCCGCATGTAACAAGCCTCGGCGCGCAATTAAAAATTTATTACACATTTTATTGCAGCGCAAGTCGCATGTTAATTTCAACTGTGCGAGAGTTAAGGACTACGTAAATTGCGACCGGAAGAAAAGCATAAAATAAGACATCAGCGTTTCCAAACATTCGCCCTGCGCTGAGTTTTCACACATCGTGAGCAAACATGGTTAGACTCTTATTAGCGTGAAATTACTTAACTGCGCATTTGAATATAAAAGAAAACTCCATAATTTATTTAAAAAAACTTTTGACGTTATTGATAGCATAAACAAAGCAGTAAAATTATGATGGAGCCTGTATATACACTGTTTGAGTACTTCTGTTGATCAAAAGGATTTATTCCAAATGACGAATATTCAGCACACAGAAGAATAAATAACATTAGCGGAATAAAAATGAGATTACGATCGGCGATCTGTAATTACGCGCGTTAACGTCGGCGCGTCGGTTTTGACTTTGCATACCACTCATTATTCATGTGCCTGTGTGCACATATAAATTAGCAGGCCGCAATCTTCAATTGAACTCGATGTGCGCACGCTCACTGGGTAACTCTGCTTTGTATTACTTTATGCCTTTTGATAGGCTTAATTTTACGATTAATAAAAATGAAACGCGATGCAATTAGCATTCGTACACATGTACCATCAACTCCTACATACCTACATAGGTATTAATATTTCTCATATTAAGCAGAAATTAAAAAATAATCATAAAGTATTTTTTTGTACTTCCACCTGTTTTTCTATGGTTTTGAGACACAAAAAGTGGTTTTTAACCACCAACGGCCAAGATTGTGAGAAAAGTACTTTAGTCACGGGCTTTAGTCACGAGGTGGAGCTTGCGCCTGCGCATTTCCCTACGGTGCATCACAAAACCACATAAAATGTCATCAAAATCACTAATTTTTAAAAAAATAACGAAAACAATTAAAAATACTATAATATAATTACTATCATAAAATATTATAATTATAATTCCAACCCAAGTTCACAAATTTGTAGAATATTTAAATCTCCATTAACTATATCTATAATTATCTTTATAGTTTTATTATGACTTTTTATGCACGCAGATATTTAAATAATTAGATACGCAGAATCGGTCGTATTCTAATCGAGCTATGGTTAGCATTTATGTAGGTACACAACATTTCTAATAAGAAGGCATTATTCTAATTAATCTTCGGCTTTTCCGCCGCATTGTTCCGCACTCAGCCCACTTATGGAGGAATATTATATGAGTATGAGCGGCTACGAAATTAAATATGATTACGGAGCGGCCTTGCTGGGCATACCCATATGCTCGTGAACGCAAATTCATTTTTATGTTTTCATTAAATCTCCGTCGGGACAATAGGTATGAGTTCATTACCGAGTGCATATTTTAATATAGTCATTAGTGTCGGAAAGCAGGGGCTTAATTAGACAAACTGCGAGATGTTTTAATGTCATACTCACAATAATTCTAAATAATTCTAAAATTTATGGATTTTATTTGAATTTTTTAAAGTATTTAAGAAAATGAAAAAAAATATATTTAAAACGTTTTTTTTTGACAAATTAATAGATAAAAGGCTTGTGGAAACACTTTCATACAAGAACATAATATATCCTAGGTTAATACTTTTTTTTAAATAATAATAATATTACTGTAAAACTTAATTTATACGCGGTAATTATTTGTTTTTTGTTGAAATTTGTTGAAAACTAAGAAACGCAAGAAGAAACCCAAAATTTGTAAATTTTGCTATAGTTTTTAACTTGTAATATCGTTATCATTCAGTCTATCATCCATAAATTGTAACTCTTCAATAATTTATTAAGTTATGTACCAAAACATCAAATTTTAGAGAATTTTCTTTCAAAAACTAAAAATTTTTTTTCTGCTTACGAGTACATTTAATCGTACTCTATTCGTACTCTAATTTCCTATTCGATTGGTTAATTTCGTAGCCATAAGTACTCCGGTACGCTAATTACGACTGAACTACTATCGTCTAATTAGCCACGATATTTAATTATTTTTCATTATTATTAGAGTGCCATTATGACCATTGTTATTGCCTCAGCCGTGGCGCGCGCATGTATGTATATCAGCAATAACTTGTGGATGTTATTGCCTCCTAAAAGCGCGTGGCGCGCGCCGCTTTTTATCATATTTAATTTAATTTTAATTTCGCTCAGCGCCGCTCTCCATAAGCGCAACCAGCGTGTGCGTCTAATTATCCTCTGCACATCTAATGTTAATCAGTTAATAACGTAAAAATATGACTACTAATGGCCATTTAGGTAAATGCGTGTAATTACACACTTTTCAAATTATTTGCGTAAAGTATATAAACTTTACGACTTTGTGTCGGCGGATGACGCACAGCCTAGATATGTCTACAAGTTTTCAAGCAATTTTTTATAAATTATAAATTTTAATATGCATTGAAACCTTTTGTTCAATTTGAACAATTGTTTAAGTTTTATTCATTAATCATTTTCTAACAATTCAAGTTATGTGAATAATTTGTGTAGAAATTAAATTGTAAATATAATTGTGTACTTAGACATTTTATTGATAACATTTTTATATAATTTTTGGTCAAAAAATTGTAAAAAAAAGTCAAAAACTTTATTCTCAACAAGAACTTTAAAATTTTTATGTGTTTACTTGATTAATCCAACATCTGCGTAAATTTTTGACTGTATGGGCATTAAAATAACTGAATTTTTATTGTTTTTGTTCAATTGAAACAAAAAAAAAACAATTTTTTAAAGATTTTTTCTAAAGAAAACAGAAATAGTTTTTATATAGTTCTTAGCAACTTAAGGACAGATTTTAATTTTGAAATTTAATATATATTCATTGTATTCAAGGATAAATGCCATATGCATGCCAGGTAATATTAATTTTCTCATTGTTGCTCAAACTAAAAGTCATTCACAAGTACAAAATAGGAAATATCCACAATTCCAAACAATTGACCGCACCGACTATAAACGATTGCCTTCACTTGGCAATTAGACACTTCAAATAAATCTAAATAAATAATCCGCTCAATTAAAGTGAAATTCTCTAGGCTATCGAACAATCTATAAGAGAAAATGCCACCTGACAATTAAAATGCACATATTAGAGTGCGTTTTAATAAATTACGAATTTCGTTGTACGGTGTCTGCAATCGATCATGATTCATTCGCACGTAATTAATGTGATTAGCAGACAATAAATACAATATTGCGAACAACTATGAAAACTTTTAATTCACAAAGTAGGTACATACTCATAAACGTTTAATCTAAGTACAATCAAAATTAATCGAAACTAACAACATTAACACAATAAGCAACAGTACTTTTTTCTAAGTAATTTGTTTTGTTATTTTTTGTTTTGTATTTAATTACGCAGTCACTCGTTTTAATTGTTAATTGCGCTCGTCCGGAGAGTCGCGAATGACGGACGTCGCTCCGAATTCGCTTTTAAACGCCGCGATGATTTTCGCGGCACGCCGAAAGAATTTCACCGCGCATGAGGTTCACGCAATTATGCTTAATCAAATTAACCAGCCCAGCAAACCGCCAGAACCGTAAAACACACAGCGATTTTAATTTGCCTAATTATTAATTAATTTTGGTCGTTAAACTGATTAGCGTGAAGCTTGCTCGCGCGCAGCAACACTACGTGGACAAAGTATGATTGATGATTTTGGATGGAATTAATTTTGTCAAAATGTCATTCCATACCGCAAGATTTAAAACATTGAAAATATATTTTGGATTTTTTTCTACAATAATGAATTCCATTTTGAATTTTTGCTTGGATGCATTTTTTGCGTTGTTTCCTGAAGATGATTTCTTGGCATTACTATGGTGTGTGCATTGCCCATAAAAACGACAACGAACCGAAAATATATTTGCTTCTAGTTCCGGGCGTTTGTCATTCGTGCTCTCGTGATTCTTATTGCTCTGACTGCAGAATTTTGTCAAAAAAACTTCACTACAGCTGGAAAAACGCAACTTTATTGAGATTTTGCCAAAAATTATTTCGTCCAATCCACGATGCTAGATATTATGAATTTGCTGAGCAAATAAAAACGGAAAACAATCGTCCTATTGAAATGTCATAAATCACTTGAATTTATTGCGATTGTTAACACTTTCCCATCGACCTAATAAATATAGCTACACCTATGTACCATGTACAACTAAACAAAATTCGGTTCTGCTTGATTAACAAGTAATCAAGCGGTCAAAATAAAATTTAAACCTTTAAACAAAAAACACACTTCGGTTCTAAGCTGTTTAGCATGAAAATAATTCGGTTTACGTGGACATTAAACGCCTACTGACTTTTCATTCAGTAAAAAACGTTGAGTTTTAACAGTCATGCTTTACCAACTAGTGCATAATGAAATAGATTCTAAACTAATTCAGTATTTCGATGTTTTGGTTATAAAAGAATTTAAAAATACAGTTTGGTTTCCTGTTTCTCACAATTATTGATTATTTTGTGAAAATGAAGAGCATTAATCAATTACATAATTTATTTTTATTTTTTGGTCGAAAAAAACCGGTGTAAAATGAATGAATACCAACAGGCCACCCAAACACAAAGCGTAATAGACACTACGTGCATTTCAATATTTCATTCATCAGCGTTCATTCACTCACGCGTGTATTCAATAAAATATTACACTACATTATCGCGTTACCATTGTGTCGATATTTTAAAATCTATTAATTTAAATCTAAAATTATCCACAACGAATGTTCTACAACCTCTTTTAATTTTTTTCTATGTTTATTCTATGGGAATCTCTGCGATTGACTGACCACAAATTTATCCCGTAATTTTTGTTGTTTCCTTTACCTGTAAAGGTAAAAATCTAATCTTCAAATTAACAATTAAATAAATCACTTTTATTTCAATTGGCTGAAACTCGTAGAGCGGTAGCCCATCGGTTTATTAGCAGTTTAATTAAAATCCTCCCTTACGGCGGCGATAATAAAAAGCCCTCGCTGGATAAAGGAAATCCGTGCGAATGGGGGAAAAGTAATTGTAAATTCCTGTCATTGTCGAAGCGAAGAAAACAAACTTCAATGACTGGAAAGACAAACGTTTGACTGACGCAAAAAAGAAACGCGGCGCTACCCGATTGTGGCGCAGCGGATTTCAATCGGAGGGTAAAGACGATTGGGAAATGTGTTTGACTATTCGACTTCGAGTCCTGCTACTCGGCCAATCAGCAATACATCGTCGCGAATTAGATTTCGACGTGAACTTTGAGTCCTCGATCGAGCAATCTCAAGATTGTTGACATTCCTACGCTCTTTTTTTAAAGCTTTTTCGGGAGGTAATTGAATTGATATTTAATTTATATCCAACTTTAAACCCACCTACAAAACCTTTAGTTTTCTTTTAATTGAATAATAATTATTATTATTTTATACCTTATCAAGTTTTGATAGTGAGTCACATTTGGTATTTATTTTATTGACTGGACGACATCGTGACATTGTATTGACGTGCTTTATTCGTCATTCCGGCTAGATTTTCTTCCCGAGGTCCAGCATCCGGAATCAATGTTGAATAATGCAGCATCCACTTCATTCCACCCCAACCTGCAACCACCCTTGAGTCATAAAAGTGCTTAGCTACAAATTTTCAATACAATCTTGCAGAATACACCTAAAAATCATCCTAAAAATAAAAAAATAATTTTTTATAATCAAAAATATAATTTTAAAATGATTTTAAAATACTTGCGTTGAGAAATAAATCTGATATCTTCGGTGATCCCAATGGTGTTTTTGTTTATACAGTCGAAAGCCGCCCGCGTATAAGCAGGCCATCCTGATGCATTAAAGCGGTGTGCGCGCTGCTCATTGACTTGGTAATGGTAAGCAGCCGGCGAAGATTTTGCTCCTCGATGTGTTTGTGTTGATCTCGTAATATTCCCGCGGAAAGCCGCTGCCATCACCGCTGCTCTCATCCATGATGAATTCGAGCGAGCCGAATCAAAACTAAAAATACAAAAATGATTTTCGTTAATATTTCGACAATATTAAAGACATTGTCGTTATAAATACAATGAAAACATCTGTGCTGTTGTCGTCGTAATTAGGTGTGTGTGCTTTTTGGTGCTTGCTGCGTCTCGCAGCGAATTACAATTACAAATTCTCTTTTATAACCGCATTAAAAACTCCGGCCGCGCGCGGCTCCCAAAGATATTGTTTTTGTACGTATATAATGCATACATAAATGTATGTGCTTATAAAGTCGATCGTTAAAATGTTTATTAATCGCACAAGTTTAATTTGCAATTGTAATCATCTGCGCAATGCAGCGCGCAGAAAAGAAGCAGGTGGTGACTGACTTTCTCATTAAATTTAATGTAAATTTACTTGTTTTATTTGTTTTATATTAAACAAAAATAAACTACATTCGGGAATTCTTATAGAAGATGATTGAAGATGTCAAACAGTAAAACAGATTTAAAATCGCTTGATTAGTTTATGAATTAAACGAAGTTTTAGGAAATTATGCTCCGCCCAGTACCAACTGCGCAACCGCAGTAGTTACAAATGCTTCTACAAGCATTCAATTTTTAAAATTTAAATATCTCCTGAACTACTGAAGCAATTTTAATATTTTTTACTAAAATATCGTGAATTTCTTACTCTATCATAAAAACTTTAAACAAATGCAAAATTTCTTCACTTAGTTCAAAATATTTTTTTATAACTTTTTGTATCCTTCAATTTTTTTCCTGTCACAAAGTGAAAAGCTCAACGTCATCAAAATATCAAACATATTCCGCCCCATCGTCACAA
This sequence comes from Dalotia coriaria, assembly GCF_025399875.1. Lineage (NCBI taxonomy): Eukaryota > Metazoa > Arthropoda > Insecta > Coleoptera > Staphylinidae > Dalotia > Dalotia coriaria. The sequence continues at coordinate 10,279,226 of NW_027045447.1, forward strand.
CAACGTTTGCGTCTGCTTTCTGGTGACATGGCGACAAAGGCGACGTCGTGCGTGCCTTGAATACGAAACTCTCGCTTTGCAATCGGCTTGCGTAAGTAGCGAATATCGTAGGGAAAAAGCATCCGAGACGGACGTCGTGTGTTTGTAGTCGTGTATTTGTATTCTTGCATTTTCTTCGATTTTAGGGGCCGCACACAACACAACATTGCTACATTTTCCGTTTTCCCTTCGTCTCACCCCAAGCATCTGAGCACCGAACACGCCAAGACAACCTTTGCCGAAGAGCGTGCAGCGCCCATTGAAAATATTATTATATAAAAGATGTTGCAGAAAGGAGTGATTCTAGTACAGCGCGAGGTATTTTCAAGGATGTGGAGGAAAACCGGAACACTAGGTGGACGAATCGCGCGTCGGTTCGTTATACATTCGTTTCCTGCGCCCCGAAGCTCGGCGTAAGCCGCTTATGCTCGCCGGGGAGAAATTTCCTCGTTCTGCTCGGGTCGTCTTGTTGCTCTCGCCATATTCGCATCGACAGATCTTGAATTTTAACAATGCGAAATAAAATAAAATATTGCAAAAATTCATTTTATAACACGCAAAATAATTATACTTAACAAAAACCGAAAAAATATTTAAATTTGGTTAATAATTTCAAAAGTTATTAAACAATTTATAAAATCTTGCTCCGCCCACAATTGAACTGCGCATGCGCGTCAAAAACCCACAACTTTGCATGCATAGATAGAAATCATCGAAAAAAACAATTAAGCCATAAATTAATTCCCACTGACAATTGCGCTCGAGGATAATTTCATCCTCTGCTTATAATTTTTATGCGCTCGATGCTGGATGATTTATGTGCGCGAATCGCCAGCGTTATATAACGTCGAGTGGCAATTGGCGCAATATATCATTGTGATTATACATTTGCGCGCGACCGCTTGACGCCCCTGTCAGGCGCGCAAGATAACGTTTCGTGCCATGTGCGGTCGGTGCGATGGTGGCGCGCTCGCAATATAATTCATATCCGGTGACGTTTGTGCACGGGGCGCGCGCCGCCCCTGTTGCAATGTGATTGCCGCGAGATCGCACCTTGGGGACTTGTCGCGCACACACACTTAAGCAATCTTCCTACACTTTTGAAATCAGAAAAAGTGCGGAATTTTTACTCCGCCTAGAAAAACAACTGCGCATGCGTAGAAGAAAAAAAAACATAGGTAACAGAGTTGGAAATGAAATTTAAAGTTTTGTATACTAGTATACTATGTGCGAGAGGAACTATAAAAGCACTGAACTCACTTAGCTCTTAGCGATATTACATTCCGCGACGGAGGAAGAAAATTATATCAAAAAATGTACATTAAAGAACATTATAACTGCAAGGCGGACATATCCATTATATAGTGGCGGCGGCTGGCTGGGCGGTGCGACGGCAGTAAAGTGGCGCTATAATTGCATAAAAGTGGTTGGCGGCGGTGGTGGTGGCGGCGTCGACGCCCGCCATCGCAACGAAAATATAATGCAATTACCGCAGCGCAGCCGCCACCATCGCGAGCATATATTTTTCTTTTATTTCTAGGTAAATGCATAGAAATCCAAAAAAATCATTTTTGACATTTCTATACTAGTACTACTACTAATGCCATCTACTGGCAGAAAATTATAGGTTAATCTAAATTAAGATCTTATTTTCATACTGGACTTTGCTCTGCTTGGACACTTGGTCCTTCTTATCTGTACGAATGCAGACCTCGACTAGGCAAACGCGTTTGGCTAAATTTGTAGTGCTGTCGCTGATCTGCCTCGATGGCTTCCAACTCTGAGCTCTGGCATTGGCAACAATGACGAATAATTGGTTTCGGCCCTGTCGCACGCCGCCCACGTTCCGGCCAGGAACGACCCGAGTGTGCACGATGGGTCAACATAATGAGCTAGGATTTTGTATCGGTCTTTTGCAGGACTCCAAACATTTCCTAAGATTTCTAGGAAGTCACTGTAGGAGTAATTTGCTTTAATCCTTTCTTTTCTGACATCTTAATTTTTATTTTTTTTTAATTTTGACTTTAAAACTAAACAAAAAATTGATTTTTATCAAAAATTCTTTAAAATTCCTGTGGCAGCCATTTTAATGTGTTTTTCCTTTTTCATCCCTTATTTCCTTCCAGCCTTTACCCTTAGCAATGTCTCACAGACTTGTAGACTTTATAAAAAAACGATTTTATGTCTATCTTATATATTTCTTATGTATCCAGCCATAAAAGGGTCGATCACGATGCGTGGCATCCTTCCTTCGCTTGTACGCATAATCAAATTTACAATTTAAACGAGGGTGAAACTTTCCCTCACTCGCGATTGGTGGAAGAAACGTGGGCAAGACGACGGGACGCATTTTAAAGCCTCGGGAGCCGTGCATCAATAAAAAACAAACGTGGTGCGCGTGCTCGAAAAACGCGCGACGCCGCGCATGAAGGGGATGAAGGGATGAACTGCGTGGGGTTGACTTGCGAGCACCTATAGATTTTCAGCGCGGCGTATGTAAATGTCGACATTGGTGGAAAATTCAGATTTCAAATCTTCTTTACCATTGGTTATCGCAGAGAGAGTTCTGAGAGAAAATAAATTTGATTTTTTGTGATTTAGTTAATTTTATTTAATTTTAAAACAACAAAAAATAAAGGAATTCAAAGCATTTTCATTAGAAAACTCTGATTCTTCGAGTCTAGTGGCTGGAAATTTCATTGTCTCTCGCTCGGCGGACGGCGGCGAGTCAACATGTCTCTACACGAGCGTATTCTTTACGAAGCCGGTTTGGCAAGGATATAGATATAAGGCTAGGAAAGAAAGGATCGTAGGCGATGGGCGATGAAACGCGGCGAATGTTTGCCCTCGGACTCCGCCACTGCCGCCGCCGCCACCGACGACGATGTTGATACGGACGCACCGCACCTCAATTGTTTTTATCCCTGCACTTTGATTAAATTGCGCACTTACCCTATTACCCTATTATTGCCACTCGAATTAATTTATTTGCCAGCCAACCCAAACCGACCCCCTGGCAGGAATACTAAAACAATAGCATCAATGGAATTAAAACTACGCATAGCTAAAAATATTTATTTTTGCACCAAAAAAGTTCTAAGGAGAAAAAAGGAGACTTTTGTTCCACGTAAATTGAATTTGAAAATTGGCTGCTTGTAGATACTCGTACTCTCTGCGCACAGGAAGAAAAGCAGTCAGGAAGCTTCCTGGAATCGCATTCCTTTTGTTTCATGCTTGCTTGCGAGGCGTAGTCTTATTATTTGTGTTATCTGCAGCGAGGGTTGAAACGGTTGAAGATTTCTCATGCGGAATGTGCTGATAAAAATATTTATTCATCTCACATCAGACAAAAATATAATAATCTTCTGATAAAAAATTTTAATCTTAATTATAGACTATTCTTATCAAAAAAATAATCAAAAAGCATTTAATTTACATGATTGGTTCAAAAGTTATTCAAAATTTTAGAATTTTTTACTTTTAGAATAGTTAAATACATAAAATTATTTAAATGTCATCATCTATATATATAAAAATGAATTGCTGTTCGTTAGTCGCGCTAAAACTCGAGAACGGCTGAACGGATTCATCTTATCTTGGTCTTGAATTATTCGTGGAGGTCTAGGGAAGGTTTATAAGGTGAGAAATATTCGAATACTTGCCGGGAAAATCCTCAAAACTGCACTTTTCTATAGAATAAAATTTGACATTGAGATTCAATCATAGTTATAGTTAAATAGTTGAATTCGAGATGGCGTGCTGAAGTGCATTATTGACAAAACTTTATATAATTAATTTGTTTAAATTAAAATTGCTAATCTTATTGATAGAATTGACTCTTACTACGAGTATGTCTAGAACAAGAGAGTAAAAACGAATTACATTTTTATTAAATACTGCCGGAACGAAGTCGCGGGCAACAACTAGTACTTAAATAAATACTTTGACATTTCAGGTATTTTATCAAAAACCTAAAACCTCTATGTAGGTGATTTTAGTATGTATGAGGGTGAATCTTTCAATATCGATCAGGGCAGCCAGAGAGCAGCCCAATCCAACCGTGTGCGTGACAACTCTCGCTCTCCACGCTCGCTCCACTCGAAACAACCCCACGCGATGTGTGAGTGTGGGCTGTTGCTGTTCCTGTTGCAATTCTCCCCTTTTCGCAGAGTTCACCCTTGTAGGGTAACGCAGAACGCACGAAATGCAACAGCAACAGCAACAGCAACAGCAACCATCTAGTTGTCTCGAATGTCTGTCTGGCTGCTCTGCTCTGCACACACAACACATATACATACACACATGATCATCACTACATATTCACGCAGATGGGGTGCATCTGGTCAACCCCTGCATTTAACATGCGACGTACGCGCGCGCAAAGCTTAATTACCGTGCGGGCGAGAACTGCACGAATATCTAGCAAATTTCCAGCGGTCGAAATCAAACTTTTTGCTCGAATTTTATTTCCGAGCTTTGAGAAACGTTTAATTGCTAATTTTTGATTTGCCGGGCGAGTGCGGGTGCGCGCCTAGCTCGTTAAAAGTTAGCCGCATCCGGAGACAACAAAGTTTTTTGATGGTGAGCGGGAGGGGTTGTTAGTATTCTCGGCGATGGCGGTTTTCGTTTAGTGCTTTGGTTATTTTTCTAATTTCGCGCGTGTTGTCATCGTGCGTGGCAACGTTTTTAATAAAACTCGTTAGTCAATTCACCTACGTGAAGTGAATTCATTATAACCTCAAAATGTTCAGTAAAAACCACAAAAAACAAAATATTTTGCAGAAATGTAGTAAAATTAGAAATTTTGTGTTTTTGAAAAAATATTCTGTTAGATCCCCTTGTAATACTTGCCACTTGAGAACCTTTTGATCTTGAGCCTAAATTCGAATTTCGAATTGTGTAGGGATCAATCGCCCTGGGGTTATAAATATTAGAGGACGATAAAAGTTGCTACTTTGATTTTTCCTCCGCAAGATCAAAGAGAAAACTCTCACAAATTGCTTCCACGCATGCGGAATGTGTAATAATTATGAAATCAACTAAATTTTAACGATTTAACACATTTACTTGTCTTTATTGATATTATTACCGGTATTACCGCTCAAATTATTTAGAAAATTGAAATATAATCTGGTAATATCGTCGAGTGGTCGTCGAAAGATAAAAAAAAGGCACCAGTTCCCCAAAAAATGTACGCAACGACAAGTACTAACGACAAAAGAGTGTTTATCGCCCCTTGCTGAAGACGCACGGCTAAATGCACCAAAATAATCACCCCCCACGTCATCATAAATAGACACGGCCACTGCAGAAACTCGGAAGAGGAGCCGTAAGCGAAAGAATCGTATTGTAATTTCGGATACCAGGCTTTTTTACGAGATGAATGCGTGATGCTCTCGCTTAATACATAGTTAGTGGAAGAAGCTTCGTTTCTCTTTCCCTTTTGTGGGAGCTTTTATTTTTAGGAGTGTTGGAGTTTTGGTTTTGGCGCGCGTACAGAAGGGACGCTTGTGTCTTATCGCCGGCGCGCAGCGAGCGGGGCTCATCCGACATTCCGCGTTTCTCCTCCCTTATTACAATCAGAAAACATTATCCTAGCTTACGCAGGCACACACTGGCTGTGCGATAACGGAATACGGAAAAGTAATGGCGGTGCATGGAGAACAAAAGCATCGACGGGTAGTAAATTTTTATTATCTTGATTTTACCTATATACCACTTGTTTAAATAAATAGTAAAATTTACTATATAATAAAAATATAATTTTTAACCCAAAAATATTTATATCTAACCGGAAATATCAAAATATTTCATGAAAGACGTCAAAATAATTTGATTTTCGTTAATTTCTCGATTTTTGAGGATATCTGAACAGATTTGACTAATTTTGATTGTGAAATATTTGTAAAAACCCAAGAAAAGTTCAAAAAATGAAAAATATTATAAAATTACAAAAAATGATAAAAAAATGTGCTTGTTATCTTTTGCTGAATCACTCCCCCCATGATAGATAATAAAAATGCAGAATTAAAAAGTTAAATGGTGTCCAGATCCGTTTTGTACAGATGACTGCATTATCGATGATTTATGAAGAGAAAATACTCCTCCATCAGAAAAAAAAAACGCATTTTCGCCTAAAATGGAAGCTTTGCTTATTCTCCGCGTTAGCATAGTGTATCAGTCCATCCCGACAGCGTATAAATCATCATTTCATCCACGTCGCGTCATCGTCACCAGTGTGCTTCCATCCATTAATACTACTTTTTCCGCACACGCGCCACCGTAAAAACAATGTCTTTTGCAAATTGCGGCTTGAGCACAGTTGATTAATCACACATTAAAATTTTATCAAGTGGGGTTGGAGATGATGCGGCAGTAGTTAACGAACTGCAACATTTATCATTTATAACGCATCACAGAAATCTATAATCTGAGGGGGTGCGGTGGTGGTAGAAAGATGCACAAAATGAAAAACGGAAGCTGAGATAGAGAGATTTTTGTAAAATTATGTCGTTTGTACATTTTTCTCGGCACCCCAGGAAGCGAATTGATAAATGTTATGCGGCATCAAAACTACATTCCGAGAGGGTGACATTTACCCCCCAACGAGACGTAAAAAAACATCGCCTGCGGGCGAGTTGTTATACAACATCATCTTTTTTTTTGGACATTTCCGCATTATTTTACTAAGAAAAATACAAAAATAGCCAAAAATTTTCGAATTTATTTTTTATTTTTTATTAAAATAATGTAAAATTCATTAATGGAAGACACCTTGGTATTTTTGCGGTGACCAAAGTTCATCTTGCATGTTTCTGAATAATCTCCGAATGAAATATTTTAATTGCGCCGGATCGGCCGTTATTCTCGGCAATTCTCCGCGGATTGCTCTCGAACACGACGCGCGATTCCCTTTGATTCTTGCGTCTCTTGTTATGCCGGCGAAGAAGAGATGCCGACTCGCCGACACTTGACGGATGGTTGACAGTCGACAAAAGGCGCTGCCTTTAGAGCGACGAAGAACGCTTTTATTATGCCGCGCCGCGCCGCGGACCTTTTGTTCGCCATCGGCTGGCTGTGACCGTTCGCGGTTTTTCAGCGCACTCAACGCAAACAAACTTAATGCGACGCGCACAGTCTAAGCGGCGGTTTTTATGCCGCCGCTGTATGTAAAATAAGCGGCGAAGGAGAAGACTCGGACATGCTGTAACGATCGACGAGCGAAAACAGAGACGACTTGGATGAAATCGATCCGAATTAATCGACTGACAATGGTTGGTATTTTAACGCACAAGATGCGATCCTGGAAACGCGGCACTGGTTTGTCGCGATTATTGTTTGTTCGGGCAGCGTGCGCGGCTTGCGTTCCACGATAAATTAAAAGAATTTCATGTTGGCGAACTGTAGCCAGTTTTTTGTGCATTTCTGCACGCTAGAGACAATTTTTACTAAAAAGTTTTGTGTGATCGAAATGATTTTCGGCTAGATTTAATTTTGACACGTTGTCTAGGGGTGTGTAGGTGTGGGTGTATGTGTGGTGAGGAAAAATCGAGCGCATTATCTCTGCGAATCTCGTGGCGGCGGAGGATTACGCGCCGGAACAGCGTGTGCGTCGTGAATAAAAATCACGGCACAACGGGTGGGCAACCCCCACGAAAGCGGAAGCGACGAATGGCGGCTGCGATTCGGATGCGTCGTTTGAAATATTTAACGGATTACCTAAAATAAAACCGGAGCGCGCCGGCGTTACCAGAGATTCCAACATTTCCAACATTTCCAAGATTTCCAACGCGTGACTTATTCATACGAGTACCAAAAACCACACTGATACTTGTATCAACTATTCTAGTATAGCATCAACAAAAAAATGAGAAAAAACTTTTGAAAATTTTTCTAAAATCAGAATAAAAACACTTCCTGGTAGTAAAAGAAGTTATCTCGCAAAGTACTGGTGAAAAATTACTCCATTTACTGTTGGCCTTCTGGCCTGTTTCGCGTCCCCAAGATTGCAATCGGGTTTCCCAGGCGCCGACCATCCCGTTATCATCACATCATCTCCAACCCACACAATCGCTTTTGTTTTAACCCACAGTTGAACATTCAAATGCTTCAAAGCACCCTGCGATCGATATCTGTCGATAAATTACTCACTTACGATATAATTTAGATTTCAGAAGTAGCCCGCATGTCATCCGGAAACAAAATAGAGTTTAATTTCAAACATGCACGTCATTTGGTTGTGCATTCAATTTTCCCGCATTATCGCGTTCGAGGGTAGGCCCAGGAGATTGTGTGGTCGAGAGACGAAAGACGCTAATCTAGGCGTCACGCGATCGCCGATTATCATGCGATTCGACCATAGAACACAAAAATGTCGCACTAAATTATACACACCGTCGATGGTCAACCGCAAGCCAAACCGGAAGCGATAAATTTCCAATGTCGGCACTCCATTATGAGCCGTGAACAATATCGGTAGATGTAATTTGGTTAAATGCCAAAAAATGCACAATAACGCAAAGAAAATCCTGTTTTTCTTGATTAGGAGTTAAATTTTGAGGTTATGATGAGTTTAACCTTACTTTTGGACTGTTTGCAAGTCAATTTTATGGTAAAACACTTAAAACTCGCGTAAAAATTATTTAAAAGCAAAAAAATTTGTATATTTTCATATTTAGTAAGAATATTTACCGAAAAAAACAAATTAAAAACGCGAAAATCTTAGAAAGTTGGATTTTTTCTTAGTGACTGTTGTTGTTTTACACTGTGCGCTTAATTTAGTCGCCGGAGTTTTCGGCCACAGTTGGCCGCAATAAAATACTTAATAGTTTCTCGTGGCGCTAACGTGCCAGCCATTAAAATTTATTCCTCTAATTTATTTCCACGTGCGCCGGCTCGAATTTCCGTTTCGTTACGATTTGCCGCTGCTTTGCAGCATTCGAAATTGCAGTTGGGAACATCGGCGCACCGAAATGACCACACACGCCCCACAACCCAGCCGTAGGGTGGCATATGGTTTATTGATTATTCTACTTTGTTTTATTGTCTTGATAGTCTGCATGCTGTGAAATACTGAAATAAAAACCTACTAATTAAGAGGCACGTGGCACATTGGAATGGAAATGTTATCAAAACAAATAAAAAAACTAGAAATTGAAGACATTTACAGATAAACTAGTGATGCATGCAGCATATGGTGGTTGACATTTTAAGGTTAGAATTGTGTGCGCTCACGTTGCATGCTGGGTTGCCTATTAGCAATGACACGTGGCGTTAAAACCTCATTAAAAGTAGTAATCTTAGACATTCGTACAACTCACAACCACTGCAGATATTATACAACTGAGAAAAATTAAAAATTCCTGAAATATTTTTATGTTCAGCACATTAAAAGATTTCCTTGTTCAGGACAAGATCTCAAACTCGGGACAACAAAACGTATTCTCAATAAATCCTTTTCATTTTCATCTCTCTTTCATTTCCGGCACAGTCCGGAGTCTTTTGTATTCCTCCCTTTTTGCAAAGTCCTCCTAATGGACATAGACATGTAGGTGTATAGTGTATACATATGATGCAATTGTCCTTGGTCCATTGAAAAGTCCGAATGAAAATTCGAGACGCAAGGAAAAACTTTCAACTTGATCCGCATGCACAAACTTGAATACGCGAGCAAGGCCAACCAAATAAGGGGAGAATGAAGATAAATACGCAAAGTACATTTTACATTCTGAGTTTAGTTGAGTTCCCATTTTATGTTTCTATAGTCCCCGAGCAAAGGGGAGGCCAGTAGTAAGTACATCAATAGAAAACTGTTTTCGGTGTGAAATCGAATCACTTCAGGGATGTTTACGCCGCATTCTAAAATGAAAGCCATCAAATTCACCCGTGGATCAATCCCACACACTTATATTATACTTGTACATGTGTAGTTCAATTATTAGGTTATGTTTTGTTCTTTGGGTTGCATAACAAGCAAAAATTTTGAAATTTTTAAAACTTATTTAACAATTACATAATTCTAGAGACATGAATTGCTGGTGGAGAAAAAAAAGTGGCATCGACGAGGGTGAGCGCCGCAAATGGTGTTATTGATTTTCAATACACATCTTAAATAACTTTACAACGCGCGAGCTTGCTGCTCGCTTTCGACCCTTATCAAATCCGGCTAAAAACCGCGAACAATTTTTGACATGTCAAGGGGGCGGCCTGCCCACAACGTGATGTTATTTTATATTTAGTTTTTTTACAACCACATCACATCCCTATCCCTTCAACTTTTTGCTTCCACCCTCGGTGGTGGTTTAGCGTTTTTGCTATAAAATTCATATTTCACACGCCCTAGTTGACGGACATAGGGACACGCGTTTGAGCACCACCAAAATTCACCACCCTCGGTATCTCCACAGCCTGAGTTGCAAGTTATAAGCACTTTTTGACAGAGATAGACATGACTTGCAATTTAGATTTTTGGATTATGACTTTCTATCAAAGCCCTTTAAAAAATCATAACTAGAATACCTCCAAAAACAGAAGCAGTTGTTTTTATTTATTCATAAGATTTTCCTAACAAAAAATTTATTTTTCGTAATCTATATATATATATATATCTATAAAAATGAATTGCTGTTCGTTAGTCTCGCTAAAACTCGAGAACGGCTGAACGGATTTATCTTATCTTGGTCTTGAATTATTCGTGGAGGTCTAGGGAAGGTTTAAAAGGTGAGAAAAATTCGAATAATTGCCGGGAAAATCCTCAAAACAGCTCTTTCCTATAGAATAAAATTTGACATTGAGATTCAATCATAGTTATAGTTAAATAGTTGAATTCGAGATGGCGCGCTGAAGTGCATTATTGACAAAACTTTATATAATTAATTTCTTTAAATTAAAATTGCTAATCTTATTGATAGAATTGACTCTTACTACAAGTATGTCTAGAACAAGAGAGTAAAAACGAATTACATTTTTATTAAACACTGCCGGAACGAAGTCGCGGGCAACAGCTAGTTAGTTAATAATAATAACGCAGAGGAGGGTGTCTGGAAATTCGCAAAAATAGGGGAATCAACCAAAAGGGTTAGTTGCTGATGTCTGATGTCTGATGGGTGATCAATCAAGCCATTTGGACATTCAGCACTGTGACAGCGCGACAAGAACACATTAAAACTAGTTATTCAAAGGGGTTAACTACAAGACGTATTGAAAATCGATTTATTACTAATATTGAGTCACCCAGGAGTGAAAATCAATCCGTCCAAGACAAAATTTAATGAGAATTTTTCAATTTGTCCGATTGCTTTGAATCAAACGCGTCATTGTGTCCGCCTTGTCGAGTGCCAGGTCGAGATTAGACTAGCCCACTCAACTCACCCCCGCGCCTCGAATTGCAAAGAACTCCAACCTTCAACTATCCTGCTTTAAATGGTTCAAACACACAGTGTGCCTCCATCTTGAATGAATTCCTTCGGAAACTTGTACGGTTAGTTGCGTTGCGTTGCGTTTGTTTGCTCGACCCCTGGTCACCCTTCAACCCTAACCCACACCCTCCTGCGCGCAATACCTTCTTACTGCTGGGCAAGTAGCAGCAGCGGCATGAAGGGGCCAGGAGAAGGTTTGGTGTGGCGAAATCCAATCTTGATTTACTATTGCATTCCGACAATGACGGCGCGTCCGTTTTGTTCCCGGCCACCCTTTGTTTAACGCCGCAAGCTCCTCCGAGTGTCGTTGCCAACGTTGCCATAACGAAAACGGGTATATCTACATTGCGTCATTCGTGTTATGACAATGTCATCGCCGAACCAGCGAGAAGGAATCGCGCAAATCGGTTTCATATCTAACTATCCGAGATAGATAAGCGTAGTATAAGAACACATCGTGCGCAAATCACACAAAATGAAAATTTTAATTACAAAGCGTGAAATAATATCATACACATCTAAAATCAGTCATTTTTCATTGTCAAGATGAATTCTCTGGCTTACAGAGTTGAATTTTATTATTCTGTGAAGTAAAACTTAAAATTGTAACATAACCTATTACTTTGTGAACATCATAACCTACAATATACAGTATAACCTCAAAAAACCTTAAATTTTTTATACTAAAACGATTAAAATGCGGTACTGGAGCATTTGTCTCCGAAAATGTGATTCCAATGTGCGATAGTCACGTGGATAACCATAAATTTTCGTAATCAAACGCGAGCAGCGCGCGCTGATAACATCTTCAACTCTAACCACGCGCGCGACTATTATCCGCAACCGGTAGCAAGTGTGAAAAAAGTAATTAGAAAGAAATTAGAATCCAAATTTTGACATCTTCCACCAACATTGCCAACAATTAAAAATGTATTAACTCCGGCTAGCAGCAGCTAGCGGCTTCCTTTTATAATTATATCACATGATTATGTTCTTATGTTCTTCTTTATTCCTATATATATCATTAGAATCATTAGGTCATTAGCGCTGATCAAAAGTTGAAACAATGAGAATTACAAGCATGCAGCAATCAGTGATCATTTTTAAGCGAGAACAAACAAGCCAACAATTAAATACGAATTGCGTAACTGTAAACATGAAAAAAAACATGAATTCAGTAAGTATAAAGAGCTGGTGAGGTAGTGAGGAAACGTAATGACCTGCTGCTAAATATGTTTTGAAAGTAATAAATTAACGAAAGCTTTAATTATTAATCATCGTAGATTTATTGTTTCAAGCAGCGCGGTGTGCAGAAACGTATTATTAACGCATTAATTTTATCGCACGCTGCTTATCACTTTGCATAATTATTGAAAACAGGTGCACATCGGCTCAGGGAAACCAAAATTTGATTTTAATAATTCATAAACTCACGAAAAGACGTTTTAACATACGCAGGACAATAAATTTCTTTGTTTAGACTATGCAACCAAATATACACAAATGGTTTTAACCTGGTTTTAGATATTTAATTTAAAAATATTAAAAGTTGATTTAAATATGGTAACCCTATGATATGCAAGAGTTATTCTTAATAAAAGAAACTCACATTTGCATACAGTCTACAAATCTGACTATTACTCAACCATTGACACAACTAATTAAAATTAATTAGAATAATCGGCCACCACAACGAGTAGCTATGCTAATTGTACTCTATTTGAATACCCACAGCTACTGTTTGGATGCATATTTTGTAACATTTACATACTTTATAATAAATTAACTTAGCATAATCTCTTGATATGACTTACTGCAAGTAATCTGCTTGTCGGTTTACATTTTTGGGCGGAAAAGCTTATTTTCTGATCGGTCCCAAACCTGTTTATAATGTATAGTATCAATAGGGGTTGCTCTGGATATAGGATCCATCTTATATCAATCCTATTTAAATGAATGTCCTTTCCGCTCGCGGATAATCTTACGAGCCATGTGGGACCCGGGCGCGTGACGGTCATCGTCCGAAACTTCTCTCCTAAGGGTTTTTTACGGCCATGTTTGCTTTTGCATGCGGCGCTTTTTTCTCCACCCGCGTCAAACTTGCCGAGCATCCCCTGGGAGGACTGCCCGGACAAGTTTCATGGAAAAGTGCGCACACATGTGAAGAAATTGCTTTCGAAGCTTTGGCGTTTTTTTTCTGTGTACGTTTTGTACATACTTGAAAAAATAAAACAAAAAATACGCAAAAGTTAATGTGAATTTTACGCCTGAGAGTTATGCAACACAACGTGTTTGTATATTGAGTTGCTGATTGTTGATTGGTTTTTGCAAGCATGTGGGCTGTAATAGCACCTCATTTCCGTTTCCTATCTCGGATAGAGTTTCCTAACCCTACGATTTTTTCTAATATATTATAGGTTTTCATTCGCTTGTATGCAATATTTGCCCATTAATGGAGATATCGTATTCCCATGCATACAACATTAAGTCGGCCATTTTCTTCAATCTAACCCTACTATCCCTACTGCATACAATGTAGTCGCAGTAAAAGACGGCAGCGTAAAGTAAAGGGTCGTGCCGAGTCCGGACGAAACTTGGTTATTTTATGTAATGGCTGCACTGTACGTGGATCTGCTTTGCTTCCTCACTGCCGAGCTTTTAAAAGCTTTTATCATGTCATAGATGTGAAAGTATATTTTCATTGCGTTATTTATATGATAAGTTTCCTTTTGCTTTTCTGTGCGCCTTGCGTCCTATTCTGGCATTTTTTTCCTCTCGTCGGGCTGGTTGAATTTATGTCTCTGTTTAGAAGCGAGCTTCGGGGGCTTCCCCCCGCCGATGCCCCAATGTTTGCCCATGCCAGGGTCATATATCTGCGCGGATTCCCATATATATCCCCGAAAGGTCCGGACCACCTGCGCCGCCGTATAATAATCATGTCACATAAAACAGAGAGATATCGGAAGTGCGTCATCTTCGAGCCCCTCCACACGCGCGTGCGCCAAGGGTGGCAAACGCGCATTAAAATGTCTTCACTATTACCACCCGAGCGGAATATCAAGTAGCACGCAGACACACCGCATAATCTATAATAAAAACGTAACCTAACCTAACATAACCTCAATTCGCCGCTATTGGGTGAAGATGTGGTTTGAGGTTGTTTTCAAGTTTGAAATCTTGAATAACCATTGTGAGGGTTTTAACGTTTCCAAGTGCGGATGACTAGATGAGGTCCGCTTCCTTTCGCCATTGGATGCTGATGTCGATTTCACATTCGCTCACTTCTCCGCCAGCCGCGCCGGTGCTCATACAGTATTCAACACGGAACTTTAATGCCTCGTATATCCTTCGCTCCGCGCCGCATCGGAATATGTATGAACGCCGGCTTCGGAATCATAATTTACCAATGCATGTGCGGGGCGCTCTCGTTTGAGGTTATGCGCGCGTGTGCGTACGATGGCACGGCAACGCATAACTTACTTTTATTAGTGTTTAATGTAAAAACGCCACAGCGTGCCACCGAGATTCTCTTGCGGAAAGCGCGTCGTTTGCAAAAAGCTCCTTGCATATTACTCCTACTGAAGAAGCTTTTCGAGTCGTTGTAACAAGATTTATATTTGCAAGTTTTTTCTTCTAGTTTTCTATGTTTCAATGCGGTGAGTACCGAGAAGTTTGTTAAGTGGACTCAAAAAAGGAATTTTTGTAATATGTTGAATATTTGATCATGACGAAAAAGGAAATATCGCCGCGGCGTGCCAGGCAAGGACGAAAAGTCCCACACAAGACGCGTGTAGAGTGTAGGTGTGTGTGTGTGAGTGCAATCGATATCGCAATATCGCATCGATTAGGCCGCCACGCCCCGTGCATTGCTTGAGTTACGATGTGACGGCGTTTCGGTATCGCGGGCCTTACCGCCACCCCCCATCGCCCTCAAAGAGTCGTCGTCCTCGCTTTCGTACCGCCGCACTCACACCACCACCACCACGCATCCTTACATCTGCGCTGCGTGATGGTGTTTCTGTTTGAGTTTACTTCGAGTCGGAGTTTTCCGGGAGCGCATGCAGACAAATGAAAGGCGGCTGCTTGCGCACACAAATGCGAAATATAGTGAAATGCATCCTTTACATTTGCGCTCCACGACGGCGGCGGCGGAGGCGCTCCCGGGGCTTCGGTTCGTCCTCACACTCGTCGCGCATCCAGTTAGGAAAAATAAATTCAATAACGCGCTGGCGTTCTCCACTCGGTGCTGGGACCCGGACTACGATTACGTTTTCTTCTGTCATGACACAATTTCGTTTTTCCATGTCGGGAAATACAACAGGGCATTAGTTATAAAAATTCAATTTTTAAACCAGTCAATTTCGCATTTTAGAAGAACTTTATATAATACTAGACCAAATTTATAATAGAAACACAAGTAATGAGATTTAAATCATTAAAATAAATTATTTTCATCAAAAAAAGTCTTTAAAATGGAAAAGTATCTAATATTATTAAGAATTTTCACTGAATTGACCTTCAGGAGCCCTTCAAAATGCATAATTTTCTTTTATCTACATACTTTCTTTTTTATAGATATATGTATGATAAATAGTTGTCTTAGGGCGAAAATATCCTCGCTGATAGCAAAGTTAACCCCCCTGACCTGTACTCATCCCGTCATCCCATCCGTGATCACATCTAACGCGCCGACGATAACTTGAGGGCTCGGAAAATTGCTGCATAAAATCGCCCCCTGCGCCCGCCGCTTTCTTCCTCCTATGTTTCCTTCATCTCCTCTCTGGTCTATGACCAGTCTTGCAAGCTATCAGATGTTTTAGGACTTTCTCCCGTACGACTTATTTGTGTACCTTGGACACTTACAAGCGTCCCGCCAGGACTCGGCGTTGCCATCGTTTTTCTTTCGCGACGGCTCTTTATGCATTCAGCCCCTAACTTATACAAGCGTGTGGTGTTCTTGTTCTGCGGACAGCGGACTTCAATTGAAATGGGATTCCATTGAGGAGACGGAGGTTTTCTCCCTTTCGGTTTCATAGTGAAATCGTGCCGAAGGAGAGATGAGTTGAGGACTTGAGGCAAGAGGAGTATAACGTGCGGGTGGGACAGAGGGAAAGAAATGTAAAAGGATGGATGGGAAACGCGAAAAGACTGCGGAGTGACATACGCATAGTACACTTCAATCACTCTCGTCACGGTGGAGATGAGGGTTGAATGTGAATGTCCAAGACATATTCACAATACTTTGGTCGCACAACGTGCAAATATGTTTCACAAACGTTTGAAAAACTAGGAAATCTTCTAACAAATATTTCTTGTATCTTTAGCTAAACTCACGAGTAAAATTAAAGCATTATTTAAGTTTCAGTTTAGTCTTCATCCCACAAAAACAATTATTGTTCATCTACATTTCGCTGCTTGAAGGTTATCAAATAATTTTATCATATATTGCAAGTATGGAACATTGCTCCAACACTAGTCATGAATCAACCAGCCTGATATAAATATATAAACGAAACTTTACCATATTCAAATAATATTCAGCCATTTTGAACAGCAAAGCAATTTTCTAGCGTCCTACCTAATTCTAATCATATGTATGCATTGATCTTAAAATTTATTGATACCATGCAACAACAATGTTAAAATATTTCTGAACGCTTAAATAATTATGTAATATTTAACTTGTATCAAGGTATCAAGACCAAAATATTATTACATGACTCAAAATCATCATTTTTAAGTGTTTACTCTTAATAGTAAGAGTAAAACATATCCAAAATAGTCTCATAACTAAAATAAATCTCAAGTCACACAACATTTTCATGAAAATGCCTGTACATGTATTAAAAACAACACAAACCAACGAAAAATCATAATTTTTACAGTTTAAACTTCCAATAATGTTTCACTTATTTTGCAATACTTTCTTTTTGGTATATTGAGTTGAGTTCTAGACATAGAAGCTTAATTTTCTAAGAATACCACAATTAATATTAATCTTCTTGTAAAATTGACAAGAAAATTAACAAAATTTTAAATTACATTCTGTTTATTAAACTGATTTTAATCCTGATCCATTAGCACCACAGAATATATTTAAGTGAAGCAAACTCTGAGCCTAATTCTTGCACACAAATGTTTCATAAAAACTAACAGAAACACTACATTAACTCACATACCTGGATGAATTTGTTTAAATAATCCTTCATGCAACTATTCACCTGTGTTCAAACACCATTGCTTGCCTACACCCAGCTCCTTCCTCCTTGACACTCAAACAACAACTGACAACAGATCTGAATCTGAATTTAAAAAACCCTTGCTCTCCTCACTTCATTTCAAAGGGGTGCAGAATGAAATCTACCCCTTGAGCTTTTTTGCACTGCGTCGATGAAATAAATGGGTGGAGCATATCTTGTATGCGAAGGCTTGAGGAAACTGCCTGCGAGACCAGCAAGCCTCCTGTGCAGCTCCATCGCAGGCTGGAGTCTGTAGTGGGGACCAACCGATAACATTCTGCTCCGCAGTGAACACTCAGACCATCTCTTGCCAACCAAAGCATTCAAGACCTTTTTTAACTTTCTGCACAAAGGATAGGCATAGAAGGGGTGCCAACCCTTTAAAAAACTTCATTGGCGGTGTATTCAGATTTGAAAGCAGAGATTAAGGGAGACCCTGACCCTGAAACATACCAACCCTTTCTGATTACTAAAACAATATCTATAATAGTTTTAATTATTGAGTTGTAATTCTTCATCGTAGAACATCTGATTTAAATCCATGTTTGCATGATTTGGTGCAATTATATACTGATGTGTAAAGTGTTGTGTAATTTTTAACTTCCTAGTTATGTTTGATGAGATGGTGATAGTTTCAACGTGTCGAAGGGTAAAACACCCCATATTTTGTACCCTAAAAAAGTGGTAAATTAAAAGGGGTGCTGTTTGTTAAAGGGTAACCAAAAAAATCACTGAAAAGGGTCAAACGAGTTGATGGTATTCTGGGTACAGCTGTGCAGATAACCTCTGCTCAAAGTCGCGTGCAGCCTGTCAAAAATGTTTAAATTAAACAATCAGGTAAATCCCAGGAATACATCTGCCATCTACCATACTAATTATAAACTACATAAAATCTTCAAGGTTGCAAATAATTTCTCAACTTTTCTAACAAATTAATGCAATTCCCGTGTAATAATCGCAATTAAATCTTTGACATTTACCAAATGAACGACGATGATAAGTAGTTGGAACAATCTATCGAGCCCATACCGCAGTTAATATCGAAACGCCCGCCCTCGACAAACTTCTAATTGCCATCCGATAAATTAAGGAAAAATTCGCGTGTGCATGTGACGCGAAAAAGCGCTCTGCGCCTTTTTATTTTCCGGTTTCTGCAACTCTTAACAGTATAATTATTATTTTCGGTGCTTGGTTAGTTGCATTAGCTGCCTTTTCGGTAATATATCTAATATTTCATCCGGACCAATATGATCCCCATTACGCGGGGACGGCAGGGTTAATTGTTTGAAAGCGCGCGCCATGTTTGCCGCGCCGGCGGCGCTCAATCGATAATAAACGCGTGGCATAATGAAATAAACGAGCGCGCGGGTCGACGGCGGGGCGAGAATGCACGCGGCAAACAAAATTAGTCGCTAATCATATCTGACGTCAACTGAAGAAGCCAGCAGCAGTGTGTTTATCCTTCATACATCGTTTTGTACTTAAGGTGGTTAATAACACAGCTCAAACTAATGAAAACTTGCAACATTACCTGGTAATATAATATAAATCATAAATATAACTTAAAACAACTGATTCTGACTCAAAATTTCTAACATTTTGCTTATTTTTGGTCTTTTTCTTATTTTTCTTGAAGGGATGCAAGTGGAAGGCGTATTTCTGTAGGAAATAAAAGCTTGCATTCACATATTAGCCAAATTTAGTATTTGTTTCACCCCAAAGGCATTAAACCAACTGTACACTTACTTCAATGCGCTACCAAAAATCATCCCTGTATAAATGTCTAAATATTTTACCCCGAAAAGTGTTCCTTCAACAGTCTGTAGCCGTCGTTTCCTTTTTTCCTCTGCCGTCGAAGACGTATTAGCAAACGCCGGAGACGAAGCGTGGTGCGTTCGTTCATTAGGGAAACTACCCTCCGCCGGCGTCTGGCAAGACCGTGCCGCCCCCGCGGCACTCCAACCCCCGGTACGTGTCTCGCACACGCCGGGGTGCAAATATTTAATTACTTCCATGTTCAATAACACATAAAACGCGCGTATAAATCAAAAGAAACGCTAT
Source organism: Dalotia coriaria (assembly GCF_025399875.1). Classification (NCBI taxonomy): domain Eukaryota; kingdom Metazoa; phylum Arthropoda; class Insecta; order Coleoptera; family Staphylinidae; genus Dalotia; species Dalotia coriaria. The sequence continues at coordinate 10,298,982 of NW_027045447.1, forward strand.
AATGAGGAAAACGACCAATATCTTGAGCAAGGGTAGAAAAACATGCAATTAATGGCATGAGGAAAACTTATTTTAAGTTACTGTATAAATTTAACCTCAAAAAAACTAAAAATGATTAAAAATGGAACCGATTCTAACCTATCACATGACATAACCTAACTTTAAGTTCGGCTATACTATTTTTAGTTTTCGTACTTTGTGCACAATTTTCCGTCCAGCCAGACATAAACGCCAGATAATACCTAACGACGCAGATGTACGTAGGAGCGCAGAAAAGGTAACCCAATTAGGATATGAGTTGTTGCAATAAGTAAGCATAGAGGTTGCCATAACGACGAGCGCGCGTCCGCCGCGAGACAAAGGAAGAGCTAACTCATCTTTAATAAGGCGATCAATTATGGAGGCGGCCAACTCCTGCACAACTTCCAGCAATTATTACATTTTTCTAATTGTGTTTCGTCTCGCATTCTCGTGCAGCCATTCCGCCACACTTTCCAGCACAAATATCTCTCCACCCCCTTCGCGCGCTCGCTGCATTTCCATTTTCTTCATTTTTCCCGGCGCGCTGCAGTGAAAAAGACGCCGCCAGATGCGAAAATAACTAATGTTTCATATGGCTTGCAGAGAGGCCGAGAGGCGAACAACAACTTTACGCAACGCGCGCTTCTAGCTTGGGGGTGGTTCGGGATGGCGTGCGATGGGAGAGAGGGAAAAAGGCAAGAACGAACATCTAAATGATGAAATTTTCATTATTAATCCTCGAACGCCTTGGGATTTGCGCTGGCGTAACTTGTGTACGGTGCGCGGAGAACTCACGCCCTCGCCGAACACCCTTGAAGATGATGCTACAGAAATTATTCGAGTTTACGATGGCGCAGCAAGATGGAATATTTATTTATGCATCAGGAAATATTAAACTTTCAGCATAAAGATCACTTTCTATTAGTTTGTTATATTTTCCAGCTTAACTTAACATGAATTTTTTGTTTTTTTGCATTTTAGTGGAAACAAATGTATTTTTAAGATTTATTCGCTGACTGCTTGGTTGCCAGTGGTGCAGAGCGCCATCAACGAGGGTAATGTAGCATAAACCGCGGCGGGGCGCTATGATTTTTAATGTTGCATGATTGCAGTCGACTGCGCCCTGGTGAAAACGTTTCCCGGACTTCTGCAACACTTCGCTGCACCCAGGAATTTACAAATTCGTTTAGGTACTGTGCGTTCACATGCGCATGTATAAAATTTACGAGTTTTATGTTTTCCTAGGGGTGCAAAACATAAAAAACATGAAAATTGCGCAGAAGGGGAGAAAAAAACAAGGAACTGCATTAAGAATCATAGCCAGTAGCTTAAATAAAACATAAAAAAATTAGCAAATAAGATTTTAACCTCAAAATATAAATTTTCGCTCAAAAATTATTTTTTTATCTATATATATGAAAATGCATTGCTGTTCGTTAGTTTCGCTAAAACTCGAGAACGGCTGAACGGATTTATCTTATCTTGGTCTTGAATTATTCGTGGAGATCTAGGGAAGGTTTAAAAGGTGAGAAAAATTCGAATAATTGCCGGGAAAATCCTCAAAACAGCTCTTTTCTATAGAATAAAATTTGACATTGAGATTCAATCATAGTTATAGTTAAATAGTTGAATTCGAGATGGCGCGCTGAAGTGCATTATTGACAAAACTTTATATAATTAATTTCTTTAAATTAAAATTGCTAATCTTATTGATAGAATTGACTCTTGCTACGAGTATGTCTAGAACAAGAGAGTAAAAACGAATTACATTTTTATTAAACACTGCCGGAACGAAATCGCGGGCAACAGCTAGTTTAAAATATAAAAAAATATGATTTAAACATTTGTGAACAATCAGAATTTGTTCGATTATATTCTGTGAAGAATAGAATTACTGATTTCAGAAAACGCATCCCCATATTGCATTATTGTCCGAAAGTGTTCCATTTACGTTGCTTTTATGCTCGGCCATGTTCCTAGCGTACGCTGCAATAAGTATAATGGAAATGTCTCGTATTTCTGTTTACTATTTCAACTGCATTTCGCATAACAACCCCCCGACCCCCAACCACCCACCCAACGTTCGTCACGATGCATAAATGAAGCAGCAGCGAATGCAATCGGCCGTAAGGGGACCGTGGATGCTTTTCCTTTGCGATTGCAAATCCACCCACACTATGCAACCATAGACATAGAGGGATGTATTCGCCAGACGCGTAGAATATTTATTATTCTAATTTACGTTGAGGGTGCAGTTAATGCGGGTACAGTCTTAGATTAATGTGTTAAATCGCCTGGTTCTCAACAAAACTAATTTCAGAATCGAATCGAACGAATCAATAATTTACTAGTTGTAATGTTCTAATAGCATCAAATTGAGGTTATGTGCAATAACTGTTTAAAACCGAATAAACATAACTATAAGATAGCAAATATGTGAGCGACTGTAGTGAATTTTTCGAAAAGTAGAAAATTAACTTTAACAACCCTGCGGTGTGCGATGCACGTTTATGTCGGTATCGCTATCTAAAATTGCCCCCAGTAAGCAGTAACGATAAGCATTTTAGAACCACGTTCTGCATTTTTACTTCCTTCCCGCTGCGTTCCAACCAACGCACGCCTCCATTTTGTTTTGTTTTGTTTTCCTTTGCTCGTCGAAATTAATAAATGCAATGCTCCAATTGGAATGCGAATGCCAATTCGCGTACGTATTTAACGACGCGTAACGAACTTTTCCTCGTCGCGTTATGACGCCATGACACAATAAAAACCCCGTTCTCTTACGCTGGGGGGTGGCAAAACGCGCAAAAAGACGCCGCTCGTGTTCGTGATGTGTGCTTAGCGGTTAAACCGCTTTCGTGTCGCCGGCCGCCGCCGCGATTTACACACAAACACCGCCGTACATGACTTGGAGGCGGAAGGAGGTTGTGGTACTGTATATGCAACCCCGCTAACGACTCCATCTCCATCTCATTCATGCATGCATTCAATTCTTGCAGTAAAATCCTGCAGAATTCGTGCTTCGTTTCTTTTTCTCCTCTCTCTTGAAGAAACGACGAGTTTTTCGCAACTTCACCCCCGCTGCGCGATGGAGGAGGTGGCGGCGGTTGGCGTTGGTGCGCGCTTCCCTTCCGTGTGCGCGCTTCCTTTTCGTCTTTTATGGAAATGATTGCAAAAACGGTCGAGGCGAATTCGTTGCTATGGATATATAAAGTGATCGATATTTTAAGGGGGCGGTGTTAAAGTCACAGCACAGCATCTCTCTATGCGCGCAGATTGCGTATTTGAATATATGCGCAAGATGGAATATTTACCACCCCCGGACTGCCGGCGTTCTGGTGCTGTCTTGCTCGCGCGTAATTCCGCCGCCTCAAGACGAATGTGTGCGAGAGGGTTGTTAGAGTTTTGGTGGAGGGAGAGATGAACGCGGCGAGTATGCACTCTCGGGGAGACGGCGTTCCTATCCGGCCTGCCCCCGTGACGCAGCCGGCCCTTTTTTACCTACGCGTGTGCTGCGCTTCTGTCTTTTCTTTGCTGCCATCGCCAGACGCTTTCTTGCCTTCGTTTTTTGTTTAAACTGATTTAATTTGTGGAAGAATTTATGAAATGCAGAAATTGATTATTTTAGATGGAATTATGATTAAAATATAATTAAATTTTATTTAAATTATATTGGTATATATTTTATTGATATAGTTTAGCAATTTTTAAATAAATGCATGAAATATTTTAAAATTATAAATAATAAAATATATTGCGATGTTTCACTATAGGCAACCTTTTGTATACTTTTATTTCTTCAGAGAATATTTCAACACAAATGCTGCTTGCACAATCCAAATTGTACTATTCAATTAGTGTATAATAAAATATTGAATTTTGTTTCAAACTACCGTACACACTTTATTTATACAGACATTTCTTAAACGATTTTATTATTATTGTAAGCGGTATGATAGTAGTGTATATTCGGTACGGTATGCAACCAAGTATACACCAAACACAAATAACACCAGTAAGCAATAACTTTTTTATACAATGATATCTTGCATGATTACTAATATTAATTAATTTTTACTATAAAGAAAACAGTATCTAAATGATTACTATTGATATTGTACTTGCAGTTACTTGGGGCCTCTTTGTTTAGTGCGGTCTGCGACGTAACCTAAGATACAAGCGTGTTGAGTTGTTGAGAACAGAACAGTTGAGAATTACTCTTGTTTTATTTAGTTACAACACATTTTTCAAAGATAACAATCACAAAAATGCTGAGAACTGTAAGTATTAACATTGTTGTTGTATTATACATGTAATATAAAAGGTGACATTATGATTGTTACGGTTTTGTTAGATATTTCTAACATGTTTTTCATCCAATTTTCAGAATCAATTTAAGCTTCTCGCATTGCTTCCAAAAGTATCTCCAGGTAGCATAAGATGGAATTCTTCCTCAGGACCAGTTGAACCAGCTAGGCTTGAGAAAAGTAAGTTAAATTAATAATTTGATTTTATTTTTATTGTTAGTGACTTGAATTTATTGCTATTGAATGCAAAATTATGTTACTTCAGGGATTTTAGAAACAAATGAATTATTTTGCACAACTTATTACTTACATATCATAAATCTTAAGTTAATAAGAAAGTTTAGTTGAAATAATACAATTTATAACTACTGCAAACATTTTAATGTTATATAAAGTTAAAATATTATTCTGCAACTGAAGTAAACCATAATTACTAAACAAACTTGAACTTTATGTAGCATTAAACACAGTTCAACTCTTGGGACGAGTTGGTGCTGACCCACAACGAAAAGGCAGCGACGCTCATCCGGTAGCCATCTTCTCACTAGCAACCCATTCAAACTACCGCTACGAATCAGGTGAATTCCTACAGCGCACCGAATGGCACCGCGTCATCTGCTTCAAACCGGGGCTTCGTGAAACAATTCTAAACTATCTGAAAAAAGGCCAACGGGTGCATGTGACCGGAAAGCTTACTTACGGCGAAATCAAAGGCGACGACGGGAAGCAGAAAACCACAACGGCAATCGCCGCCGATGATATCATCTTCTTCAATTCAAATCCCCCACAAAAATCCGAATAATCCTCGTAATTTCAAAGTATATATTGATTCAAGTATATCGCATGTTAAAAAGTACAATAATAACATCGTGATTGAGCGTTAACATAAACTTAAACCCTTTTTCATACAAACATGATTTTTATCTCTTAAATTGTTAAATATATAATACCGTAGCGGTATGGATTTTGATCTGATCATATAATGTAATAAAAATATAGCATTTATGTATTAACATTCATAGTAATATGTACATTATTCGGCAATATTAGTATATGCTTTCCTATTTGAATAAAATTTCCTTCCCTATCGTACGGCGTACGATAACTTTTATCATAGATTCAATGTCTCGTAGATAAACAACAATTAGATAAAAGTTAAATTATGAAATTTTAACGAGTTGATAATGAATGATATATAAAATGACATCTGCTAAGAATTAAAACCTAAAATCAATCTGAATGCATGAAGTGATCTTCTATTACGATGGTTGTCTCCTTCTTCAGTTGTGTGCTTAAAAAGTGGCCCATTTCTATTCTGTCTTCTGCCTTGATTTTGATGTTTTTCACTGAAAGTCCAAACAAGGGATTTTCCCAATGGAATCTAAAATTACGCATTGAATATGTTATTATAAATGAATTTATGTTTTATACTATTAACTTACTTGTAGCATAGTCTTCCACACTTGCTTAAAATCTTATCCCTGTAGTAATAGCGCAAAGCTCTTGACATTTTATCATAAGTCATGCAATTTGAATTCTTATGATGTCCCCACAGCAAAGCCAGTTCATTTGGAAGCAAAATCTTGAAGACTCCAGCATTTCTATCCTCCCATTCAATAAGATTTCTATACTTCTTGCTTTCGTCTTCCAGCAGTTCATGGAGAAACTTTAATATGTGCATATTGCTCAGCTTCCGCTCCTTGTATTCTACAATCATAAGCATATAAAACATAAGTTATGATTCTAAACTTCTTTCTGAAGCAAACTATTCAATCACACCACTTAAACTTATACTTAAAACTATACATTATATAAATTAAACACTTTTTACATAAAAATACTGTTGGCCAACTATCACTATGTTACTAAATTATAATTTTCTTTTCAAAAGGATACAAAAAAGGATATTTCGTGCATTTTGCGATCACTGCACAGTCAATTCACTGGTAAAAACATCTCTGCCTGCGTCGTAGTGTGGTATTTTCCGCCTTCAGTAAGAGGTATTTATTATTGGAATGTGTTGTCATTTCCTTCCTGCTTTGATAATTTAGGTTAGGCGTCCTGTCGTTAAGCAATAAAATTGTAAATAATTTTCTCTAATCGGGCATCATCGCGTTGCTTCGAGTATAATATGAAGAACCAAGTGGGGATCAAGTTAAAGTCCCGCATTTATTTTTGTCTAACCTTATAGTCACTAACAGTAAGCAGGCATACCAAAAAATTCAAAACTCCAAACCTGCGCTTTAGCTCAACGCGCATTCTATCTAGGGATTTTTTGTATCATCTAGGGGAAGTTGGTAACTGTTTTAAGAAAAAACGGAACTGATAAAAACTGAAAAACATCAGAAACAATCAGAAGTGCAGCAAGAAATAACGTTCCATGAGTGCAAATCACAGAAGAACAAACAGTGCAAAAACTATTTGGTGAGACATTAGCAACTTAGAAGACATTTTATTATAAAGTATATTATCGTGATAACACCGAAATTCGAATTTGTTCAATGTAACCGGGACAATTAACGTATTATTGCGCGCAACCATCGTAACGGCCGAACAGTTTTGTATTTTTCTCGTTTGCACATCATTCGACGCGTCTGGAGCAGTATTTCCATGTTCGTGATGTAAGAAGACGGCAAAGGTATGTTTAATTTCAATAATAAATATACAATTTCAATATTGTTGGACTGTAAACGTGTTATGCTGAATTATCAGAGATTGAAAGATTAGATATCTTTCGCGTATGTTTGTTATTCAAAATGTCCGCCGCGTCTAGGTCGTTGTTGATCAACAACGCATGTTTTCGTCATAGAACGATGTTGACAAAATGGCTAACAAAAAACTTAGTTGTTTCTTTCAAGACAAATGCGTCAATTACTCTTTATTACTCAGAATACAAAATATCAACAAAATGATTGCAATTAGAAATAATAAAGTTACTTCCAGTTTTAAGTAAAGCGCATATAAGGCATCCAATAAATCGCACAAAATATCATCACGTCCATTCGCCATATTGTCTACCAATGATATTCCTATTCGTTTGCTTACTAAAAATATGAAACATGCTATGTACAATTCATTCATTTCTATACAATATATTCTTCGTATCTTTTTATATAATCATCACACAAAAAATTGAGTCAAATATAAATTACAATTTATTTTATTCAGAGATCACAGAAACAGAGCTGGAAATATATAGTTGCCCATCGTAAATTTCATCTAAAAATATTCTCTCGTATTGTTTCCGTTGATAATTTTTGATTGGTTGCATTGGAATGTCGCACATTTTTGAATATCTGTTTGGCATGGACCCAATTTTGATCATCTTTGAAAAATTCCAGTCTATCTCTTCGTTTTTTATTGTTTATTCGCAATAATTATTGTCGCTCGTTTCAATTTGCTTTCGTGCGCGTCTCCGCGCACCGTAATAACATTATAATAATTAATTTATTAATTAAACAAATTAAAGCTGCCCATAAGTAGTGTGAGAACTACAAAGTTTGCTAGTGTCCAAAAAAAAAATCGGTTTTTCTTTGATGAAAACTTAATAATACAATTCAAATCAACGCTCGCAGAATGCGTCAACGTCTTTTGGCACATGCCCCAGTTGAGATGGGGGCGGGGGTGGATTTCAATATACATTCGTCTCTTACTTAACTAATTAGTATTTCGGTATCACTAAATAAAATTTGCACAGAATGTTAAAATATTGGCACCAAAATAACAGTCACTAACATGCACGCACATACACACAACCGCAACGCGCGAGAGATACACGCATCAATGGTCAGTCGCCATGTCCTCCTTCTTGTAGTACATGCTCTCTCTGAGATTCGGTGGGTCCGGGGAGCAGACAATGTTCACATGCCGACTGCTACTGCTGAGGTCGGTGGGCGCACGATCCATGCTCAAATCGGTCGGTTTATCATCATAATCGTTGCTGTGGACGTTGATCTCGACGTCGACAGGCTCGGCTTTGACGTGCGCGGGGGTGGCGGTCACAACAGGTGTAACTGTTGTTGTGGAGGCCACTGAAGGCAAAGCAGCGGGAGCTGTGCGTTGCGTCGGCGACATTTGCTGGCGCAGTAAGGAGATATTCTTGATGTTTTTCAGTTCAGTCGGATTACGCAAGAACCTAAACACAAAGAGAGTTAGATTAGATTATTTTGAAAGTATTGATGGTGTGGTTATATAACTTACTGGTAGCAATGGCGTTCGCCCTGCACTTTCCTCAAGATGTTCACCCTGTAGTAGTAGCGAAGTGCGCGTGACATTTTGTCGTAGTTCATTGAAAGATGATTCTTCTGGATGCCCCACAACTTGGCCAAACCAGCTGGATCAACGATTTTGAAAACGCCAGTATCGCGGTTCTTCCACGCGATGTAATTTGTGTAGCGTTGATTGGGATCGTTTAGCAACTGCTGTAGGAAATCCCACAATAATCTTCCATCTGCAAATGCAAAGAAATAGATTTAAGTAAAAAGTTAACTTAAAATCAACACTTCAGATCTTAAACTCATGATAATTACAAAAAACTTACTTGTATTGGGTTCGGGTGTATCACTAGGGAAAAACTCCCTTTTGAATGATGGGCTGGGTGCAGTTTCCTTGGGGCTGCGCGGTGGGAACTGATGTGTTGGTGGATGCACCATTGCAAAGCTAGGCGTATTCGGCGGGCTCATATTATGCCCGTGTTTGTCAGCGAACTCCTCATCGGAGTCCGATTGATTGCTGCCATTACTGCCACCGCTGCTGCTGCTGCCGAAGATGGAATGGTTGAAAATATGCTGCGTCGTGGTGTTATTCTCAGCATGTTGCGGACTACCACCGGCTTGGCTCTCCACAGAAGGCGCGGGACTCAAAGTAACCGAATTCTGTTGAGCCATCAGGTGCGCTGCTAACTGCGCGGCGTGTGGATGGAAATCTTGCGCCTGTGAGAGGATATTCCAGTTGGGTGTCGGAGGATGTGAGGTATGTGGGCTAAGAGGGTAAGGATGCCGGGATGTAGGTGTCACTGGACTGGATGGCAGACAGCGCTGGAGATTATTGGCTTCACGCACTAACAACTGCAGGACATTGTGGAGGACATCGCCGGACCCAGGCGCACGTTCAGATAAATCTGTTCGTGTGAGCAAACACATTGCTTTGCCTGAAGAGGTAAAATAACAATTAGTAACCAACAACAACTATGGAAACATCATCAACGTACCATTCATTTGAAAAACATCCATATCAAAAGGTTGTAAGTCGAATTCCCTTTCAGCCCATCTCAAAAATGTATTGACATCTTCCCTGGACCAGATACGTGGGTCTGGCGGTAGAGAATTAGGCAATTGACTCTTGTACTCCATCAGGGGAGATGAAGGTGTGTGTGGTGTCAACGCTGGGAAACCAAGCGGATATCTCCAGAGTAAATCTGGACTGAATGGCAGCGGTAGCGGGAGACGATCCATCGCCGGACCACTGGTTGGTATAGGAGGCAAAGGACCTGGTACCAGCTTCATTTTGCCACCTGCAATAATTAATACATTATAATATGAGTAAGTGTTGAAAGTATAAGTATAAACTACGGAAGTTTCCTCCAAGGTTACCAACAACCAATAACAAAAACCAGTATATACGCTATATCTAATATCTACATGTAGTTTTTTATCTATTTGCATTAACTATTTTCCGGTGTTTGTTCGACGTGCGGCGCGCTAATTTGTTTAACAAAGAACGTCTGTGTTTGTGCGAATTTTAAAAGTGTTTTTTTCCAATAACTGACATAAGAGACACCATGTGTATATAGAAAATATAAATATTACAACACGATGATGGCGAATGAAATTCGAGTCGTGGGAACGTCGCGCCGCGCACACGAAGAACCATATTGAGAGCATGTGTGCGACTTCCGGTATGAGGTTACAAGATTTAACGAGTAAATATGGGCTTGGGTGGATCTCTTTTTCGAGCGCTGCTTGGTTTGTTGTATTCTACTACTACTACCTGCTCCGCTCGGTGCGTCAATTATCGTATTTAAATTTCGATGTGTATTGTAGCGCATAGCTTCGAACGGTAGTCGGCGATTTTATATTTCAATCCATATTTAGCTCGGCTAATGGTTTTATTTAAACGCGCGCGCGGCAACCAGGAAGAAATGTGTCAATGCCAAGCGCGCACTCCGTGTGCGCTTCCGCGTTGCTGACTGCTTTTATTCTCTTGCAACAAGAGACGCAAGATGCAAGCCAGCAAGCAACAGCCAGACGTTATGCGTTCTGTTGTGTTTTAGTGCCCGATCGCGAACAGGAAGTTAAAACTCTTGCTGCTATAATGCATCTCATTTGTTATGATCCTTTGTTGGCCGAGATGAGTTTTGAGTAACGCACGTGTCGCACGCAAATTTTCCACAATTAGTTAAATCGCGCGTGATATTTGCACAGCGTTTTATTGCCGACGTCGCGTTGTCGCCGTTTTGCAGATATCTTTATCTAATCAAACATCCGCGTAAATTACGTAAATACCAGCAAAAAACATCTGATGTAATCGTCATTTCACGAGTAAAATTCAAGTTCCTCTTTCTCTGCGGTTGCACTCCGACCGGGTTTCAAGCTATTTCTAAAATCACATGCATGGGTGATTGGCCTCCACAAGGTTAATATGGTGAACACAAACTTGAGAAATGAGAATAGAAGAGACGCAGACTGTTGATCATCTCACTGCGAGCGCTCAGAGTTCGGTGTAGAGGTTGTTTTCGACATGCGGGTACATATTTATATACCTGCACCGGCTGTGCCGCGCACCACTTCCCGGAAACAGTGGAGTAGTGAAGTAGAGTTTGAGAGACGCCGCACGAAAAATCTCGAGCACTTATGTAACGTTAGTAGCCGGGACTGATGTATCGACATCGGTGATATTATTACCGAATAGAATGTGTAAACGTAACTTGAAATTTGTAAACGCCAAGTCATTAAATTTATCTACATACGATCAAGACTGTGTACGCAGTTTTAGCTTTTTGTTGAAGCTGTTTACAAAGTTCATAGAATCGCAGCGTGACGCAATCCCTATGTAAATAAATTATTAAGGAGAAAGAAAAAAGTTGAGATTTGATGGATACTGAATTATTTACTTCATATTAATTACTTTTGCATCTATTAGAGCATTTTCATAACTAAATAAGTATCAATTAACTAATTGGCGAATAAATTCTGTATCTAGTATTGCACCTGCATCATTTCTGAAGACCTAGATGACATAACGAATTATTATTTTAAAAAGTATTGATTACTCAATCAATTTTATATATAACGGCCGTAACTCTTTATGTAATAATGCAATTTATGAAATCTTTACAATTTAAGCATAGAATTTGTTACAGAATAGAATTAACCAAGAATCATCGCTGTAATGCAAAGCGTTTTCAAGTAATTAAGCAAAAACTTCCTGAAACTCAACCTATGTAAACATGTCAATATTTTTGAAACATCTTTAATATTATATGCGGAATATAATGCGTCATACGATATTAGCATAACTTAAGTCAAATTGAATTAAAAATCAGTTCCTAGAAAGATGTGTGTTGAAGCTAGTTGCATTTTTGAGTGAGTGACTGAATAAAACCTAAGCGAAAACACGATATCGCAACGCAACATCCCACGCACACCGCAACTCTTGCGGTTGCGGGATTTTCCGCCGACGTGCGCGAAACGTGACATCCTTGGAGGCGGCGAGAATTCAGCGCAATCAGCTCAACAGGTTGTCGCCGGATAAATTCTGCGTAGAGCGATAAGATTGCGCACACCGTGCGGTGGAAATGCGCGTCCGATCAAAATGTTAAAAATAGTTGTGCGCTATGTGTTTATTTACCCGACTTGAACGCCCAGGTGCGTCGGTTTTGGCTCTGCATTGTTTTCCACGCGCGTTTTCCGAACTTCACTCAACACGAGGTTTTCAGCGCGAAAAAAATCGGTATGTGCGTTTGGTGTTTACACAGGCGCACGCACGAACAGGAACTAAAATGTGTGTGCAAAAATATTCACCTTTGAGTATTCCGCAAGCCAGCGTGTGTTGATGATAAAACTGCGATGTGCGTATATATATCCTTGATGTATCCTTCAGAGCGACGACTCGCGCTGATTTGTGATATTAATCCACTGTGTTTGAGATTGCACTACATCAGAGTTTGCACTAAACGCGAATAAGAAATAAACTTTTGTATGAATTTGAAGCGAAACCACACGCGCGTGAATTTCCTTGATACAGAGACAGATATGTTATTCTCGCGCTGTGTGGAACGTAGAAGTAACTGTGACTTGCCTCGACGACTGCCACCTTACCACTACTGTTTGGATTTTGATTTCGGTTTCGAAATAGCGTCCGCGTCGAGAGTGTGCGGGAGGTTGGCGGCGGTGGGGGAAGCGCGTTTCGTTGCGTTGTTGAGCGCGCGGTGCGGTTCGGTTTTGAGGAACGAGGAACTCGAGCAGAGCGAGAGAGGTCGCATCCTAGACTGGAATAACAAGTATCCGTCTCTTGCTGGTGGAGACGGGCGCGACGTTGCCGTCGGACCGGATCTACACTTTGCACGCGTCGTGTGTTGGGTGGACTGTGGAGTGTTATTTGGTCGTGTTTCAGTGGGAGAGATGCGGCGGCTTCTTCCTGAATCTGAACGATCTGAACATCTGACCCCCAGTTGAATTACATGCATGTATGGAGCGTAGGCATTATGCGAGTTACCCTCGGAGGTTTTTTGCTGCTCTACATCTCATTTTTACACTCACCCTAGTTTATAGGGTGATGGGGGCAATGCAGAAGCTTTGATAAAGTTTTTAGTTAGAGTTACTAGTCACCTGCGTTGATTTTAATTCAAAATGATTTTGCATTCATTCATTATATAGTTTTCGAGCAATTTCAGAACTGATAGGTTTCGAATTTAATAAAAAAAATCGATAGTAGCTACAAATATGATTTATTCAGATTTTCATTTTTTAGTGTAATTAAATTTTAACCGGGAGGCACGATTTTTATTCTGTTTTATTCGGTATAGTTTGGTCATAGTTTTTATTTATTTATTCAAAAAATATCTACTATGTAAAACATATGAATGATTCATAAAATAACTCTAAAAGTTACCGGTTAAATAATTTTTAGTCAATTTACGAGTAATTTTTAATATTTCGAAGGATTTAGATGATTTTTTGGTAGAAAACACGTTCAACTCATTACTAATTAATGAATTTGTAAATTATGGTTTTCCGTATGTTGAACATAACGGTTGCTGCTGAAAGAAACAAATTTTCTCACTAGGGCACCCAAAAACGCACCAAGTACTATAAAATATTAATGTTGCGTTTAGTACTGCTGTTGTTGAGTAGATCCGCGACCCGGAAAACAGCGCATAACGTAATAGGTCAATTATTGCAGAAACGACTCATTATGCAATGGAGCGCGCTTGCGTTGCGATCTAAGTGTGTGTGTGTTGGTTTTTTATTTCGTGGTGCGTTGAGCGAACGACTACGACCTACGCTAATTGCTTTATATGTCTGGTGCGGCTGGCAATTTCGTTGGTACGAGATCGCGTTTTTCCATTCAAGACACACACGCTCATAATGCGCACGGTACCTACTCATAAAAGATGTGAAATTTAACAATTAGGAACTGTACAGGTTCGGTGTATGCACACACTATTCAAAGCTTGAAATCTTCTATTTCGACAAATATTTATTTCCTAACGCTAGAGAGCTGCCTTTCGTGGGAAACAAAAACATTCCAAACCGAAAGCGAAATGTGCGAAAAATGCAATCATATTAAACAATTAGTAAAGAGAATGCTTATCAAATAACTTTTATTTTAAACAAAATAAATAAAAGAAATAAATAAAGTATGATGGCAGTAACCGCGGGAACTGGTAACCGAACGGATGTCTTACGATTCCATTGCACTTTATCATCGAGCGCCGATCTGATGATCTCATCATTGCGCGTTCTGCTTTATTTATTCATGCGCAAATTGCTAAGTTCCACCGCGGACATGAGACATGTCCACATCACTCCATGCCAGCACACGCAACATACTAGCAACATCACCAAATTAAATATGAACAGCTTCCCCAGCCAAAACAAGCATTAAATCGAGAACAACCCGCATTCAGATGTGTGTTGGTGTGATTTGCATATACGTACGCGGAGTTGAATTCGATTCTGATTCATCTCACTTGGCACGGTGAGTCGTGGCATGTCGTCGTCGTCGTGTCGAGGTGTGTTACACACTTCCTTCCTATAAAATCCGCGCACGCAAATAACGCTCGCGCCGAAATGCGGACGTTCGGTCGCGGGCTGACAGGACACACAGCGCGACGTTACTAAATTTGAACCGCTTGGCACGCGCTCAAGTCGCGCGAAATGCGAATGCACATTCCGGCACCAGACAAAATTACTCATTGTAACAGCAGGAACGTGGATACATAATGTACAAATCCTATAAATCGAACAAATTGTACAAATTGTATTCATTTTTCTTTTTAATTCATAGAAAAATTAACTTTTGACTATTTTTGAAAATTTTGCGCCTTTTTAGCTGTTTATATTTATATCAATATCTAAGACTTTTAACAAGTTGAATTGATTGCAGTAAGTTTAGTTGCAATAAATTTGTCGGTATGTTGCCAGAAGTTTGAAAACAATCAAAACAATAAAAGGTTTGTATTTGCCATGTATTTTGAGTAGCTACAATATAAAGGTACAGAATATTCACACGATATTGCTACCACAACTTTAGTAATACTAGGCGTTACACCTTTTCGGAAAATTCGTAATCCGTCTTAATAATACTTAATCCTCTCTTTAGTAGTAAACTTTGGCAACTCCTCTATGACTACCTGTGTTATTATTGTCGCCCTCGTAAAGGTCAGGACGGAAGGCACAACTGTAGGCAAGTACCAGGAACCAATTAAGGTGACCAGCCGAAAAACAGAACAATACAGCGGATAATAAATAGAATAGTGCAATCCGCAAATTGCACAGTGCTTTGGGGGTATTAAGACGAATGTACGACAATAAAGTAACAAGTTTATTTTGCTTGTTTACCCTTTAAGTGCCTTAGTTTTATATTTTAGAAGGTCAGACTAATAAAACTGCCCTTAACTACCTCAGAGGTTTAAAACTCAAAATATTTTGAAGACATCTGCTTGAAAATATAAATTTTGACCCAAAAATTAGTTTGAATGTTTTTTTAAATTTTTAATATTCAGAATACATATCCGATGAATTGCGCGCAAAAACTATGATTAAAGTTTTTACTGCTTATTCCAATAATACAATAAACATACATACTTCGATTGTGAATTAATCACCCATATTGAAGTCTACATTTTACATGTTTAGCAATGACGTCAATCTGAAGCACTTTCATTCAAATTACAAATTAGTCGCACACGGCATACTGCCATACTTCTGACTAATTGTCGATTGTCGCCGCTCGCTGGGTATTTCGTGCAATCAAAATACGATAAGCGCATTTTTTCGACCGTCTGCGACTTCCGTTCCAACGTCGCGCGCACGCGTTACTTTACGCGCTTATTATATGCGCTTACTTTTCAGTCACAGTAGCAGCCGCCTATATGCGTTAATTGCAATTCACTTTATTAAATTAAGCACACACTTTGTCCACTTGCGTCAGCGTCGGCGCGCCATTAAGCGGCCATTAAATTCAAATTACGTGAAATCAATGCGTGTGCAAAACAAACGGTCAAAAAAATTATTTACATTCATATTATAATTATTACATATTCAGTAATTTTATGCTACTTTTTGTGTTCGGATGCAGCGCACGCAACGCCGCGAGCGCAGCATTGGCATTTTTCCACACTCACAACGACATCGCAATTATATTTGTGTGTAAAAATGCCGAAAACGTCTCGAAGACGCCTGAAAAAGTCTCACACGCAGTTTGCGTCACAATATTCAAATTTGATTTGCATTCGCGTGGGAAATTGGCGAAAATATAACTTTTGGCACGCAGACTAATATAATCTATTAAACATAAATGTCTCTAAATAGTTAAATCGTTCTTTAAATACACAACGAAACGTTTAATATATTGTAGTTTCTTGTTAGAGCGAATATAGTTTGGATTGTGTGTGGTCAAGAAATTATAGTAAATTACAGTAATGACATGTTAAAATCTTATATTTTTTCATACAAAAAACTAATTTTTTAATTGAACGATTGTTTTGACTTGACGATTTATTTATTTCAATGATGTGTCATGTGTAATATGCGCGCCTATGCATTACGATCCCCGCCGACATCATCGATGCACAAATGTCGGGAAGGTTATCACATATCACATATCAATTATTAAACCGCATGATCGCCGAGTCGCGAGCGATAAAAATGGCGCATCCTCTCATCCTGGCCCCTTGGGCGCCAATCGCTTCCCATGTTTGGTGTTTGTTATTATTATGTTACTAGCATGTGAAACGTTTTATGTCTTATTGCGATAGTATGTATGTTGTTTTCATCTCGACGCGCATTCTCATATACAGAGTGATTTGTTTAGTTCCTGTTGTGAAAAACAACTGGTTTAATTAACATTTTATTACCGGTAAATACACATCAACAGGATTAACGATTTATGAAAGATTTTTGTAAAATTAATTTTCTAATTTAATTTTTATACTTTGTATAATGTTTGATTTGATAACCAGGCACAAATTGTGCAAAATTGATGCGATGAAAACAAATTTACGCGTGTAGAAATATTTAGTGACACTTGATGAACTTTTTCCCCTACTTAATAAAAAGGAAATATGACTAAAACAAGTTGAATGCTTGCGCAAAGTTTTTGCCGTTTGTTCACTTATCGCCGCACATTATTTCATGATTTGCTAGTAATAATAGAAATTGTAATAACAATAACAAGCGATAAATTTGTTATGATTTGTTTCTCGTCTCTGTAATCGTCTGATTATACGAATCTCGGTCGAGTATTTTATTTCGCTTTATTTCAATCGAAAATGAATTCAATTTGTTTAATGCTATTAGAATCTGAAACTAATTTTGCTATTTTAAAGCAAAACCAAAGAAAAACCACCCAGTACAATAGGTATATATATATTTAATTAATTTTTTGATTTATATGATGGGTTATAACTTTAATTGTCTTTTATAATTTACTATAAATGTTAGTAGAAAGCTAGCAATTTTCTTCATTTCAAAGAAATTCGTAATGCCAGTACCCTGGCATGCGACTGGAACAAATTCATCCCACATCGGATTTTTGAGCTATTAAATAGCCCTAATCGTTTGCCGCTGTATTTTAAGGATTTCGTTGTTAGAGTACCGTTCCACAACGCCGTGGGGCCATAAAACTCCTCCCGAGCGCGGAGTTTTATTGGTTCATCAACAATGCGGGATGGGATTACGCCGCGGATTTTCCATATGCGCGCGCGTGCGAATTTGCATCGGTGTTTTGCGGACTCTTAAACATCGGCAATAACCGTTTACGATCCCTGATAGAGCCGGGCCGGGGACCAAAAGGTTTATGACAATGAACGTTAAACTATAATGAGCACAAACGGCCAAGAGCTTGAACGGGCGAAGACATTAGAAACAATTAAGTTTTCTGCCGCGCACACGATGCTGTTCATAATTTTATTTTTGAGCGCATTAACGAACACTAACTGCCGCCTGCGAGTCAACTTCCTCGTCGATTCAAGTCCAAGAGGTTAAAGCACTGTTAAGGTGGCGTTTAGTACGTTTTAAATGCTTACCGAGTTGCAATTTCGCAAATTTAATACGCCAATGACGGAAAAAAATCTAGTTTAGGCGTTGTACGGTTTTATGCAATTTTTAATTTTATGGAAATTAATTTTTTTTTCAAAAATTTGCACAAATAGCTTTCAGTATTTTATTAAAATTAGTGAGTGTATCTTTATAGTATCTGAAGTTTTGTTTGAAATGTGTTCGCACTCACCACACAAAAGTGTTATGATAACGTTGCGTAACAATCTTACGCCATTCGTTATTGCACGCGCACGACCTGCATGTAATGCAAGATGTAATGTAACCGACCGACGCGAGAGCACACCGGCGCACATGAAGGAAGTTGGACCGTAACCGTTTTGGCTATACACGCCGGTATCCGTTTCCTTGTTTGCTCATTCAAGGAGAACTTAAAATGCGGAAATTGTAAAAATCATAAATCTAACTTTAAAACTAAGTTAGGTTATGTTAGCTTAACCTGATTTTAACGTCTTGTTTGATGACATAATAGTCATATCTGTTCTTCCCACACAAACTAATTAGCACCATAAAACACACAAAACAAAAGAATGCGACGCTTCATAATAAAATCGTGTTATCTAACAGGCCAAGTGTGAGGAAATCATGTCGAACGGATTATTTGGAAACGCCGAATTTCAAATGTCAAATGTTTGCTTGTGTAGGTGATTTTTTGGC
This sequence comes from Dalotia coriaria, assembly GCF_025399875.1. Classification (NCBI taxonomy): domain Eukaryota; kingdom Metazoa; phylum Arthropoda; class Insecta; order Coleoptera; family Staphylinidae; genus Dalotia; species Dalotia coriaria. The sequence continues at coordinate 10,317,748 of NW_027045447.1, forward strand.
AAACACTTTCACTTATTATTTCGAGTCGTCGTGTGCAAGCAAGATTATTATACATTGGAACAACGCCCCGAACAAGAAGTAGAGAACTGTGTCGATGAGGTGCTCAGTTGGCAAATCGACGCCGGCGCGCTGTTTGTATAATGAGTTGCTTAATATCGCGAACTCTGCGGTGTGTGTGGTGTAGACCTGTAGGTAGTGTTGTATAACGCGGTGTTATAATATGTCGGTTATCGAATGCGGCGAACGTGTCGAAGACATTTTGATATTCAGATACAAATTGAATGCTAATTGACGAGGCATTATCTTGTTTCAGAGATACGATAACGCATAGGTCATAAATAAAGCCATAAAAATGATGTTTTATGTGTTTAAAGTTTAAATTTTTCGTCAATGGGCGAAAATTTGAATTTTGGAAGAATTTATTTTTTTATTTCGGATGAAATATTTTTTCTAATAATTTTAAATTCATACATACATGTATTTAGTTATTAAATCAATCATTTGATTTTATTCCATGTTTTTAACGCGGAATTAAATGATAATACACGCATAACAGCCATTTTAAGTAATGTTTTCGTTCGTATGTGATTCAGACCGTGCGACACTTAAATTTGGTTTGGTTCAGTTACACATAACCGCTACATTTACAACGTATTTACAATCGTTCCTTTGCTGCGTGCACTGTGGCACTTCCTTCCTGCTCAAGAGAAGCGGAACTCGCGAAGCGAACTCGGCGGGCTTCCTCCACGTCCCACTTACTCACTTACTTACATTTTACATTCTCTACTACAACTACTACTCACCTACCAACCAAAACGATTACTGGTTGTGTTGCGCCGGATGTGTGACCGAAAACGTAATTGACTACATTTACTTATTCTCACATACACACATATTCTACTCGGCTGTGTACTCGTACAAATAATGCGAATCATGTTTCGCATGTTCCAATAAGAAGTTTAAGTACACCATGTCGATACAAGACCAGGAGGACGTGTACGAGTTAATTGCACACTGCTTACCGGTAATCACCGGGCAATTTAATAATTTTATTGATTTTAAATTGTCGGGCTTTGATGTGAACTATTCATGGATGTGCGTATTACGTCTGTGTTCGACTTGTCCGACGTCGGAGATGTCAGTTTTTCTAGCGCACGCATACGTACGCTTCGTGGTCAAGTTTCAAATATGTAATTGCCGCAGCCGCGCATCGCGACTTGCAAAGCGATTTGTGTATTTATACACGCCGCGATGTTTGTGTATTTTATGTGCGCTATGTTCGCTATGTACGTCCGACGAACGCGGCGGGAAATTATTATTCCTATTGGCAATTTAACCGTGAGAATGTTTGCAAAATGTGAGCGCATATCCTGGCCACTCCGGTATAATATCATCGGCGCAAAACATTTAAAAACAATGTTTTTTTTATGCAAAGGTATTTATTTTCTATTAATCATATTACGAAGACTACGTCTTGATGTGTTTTGGGTTTAAAATTAAGGTTATGTTGTCGTAGACGATGTGTCAATCTTCCTGTTATTGTTTCGAAACCTGAGCGCCTTTCAATATTCACGTTGACAACGCGTTATCCTTTCGGTAAATATTGGACTTTCAAAGCAGGGTCATCCGGGTGGCATCCTCCGGAATCGATCGCGCATCTGATTAGTCCACAATGTCCACAATGTCCACGATCTATTTCCAGCGTGATTCACGCGCGTTTTCGCTTTCGATGGACATAACATAACAATGAACGTGCGTAAAAAAGCAGCAACTAGACAACTTCCTTTTGGAGGACACATTGTTTACGATATTTTGCCGCACATTTTATAATTTGCTTTCACATTTTAAATGCCAAGTAAATTATTAGAGTGGGCTCAGTAAATAGCGAACAATTGACGCATGCAAATTCCGAACAAGATTTAGCTTCTATTGTTATAAACAGTTTTTGTGTTTCGATTTGAATCGAAGACGCCAGACATGTACTATGCGCGCCTTGTGTGATTGTTTAACGATCAATCAAAGACAATCAAGTTGGATGAATCAAACAAGTCACTCATAGTCACACTCTGTCACTTATCGTCTATTAATAATCAAACGAACTTCCTAGTTATGAATCATTAACCAATTAAAGTTTAGGTACCGAAAAATTTGTTTTGTTGCAATAAATTTAAATCCGATTAACATAACTTAAGGGTTTTAATGGTCGCGGCTGTGGGCGCTTAAATATGTGAATTTTATAATAAATAACGAGCCGTCAGCGAATAAAAGCAGCGTGCACGACTCGTAAAACTATTATTATGCAATAAAATCAACGGCGGCGACTTTTACGCGCCTTCCTGAAGTTTGGGTGCTTCATTACGCCGGCGGACAAATAAAGACGACGCCGAAATAACGAAAATCCAGTCAAATATTGCACCGCACTGACCGCCGAGAGATTTACGTAGCAATTAGAAGAGAGGAATTAAGCGCCCGGCTTTTCTTTGGACATTTTAATGGACGAAACTATAAACGATCAAAACACAGAATCACAGGGTCTATTTCAATCGGTGCTGGTGTGTTGATGTATGGATAGGTTTCAGCTGACATTTGTGGCAATAATTTTGGAATGCTAACGAGATTGGTATTTGGGACAATTTGGGAATTGCAATATTTAATATTTTTATGAGTTTAGTTAAGTTAGGTTAGAAGAATAAATTTGGGCTGTTTATTTAAACGTAGGTTATTTTACTGATTGTAATTTTATGTCCGCTTGTTAAATTCCTTTGCAATCTGAAAAAAATATTAGTAAAATATCAACATTAAACTATAAATCAATTTTATTTGATTTAAAATTATTGCCTAAACATTATTGTAGAATTTATTTTGAGAAACATTACAATTGCACATTTCTTTTCTACCTGTGAATATTTTTTGTTAGTATACCGAATGGAAGTGACCATTTCCTAGGTAGGTGCTTTCATTGTAGCGTATTCAATACTAATGGATGTGTTTAAATAAAATGCCCTGAGCATTATAAATGACCCTCTTTGACGTGTTGGCGATATCGGTATCGCATATTCTGATTCCCAGAACACCTACTCTGTTGTAAGGTGCAGAACAACTAGAGTTACTTAAAACCCCAAAGAATTAGCATTTGAAGACCAAGGTGTCAGACATTATTTTTGTAGCCGAATAAAAATTGATATTGACATTGAAGCACTAAAGGTTATTCAAAAATAAAATTTGGACGTCATCTAAGGAAGCTGGTGACAATGTAAGAAAAACGATCGTAAATTAATCCGACGACGAGTTATCTAATAAGTGTTTTGCTGAAAAACGCTCGCGTAGGTTTATAAACTCGCCGAATTTATAGCCCACACGTCAGAATTCAGAAACTTTGGTGCGGACGTAAACGTTTTAGATTTCAATGATGTTATGAGCATTTGCACTTGCCGAAAATATTTGTCGACAATGCAACAATCTGAGATTTTGTACGGTTCGAGATTTATCCGGGCGGCATCTATTTCAAGCGCCAAAATTTCAAGAATTTCGAATTTAGATACACATAGATAATGACTATTGTCACAACCCAGTTTATCGCAAAAGATAAACCTCTTAAGCAGCAAAATTCAAGAGTTGCAACTGTGGTTACATTTTAAGACCGCCTAGACTGGTCGACTCCTAAACTCTGTTTGTCGGAGATTTATGTACGAGTACTACCTAATGATATGCAAAATGTACACCGGGTGGTGCGGATTGTAGGTGGTCAGGTCAGGTTTAGAAAGTGCGCCTTCCAAAAAAAATTCGAGTGATTCCGACTGCGCGCCGAATTCGATTCAACAAGGCGTTTGAAAAGGAAACACAACTGCACTCGAGATCTTGGAGAGGCATCAGGTTCGACTTAACTATGATCTTCGCATTGTTGTCTAGTGGTTCCATTTCCTCTTTGCCTTTTATTATGAGGTGCACAATGCGCAGTTTATCTCTTTTCGGAAGAATCCACCGGAGATATTCTAAGGGCTTTTGTACGTAGGCAAAATTTTGGCGCCTTTTGCAGCTTGTATTTATTTCAAAATACAGGATGTTTCAAATCGATTAAATTTATATCTTTGGGGAAGAAAAAAATTTTAAAGTTTAAAATATTTTTGGGTGTCTTGTATATTTAAGTAAAGGAAATTCAGCTGAAAAGCTTGAGCTTTTGTTAGTGGACAAGTTGCCATGTAAGCAGCTACCTTCACAGGTACTCTAACTTTTTTTTATTGCAAATTTACCTCTATTTTTCAAGTATCTTGACAATGTGAAAAGATTTTCTATACATTTTTTCTTCCAAAAGGTTGTTAACCACGCTTGTTCCCAATTTTGAGTGCCAACTTCCTTTCTGGTAGTGTGTATTAATAAATATATTGGCTTCTCTTTGATTTTTCTCCGTCTGATGGTACTACTCAAATATTGATTGATTAGAAATCGTCATCACGCGTCGTGTCGCCGTGGATTCTACGATTAGAGATGGCAAATATTTACAAGCAGATGATGATGAATTTTTAAAAAGAGCGTGCGCATAGCTACTTAATACTTAATCATTAAGTAAACCACGCGACAACGACACGACAGCAAGTGGGAAGCAAAAGCAAGTTACGCGATCGCGTCGAGCAAAACAGAGCAAAGTGGGTCTTTAACCTTTCCACATCTTGTATGCTCTATGTGTGAGTGAGTGTGTATAAGTGTTTGCATTTGTTTTGATTTTTTATTACACGCTAATCAATGATAGCAACGACAGGAAGCGCGATAAAAGGAGGATGAACTCGATTTTGCTGACAGACATTTTTCTACGCGGACTTCTGTAAAGATTCGATCGGAAATTTTATTATACAGCATCCGGTGCGGAAGAAGCGACCTAAGATTGTGTTCAATTAAATTAATTACGGTCTTATACGTTTCCGTAGCTTCCGGCCGTCGAGGACACTCAATCGATCAGTATCTTGACTTGTTGTATCCAGGAAAAGCACCGAGTGCACATCCTGTCCGGTTGTTATGTCTTCAGTCTCTGCATTTGCGCGCGCAGGGTTCATAATTGTTTCCTTTGGAGTTTTCCGGGATTTGGTCTCTTTAGATTCCAGAAAGTTCATTGCCTCGCCGCGTCTATAGAATGCTAATTCTCGGAATGGAAGCGACCGAAGATATTTTCGGATCTACGTTGCGAACGTGTGACCTGAATTTCATCATGAGAGGGAATTCTTCACATTGCGTACGAAAACACACTTTTTCGGAGTCCAGGTGTGTGTCGCTTGGTTATTTTTAATGATGACACAACACATAACCTCAATTTTGATTTGATTAGACTTTTTTAAACAAAAATATTTAAAAAAAATAGTATCTATATACCGATAATAATGGATGACATTTTGGACTCTAGTTTTCTGTTCGATTTCCTCTTTTCATCCCCGTGACGGAGAGAGGAGTCGGTTCGTTTCCGCGTGCGCGCGTTTCCTTCGTGTTTCGGCTCTTCCTGTTATTTCCGCCATTCTTCCCGAGCGCTCGTCGGCGTGCAGTGCTACCGGTCGCTTCCGTCGCGTTTTAAATCACATTCCCGACTTCCGCTTCCGTTCTACCTTCTACGTTTCAAGCAAAGTTTTATTTTCGCATTTTTGCTTTTTTCTTTCTCAATGTGCAAAAAAAATACACGCAAACAAGTCGATAAATATTTTGTTGTGATAAAGTGTGCAGTAATTAAATCGTAAGAAGTTGACGTTGGTGATAACCTCGTGGTTGTGTTAGGATATCCGGACCTAAGACGTCAGATCATGTCACAAAAGTCAACATGTTGATTGCTCGAAGTTCATGCTGATCAAAGTATCATAAGCGTGTTTTTTCTGGTAGATATTAATCGACGTTGTCACACAAGTCATAATAACTATAGTTTAAAACTAGAGCTAACTGATGTTAAAGAAGCTTAAAATCATTGTTATTTTTAGATGCTAGATGTTTACTTGCTTTTGAATAAGCAGTGATGTGTTGTAACAGGTGCGTCTAGTTAGTGTTAATACACGTCTTGTGTTTATTTTATTTTACCCTGTGACCCCGAGCTTGCGACGCAGAGAAAGTTTTTTTTTTATTTTTTATTTCGATGCACCGCTTTGTTCTGCTCTGGTTTACGCGTGGTGCACACATGTGCGTCACAGATCCATATATCATCCCTTCGGAGCGGTGCATGACAGCACCCCTAATATTAATCTTTGCGGCATCGAAACCCGCCTCGATACGGCTCACAACGCGGACGAGGAACAAGTTGGAAGACTTGTTGTAGAAGGTTAAAGTGTGCACGTGAAACAAGGTTGAAATCTGAGGTGGCGAGACGAATATTTACGATACAGACGATTTCCTCAAAAACAAAAATTAAGTACGACTTGTACGACGACGCATACCGCAGCGTCGTAAATCAAAAAAGCAAAGAAAAACTCGAGCGGCTTTTAAAACGTATCGCCAAAAATGAATGCGGAGCATAATTATATTTGGCGCCGTTGGAGAAAATTAATTTATCGCTTTCTGTTGGTAATGCTCTGTTAGTCTTGTAAACGTTTAGTAAAATTTACAAAATTAATTTTTGTATAACCTTAAAAATTATTTGACTTGTTTTACGCTAACATCCCTTGCGTAAGGGGTGCGTAGTGCGTAGTGCGGAAATCAATTCCGGCTTGCAAACAAAAGCGTTTACTCGCCCCCGAATGTTAATATATCAATGCGTGAAATAGACAGGAGGGTGGCGCCCTACCACCCCAGCGTGTCGATTTCGTCTATTTGGCACCCTCTAATGTTAGATCCGGCCCCCTAAAAATTGCATGTCCACACAATGGAACTAGGAAATCCGGATTTACAAATGTGCAACATACTTTGCTCCCGCCAACGCTAAAATTCACCCTCATCATCTACCTCTACGACTTGTGCAACCAAACTGTCGACCTATATTTTATTTAGAATTTTCGTGATTTAGAGAAATAGACATTTCAGTTTATCTTGCTTGTAGATGCGTGTAGGTTGTAGATCATCCGAAAGAAAAACAAATAAATTTCCTCTCAATGACCAGCAAAAATAAATGAGTTACACCGCGAGCGATCATAGGCAATAATCATAATTTTTACTAAGTAGATTTTTTATATATCCGACGCATGGCACCATGGCTAAGTGGTGAGTTATTTTTATTTGGTCGCATATCTCGTTTGCACGAAATTTATTCCGTACTTTCGTAGATAAAACACATTCGGGTCGTTTCGCTGCTTTAGTGCGTCTACATAATCTATAATTAAAAGATTTTCGGGATTTGAAACGTGCCGAGAGAAAAAATCTCTACAGATCGTTTGCAGAAGTTGAAATTTTATATCTCTGAGTGTGTGAGGTGTTGGTGTAAGAGTGAGAATGGAAAGGTGTATTTTTGGGGGTCCAAGGATTGCGGAAACAGGCAGTGCGTGAAGGATGCCAGGTGACAGGTTGACAAATCGGCGCGTTTCCGCCGCGACTCGAGATCGCTTTTAGTTTTTACGACGTGTTTAGATTTTCGGCCGAGAAAGCGTCCATGCGGCCATGTTAAGTAAAAAGGGATTTAAGATGCATCCACGGTGGTAAAAAAGATACATTCGTCTTGGAAAATCTTTTAAAACAATCAGAGAGTTTAAAGTGTGATCTAATATATTCCAAAAGTTATTGTCAAATAATTTGTTGTGATTTTATCTAAATAAGGCGTTATTTCGTTGAGTAATGTAAGAAAAAAAGTTTTAAAACATCCGAGACAAGCCATGAGCACGTATAATGAGGTAGACACGCTTTTTTGCTTTGCTACAACAAAACCTCTTTCGGCCGTTACAGCACTTCATCGATACCAAGCGTCCCACCTACAATCAGACAACACTTTACTTGTTTTCATACATGCCCGTAGCAGGCAAACACATTGTATAGTGTTTAGGGATCAGAACGCACGAATGACAACATGTGGTTTTAATAACCATCTTCGTATGCATTGCTTTCGCTTATGTGATGGCAGGCAGACGGAATTGAAAAGCTTTCTAGATGAGGCATACGACTCGCCTCGGCTCGAGGAGATGTGATGTTAAAGGTATTATGTTACTTTAACGGCGTCATCTTCGTCAATCGTCTAGTCATACTCTCGTGTCTGTTTTTAAAAGATGCACCTACATCTTGTTCTATTCGAATAGTGTTGGGATTCCAGAAATGCTTGTAATGGCCCGTAAGAATTTCGAAAAGGGGAGAGCTGGCTCCCGCAGCGTGTGGTTTTCTCATTTTTTACGCGCCATTAGCGACGAATTGGAAATTATGGAGATGAAGGCGTTGGAACAAAAAACGCACTCTCAAATGAGCAACCCTTTTAAGGATATGGACAAATATTAGGAGTGATGACATTCCAGCGAATCATCTATCAAAATATAGTCTAGGAGATACTTGTGAGGCACTATCAAAACACCTCGTATGGGTGGTGAGGTCAGCAGTCTTTTTTTTTCATCTCACTGGGGGTTCAATTGTTCATTTTACTAAAGCATCAAACGGAATGTCCCTCAAGACCCGGAACAGTAGTATGTCATTAGTTGATGTCTAGCTGCAAGTCCTGGATTATGCAAGTGGATGTGTCACCACTAGGCACATCTACCCTTGTTTCTTTTCTCTGCTTATTCATTACTATTCCTATGGTATAGTTGCACAAAGAAACAAAAATATTTTTGGTTTAAGTTAAATTTAAAGAACGGAATTTCAATTGAGTGCATCGCAAAAATAAACTTCACAAAGCCCTTCAAAGCAAAATTCTAAAAATCTTATTTTATACTTTTTTGTTTTTGTTTTGTTAAAAACTTGATCCTCCTGAATTACTTTCGAAATCTCGATGGATACGCTAATACCCCTTCATGGAAGACTTAGATCAGACGCAGCTGGCGTCAACAAAGCTCCCGTTACAGATTTCTTCACAGACATGCCGTCGTCTTCTTTGTGTTTACATAATGCGATATGATGCAGTCGCGAGGATTGACACCCAGCAAAAAATCACTAATCAACTAAATATTAACATTACGTTGGTCCCATCTTCATCATCTGCAACGTAAACATTGCGTCTTTAAGTCGTTGGTAATTGTTGTTTTCCTTATATGATTGATGCACATGAGTTTGAGGATCGTGTTTAACACGTGGAGCTGTGTGTGTTTTTTCTGTATGCGGCTTCCTGTTCCCCCTAACCGAGCAGCGCGCGGTGTTGAAAAAAACACAAATCAAGCCAGCGTGCCAAAGAAACGAGAAATAGATCTCGGCATGGGGTACGCGTGTGCGACATGAGGACACATCAGTGGGGTACTACGTTTATGCTGGTGCACATATCATGGTTGCGGGTGTGCAGGTTGCACATCTGTCCGGGACCACGAGGGAGATTCTATAGAGTTGATGGAGTTGAACTCGGATCAAGTGACATATACAAAGGGGAAATAAAAACAAAACACAAAAAATTTAATTTTACGATGTGTGTTTCTGAACACTATGTATAAAATATATTTTTTAACAATATTACTTCCTCTGATGGACCATGATAAACCCAATCAATTGAATGCTTGCTTTTGATCATTACGTATCCTCAACTGATGATGATGGGTTTAATTTGATATGAAAATCCGCCCGCACGACGGGTTGTCCCGTCTGGATTTTTACAGATGACAAGCCCATGTGCGTACATTTGTGATTTGATGATGATGCTACAAAAAAATAGAAATAAAACGCTACCCGTACGAATTTATGGATGTGATCAATGAGGCTTGTCCAAGTTTTGCTCTTTCTTTTGTTCACGCGACGCACTGCCACATGTGACGCGAAAGAGGGAGTCATAATCCGGAATGGTCGGTCTGCGACAATATGGCACCGTTGGTGACATCCGATCAACAGAGAAAAAACGACCAAATGCGATCACAGATAACGAGCAATCTGGCTTACAATTCGGATAGATATAGATTTGTATGTAAATTCAGTGATTTCGATCGAATGTCTGATGTCGCACGTGGTATTGAGCTTTAGATTTAGAATTTTAGAATGGAACTCGGATCTCGGAACAAGGTGTATTAAATGATAGTATCAGGTTGTAATTTAGATACCGATATTTTTTCTTACTAATGAACCTTTTATATTGGGCAAAGTCACAGGATCAGTGATTTTTTTTTTTTAAATATTCGGATCGAATTTTCTTCAAGCTCTTGCAAAATATGAAGTAAATTGCAATTTTAAACACAAAAAGTGGGATTTTAATGTTTAAATTTTAATAAAACAAATTCTAAAAATAAATGTTGGGAAAAATACTAGTTATTGCAAATTTTGTTGATATTAAATTATAAAATTGAAGTAAAATGGTTAATACTTTTAAAACTTAAAAATAACACATACTTATGGTTGATATACGAGTAAAATTATGTCAAATATAATAAAAACAAGGTTAAATAACTCATATCTATATGAACCGATCTTATCTGCAATCATTTTATAAAAACTGAAAAGCAATTAAACACTTTCCAATCAAATTAGTAGAGTCCCATAATCTTGCCAACAAGTAATTGACAACAAATAATATAATCGAAAGTACGATTATTACTCGTCGCCGAAGTGTGAATCATGCGGATATCGAGACTTGGAAAGTTGTCTATCAGCGATATTGACGCCGAATTATTTTTATCCGGCGCCGTCATAGTCGAAAGTTGCGACAAGAACAATAAAATAAATAGCCAAACACTGATAATAATAAATAATAACCAGAGTGCAAACCAGTGCATTGTATGCTGATGAGGCGCCTCCGCCATCTAGCTGAAACATTTTGAATTAAAAACTTCACAATATCGAACTAATATAATTTTCGTCGTTATATGATGCTATTGTTGGAGTGGATAAAAATTATTCCGAAAAAATACTAGTCAAGTACTATATTTATCATATCAATAATCATCTAATTCGCAATACTTGTAATTTTTAAGAGTTTTGGGTTAAACCCAAACGTAATAAACCGGAAACTGCTCCACATTTTCAAGTACGGTTTTATTGCGTCTCATGTCACGGGAGGTCTGCGTTTGTAATTAATTAAATGCCGCATGAAGAGTGCGTGCGCGCGTGCAGAGCGATTATTTGTTGTCAATCCGTCCGAAAATAATTCCTTTCTTCTTCTTCTTCTCCTGCTGCTGGCGCTGGATACTAATATCCATCCGCCATCGCAATGAATTTTCTAAATTTACTTCTTTAATGTTTTCTTCCTGGTCGGCACGGCGTGTCGTTATATCTGTCCAAATAGTCATTTTTCATTTGTATTTATTTATCGCCCAATGTATGTGCGTGTGTTGTGCGCTATATATCCGCGTTCGCCCGGTGCCGTCATCCTAATTAAAGATCAATCAACATTCGGGGCGCTTCTAAATTTTTCTCCACGCAGCGCGTCTCGTGAGTGCGTATACTCGGCTCGTACGTCAACGACGCGTTGTTCTAGCCCGCCTATAATTAGCGACGTTATTTCCGAGATCTAAAACTCGTACACGCACACAAAGCGAAAAATCTTAGACTGACGACTACACAATCCGAAACTTGCTCAGTTTTGACGTCATGATTTATCAAATCACGCCATTAGATGTCGTTAATGAGTGTGTGTATGTGTGGAGGCCTAGTCTTGATGCATCAACACTTCCGGCGTGTTCGAAATACCATCTCGTCGTCGTGGTCGTCGGTCTATTGATGTCCCCAAAAACACGTTGGCGCGATGATGGGACACATGGTGATGATGGTGTGTGTCTATTTTGGTTTCGCGTACGTTTTGATGACTCCTTTCTTTCTTCGTGTGATGTCGTAATGCGCGTCACACAAAGAAAAGAAACTGAAAATCAAAAAAAGCAACTGTTTGAATAATTTACTTCGTAGGCTTAAGGCCGAAAAATTTTAATAACACACTTGATCCTCTCATCTTCCTCTTGGCTACTAGCGTAGCTTTTGTTTGCAGAACTTTGAAGCGTTTGAAGTTATGCAATCGCGAAAAAAGCTTTGATGTGACAAGGAAATACTACGGTTCTTGCCATCTAGCTAGTCCGCATGGACACTGCTACTTATTATCTCGACTCCCGAGAGATCCACAATGTGTTATTAACTCTTGTCTGCAATGTGTAATCCACTGTTTTTCGCTCTGAAATCTACCAGCGGTTTAAACGCTCCCAGACGCACATTTTTTTCGAATATTTTTTGCTCACAGCCAGGAAATAGCCATGCTGTATAATGAGATTTATGATGATGGTGACATTGTCGAAATAAATAAAATTTAGAAAAACACTAGTTTTTTTCACTTCAAAGTTTAGCTATGAGTGCGGAGATGTTAATTTTGGCACTACAACAAATAAATTTTGATTCGTGTTTAAAATAACATGTCTTTGTGGATAAATTAGTTTTTTGCTTGGCGCTACTGTGCTGACCGATGAATTAATTGTTGACTGTACCCGTTGGGCGATAAAAAGTAATGCGAACGAGCGTAAATGGAAAGGCATGAAGAGTTCCGCTAGCGTGTGTACTGCAATTTTCTCGGAGGTCGCTCGCGGGACACCCGACCGTTCATTTGCCGATCAATCCAGGGCCTTCCTGGGAGCGTAAGACATGGTGACATGATGTACAAGATGACAACCGGTAGTTTAAACTTGAACCATTATAGATACTTATAGAAAAATCAACTGTACATACATCTCTGAGGATTAAGTGCAGGATAACGGTCTAATTAGCAATCAGAGAACTGAAGTTCTAAGAAAAAAAATTGTTTGACTTAAGATAGTTTTGAATCGATGTAAAATAAAAGGGTGGCCAGGTGTTTTTCTTGAAATTTTTGATAAAATCAGTTTGGTTGACTAGATTCTTCCGCGATCGACAAGGAAGTGAGTCCGTTGTTGATTTTTTTCGTTAAATTTTCGGTTATTTTCGTTACGAAGACGTTGAGGTTCTCACGATCGACAAAAGACGCCTCAAGGCAAAAGGTAGAAGATGTAAGACGTTGAGGTTGATGTTGAAGGTGGTTGAAAACGGAAAAGAAAGAAATTGAGGATTTTCGAAGCGACACCCTCTATGTGTGTTTGCAGCCGCCCATCGGGGACACGATTTACGAAATTTATTGTGATGCAACCATCAAAGGCCACAGAGGTATCAAAAGAATAGTGGAATCAAATCTGTTAAGGCAACTAGACCAATTCTTAAGCCAGGTTAATGTCTCGTGTAGGTAGTGAACGAAATATTGAGTAAGCTACGAGATTTTAAGAAAGTAAACTTCAGCAACTCAAATGTCACTTTAGACATAACACTCGTTTGTAAAATTCTCGGTACCTTCAACAATCGAGAAACTGCTGATAATTAAATTTATAAAATCATAACATATTCTTGCAACGGTAGCAAATTACTAGTAGCATTATAACATAACCTCAAAACGTCATTCACATGATGATTTGATTATAAGCAAATGAGAGGCTTTAAATATTTTCAACCAAGGCTTGACTTGTGCAAAGGTATCCAAAACCAAAACAATGGCGTAAAGTAAATCCCAACGCTGGCTATATTTGGCACACACGGTAAAAGAAAGCGAAATGAATCGAAATGAACACGAGCACAATCACGAATACCGAATACGAATTTGTAATGCAATATGATTCCGCACATCAATATGACATCAGCCCTCGAATGACAGGATGTTCGAAACACTGACTTAAATCACTGCAACTAGTTGCATGACGTCGTTTGTGGTTTATAGCAGCTTTTAATCACTTGGTGTATGCGTCGTGTTACTTAACGAAAACTTTTCGGTATCGTATCAGTGAAATCCGACACGACTTACGTGTCGTCGTTGCTTGGTGTGTGTTTATAAATTCATAATCACGTCTGGGTACCGGTATTGCGTCGACGGTGGCAGGACGGAAACAATGACCAATTACGATTGTATTAAGTCACCATTTCGCGCCGGCTTGCTCAATTATGCTACGGATCAGCCACTATACGGATCATCTAATAATTTCAATTTAAAAATTTTAATCAATATTTTGTAAGTATTGGAAATTGCGAATTGCGATTTGCTCACTTTGTGTTGATATGATTTGTTGGTCAAATGCTGGTGTTACAAGCGCGTGGGCGGGCGGATAAACAGACAAGACTCTGTTTTGTTCACTTCACTGTATCATGTGTGAAGAGCGGCATTCCAAAACGTTAGAGAATCGCATATTTTACGCCGTAAAAACAATGCGTTTGTTTTATCCAAAATGGAAATGATTTAATTCAAGAATTTATTGTTTTAATGCTTGATTTCTCTTTGTTGTGCGATTCGGAAGTTATATTACCTGTAATAATCGTTCGATTGATGTCCAACCCACGCTCAATTTATTGATTAAAAGTTAAGAAATATAATATAGTTTCCATGTTGTGGATAATTCATTCATTCAAATAAATTTTATGCTGAATTTTCATAAAATTATTTCTTTTTTGCAGATAAGAACGAACTCTACTTGGATGATTGCTGAAATCCAATGGTTTTTGATGAAACTAAAGGTGCGTGAGTTTTTTATTTGTTTGGCATGAGTCAAGTATTGAGTCGTGACGAGTTTTGGAGTGTGTACGTCGTCGGGTTTGCACACTTTGCACACTCGTTGTTGGTTTTAGGAGTCGGAGTCGGAATCGAGTGAGTGGGTTAGATAAGTGCTGACGTAATTCATTTACTAGATTAATATCCGGGTGTTGCATAGTGCCGGGCAATTGACTGGTGGAAGTCGCACTCGTATTCCTCTAAAGTAAAGTCTAAACACTCTAAACTGTTTTTTATCTACAGGGAGATTACAAAAACAGCAGTTATTCGTAACAATAGCGCTGTTGAATTGACAGTTGGCTGTGCGCTGTTGCCATTTTTGAGGCATCACTGCTTTTGTATGCAGAGTTGCAGCTGTCATTTATGACTAGTAAGAATTAGTAAAGTATAGTTGGGTTTATGCTGCTTACTCAGTGTAAGAATATGACTTAAAGTGATGATATAAAACCGTAATAAAGATTAATGATGGCGACAAATACGCGAGATGCTAGCCAAAGAAGTTTTATTTCTCACACATGACGAAGATTAATTATTATAAATTAATTAATTGTGGGTTTAGAATGTTGCATCAAAAGACGGAAAATGTGTAAAATGAGGAATTATTGAAAATAATATGTTAGCATCGGAATTACGCCATGTATAACAAACTAATAAATGTCATTTTGACTTCATGTCAGCTTACAATGTTTACCTGCCGACTGCCATTGACAAATAATTGTTTATGTTTTTATCACTCATTGACGTGGTAAACTAAATTTTGAATTCTGAGCATTTTGTTGCCGAGTGCGTTGGAAAATACGTGAAAAGTAGGTAAAACAAACACACTAGGCAAACAACAAATGGACGCTTCGAAAATATATCTACCCACTACACTATATTTAAAAAATGAATTTATGTAGGAAGCATAGTTATGAAATATTTGAAAAAAAATGTCTGAACACATTTGTTGGTTTTACAGAGGAAAATTTTGTTCTTAAACACATAGCCAGAGGAAAATAATTGGGCTGCAGTCACGAAAAACGTGCGCTCTTATTGGCCGCATTGTGTTATTTAGTAAGTTACTCAGTTACTCGGCAACAGGGGACAGACAAGTGAAGCGAGAGAGCAAACCAACAAATATCAAAGTAAACATTGCGCAACAATACAACACGGCGAATAAGCGCCTGCACGTGCTTTGCTTTGCGTTCCTTATTAATATGACACGGTTTGCCAACGATGCTGAACACCAGGTTAAAAAAAAAACAACACACTCACAGAAATAAATAAAATACAGGAAAAATCATGAGTAATATGGCTGTGCAATAAAAATAAAAAGAAAGGATTTAAGATTAATGCACATAGGAACTAGATGAGAAAGTGTGTGAGGTAAACTTGATATTTTGCGATTTTCGCAGATTTACTCAAACATTGTGTCACTGTACTGCAAGTACCTCATTTGCATTTGCAGTGGATTTAATTTTATCAACAAATAGTTCAACGTAATAATAAATATTTAGAAACTTGTCAATTTCCGCTAAAATTAAACTCAATTTGTCAAGATGTTGTTTGTTTAGCTAAAACCTAACCAAACACATTTGACAGATGTCAAAACACCATCCTAATTTCAGCGCTATTCGCGAAATAGTTGTTTTGTTCACTATACAGATGCATTTCTGCCTGCTGTCTGCAGCAAACTGTATTTAAGAACCATTTGTCTGTCATGCGAACCAGGAACTCGCTCGTTCGGCTTGCCGGTCTGCCGCTTTGCCGCTAATCTAATACAAATATACTCCGGCGGGTCGGTAATGTCTCTCGCGTGCTTTTCGTTTTTCCGCAGAGAGACTATTCCTATTCCTATTGCGATTGCGATTCGGATTCCAGTTTTGAGTGCCAGTTCCAGTTCCTATTTCAACAAGTCGGCGGCTACTTTACTGTACTCGGTAAGCCAAAAGGCACAGCGGGCGTGATGTGCCTAGTGCACACTAATAGTATGTGTATGCGAGTTGTGTGGAGATAGTAGTAAGTGTAGATTTGTGCATTTGTGCGAGTCGGCAGTCGCACGATTGTGCATTTCCGCGTCGTGATCGACTCCCAGCCGGCGCGCGCGCTTCTGCGGTGTTTGTGCAAGCGGGCGACTGACGCAATAATTCTTGCGTTATGATTACGATTATCGTTCGCTATTGTTGCAGCGTGCAACAAGTCGACACGTCATCGCGGAGTTCTGTTTCCCAACTCATTAGAACTCGAATCATGAGAGTATACACTTCATTTCTATTGAGAAAGAATACAAAACTTCAATTTGATTCACTTTTTTAAGATTTTTTTTCTTGCGTTGTTTAATCATACAAGATTGGTTTAGTTATTGTGGTTTCTCACAAATTTGTACATATCGGAAGTTTTCTTTAGACAAAACACAGATAAAATTAAAAATAGCCAAATTGGCGGTGTTTCGTTATTTATAATGAAAGAATTATTGGACTGATTTTTCTGTTCGCTGATTTCCTCGATTTGTTTCTGCCATGTTAATTTAAAGCAGAAAAGAAAAACAAAGTTTTCCGATAAGATTATGTCGTTAAAGTAATTGACAATTTTGTGTAGTTACCTCCTTCAACGTTTAACAAGTGATTCAGAAACTAGTGCAACAATGCTACCCGATTCATTTCGATTCGCTTCAATAAGGCTATAAAGCAATAATGCTTGGCAACAAAAATAACATGAAATCAATATCTTAAAATTATAGTTGGGAAATTCAGTTAATACTTAATTAAATTTATTTGACAGTAAATAAAATTACACATTAAAAATTAAAAATAAATCAAATCAATCGAGTAATTTATTATTATTACATTGTACGCTATTCATTCCCATGAATATCTGACTACTCACTTTGACTTAACTTAATAATATGCAGATCAGTATTAAAATATTTCAAAATATAGCCAGAAATAATTTGTACATGTGTTGAATATTTGTGTGTACTTCCAAGTTCGGTTCTGTTTCTCTGAACATAGTAATACTCTTTGTTGGTTCATTGTTAGCTCCTCGCGGTGTTATTGTATCCGATGATATAATTTCGCACGATGGCATAACTAATACAATAATAACGTAAAGCAAAGCGAACAATGCGCGCATGTGAAATCAAAGGAACGGAAAGCGGAGATTCGACGAGGGCATCCGGACACAAGTAGGCGCGCGCGGCGTCTCGCAGGAGGAAGCAAACGAAACGGACACAATCCGGTACACATCCTTCGTTTCAATCTGATGACTTTAGGAAATGCTTCCGTTGCGTTTCACTCATTAAGCGTGGTGCCTCTTCCTGCCCCACAGCCGGCTAACGCTGTGTTCCCAAACGAACAATAACGAGAAGTTACACTTAAAAATAGTTTCAAGTATCGCTACTTATATACCTACCACAAGTAAAAACCTAACAAGTAGAGTTTAGATTTTGTTTTATGGCAAGTTTCAGCGATAATAAAACAAATTCTTCACTTGTGCTACGATGATTAGTCTCACTGGTCATATCATCAACCATAAAGAGCAATTAGCAGCATGCACTTGGAGTCCCCATACGAACAAATTAGTCGTTATGTGCGTTTTAAGATCCATCTTCGCGTCTCGTCGTGGTACGGTACTCGCCCATCGCCATTGCCGCCCAAAGATGGACACAGCGAATATGTGCGAATGTGCGAATCTCATCCCGCGGTGAGAGAGAGGTCAGGCTTCGGTGCTCTCGCGGTGTGTATACGTTTCTAATCGCGGATCGCAATCCGTTCGTGCGACCGCCGTCCCAATCCGGAAATCACCTCCAAGGTCACATACCGCGACTCCTCCGGGTCGCTAGCGGCCATCTAGCGGGGCTCACACCGTTGATCAATTCCAAATTTAGCAATATGATCGATTGCGCGATTAGCATTCCCACACTGGGCTTTAAAATAGGTTTACATGCATTCAATTTGAGAAGAAAAAAATGATAAACCCTCAAAAAGCAGTAAATATAAATTGTTTGAAGGTATTTATGAAAAGGTTGAATAGATCAATGGATGACTTGTAAGGTTATGTAATGGAATACACGAAGAAATGGGCGAATATACGGTTATAATGGTCGACTATGGCGTCTTCGAAATCGTTAGTCGTTTTTCGATGCGTCGCGAGCGTGCGCACGTTCATTATCTCCTTCGGCGATCGATAAAACGGATAATAGATTCCGCGATTTCAATCAGTCACTCGGCGCTGCATCGGTACGCGTTGACAATGTGGCGTGTAATGGGAATTTCCCGTTTTTGCGCGTTTTTGTTGCTCGCGCCGTGATAAATCGGAATGCAAGTATCCAATTTACGATGAATGTCATCACGACTTTTTAGTGCTTGCGGCTAAATTTAATTTAATTGATATTTCCGCGAATTTACACATTTTATATATGTTTTTCATTAAATTACGGTTCAAGATCATATCTTAAAAGACATGGATTTTTTTCTGGCAGAAAATTTCCTTCCCTTTTCAAAGAAACAAAAAAAAAACTTAAAACACCAATCAAAAGTGAAGCAATCAAAACGTTTAACATGCGTCACAATGGGATGCCGTGTGTGCGGTGTAGCAGTGAAGCCGTATCGAATCCTGTTTTGATTTCTCGTTGACGGCGACTACCGGCAGCGCCGAAAACAGGAAATCTTTAGCATTTTTTTTACGCCCGTCCACTACTTGTACTTGCTAAAAGCAGCGCACAACTCGCAGGCCGATAATTGCCAATAGCCGGTCGTGTCGAATGCCGTAATCGCCGGCGCGAGCGCGCGCTTGTTGTGTACAACACAAATGCGGATGTATTCTTATTTTTTTCTTCGCTCTCCGCGCGCGGCCTGCAACTTGACTTTTCTTCATTCTTCAACATAATAACCTCCGACTCGGAGCGCACTCTCTGTGTAAGCTGTGTGTGCAGTACAGTTAAATCTCCGCCGTCGACATCCTTCATTGTGCATAACACCATATAGAAGATACATACACACGTTGTACACAGATAGAAGAAGCCGGCGTACGTCGTACGCAATCGACGAATTATTTCTTATATGTTATGTAACACACGCGCGCCACGGCCGCGAGATGAGTGGCGATGAGGTCCGCGGCGGCTCTCCTCGGATGTCAGTTAACGGAAAATCCAGCCCGCAGCTACACGATTGCTTCCTGTTGCCTGTTACCTGCTTCTAATCTTTTTAGATTTCATTGTAAAAAATACGTTTTAAACGGTTTTGGGTTGGGTAGTTGCAGAAAATGTTGCAGAATTACGTTAAATTGTCCGATGAAAGTAAAAAACTTAAAAATGTTTATGTCAAATTGATTAATGTGCAATCCATTAATTAATTTGATATTTTGATTGCCCTATCATGGTGCAATGACGTTCGGTTAAAGTTGAGCCTTTTGTACTCGTATATGATTTGATATGCTATGCTGTTAGTTGGTTGCGCAGCCTGCAAGTCCATTTCGCATATCCCGGAACTCACGATCGACGATTATTATTACCGCCTCGCTCGAAAAACACACAAACGTGTGCCGCACACGTATGGATAAACGTATTCGCCGCTTGCGGTGTGCTCGTGCGATTATATGCGAAGATATCTTGATAGAGCAAGAGGTCACAAACTTTGCCAGCCAAGAGTCTCACACGACTCTTCGAGTCCTCTCGTGGTTATGGAGAAGCGAGGAGACCCGCCGAGAATATCTATGCACTGCTTGCAGCCTTTGACAACCTACTTTAATGCCTTTAATATTTCAATTTGATTGCGACACTGATTATTGTTATTTGCACACAATCATGATACACAAGATGGAGCATATAAGCACCAGCATTGGTGAGCACTTTGACAGTTCATTGACACCTTAAATTGATAGATTCAGTGTGTTTTTTTAAATTATTCCTGATATGAACGATATCGAAACGGAACTATTTGGGTTTTGTTATAGTTTATGTCTGGTGTCGATATCTTCGGGTGGCTTGTTCGATTATTATGTAAAGCCGCCTTCGGAAGGTCATTGATTTCTGTAGGTTTTGTTGTCCGGCATATAACGTAACTTGTCATACTTGTGTCCGCTGCGGATGACGTCCAACTAAAGTCGTGCGTAGGTGTGAATTTACGGCGCGCAATTTGCAGCAAAATTCGTAATATTTCTACAAGCATACAACAACTACCATATATTTTCCTGCAAACGTAATGTCAGAGATGCTTTGGATGCAAATTGACAAAGTGCATAAGTAACAACAAACAGCACAAGTGTCATTTTATACATTGTAACAAAATTCAATTTGTCTTTCGTTACTTTGTATGATTTTTATTCTTAAATTATGTACCTATACTTTAATTTTGCATTTCGCGTATTCCAAAAATTTAATTTCATGCATTTTGTTCATTTTTTTCGTGATTTTTTGTGCGTGGTTTAATAGACATGACCATAATCGGAAACGTTAAATTTTTGCGCAATTAATTTTTTTTGACTTGTTCAAAGTTTCGAAGTTCCGCTACTCAAACGCAATTCGCTGCTGTTGAACAATTGCTTTTTTATGGGTAAGTGTTAAATCGCCATTAGTAATACAACGTAGAACGTGCGTACGGTTTGATCTTGAACTTTAATTTAATTATACCGGACGCTACTTCCCTCTTCCTTTTACCATATTCTCTTAACTTACATAAGAAAAATATTAATAATAAATAATTAATTGCAAGTTTTTTTTAATTATACTTTAACACGTAAATAATCGTCGAATAAGTGCAAAGGAAATGAAAAACTGACACTTCTTATTTGAAACGGAAGACATTTTCAACTCTACTAGTTTTACTCATAAAGTTTCAAAGGATTTTTTGACTTAAGTAAAAAAATAATATCAAAGTAACATTCTTGCGTGTTGATTGATCCACGACATAACTTCGTCTCCTTTAAGTTGTTGTTTGCTTTGTGTGATATTTGTTGATCGTGGCTTACTGTAGTCATTTCATTAGCATGTAAATATTAATTTGCTATTCGCGCACAAACGATCCATCCATTCGGCGTAATCGTCCAATTCTAATGAAACACATGAGCACATCAAACGTGGGCAACAACTAGACGCAGACGGGAGTCCGAGCGGCGACAAAACACTTTAGTTGTGTTTACGAGATGAGACGAGAATGAAAAACTCGCACCCAGAGATGAGGTTAGGGACCTTTTAACATTAATCTACGTTTTGTCCTTTGTAGTAGAAAACTATAAACATTTTTGCAAAATTTGCAATCGTCCGCTTTTATTTACTTCGTGTGAGACTCTCGGAAACGTATGCGTATGTAATTCTATGTAGGCGGAGCTAAAATGACGGTTTTCGCTTGAATTTTCGCTCGAAACAAGTTTTGAAGATGAATTTACGATTTTTTTCCGCCGTGTGCGCAAGAGCAGAAACTGGATATTCTTATATCTCTTTAATGAGATGTATGAATGCGTTGTGCATGTGTGTGCGCGTTGTGTTTGTGTGTGGGCAGCTTCATTGTCCACGTCCGGATTCCTGAACTGTCACTCATGCGCTTACTTCACTCGCTTGAATCTGCTATGGGAGCTTCAAGTGCTTCTCGAGTGCTGCTTGACCACACATCGGACAAGCGTCTTTTATTTTATTTTCTGATATTAATAACTTGCCAACACACGCAACCACGACGCAGAATAAAGTTGGAGAACTCACGAAACAGGAAAATCATTTGCATAACAATTTACTAAACAAAATAAATAAATTTTTAAGATTTTAATATCGACCGCCAATAAAGAAGTCTTTAAATTCTCGCTTTAAATTTAAATCAGTAGTGATGATGCGCCGATACAGTGTGTGTGATTATCGCTATCGATCGCGTTTATGATGACGCCGCTAAAGACTGTAATTAATTTCTTGATTAACTCAGCGCGCGCAGTAAACGCGTACATGTTCCGAATTATGCGGTCGGACGTGTGGTACTGTTGATAACCAATAATCATGCCTATAAATTATACATGCAAATGTGTATATAGGTTCATGTTCGACCGGTTGGTCAAAGATGGAGTCATTATTCGTAATCATTCGATATATAAATTTTTCTATTGTTGGCGAGCTTTTTAAATTCCATAAGCTTGTAGATGTACGATCTCGAGCGCGAGAACAACAACACGGCCCACAAAAGCGTTGGCAACCGCGTTGCTGAGCCACCGTAGTTTTGGAAAAAAAGTGGTCGAGTGACTTTTTGGTCTTGCGGTGTGCGCGCGCGCGCACATCCGGTAGAAACCTCGCGATGGCTCGCGTGCCTCATCTCCTTGCAAGGTCAGCGACTGATCACCAACACTCCACCAGATTCAACTTCAGCATCTCCGCTCTGCGCGCCCCTTCCTTCCTTCCTTGCGCCGCAAGAGCAGACAACATTCCACAGCTTCCACAGCAACAACCTGCGACGTTGCCAACAACTACCTACATCCACAATCGAGTTACTTATTATATTTAATCATGTGC
Organism: Dalotia coriaria; assembly: GCF_025399875.1. Classification (NCBI taxonomy): domain Eukaryota; kingdom Metazoa; phylum Arthropoda; class Insecta; order Coleoptera; family Staphylinidae; genus Dalotia; species Dalotia coriaria. The sequence continues at coordinate 10,340,793 of NW_027045447.1, forward strand.
TTGGATAGTAATTGTCTCGACGTAGTGACATGCTGGTGACACATTTGAATAATGCAGATTAAGATGATGGCTTTGTTTCGGTTTTAAAGAAACGAATTGAAGAGACCAGAGACGCCACGCTTATTAGACGCCAGCGGAATTGATCGGCTGTTCACGCATACAAGCGCACTTCCCCATGCCATTGTGACGGGGCAATGGTTTATTCTTCAATAACCTTTTTGAACCTTTCCAATTGGTCTCTATTGAAGCTAATTGGCTTGATTACTCACTGTGCCCAAACCATCACGGACTGGCGTTCCCTATGAAACTATTCGTCTATGTGTCTACATTTTAAGTATTTAAGGTGGTGGATCAATTAGTTGTCGATATTTGACATTTCCTGGTAATTGCTTCTGGTGTGCGTTGTTGTTTTTGCTAATAAAATCTATTGTGCCGTTCGCTAAACAGTCCCGAGAACGTTAAAAGTCAATTAGCAGTTGTGTGCTAACCATAAGAACGGTAACGAGCAACAAGTGTAACAAAACGAATTCCGCTTCCCCTTCCGCGCACCAATCAAGCTAGCGACGAGGAACAACAAGCTAGAAGTTTGTTTGTTACACTTATGGTTATTACTGTTTCTACTGCCCACGCATGAGGAATTTATTTTTTAATTTAACTCATTAAGTCTACATGAATTTAAATTATTCTTCGAATTGTCAAAAATTTTAGTTTTAACTCGGTATAAAGATCCTATTGCACACAACACACTTAACAAAGTATTTTCCTTTGTGTCACGTCCCATCGTTTTTTTGCCGTAACGCTGGAAGAAATATCCAATGAATAGATGCACAGTGACCAATGAAGTATAAATCCGGGCCGACGTTCTTCATTATACGCGTGCATTTCTTGCATCATTTATCACTGCAATGGTTTGGGACACGCACAAAAAAAAGAAATGGAAATATAAATAGTCCGATGGCTTCGAATGAAGAGAAAAGGATCCGACTGGTGTGTTCATGGTGATGTCGTGACCGATGGCCGCGTGGTGCATTTTTGGTGCGCGGGTCTTTTGCCCCATTGTCGGATGACTCGGATGCCAATGGGTGGAGCACTTTGCTTTGCTTTATTTCCATCACTTGCAAAGCGATGCTTTGTGCCGCGCAGTCAGAACCAACATTTCAAGTTATTTACCTGAAACTTCTTCCCTGGTGTATGGGTTTAGGTATGGGTACATGTGTGGTAGGTGTATCGGATGCGTATCGACGTTTTTCGGAAGAATTCCATCCGAAAGTCGAGAGTTATTTTTTTTATTTTTTACTACTAGCTGCAGTTTCTGGTCATTCGCGTCATTAAATATTTTCGAAACATTAAAAAAAATCTTACTTCTCGCTACCCGAAGATGATGAGCGGAGAATTGAAGCACGTCAGCGTGTGGAATGCGACCGGTAAGCGCCCTAAGGTCTCACAGTTGATCTTTTTCCACTTGCGCTTAAATTTTTTGAACCACATGTGCACACGACGAGCAGGAAACGCGCTAATTATGTTGGATAATTTGCGGCATTCCATTAAAATTACAAAAATTCCAAGCGCTCAAAATTCCACTTCTAAACATTTGGAAGCAACAAGTCACTTGTCGGCATCTTAACCACGTGTTGAATTTTGATGGGAATATTTGCGAGATGCGCACGAATTTAGAGCTGCAGCCGTTGCTGATGTAATAAAAGTTTGGTTTATATTTTATGGACGACACACGCTATAAAAAGCGCAGTTAATTTGGCGTGAATTGATTACGATTATGACTCGTCTCGCGGATCGGAGGCGGTTGATAATTTACGATTTTCAATTAAGCATGCGCTATAAATTAAAAACTAAACATTAACAGCATGTAGGTATAAAATTCCGGTGAAAAATAACAATTGACCAAAGAAAATTGATTTTTTTTTAATTTCTGGATTCATTTATTTTGGATAATTAGTAAGAACAAGTAATTTAAAAAAATATTTTGACCCATCCTGTATTTAAAGCAATGAATCGGAACGAGGTCTTTTTTGAGTCCATTTTATGATTGTGGCCTTCCTGTTCTTCTTTGGTGTTTAGCTGCGCCGCGTGCATCCATGGTACATGCCAGCATGCCATCAATTTTTTTCTCGCTTTCCTTCAGCAGCAAACACCATCAACGTCCCAACACTCCCATCTTCCAACACCAACCTCAAATGTGGTTCTCTGAGTGCATATCTCCGTACGCGATACGCATATCGTGTATTTGGTTTACCACATAGTGGAAAATCGTCCGAAGACGAAAAACGAAGCAAAACGTCGACGCTTCCTCCGGTCGCAAGCGGCGGCCCTCATTATTTCTCGTCCTTCGGGCTTCAACAGTCACGCTGATTGCTGGAACCAGTTATGACTTCCGCTTCTTGAAGAGTGCCGCGCGGCCGCGGTGGACGCGGATGGCACGTAAGTGCCATTAAGGCAGCGGCGCGCGGCAGATCGCCGATCGACTAGTGTGCGGTGTGTGCCCAGCATGGGCATCTCACCTCATCTCACCTCCAACTCTCCGAGTCTCGACATGATACCGAAACTCGGAAAGCTTCGCTCGCACGGCTGTGCAGCCGCTTTTAGCTTTCGGACTCTCCACTTGGACCTCGCAGCCGTTACCGGAGATCGTAATGATAGCATCGGAGTGGCCGCGAGATGACCGGACTATTATTACTCTTTCTTGTGGCGAGTGTGGAGCGCAAAGGGAGTCGCTTCGAGCGGATGAGCCTCGAATGATTTATGCACGTTCTGGTTGATCTGACACAAGGGGCATCCAAAGAGATATTACTATCGGATGTGTGTTTAAGTTTTAAAATACTATTTTCCACGACTTTTGAACAAACGGTCTACAACAAAGAAAAGTTAATTTAACATTAGTTATTACAAAATAATGGAAAACTAATTATTTTGTTGTTAACAGTCCATAAAATAGAAGAAATTTGCACCGTATGCAAATGCGCAGACGTAAGCTCCACCCCGTGACTAAAGCCCGTGTATAAAGTACTTTAGTCACTACCTGGGCCATGTATAAAACACCACTTTTTGTGTCTTAAAACCGTGGAAAAATTGGTGTTTTCAAGATGATAGTAGAAAATTTAATTTATACTGATAAAAACAACGGTTTTAGTCGGTTGTCCTTCACTTGTGGTTTAAACCCTTTGAAATTTCTAAAAAGAAAACTTGATATTTTATTAAATCGTAATGTTTTCATTGCATGGGTGGCACAGCTGGTCTCTAAAGCTTTCACTCAATTGTGCGCATTTTGTGCAATTCAATTGCATTTGCTAACAATGTAGGGCGCTATTTGATATGGTCCGCATGTGTTACCAAACCGTTCCGAGCCCGAGTGTGGGAATCTGTTGGAACGTCTCTGACTTTAATTTGGCGCGAATCGAACGCACTGCACTCGATGAGATGGTATTAAGGAAGAAAAAAAAACAGGTAAACGTGGGAGGTATTTTTTTTGAGGGCATGACACCCCTCCTAGGCAGCGACCCAAATACCTTCAACTTGAAACCCTTGAAACCCTACATATTCTTCTCGTCTTTCAAGAAAAGCTTTGGGCTGTAATTATGACGCGCGCTGCTAATAAATTTAATAAATTTCTGACAGAAAGTCAGTGCAATCACAATAATTATATAGAAATTACGAGTTAATCTAAAACAGAATCTAAATCCTGAGGTCTTTTGACCTCCTACAACGTGAGTTAATTAAATGAAAATCCAATCATTCCAAATATTGAAAATTGCTCTCACCGAAGTTATAATATTGGTAATTAAAACACTCATGTCTATAGCGGATTTATTTATTTCAAAAGGAAGTAATGATTTAACTCGAGCATAATCTGAGAATAAATACTCGCCGAGTTAAAGAGCCACGATTAAATGGCCAGCGGTGAGGCAACACCGGTAAGCAAGAGAAGTCACGATACGCAACAGGTGAGCGGAAATAACTTCAACTTCAACTTCAGTAACTACACTGGGTGAAGTGTTAAGTCCACAATATACGAAAATGTGTACGGTTAGATTGGAGTTAATGTTATATCGGTACACTTTGTGTCTGACTGAGGATTGAAATTATTACTTTATGCGTTTGATTGGAGTTGAGAGGAAATTCCTCAAAATCTTTAATATCTACTCGCATCCGGTTGCCTTCGAAGAGCATCCGCGACTAAATCACTGTAATCATCTTCAGCCACCAACGGTATCGGCAGGAAGCAGGGAATTATGAAAATTATATCATTTCGATATGAAAACATTATTGATGATGTAAGATGATTGGGTTAAGTGGAGTAGAAGGGTTTTAGATTTTGTTTTGGACAATTTAATATAAAATAAAATTGTCAAAAACAAAAATTAATTATTATTCTAGTAATTAATTAAAAACTAAATATAGTTTCGGTGTCTGCTAATTTATATTTGGTTGTAACAAATTTCTAGGTGATTATTCAACCTGTACACAATTTTTAACATAATTTTCCCCCGTGGAAGTTGATAAAAATAATACCGACATACGTAACTCCGTGAGTGAGTTTAACGCGCGTGTAATAGATTTGTCTTCGCGTTTCTATCACTTGTGGAGATATGTGTAGACTCCACCTTTTCGAATCACACTCGAAGATTTGTCGCTTGTCACCTAAAGGCAAAGATGATACCGAAGGAAAGCGGCAGCAATAAATAAGCTTCGGTGGACGGAGCGCACACCGAAAGAAAAGAATGTGGTAGTTTTTGGTGGCGGATAAATTACGATCAGTGCTCAGCGCGGCTGTGCGTGCACCGGAAATGCGTCGGCTCGCGACTCGAATAACTCGATTTTCAACATTTCAACCTCGACTCGGAATGAAAGCACACGAAATAAATTACGGCCGCGCGAGGAAAATAAAATCAAAAAAGACACTGTGGAAGAAAAACTAATTATGTCGCTTTGGCTGGTGTGTTGATGTTGAGTTTTTAGATTAGAGATTGCGGAGAGGAGAAGAAGTCTGTATGTATATTGATTAATGACGAAATTTACGAGATTACTTTCCGGCCCTTTTCGTAGCAATAAAAATTTGTTGCGCCCGGGTGAGATTCCAAACGAAATTAACTCGCAACGGATTTTCATGAAATTTTGAAAGCTTACAAGTGCTGCGACCGCCACCAGAGAGTCAAGTGTTTGGCGTGGCTGAAGTGGCTTCTTCCTTTGGAAACACCAACGACATCGGTAGTTTATGCCATCGAGCATAAACTGGCATAAGACGTCGTTTCACATATCATCACGTGTGTGTGCGCTAGCGTAGGCAGTGTGCTTTTCGATAAAACACTTGAAAGTATTCTTAGAAAAAAACTCATGTTTGTCGTGTTTGATGATAGACGCTGCATTTTAAGTTTTTAGTTTAGGATGTTTGACTTGCGCTTGGAAAAAAGCCACTAAAAAATAAACCAGTAAAAGATTATCTCTTTACTTGAAAAAATCTGAGTGATTAATTAATTTCCGGTTGTTATAAGAGTTTTTGTCGATTTAACTGTTGAAATGCACTTTTGAGTTGTGGGAAATTTAATTTTTTGCAAAACACTTTCAGTTAGGATTTAAAAAGATTAACAAAAAGTCTAACTAACGGCTAACTAGGTATGTGTAAGTTTCAGAATTTTGTTAATTAGTGAAATGAAGCGCATCGAGTTGAACGCCGTCTTCGTGGCGATAATAATCGTGCGGTAACACCTACGACCTTTTAGGCAATTCGGGACAATTGCATAATCGCTGGCGATGCGTTCGTTATTACGAGTTGAGACTTGGAAGTCGAACACACTCACACACCAACTCAACATTTATAATATTACGTTGAATTGCGTTTGCCATTGCATTCGGTACGCGTGTAAAACGTGTAACACGAAAAGTTTGGTTACGTTACACTCATTATGCGCGCTTTTTCCCTCGGCGAATCGCGCGGATGATTTAACACAAGTGAATTATGCGCGCGCAGACGCAATCGAGTTATAAAACACTACGCACATTTATTATATTATGTATGTGTCATATACTTTTAAAGTAATACACACGGTAGATACGTGATTTGAGATGCGATTCTCTGAGGATGTGAAGAAATTGAACTTTTGTTTTTTACTGGAACCGATATCGATTTATAGTTAATTGTAAATATTTGTAAATATTTAGAAAAACGTTCAAATTGAACTGTGACTTTTGGTATCATAAAGCATTTGACAATTAACCATTGCATATATAGTGCAATTCGGTATCCGCTTTTCAGTATACTGAATTACTGTGGTTTTATAATAATTAACTAGTAACTAAAACGCTCCATTTATCCTTTTATCGCTAAATAAAAATGTGGAAACTTCATATATGAAAAGCATGAATAATCGCAATAATTATTTTGCTGAATTTGCGCTTAGTAAAATTATTATATAAGAAAATGTGTAATTATTGCACAGTTAATGACCTGCGGAATTTCAGTTTGGCTTTGGGCTACAGCAGGAAAAAGTACGTACACATTTGGCACACATTTATTTAACGTGAGTGTTTATTGTGTGTTTTATTACATTAATTAGAAAGTATTTGTTTAAATTTATTTTCACGTTGTGTTAAATCATGTTTTGTGTTTGAGAAAAAACGAATCTGCAAATTAAACTTCAGCCAATTTTAAATTTATTTAATTCTGGATATTTTTAAACGATTTAAGCGATTTTAAATTATTTAAAATGATTGAAAATCATCTAATATTTCACCGAAAAACATAACTTGAATTTTTATGGCCTGGAACTATTTTACTTAATTTATTACATAATAAAATAGACACTTGTAGGCTTCAAGTATTTGTACTCAAAATTACATATTTAGTAATTAAGAAATAGCACATGCATGATGAGCGCATAATGCGCTTGTGGCTTGTTAGTTTGTCGGGTTTTTAAGCATTCATTACACACACGCACGAAGTGCACGCATGTTGGTGTGTCTAGTTCAGGCAGTATCTACATATTCTACACTCTACCATTGTATGGTATAATAGTCTACAGTATCTACCTTATGCGAGTTGTTTTTCCTCATTGTTTGCCATACGTTTGCCGCTCCGTCCAGGCGCAGAATTTGGCCCGCAAAGGACGCTAACAAGCGCAACAAAATTCACATACACATTTACGCATCACGCACGCCATTCGCGCTTTGCATACAGGTATAATACTCGTAAACTATAAACTCTTTACTTTTTAGTTTTGTCTCACGCACAGGCCAAGTTCTTAGCTACGTTTTGTATGAAATTAACGGCAAATGCATAATTTCTGAAGGCTCAAAATTGTCAAAAGTGACAAAAGTGTTCGAAAGTAATTTTATAAATAGTTTGATACATTATAAAAGGTTTTCAATAGAGGTACAAATGTTGTCGTGTTTTATCGTTACCAAAGTTTGGTTTAAAATTAAGTAAAACATGAATTATTTTATTTTATTTTCTAGAAATATTATAAAATTGCCAATTAAGAAAAGAAATAGACACATGTTTAAATATTTTTGATTGTAATTTTAATGCAAATCAAATTCAAACGATTTCTTTACTTAAAATATGTAGGTAATAAATTATTTATATGTGTTTAAACTTTGATGACCGTAAGAAAATTTATTTAATTTTAATTATATTGATGAATATTCAGTTCTAAATTGATCATTGTTTGTTTTACTAAATTCCAATCGCAGTAATTGTTATACGGTCATCGTGCGGTTGTTGAAAGTTTAAAGACACTCACAGGCATACATTAACTAGTTATTAGTAATTATATTGTTTGAATGTTTGAATGAACACACTTATGATTAGGTACTCAAATGTAAAACGACTAACTGTATTCCGCTTGCCTTTTGCTTGTGTTTTTATCATTACACATGTAATTATTTCCTCCGCGCTGCAGTTAAATTCGATGTGGTCTGAGTCTCCATTGGGCCGGAATATTTAAAAGTTAAAACGTTTACTCAATCATCAAATTAAAAATAGCTGCTGTGAAAATTACACATTTTTATTTCTGTCTAGTTTCGATTAGCTACTTATTCGTAAGTGTGAAAGATGGTTAAATTTTCTTATTTTATTTCTAAGTACCTACAAACTGTTTGTTAAGTACAAGTACAAGTACTTGATATACCTGAACAAATGGCGGCAGTTGTTACCTGTGAGTTTACGACTGCAAACTGCGGAGATAACCGCTCAAATTCCAAGAAGCAGCGACTGAAATCGTAAAAGACTAGAGATGAAAATTTCGTATTTTGTTGTGCATCATTTTCTTTAATTTACAAGTAAAGGGAAATTTTACATCAGTTACGAGTACATGCGAATATAGTTATTAGCATGTAAAATGCGCGAAATTGAAAATTTCATTGTTTTCATGTATTATTTTCTTGTTTCTAAAAGTTTAAATATTAAGTACTTGGGCTTGCATACATATATTTTAAACTTGCAGTTTTCTGTAAAACAACTTTCTTATATTTTACTGGTATAATTTCGCAGTTATCAAGGATTTTAACAACTTATGAGTGAAATAAAAAGTTCAGCGTCACATTTTAAAACTATTTATAAAATCGTCTTTGATAAGTAGTAAAATAATTACATACTGCAAAATTAATTGCACTATCTTTATTAATTTAGTTTTATGTTCCCATTAAGTTTGTAATATGGAACGAGTAGTATAACTATGCCGGTTCTGGCACATGCAAATCCAGGAAACAATCGCCATCTTAATCGACGAGCGTTTGTGATTTATTAGCGCGCATAAATAATCCGCCACTCGACTTCCTTGTATGACTTGATTCGGATGCTTGCGCAAACAGCATCCAAGATTGCGAATCTGAATTGAATTCCTCTCGACGTCAAACTCAAACATTTTGAAGGCCTACAACTTTTTGCGCAGAGTATTTTTAGAGTTTAAGCAGGACTTAACTTTGAATGAAATGTTACATAAAGGAAGTCAGCTTTAACAAGCGACGTTAAAATAATATGAAATTAAGTTGAAATTTAATTTTGATTAGATTCCCCTTAAAAATTAAAGAGAATGTGCACATTAAACAAATCGTGACAAAACGCCTTTCGATTAAACTGCAAATTCAATTTTGTAATCATCATGTAGTTATAATAATAACAATAATAAAATTGTTTAGTCACGATTCACGAGTCTTTCGCTCGTCTTTCATTCGACAATTACGTTTAGTAACTAGTACCCGATAGATGTCACCACATACAACTTTCGATTTCCAAATCGAAGAGTCGAAGTATTAATAAGTCACGTTTCTTCGAGTGTTCATCGCGAGATTAATTGTTATCTAACGTGTTCATCAACTCGTCCTAGTCGCAGTCGTGGGTTGCGTGATGCAAGCACGCAAGAATCGAGCAATCTATAAACTCGATAAGTTATCCGCCGCCGTGTGCCTCGTGCCCACATGAGTTATATTTCTATATATGTGTGTGTGTATGTGCGTTATGCGCTGCTCTCGCGAGCGGCGAGCCGCCGCATTATGCAACATTACGTAAAGGAAAGGGAAAGTAGACCGCGTCCCGCATTCGGAACTCCTGCCGGCGCGACTCTTCCGGGCCGTGTGTGCGCGCGCGAGCGCTCTCGCAACCGGTACATGACCCACAATATCCGTGCAAAACCGCTCATATCGTAATTATTATAACTACACTCCGCCAAATACAATGTACAGTCATAAATTATCACTCATATTATTTTAGATTAGATTTAATTTTTACACTTGACCTTCAAATTTTACTAGGATTTGGGTGCGATACTAGCGCTACTTAAAAACTTTTTTTTTTCTTTTGCATCTGTACTCCACATTTGAAAGTTTTGATTTTCATCCTGTCGGAATTTAATATTTTTCCTCCTTCCACTTTTAGATTGCCAGTTTTTACACGGGTTTGAGACACAAGAAGTGGAACTTTACATACAGGCGTGACTAAAGTACTTTAGGCGACTTTAGACCGTTTTGCCACTTTATGCTTAATATATTATTATGGCTAAGAATAAAAATGTAATAACAATTAATTTTAAATCAAGTTTAAGTAGATATGAAGTTTATAACATATTTGTAACCTTCACGGTGGAGCATTTTCCGTATAGTATAGCATTTTACTCCCACAGTAGGTATAGTACATAAAAGTAGCCTGACAATTTACACACAATTAAAATTTGTATCTTAATTCTCTCTCCGATGATTTCCGGCATATTAACAGTTATGTATTGATAAAAAGTATTAACAATATGCCATTCCAAGCAATGCCATAATCCACACATCATTTGCTTTGATATTTATTAAGTTTCGTAGTCGTAAATGTAATTATTTTATGTCGTTCAATAATAACTTTATTGTGGCAATTGTGCATTTCCGAAAACGGTTGCATTGTTCAATGACACACGTAGCATAACGCACCTTACAAACTATACTTATCAGACTTGATTAGAAATCGATAATAATTGCTCTGTGGGTTATAAAATATATAAATTTTACCTTCCTCTTTAAGTGAAGCAAAAGTTTATAATTCCCTCACCGGAAGAGGAAGGTTTAGCCTTCAAAATGCGCATTGCGGTATAAATATTTATTTGTGAGATGAAATGACTAAAATTCATATGAGTATCAAATAGAAATAAAAATTATGCATTATACTACAGTTGCAGCTTCCTTACTGCACACTGGTTACTTGTTACTTGTGTTACCTGTAGCAACAATAAACGTTTTATTGCTCGTCCTCCGCCACCGCGTTCTTAGGAAGCCGTAAAAATATATTCGTCGAGATCCTGTTCCTGGAAGCCGGCTTTACGCGACCGCGTAAACACTCAACATACAGGATCTTTTTAATTATATCAATCAAAATAATTCAACATTTTTAATATAAACAGGAAATATTTCAATTAACAGAAAACAGTAAATAACCCTTAATACGCTGTTATGTATACGATTGGTGGCATAAAATTTAATGATAAAATCGTATTCTGGTCATTTATTCCAATTGAGATACTTGGTATATTTTTGTGGCATCGCGACGCGTCTTCAGTACACTCCAGCAAGGTGTGTTTGCATTGGCATGCCTCGACGTTTGCTTTCCTCCTGCTGTGTGCGGGCGTGTGTGTACGTAAAGTTCACCTCGTCGCATATCACATTATGTATTATGTGCGCGCCGATGTTATCTTTGTGTAACCCACACATGGGCAATATGTATGTGGAAATATGTACACATCTTTGCTTTGGTCTCTCGCGCTTGGAACAGGAAACGACGACGCTTGCATTTCGATCAGTTTCAAACGAAACTCCGAGAATCGCGGCCAGGAATGCACGAGATTTCACGACAAATTGTCCAGCAGTTGAGCTTTAATCTGGTGCCGTTGTGCATATTATACTTTTAAATTCTGTATAAATAAGATGATGATTTTTTCCTGGAATGTTTGTGCTGCGCAGAAGTAAGGAAGCGATTATAATGCGTTATTGACATTAAATAAATAAAGATGTTGACGCCGGCGTTGATATTTACATTTATAGAAAGATTACGATTGAAAACAGGTATTTGAATTTGTCTTGTTGGATAGAGTAAACAATATGACATCCGGTTTTGGCGAATAAATTTATTTGTAAACCATATTGTATAATAAGTGTAATCGATGCAGAATGGAACGTGTTAGAAATAAACGATGATTGATTCGTTTAATGCGCGTACGAACATTAAAAACGTTGTAACATTGTAGGCAGGTAAGTGGTTGTGTTGTGCATTTATAAATAAAATGTACGAGTAGAAAAATCCCGTTTCTATGACTTCATGCTTTTCGGAAGAGCAATGCGGTAAATACCAAACAGCAGGCATTTCTGCAAGGTCAGCGTGCAATTAAAAATCAGCTCGTTTTGACACAGGAGTAAAAAAGTAAAAGTAGGAAATATTCACGTTTTCTGCTGAGTTTTTCTTCAGAACATACAGTATAGTAAATTACTTTTACAACATTTAAATAATTATTGTCTCGATAAAGAGTAGGAAAACAAAATTCTTCGATTAAATTACATGATATAAAATATTACACAGCTGAATATGACAGGAAAGCAAAAATTTCAATTTCGATTCAAAAAATAAAGAAAAACATCTGGGAAAATATTAATTTCTTTTTTATTAATTTCACATAAAATTGATAAATATTAACATATCTATCAAAAATTAGATTAGGTACAGGATTTAAGATTAATGATTCAATTAATGATATAAAATTCGTATGATAAATTTATTATACATTACTACAAGACGAATGTGTGTGAATAAATAATCGTTCTAATTCTAAGTCTAATTGTAATGATCACATCGCATGTGTCGGATATTGTGGGATAGTCGCATTACTTTCTCGCCTGTACGCTACTCAAATAGTTATCGTAATATATGTAATACGACGTCGGCGTCGCTCGCTTTATTGGTCTATTGGTATGTGGCTTAAGCCGTTGTTTGTCGTCCGCGGCGCGTATGTAAATGCATACGAGTATGACTCGCATGTGGGTGCCCTCACGCCGCGGCGCTCCTCATGAATAAAACATTTGCCGTCCAGCGTAGCGAGCGAGCGGCTCATATAATATAATAATAATCGACGGCACGACGATACGTAATATTTCTTCTCGGCGAGCGTGTAACTTTTAACGAGGACACGTGCTTCCGTACAAATACGTTCTTTATTGTTTCATATATTCATCTGTTACTTTCAATTTGGTTTAATCTTTGATACTATCAAGAATGATGCATTTACTAAATATTAAAAAAATGCTAAATTGATCGATTTAATAATAAAATACCTACTTTATTAGAATTTAAACATGACTAGCAAAATATAAGCTATAAGACATCATTGAAATTAATGCGAAGGAATGTTGCCTGCGCATTTTTAGTTTTTTTTTTCTGATCATACGCGGTTTTCATTGATTAAGATAAAACTAGTTTATTAATATATTAAATATGCCATGACTAGAATCAACACTCTTTTGCCTTATCGTTAAGGAAGCAAAACGAAGAAAAAAGACTTTAAATTACAGTTAAGTTCATTTGGGAAATTCTTAAGTACCTACTGCTCTACTTTCGATGTTCCTATTAGTAATTAGAAACAATCATAAAGTGTAATCAAATGTGGGATGAACTGATGAACATATTACAGAACTTAACTCTAATTGCAATATTAGTTTTTCTACTCATCATAGAAGGTTATCGTGTGGGACAAACAAAAAGATCAGAATATTAATATTTAATATACTATCATAAGACAACTATTCTAAGTATCTAATTAGCTAATGACCAGACTAAGGACTAGTTTTTCTTAAATTTAGATTAAATTAATTTCTGATGTTATTAGTAACCTAGTGCAAAATTATCACTAAACTCCGGAAAGTCTTCTTCGATTGGTGATGGATAATAGTTGTAATAATACTGCATCTGCAAATAAATTGTTTATAAATAATAAACATATTCAAAAATTAGAAAATTATCCAAATCCAAAGACAAAAAATACTATTTTATTGTCGATGTAGAAAAAATTTATATTTACACTCACGTTTTGGCTATTATTATAATCTCGTAGTAAATCCTGTAGTTTTTGAATATAATCAATGGCGTATTGAAGAGTTTTCACCTTACTGACACGTTTTCCTCTACAAAAGAAAAATGATTAAGAAATGAATCGCTAAAAACCTGTCACATCAATGAATATTTCGAGCCTTATCTCGAATTCTGATCCCTTTTAGAGATTTGTGAAGATGCAGGCTTTTGTCCTCGTGACTGGTTTGCACGACGTCTTTCGTGCTTCTCATCTTACCTGTTGTTCTCGAAGGGGACGGCTTTGCGCAGCCGGACGAAGGCGCCATTGACGGCCTGCACCCGCCGCCGCTCGCGTGCGTTCCTCTTGGCGACGACCTGCGGCGGCTTGTCTCTGTGCGGCACGTGAACATATCTCGCACTATTCGCACTCTTCGCGTGCTCCTGAAGAGCACTGCGACCGTTTGTCTCCCGCAATGGTTGCGCACATTCTTCGAGTTCTTTTGACGATGCGCATGATGAAGATGAAGACGACACCAAAGATGCGATTCTATAACGCGTGTCATCGTCGTCCTCGACAAAGAAGTCTTCGTGCACATGCCACGCCGCACTCGTATACGTCATTTTTATCTTTTATTTATTTGCACTGATTTCGATTTGGCAAGTTTTAAATTACCATTGTGTAAAGTATTGAATTGCACTAAATATTGAAGTTTTTAAAATTTTGGAGAGCTTTGGGTGTCTTGTGACTTGCTTCACCGTTTTGTTTCGACTGAACTATAGCATGAAGAAGGTATCATATCATCAAGTTTTTTTACAATAAATTCAGCCGGCTAAATGGCCCGGGACACCCGCATACACCTGGACGCGTGCAAGGACTGCTGATAGTACTCGTAAATACGAACAACTCCGCCTGTTGGTAATAAGTTATCGACACCTAAACAATGAAGAACACGCATTAACACCGCCGACGCATTATTATTTTCGCTTAAATTTCAGCTGCTCTGGTTTCATCCCTTTTTAAATGCGCGTTGAAAAATGAACGGCGACCACCGGTTTGCCTAAATCAAGTATTGTTCTGTTGGTTTACTGGTTTACTGACAGACTGCCCAACTTTGGAGGCAATAATTAATAATATTCGTTTAGTCATTTTTGGTTGTGTTATCTTTGATAGTTTGCTCATCGTAGGGCGCGTCTAAGATGAAGGCAGATGTGTTTTTTAGGCAGCTAGAATATGCGGATATCATCATGCCTGCGGTGAACCACAATCATAACTTTAAAATTATTGTGGTCTTGACCGAGAATCATGAGTCAAGAAGATTCCCCAGGTGGTTTCGGGAACTGTTGCGCACCTGGTCAACGTTTAATTAGCCTATTGAGTTACTACTTTATTATTAATAATATACGATTTATGCGTAATATACCAACATTATTATTTTTAAACACATCTGAGTTACGTAATATTTTATTTGTTTCAGATATTATTTATTACAATAAACCATTGATTATTACGTGTTTTATTATTTATTTTCATATATTTTGGTAGGCAACCAAACCAACATATAGGTTTAGAGCACTCAAAACGTATTACTAATTATTTATTTCTTTATTTTCAGGTACTCCCCCATAGAAATGAGAGAAGTATCAGATCCAATCACATTTTGGTAAGTCTTTTAGGATTCTTTCTAGGGATATGAATGAATATTATGAAGATATTTATTTGTATTCCTTGTCCAAAGGCGCAAGACAAAAGTATTGTATAACAATAAAAACAATGTACGACAAGCGTATCAAAATAATCAAAAATCAAAGCGAAATTGTGCGACTAAAGGAAAGTGATCCGATCCAACTTTGATATTAGGAATACCTTTGATGTGTTTCGAATTTAAGCCAGCTACAGTAGGTAACTCATAGCGACCAAGACATTTCATTTCCCCCATCAATTTGTCTTTTGTCACTCTATAATTATATTTTTAAAGAAGTAGATTAAGAATATTTATAATAGAAGTTAACTTACGTATGAAACAAATAATCAACTAGTACCCAGTTATCTTGATTAGTCGACACTCCTTCAACAGTTGGATACACAGAGGTAAAATTGAAGCGATGAACTAATTCACCACTTTCAAATAGTCTGAGATCAGCGGATTTTATCGCAGTGTTAATATTGTGTCTTCTGCTTGAATGATGTAATTGTATTAATTCTTCTTCCTCAGACCGTGATAAAGGTACATTCGGATTACTCTTAGCCAAATTTAAATGTCTGCAATCATCTAAAAAGGGTATCATTAAAATTTATGATGTGAAACTTTTAATAAGCTTTTCATTTACTTGTAACACCAAGTTCAGGCGGTAGCCAAGATTTGCCTTGCCTGAGATGGTAAACATTTTGATAGTTAATTAATTGTTTGGTGATGAACTGGTAGACTCCATTCGTTACCGTTGGTGAGGAATTAAAATCGCCACATAAAATAACGGGAACATTTCTTTGTCTACAAATATAAGAGTAAATATTATCAGTTTCAAAAACGTATGTTTTCTCATAATTACTCTTTGTAATCATAAGAAATTCGATTTATTTCGGTCAATAGAACTTGCGTTTGGGCAAGCCGAACATCTTCTCTTTTGGGATTAAATAAAAGATGCGTTGTTGCAACCACAAAAGAACGATTGGAGTTCTTTGGTGAAAATTTTGCAATGAGGCCCACATTATGTCGATCAAGCAGATTTGTTTTTGGTTGAAAGTATTCCACACCATAGAATTCAATCATGTTGAGAGCTTTTGTTTTGTAAAAAATCGCACAGCCATCGGGATAAATGCTATTGGTCCGTTGTTTAAAAATGCCTTCATAGCCTATTGATTTTTAAATTTATTATATATACATTAACAGGCATCATATGAAATTACCTGAGTCATGAAAAACTGATAGTAGTCTACATAATGTGATTCCTGCACTTCTTGCAAACAAATAATCTGTAAATAAAGCATGCAAATGAACTTGGATAGGTATTTCATCAATATTCATACTAACATCAGCATTATGTTCTCTAAATTCATGCTGCAGTGCTTCCCATCTGTAGCCCCATTTTAAATATCTTTCCTTGTGTGTATTTTTGGGGTATAAATACTTGTGGTTATCCAATATTGTCTGAGATAGCACATTGTAGCAAATCAACTTAAATGTAAAACTATTTGGTGGCTCTGGGTTATCTGCCAATTTAATCCACTTTCTTAAGTCTTGTTTTAATTCTAAAAACATTTTATATATAAAAATATTATGTTTTAATAATATCTTACCAATTTGTTGCTTTTCTACTTTCCATTCATCAAGCCTTGGCATTTTGTTATTTCTATCCCTGTCTCTCTGTTGACTGGTAGAAATAGATCTAATACTCTGTTGTGTTGAAGTATACCTGTATGATGAGTAATTATTTAAAATACGTGGTGCATATTGATGGCTCCTACTTTCCTGGTGTCGTACATGATATATCCTATTGATATTAGAATCAGTAGTAAACCCACTTTGTATGGATGATTGAGCACCTAAAAGCACACCAAATATATAAGTAACCAGCATTTTTTAAATGTTTTAAGCAAAATATAATGATTACAATTTGTAACATTTTGTTCATTTGTCAGAGCTTTGTTCTGCTGAATGTCCATAACTAGATTGGTTGTGGTCCGAAATAATGACCTACAGGACCAGCATTTGGTGGAAGAGAGGAATAGATGTGAATTCATCTAAATACATTCCACAGAAAATGCGCTATTTGATAAGATAATTCAGGAGTCCATCTAGGTAAATGTCTTGCACTGCATTGTCATTTTTAAGACTGCTTTAATTTAATGTTCTCAAATAATAAATGTTTCGTTATCACCTTCGTAAATGATAAATGGTAACTGAGATCGCATAATAAAGATCATGCAACTGTTTAAAAGGTTAGATTATTCATCAGGAGAATTAAGTTAATAGGTAAATGTCTGTACGTCTCTTTCAAAATCGAAGTTGGCAACACTGTGCTTTACGTTTATGCCATTTTCGCACCTTAAATTTATCGCTTCAAGGCTTCATTAATCATAGTTGTTAATGGATGATCTAAATATCAGAGAACCTTGTTTGAAAGTTAATACAAGGAATTTGAATGATTTGCAGGTTTTGTCTGATTTGTTTCTTTTTTTGTTTGTTTTAGGGTTTAGCCAGATCAAGAGCCGGTACTAGAATGGTCACAACACACATTGAAAATAAGGTAATTAAGTTTTCTTTGTTATAAATTTCATTTTTCGTTGTACATACAATGTTTTCATTGCTGTTAAATTAAATTTTTTGCGCTTGTCAATTCGGTTCCCCACAGAAAAATGACAGGTTTGGGAAAAACACTGTACGCAATTACAGTTTCCAACAAAAAATAATTCTGACCTCCGCCACTAGATGACGCGAGTAGTTTTACATTACCACTTTCCATTTCGTCACTATTTCCTGTACCGATAGATGGCGCTACACGCCTGTTCAAGTTTATTTCGTTTGCAATTTAGTTTCGGTCAGTAGTTTTTTGATGCGTTGGTGTTGCGCCACTTTCGTCGGTTTTAAAGTTCATTTCTCGTTGAGTGATCGCAATCGCAACTTTTATTAAATGTACTTTTGCTCTTTTCTCTCAATCGCGTCACAATAACATTCAAATTTAATTTTTATTTGTTTGCGGAACACGTAATTTATTGTTAATTTATATATACTTACTTAAATTTGAAAGTGTTACATGGTGTTACAAGTGTTACTTTGTATTTGCATCAAAATTACAAAATTTGGTTCATTTATTTTGAATAAGTACATCCTTGCGACGTCTACATTTGCAAATCATAAATCATAATTTCATGATTTAAATTTTAGGTCACTAGCATGAACTAAAATTCATAAAAGAGAATTGTATTAGTTTGGAAGACAATTCTATTATCAGCGTTTATGTATAAACAACTTTCTTATCGCATTTGCCGTGCGAGATGCTACGCGCAATATTCTCGTCTATCGTCGCGCTGTCGCACATTTTAGTTTAATTCCTATCGCAGGTACTGCGCCTATTGCAATTCGCGCACATGGTAGCGTGCCATCGACGCGCCGCCTGCTTTGCCCAGCTATTACAATTCGCGCATAAGGTCGCGTGCCGGCTTGGCGTACATATCTATTTCTTTTACCTGGGGATTCATGCGGTAAGTGCAGAGTCTTACTGTGAAGTGTCGCATCGTAAATTCAATTCAGAGATGGCACTAGCATGAACTAAAAATCATAAAATAGAATTGTATTCGTTTTGAAGACAAATCTATTATCAGCGTTTGTGTATAAACAACTTTCTTATCGCATTCGCCATGCGAGATGCTACGAGTAAGATTCTCGACGCGCGTTCGCATGCAGCACATTTTAGTTTTGTTCTTATTGCAATAAATACGTGTCTTTGGCAATTCGCGCACAAGGTCGCGTGACATCGACGCGTCGCCGGCTTTGCGCATCTATTGCTTTCTTATCAGATACTGTCGCGTTGTTGCTTGCACAGTTTGCAGCCAGTTTCGTGCCGGTCTCTGATTGATCCAGGCGTATTTTACGCGACTCGTATTGTTGGTCCGGACATCTACTTTCCAAATTCGCATTATTTTCGATCATCAATCCACTATAGTAATGTTATTTACTGTTTGCGCGTATATTATCCATAAATTCCGGTTAAGTGTATCGCCCGCATGTTGATTTGATATTCATCATTAGGATGACCCATCGTGCTGGTGTAAGTAATTTTTAACTAAACAGCACAGATTGTTTGTTTTTCTCTGCTGTGTGATTATAATTAGGGCTTCACACGAGACGAGAGTCTTGTCCTATAATTTATTATATTACTAAACCGTATGCAATACTTTTGTTTTAACTTATGTTTTCTCTTTTTATTTATAGTATTTGCCGTGCCTGGAGTCCATGAGTTTTGCATTGGTAAGTTTATAATTCAATTATATTTCTCGTTTTAATTTCTGCGTCCTCCATTAGTTTGTATTTACGTTGTTTTGATTTATCCCGTTCCACCGCGTGTTGCAAATACATAAGATAGACGCGTACCCGCTAATCTCAAAATTTGTTTGATTTTATTTACTGTATATTTCATAGATGGATGGGATATTTATCAACGTTTGTGTATAAACAAGGTTTTTTGTGTCGCGTTGCAATATGCTCATATCGCAGTAGTTTGGTTTAGTTTTGATCGCATATATCCTAGGAATAAAATTATTTTTAATTATTACCTGGTAGAGAATTATTCAAACTTTAATATTCTTTGTTGCGTTGGCCGCTTGGGATTTTTGGTTAAAAGAGGGCAGCGCTAGAAGTGACTCGTATTCAGGGCACCGTACAAGGGCTGCGGTAGAAGTGACTCGTGTTCAAGGCACCGTACGTTTGCTCATTTTTTCTTATGAATTAGTATTTCATCTTTTATGTATGCATTTTAATAGGCTTATCTTATAGAAAATTTTTCGTAGATTAAGAATTTGAAATCTGTTCGAAAATATCTCTTTTGGTATACAAGATATTTGCAATTTTTACCACTTTTAGTCGCGTTTTTAGACCTTATACCCTATTAAATTAAATTATTTTAAATTTCCATCAGATAGAGGATTCGATCTTCCATAATCTATAATTATCTAGTTGATATCTTTTTCAGTTTAGAAGATATTCACTGTCGAGAATCGTGGAAATAAATTATGAAGCTAATTTCATCTCTTAAATTTCCAATTTATCTAGCTTATTATATAGAGAATTTGTCGTAGATTGCCAATCTACAATCCGTTCCTGTCTATCTCTTTTAGTATCAGTATTTGTTTGTATGTAAACAAGTCTTAGAGTCGCATTTATATCATACTTTACACTTCGCGGAGACGTTTTATTGCATGTTTAGTCTCTGCATTATTTTATCTCGACTTGTACGCAATGTTCTACCTCTTGCTCTCTTCTCTGTTTTTGGAATCACCTTTGAGTTCCAAAGGCCGAGTCACGAGCTAAACTTGAATGCGAATTTGATTTGCTTCGTCGGTCGACTCCCGATTTAAAATAAAATTAATATTGACACCCCTTCCCGCATTTCACCGTAACATCTTGACTAATATAGGTTTGATTTATTTCATTTGTGTACAAAACTGCTATTCGTTTATACTGCAAAATTATTTAAATTTTACCAGACTGAAACTTGATGCAACACTCTTTTCTAGGAGCCACTACTACCGCTACCCTCATACGGTGCCCTACATGGGTGTAACTTCTACCGCTACCTTTGTACGGTGCCCTGAACACGAGTCATTCCACTAAATGGGGGTCTTTATGGATCCTGTAAGAATAATTAATTTAATTTATGTATATGTATACTTCATTTACATAAATATTTTCCAGTTGTTGGATGAATCGTTGGCTAGTATTAATAATATTTATAGTGTTAATAGTATAGCTGTCAGAAAATTTTAAGTAAAAAAAATCAAAATTTTGACAAAAAAAAAATTATTTTTTAATTTTTGTTTTCAACTTAGTTGTTGATAACAATAATATTAGCGTTAGTAATGTTTTTATTGCAACTTTTAGAAGAAATTGTCCGCAGAAAAATAAAAAAATTGCACAAAAAAACGTAAAATTTTAACTTTCAATGAAAATTATGCACTTTTATCAAATATTTTTGAAAATATTAACATGGCTACCGATAAATAAGTTAAACAGCTATCGGAATACATACTTTTAACATTTCTACCCCAAAAATTACCCTGATAGAGCCTATTTTGGTAAAATAATTCAAAAATTCGGAAAAATTCGACTTTTTTTCTTCAAAATCAATTTTAAACGCGTTACGATAAATTTTTCTGCTATAATCTTAGAGATATTGTTAGATACAATAATTATCTACCAACTAATACTTCGATAATAATTCTACCATTAAAATTACACCCTCAATGGCCGTTTTAATTATCAAAAAATAAGTTTTTTACCACAAAACTTACAATTTCCATCATTATAAACAAATTACCGCCGTATTAACAACAAGTAAAAACAAAATCACTACATAAGTCGATAGATAATTTAATTAACTATCTAAAACACCTTTTATAAATAATCTAACCCCAAAATTACAATCTCTACAACAATTTACCCACAAAAAAAAAAAACTAATTTTTCAAAAAAACAATATTTCCAAGCAATACCCCGACAAACACGCTATGAAAAGTGAAAAGTGGTAACAATTCACATACACGCCTGTCACTCCATTTGTCTTTCACTTTTTTCAACGATTCCATCTTTCCATCGTTATTATCTCACATCTCAACTTACTCAACTTGAATCAACCCACCGTCATAAACTCAAATAAACTCGCATCTCTCCGCTACAGTTCTACAATTAGTTACGCAACTAATTACACACAGTTCGTACATATAGTATAAATACAGACGAAATTCGGTGCCCAAACTCAATTCCACTCATATTTTTTTTCTTCCACCTGCTTTCGATTATTTAATCGACTCGTTACGTACCTTCAATTTTCTACACCGCGCGCGCGCAAACCCAAATGTAATTTAATAGGTCACTGCCCAGCGTAAACACCAAAAACGACTTAAGTCATGTGTTACTAACCAGAAATGAGACAAAAAGTAATCAATCAAATAAATCGATGTGAGTTGTCTAAGTTAAAGCCAAGTTATCAACTTCCTCGCATGAATCTGACTTTACACAATTTGACATTTGCAATCATAACTTAATTATACCTTTTGATGACTTGATTTGCGGCTCGATCCCGCCGGAAATTATGCAAAATATCCATTTAATCATTATGCTTACGCAATAATAGAAATACTTTTTGTTTTTTTTGAATTTATAATTTGAATGTCGGGCAGTCGTGCGTTTATCTTCCTTCTAGCCATCTTCCTTTCTTCTGTTATTTTTTAACTTCAATTTCTGACATAATATGATGCGGGTTGGCAATCAAAGGCGAAGCGGAAGTCGGCTGTGCTTGACGCAATCGCATGGCGCGCGGATTTTCTATGCGCAAAGAGAAAATAGAAGAATATCATAAAATACCCTTCGCGTGCGCGTATTTCGATTAATGCATTCTAGTTCTGCGCGCCGAGCGCTTTGTTAGTGGTGAAGTAAAGTAGTAAAGTAAAGTGACTTCCGGTTGCCATGTTGGCGAGTGCTGTGCGGTGCGCGCGCGCGACAGAAACATTAAGTTAGCGCTTCCTTTTGTTTTCATCGCGGTGCGCGAGGCTTTCAATTACTTTCATGACTCATTCATCATTCATTTACGTTTTAATAGTAATAATAATCAACTGATGGTTTTAATGCTTTGTGATTTATTATTTATAAGTTTTTTATTGTGAGTTTATGGTTGTAGGCTGTAAAAGTTGGAAGTTTAGTTTTATAAGAGGATTATTATATTATTAGATAGTTAATGTATAAAATCATTATTAATATTTTCGGAAATCTTTTTATTCACGGATAAAAATTGCTTTCTAAGAGAAATTTAGATTAATTTTTGAGAAAAAACGTAATAATTTTAAGTTTAAGTAAAATTATGCACTTTTATCAAATATTTTATGATAATATTAATATTACTACCGATAAATAAGTTAAATAGCTACAAGAAAATATTCTGTTAACATTTCTAGCCCTAAAATTACCCCTGATAGAACAATTTTTATAAAATAAATCAAAAATTTGCAAAAAAAAAACAACAAATTTTTCAGTTTTTACAAGTGAAATTTTAGGTGTAGAAATGTTAACAGCATACCATCTTATAGCTATTTAACTTATTTATCCGTAGCAATGTTAATATTTGCAAAAAATATTGGAGAAATGTACATAAATTTAATTTAAAATTAAAGTTTTACGTTTTTTAGCAAAATTTTTATTTTTCTGCACACAATTTCTTCTAAAAGTGGTAATAAATACATCACTAAAGATAATAATAATGTTATTTGCCATTTATTGAATAGCTGATTAAATTATTTATCACAGGATATCAATATATTATCATAAAATAATCGATATAATCAAAAAATCGCGTTCAAAGACAAAATTTCACTTTTTCGACAATTCTGCCAAAATTTCTCTTTAGTTTTTGATCTGTAACGACTACAATTTTAGAGATAGAAAAGTTCTAAGAACTCCATTGTATAGCTGTTTAAATTGTCCATCTCATCTACTATCAAAACCCCCAAAATATTATCAATAACCTTAAAAAATCTTAACTCAAAACTAAAATTTATCCTTTTTTACTCATAGGTTATGTCCGCATTATTGGCAGTGGCCTGCGGAAGGCCCGAACCCCCAATCAGCGGCGGCGGCGGCAGTGGTTACAGCTACAATGCACCGAGTGCACCAAGCAACAGTTACGCCCCACCCAGCGGTAGTTACGGCGGCCCGCAGCCGCAATACGGCGCGCCACCACAACAACCCACCGTGCACAAACACGTCTACGTTCACGTGCCGCCCCCAGAGCAAGAGTACCACGCACCACGCAAACCAATTCAAGTAGCCGCCCCTCAGAAACACTATAAAATTATCTTCATCAAGGTAAACACCGAAATTATTCCCGTTTTCTTTTTGAAACAAAAATTTACGATTATTTAATTTATTTGTTTATTTAGGCCCCAGCACCACCAGCGCCAACCGCGCCAGTCATCCCTCTGCAACCACAGAACGAAGAGAAGACTTTGGTCTACGTTTTGGTGAAGAAACCGGAGGAAGCGCCAGAGATTAACATTCCTACACCAGCGCCAACGCAGCCGAGCAAACCGGAAGTTTACTTCATTCGTTACAAGACACAGGTAAGTCACAGAAACAATATTTTGCTTTTTTAGTAATAAAATCTAAACTATTAAGGGTAGAAAATTGATCAAAGACTTAAATCAAAGCTAACTAAATTATCTTAATTCTTAAATAATAAAAATTTTATGTTTTTGTTTGAAACATCCCTTAAAATTGATTCAAAGTCAAAATTTAAAAAAATTTAAAAAGAGAAGAAAATACTATGATTTTTGTTAGTTTTTGGGACATAAAAGTTATAATTTTAGGGGTAGAATATTGATAAGCACATTTTCTGATAACTACTTAAATTATCTATCAATATCCATATAAATGGTTAACAAAATTGTTTAAAAAACAATCAATATCATCCATAAAAGTCAAATTTGATTTTTTTCCTAAATTTTGCTAAAATTTGAAATTCATCATTTTTTTACCTCTATTTTCTGCAATTTTCAAGATAAACTGATAAACAACCCTTCATTTGACAGCCAATTAAATTATCTATCAATATCCTAAAGAAAATTTTAAGAAATAGTTTGACAAATTAGAAAAATTTTAAATCAAAAATCAAATTTATACTATTTTCAGCCCAATTTTCAACCACGTTTTTCTTCACATTTTAACCTATAACTCATATAATTTTAAGGTTAGAAACCTAACCAACACCTCGAATTAAACCTAATTAAATTATCTATCAAACCCTAACCTACATTTTTTAAAATATTTTATAAAACTATCAAAATCTTCTATCAAAAATTTTTTTTTACCTATTTTCACCAATTTTCAACTATTTTTGTTTTTCTTTACATTTTCACCCATAACTCTTATAATTTTAAGGTTAGAACCCCAACCAACCCCTCAAATTAAACCTAAATAAATTATCTATCAAACCATATTGATTTACCCCCAAAAAACATAACCTAACCCTAAAATATTTCCAATTTTCTTCCCCAGAAACAAGAAGGTGGTTACCAAGCATCCGGCGTCCCCGAAAGCCAATACGGCGCGCCGGCAGCGCCCCCAAGCAGCGAATACGGCGCCCCATCCAGCGGCGGCTACTAAACACCCCCGCCGCCAGATCACACGCCCACGCCCACACATCAACAACCATTCGACGCTCGCCCCCTCTCACACAGGCGGCGACACTTGTACAGTCACATTTTATATATTATTGTTTACGTTTAATCTCTGTTCTAATTATAACCTAAACACTCGTGTTTTACTCTAAGCTATGATTCATTTGTTTCGCCTCTTCGAACGAACACATATAGCCCCTAAATAAGTAACATATGTAAACGTACTTAATGTTAATACGAACAAAGAAAAAAACGGTGATATAATTAAGTAAATCTTATACAAGAGCTTTATACAAAATACGATGTAAGACGTACGGATAGAATTTTATTAATGTTGTATTTAAGAAGTTAGCAAGTATGTATTGAACACACATTCATTCGTCTACACGCAACACACATCTACATATCCATCACATATTATCACACGGCGCGTAAGCCCAGGCGACGTGGTTATTTTTACTATGATACGTACTTATGCTTGCATATTTTATACATATATGAATTGATGAATAAATGAATATGATTATAATTGTTTTTGTTTTTTGGTTGAGTTTGAGGTTAGTTTTAAGTAACTTCTAGGTTAGTTGGGGTTATAAAATAAAAACTGTGTGATAGTAAAATTAATAATCTTTTGATTGAAGAAGTAATATTGAAGATAGCTTAATTTATTTAAAAGATACAGAGAGTTTAGTAAAACATGTTTTTTTTTTACGTTTCGAGCCTGTGGTAAAGTTTAATGTCAATTTTGAGGCATTTGTAAAAAGAATATTTTAATGAATTAATGATAATATGATAAAGTAACTAATAGTCTATCATTATCAGCCAAAATATTTGAAATAACTTAATTTGTTTAAAAGATACAAAGCGTTTTGTAAAATATGTTTTTTGATATTTTTAAATTTTTGGTGAAGTTTAACCTCAAATTTGAGGCATTTCTAAAGAGAATATTAATATCTAACAATAATAATATGATAGAGTAACTAATAATCTATCATTGACAGTCAAAATATTTGAAATAACTTAATTTGTTTCAAAGATACAGAGCGTTTTGTAAAACATGTTTTTGAAACTTTTAAATTTTTGTTAATGTTTAACCTCAATTTTGAGGCATTTCTAACAAGAATATTATTATCATTCAAAGACAATAAGATAAAGTAACTAATAATCTATCATTATCAGTAAAAATATTTGGATTAACTTAATTTGTTTAAAAGATACAGAGAGTTTAGTAAAACTTGTTTTGATGAATTGTTATATTTTTGGTGAAGTTTAACCTCAATTTTGAGACAGTTCTAAATGTGATATAATTCTGGAATAAAGATAATAGATAAAACAGCTAATAAGCTATCATTATCATAAAAAATAATTGAAATAATATCAGTTGTTAGAAAGTTACAAGGTGTTTCCCAAATCCATTTTTTATTTTGAAAATTCCTATTAATACCAAGGTTTAACCGAAGATTTGAAGCACTTCCACTATAAATACAAAAATTATAATATAGAGACTACTAGTAAATTTAATATACTTTCAGATACCGAAATAATAATTAAAATCGGCTAATTATTTTGTAAACTACAGAGAGTTTAGCAAACCGTGTCTATCACAAACAATTTTTTCCAACCAGAAATAAACTGAACTTTAAATTAAAATTATTCCTACTTAATCTCCCACAAAATCAAGTTATCGACATAATTATTAATAAAAATTTAATTATCTACTATTTTCTGCATAAAAAAAACAGTTAAACCACAAAAATATCACGATTTAACTAAAATATTGATTGCGCTGCCTGTGTTATGCAACTTCTAACACACCACACCGCAACTAACACTTTCAATGTGTTCATGTTCATGATAAAAGCCCAAATGTCATCTTGAAATTCAGCCAAAACACCAAATACACTACAAATAAATGCTGTGATACATTTCTAACGTATTCATTCCACTAATTCTCATCACGCGATGGATTCCAAAGACATTGTGCCCAAAGATTTATACCGCGATACGCCAGTGCGATATCTCGGTAAGTAATCAGCACATACACGATAACAAACGCATAACCTTTGCTTGTTATGATTACATAACAAACAAACAAACATTAATACTACCAGTATTACTATTAATATCAAATATGAAATAAAACAAATGATTTTCATTTTTAAGGTTATGCGAACGAAGTCGGCGAAGCATTTCGTGCAATAATCGGCAGTAAATTAGTCCTAGCCTCATACGGCGTCGCAGTTCTATACGTATGCGCTGATACAACAGATAAAACAATAAAAACTCACCAGGTAAGCTGATAACACCCCTCAAACTGCATTAAAATAAAGATGAAATTCAAACGACGCGCACTCCAACACCAAGGTTACTACTCTGCTCCTCACGCGTCAATTTTATGCTCACTCATGCATTCACTATATGCAACCCAACACACACCACAAATTCAAAATATACACACTGTCCATAGAATAAAACAAATAAATAATAAATTAATATAAAATAACTTACAGGAAAAATCCAACGCACCTAATCGCATCATCCAAACATCATTCACAGCAGCAGATACACTCATCTGGCAAATGTTGGCATCTGTAGCTATACCAGGCTACACCATCAATCGCATCTGTGCTGGTTCGATGTGGTTCATGAAAAAAAACAAAGCAATGAGTAAAATAAACAAAGCACCACGTAATATGATAGTTGCAGGTATAGGACTAGCTGTGATTCCACTCATTATCCATCCTATTGATCATTTTGTTGATGTTTTAATGGACAAAACACTTAGACACTATCGACCACAATGAAAACTCTGTCAAAATCAGTTGTTATTAGTGTTAAACATAGTTTATGTATAAAATAAACATTAAAAACATAAATTACAATAAATATCATGCTTTTTATACTTACTTTAAAGCTTAAAACATGATTTTAACACTTTTAAACGTTAATGATCATCATGTGAATAGAAATTTATTTGAGGTTAAAATTACTTCAATATACACATTGGTTGATAATGTGACAATATGTAAATTATTTTTAGTAATATTAACATCATTAGAGTGTTTATCGCCTTCTAAGTCTATCACAATCATTTAGATGATTGTATTGCTTGAGAGCATGTTCGTAATATTTAACAATTCTGTTTTTATCGTAAGGTGGCGCTTCACAGTCACTTCCGTCGCTTCCTTCAATGTAATCATCGTTTTCCGGGTAGGAGGGTATCTCATACTTGCATTTCCTTAATCTGTATTGCTAAAAACACAAAATTTTATCATAAAAACTCATAAAAAACGTTTTTTTGATAAAAATAGGTTAAATTAGGTTATGTACAGGTTACTTACTCTTATTTTGGCTTTAATCATACACAGAATACTACTGAAACCAATTTTGCAGTTTAGTAATTGATAAAAACCTAAAACCACCAACGTAATGGCGCTGGAGAAGAAAATCAAGTTAATCCACGACATAATCGGCGACATTTTGTTAAATTCCTCTTAAAATAATGATAAATGCACGTGAAATGTACGAAGAATTTAGTTCTAACTGACTGACAGTTAAAATTTCCTCACATAACAAAATGGCCGCCACGCAACGCCGAAAACAAAAACATTGTTGAAATGTATTTATTTTTTACAAATTGCAAAGGCACAAATCTCAAAATGAACAAACGCGGATATTGTTATTACATAATTACATTGTTTATCATCAAAACAACCGAAAACGCAGTCAAATCATACCAATAATCATAAACCTGCCATTTCACAACGATATTTATACATCAACATTGGTTTAATTTCAAAAAGTTCTTACTTTTATAGTTTTATCAACGATGTGTTTAATGTGAGTCAGTGTGAGTGAAAGATGACATCGACGACAAGATGGCGTCGCGTTTCGTAATGGCGTCCTCGATGACGAAATGAGCACTCTACAACTACATATTACATAATATTATAATCGAGTTGAGTGTAAAACACAAAAACAGAAAAAAACAAAGAAATCATCAAACGGCGTCAACTGCGCATGCGCACTAAGTATATCATCAAATCTAACAAACAAACGCAACGAAAAGGAACGAACAACCGTAGGCTACCCACCTAACACGCAATACAAGCGTATCATCATTTCATTTTCTTAAATTTTCAAATTTTTCAATTCAATTCACTATCACGGTTTTGAACAACTACAAAATAATTTCCTAATTAATTAATTAACATTATTGCGTCATGATGCATCATCTAAAATTGCTTTACGTGTAATTAATCTAATGAATTAGGCTTCAACGTGCATAACCTCACAAATCATTCCACGGATGGCATCGTTGAATCTAAAACTTAACCGCTATCAAAACAATAAACACAACTAAAAACTAAAACCTAAATCTAACCTAACTTTGCTTGTTTTCGCTTTATTTTAAACGTCAATCATCATCAACAATAAGCTGTGCCTGTGCATAACCTCAACAACTCCAACAACTTATGCGCTAGTTCAGTCCATCATCATCTTCATCGTGTTTTCATGTCTTTTCACACTAAAAATATGCTTCTTAAGTAACATAACCAACAATTCATGTAAGTGTATATGAGTGTGTCGTGTTGTCAACAACTAACAATATGTACGTTTGAACTTTGTAGGTTATTTTTGGTTTTTCTGGTTTTTTTCAACGTAGAAAACCAACATTACATCACACTGCAACATACAGCGCGGTATGGAAGTCCGCCATGTTTAGGTAAAGTACCATTACGCTTCCTCTCCTCAATTTCCGCTTTTATAAGCTTAAAATCTTCATTCTTTCCATACATACTCTCGTAAACCTCCAGAGATGCCTCAATTTGTTTCTGTTTCTCTGTTGTGGCGTCCCCCATAACCTCAATATGATTATTTGAGGTTATATCAGTTGTAACCTCTAAATCATCCCAGCACTCAAGCAAATCTTCATCCTCAAAGCTTGATTCCGGCGTTAAACTCCACGATTCTTTTATATTCGCATTGGAAGTGGTTATAACCTCACTTATTTCTTTCAATATGGTCCGTGGACTCTTTAGCAGTTCAATCTCGGGCGTAGTCTCCCTGGTGCGCACCATCCAGTCCTTCACCGCCTGGGTGATGGGATACTCGTCCTTCCGGCCTCCGTGGGTGCTAATCCCAGGGTCCTCGTGGAGGCTGGCAAGGTCTAAAAAAGAACCGGTGGTTGCGGGTACCTCAGCGCCATTCCCCGGTCGTTTAGCCTTGAAAATATTCGTCGTCTTAGTCAAAATCGTAGTCAAATCATCTTCCTTGCCTGTTTTGGTTGTATTATCAACAAATGATGTCATGGATTTAAAGAAGCCATCATTCATCGCTGTGATATTCAATGATTTGATCTTTTCTTCGAGTGATGTGAACATACCACGTTGGATTATTTTATCCAGCTCTTCAGACACTTCCAGATTAGTTCGTTCTTCCTCCAATAGGGAATCGGTGAGTAAAAAGTTATAAGATGATTCATCTACAACAGAAGCAGAGGTTGAAGGTGTATTCGGCATTGAAATTGGTGGTGTTAATGTCGAATCTAAGGTTAGACTTGGTTTCTTTGGTGTTTTCTTCTTTTTCTTCTTCTTATTTTTATCCGGCGACTCATCCTGTGTGACATTCAGCTGTATAACTGGTTGCATACAGTCAGTCAACGTTTCATGTGTTTTTTCATGTTTAACCTCTGAAATAACTTCTACAACTTCAGTTTCTTTTGATATGTCAACCTTTTGTGTTGTTTTAGATTTGGATTTCTTTGTTTTCTTAATATTAGGCTTTGTATCCTCATCATCTTTGATTTCGGTGATAGTTAAAGGTAGTACTTCCTCCACACCGACATCTGTGATCATCACACGCTTATTAACAACCGGTTTCTTCTTTTGGGGAGTTTTCGCTTCCAATTCTTCTAAGGTACGTATGAGTTTATCAAACTCTTCCTCCTCAGCGGCTTTGTGATCTAATTGATCAATTTCTTTAGGTGTTTCTTCAATAACTGCAATAGTTTCAACAATATCTTCAACAACATCAGGTACGGATGTATTATTGTCCGTTTCGGGACGTACCACAACGACATCTTCCAGTTTCGACACGTCATAAGCTTCAAAACCATCACCATCAATATTCATGGGTATCTTAACCTCAAAATCAGTTTTATTATTAGTATTATTAGTATTTAAGTCTTCTTCATCGTCCCAATCACATTGTTTGTTATTCTTTCGTTTTTTACGTGATTGAACCGAAATCCATTGACTTTGACTTTGATTTGTTGCAGGTACCATCACTTTAGAGGTGTGTTTGTGAGAAGATGTAGTTATGCAAGGAGTCTGACTAGATGTCGCCACAGTGCTTATATTATTGTTATCTTTAGCAGGAGAAGCATATTTCTTCATTGGGCTGGTACCAGCTGACTTCTTCGATAGCATCTGTGCGTAGTTCTTACCAGAAGATACATTTGATGCAGGAGTTGATGTAAAATTATCTTTCGTTGATTTAACCTCACTTTGTGTGGGTTGTGTGGGTTGTGTGGGTTTAGAGGTATTGGTACGTTGGTAATTACGTCGGGATCTAGGTGTGCCCATTCGGGAGGTACCATTGGTGGTGGTACCACTGCGTCTTTGCTCCTTGGCTGCTTCTTCTAACTTGGAAACAATTTTGGCTATGTCAATGGGTTTGTTAAGTACCTTGACTTCGTTGACCAGTGATGTTGAAGGTAATACCACTTCGGGAGTGGGGGAAGGTACCACAATTGTGTTATTATCATTTCCGGATGTATTTCCGGTTTTTGGTTGTTTTTGTTGTGGTTGTGATGTTGAAGGTATCACAGAAGTAGTAACTTCTTTGTTTGATTCTTCTTGTATATCTATGTCTTGACTTGATGGTACCATCTTGGTTGTAGTTGATGATGATACTGGTGGTTGTTGTGGTAGTGGTGGGGGTAGTAGATGCATGTGAGGTGCTGGTAGGAATGAAGGCGGCAGTGGTATCAAATTGGTTATAAACTGTGGCTGTGGATGGCGATGTTGATGGTGTGCCTGATGGTGTGGTTGATGAGGTTGATGGAAGAACCGTGGGATGAATTCTTTGGCGTCTGCTTTAAGTACTTTCTTCACATTTACATTCACATTGGTAACGGGTGTACCATTAGTTGATTCTGTTTCTTCAAGTGTACCTTCAACTGCTTCTGGTATGCCTTCGTTATTCTTGACTTCAACCTCAACCTTAACCTCTACATCCAACATAACCTCAATTTCTTTACTCTTTTCTTCTTTTTCTTCTTCTTTTTCTTTATTTTCTTCTTTTGGCTCTAATTCTGTTGTTTGTGTATTGTGGTTTGTTTCTTTCTCTTCACTGTTGGTGGTGTTGCTTGCTGGTGAGTCAGCTGTAACTGGTCTGTGCCTGTGGGTACCCTGAATAATCCGATTCTCAATCTCGCTGACCATCTCCTCGGACTCGTCGTAATCGTCTGAGGAGGAGGTGGTCCAGTTGTCCTCGACTGGTTTGGATAGTTTTCGGCGGCGGCGCTTTTTGATCTTGCGGGGTTCACCATGAGATATCTCCATTTCTGTAAAACCGAATGCAGATATAGGTTAGGTATGTTTTCTGTGTTTATATGCAAATTAAATTAATAATTACTCGGAAAGTATTAGTGATAAACAAGTGGAACAAACGTCAAATTGTTGCTTAATTAAGTGGGTGTTACTATGGATATTGGGGTTTTGTTTTAAGCCTTCTATTATTATTAAAAATTGAGAAAATGTTTGAAAAAAGTTTAAAAGTTGGAAATTTTGGGTGGATTTTTTGCTTAAATTGTTAATAACTTTTGAGGTGTTGGTGTGATATTATTAGTAATAGTATCAAATTAACCACAATTAAATTCTCTATCGATTGATTTTTGATAATATACTATAATTTATATTAGGGTTATCCTAGATAAAAATAAGGTTATGCATCAGATATACTTTTGTTGCTCCAACTTCAAATAAGAATAACTGGTAAACTATAAGTGATAAACTAATGAAACAAACGCCAAAATGTTGCTAAACTAACCAGCAATCATCCTAAATAATAACATTTTCTTTAAAACTATCAGTAATCATTAAAAACCTAAAAAATTCTGAAGAAAAACTAGAAAATCGTTAAAATTTTGATGAAATTTGAACTTAAATTGTTAATAACTTTGAAACTACTAATGTTATATTATTGATAATAATATCGAATTAACCGCAATAAAATTCCCTATCAATTGATAATATAACATCCCACAATTAGTTTTTCTATAACGCGCAAACTCAAATATAAATTAGGTTAGGTATTTTATGCACTTTTGTTGCACCTTTTTTAAACAACAATAACTAGCAAACTAAAAGTGATAAACAAATGAAACAAACGCCAAATTATGCCTAATTTAACCAACTATCACCCTAAATAACAATACTTAGTTTAAAACCATCTAAAATTACGAAAAACGCAAAAAATTCTTCAAAAAAAACTAAAAACCCTCAAAATTTCATAAAACCCCAACTTAAATTATTAATAACTTTTAAACCATCAACAACAAATCACTAATTTAACCACCAAATAATCCATAATTAAATTCCCAATCACCTGATACATTAATACAGTGGCTTATAGCTAGACACAGGCAAATATCTAAAAATATCCGCTGACATCTTGAAATCAAAGATTTCTGTTTTTAATTGCCGCAAGCCGTAGTTCGCGCTCGCCTTGTCAGCGTGCCAGTAGCCGCCGTTCAGTTGCATATTGCTTTCCAGGCCCAAACTCTGGATAGTTGACAGTCTCACCGCCAAGTGGCTTAGCTCCTAGCTGGTTTCCTCATTAATGAGAGAAGTTGATTCAGTCTGCAAATGTTTTCCTTAAATTTTATTTTTTGTTTTAAGTAGCTTCTTTAAAAATGAAAAAACGACACTAAAAGACAAACGTATTCGTTTAAATGGTTAAGCCTACGAGAGAATGAAGACACCAAATATACAGAGTGTTTCCTATTTTCTTCGTTTTCCTCTTTATTACGATGCTTCGTAGCTTGCCACAAGCCACTTGATTCGGAATATTTTTCTGAATCTACTAATATTATAAATGCGAGAGTCCTGATGTTTTGTTACACTTTCACGCAAAAACTACTTAATCGATCATCGCGAAAATTTGTACATATTCTTAGTAGTCCCCGAATAGTTTATAGGCTACTTTTATTTAATAAAAAATTATTTTTTAAAATAAAATAAAGAAATAGTTTAGCCAATAATACCTCTGCATCACAGCTCTTTGACTACTTTAACGCTATCTAATTCCAGCAGTAAGCTCAAACCTAAGTACTATAGTACCGTACACTGTATTATCACATAGCCTTACCAACAACTACGTCAACATCAAATCCAATTGACTACACTGTGGAGACTGCCGCACTATACTTTACATAGACTGTATACTTTCAGCCATTTAAACTTCCCGCCATTCCTAACCATTATTTACTTCTTCTGTGACTACAGACGCGTACGGAAACAACTTCATTAGTACCCCAGATATTCGCGAGAGCAGAAACCAAGAGGTTAAAGAAAACTAGTATTAAATAATTTTACACCTAGATTCAATATTATAATAAATAAACCCTATGATTATATCACTCCTGATGCCTATTTCGTCTTATTCTCTCATGGTATGGTAGTATTCTGGAAGGTTTCACTTCTCTCGTTTGATTTTTTTGTTTTGTTTTGAGGTTATGTTGGGGTTACTTACGAGTGATCCTGTGTAGCCAGGCGTTTTGGATCGTGTTGATGACACGTATTCCGGATAACACATTGGTGGATTGCTTGAACAACCAGGGGATAAGGTTCCAAAACCTGTCAATATATTGTCAGTATTTAGTATTATTGGGAGGGTATATTTGAGGGTTATGACTTACTGTTGACATAGCAGTAGATTCCGTTTTGATCGACAGAAGTATTGGGAGACAAACTGCGACTCGTATTCCAAGGCCGGTGCCTTCCGTTCCATCTGAAAATTTTAAAAAATAATAAGAATTAAATCCGTTACATTTTTATGCGATAACTTTTTTAGTTTTAATGTTAGAGTGATGATTTAAAGGGATTGGAAATGTAGAGAATTTA
Organism: Dalotia coriaria; assembly: GCF_025399875.1. Lineage (NCBI taxonomy): Eukaryota > Metazoa > Arthropoda > Insecta > Coleoptera > Staphylinidae > Dalotia > Dalotia coriaria. The sequence continues at coordinate 10,376,338 of NW_027045447.1, forward strand.
ATTAGTGTAATAGACTTATAAGTTAAGTTATATTTGTGGTTGTTGTTGGCGTACCAGCTGACTGGTGATCCGGCGTGCCTGCCGTTGCCGGTGGAGTTACTTACAATGGAAATGGGTGGAGGCGCCGGTCGATGTTTGCGTTTGGTAGGCTTTCGGCTTGCTCAGGTAACCCTTCTTGAATAGTACGTCTTGTCGAGGAGTCGTAATTCGCGTATATTCATCTGGAAATTGATAAAATAAAAAATTAAACTTTTATCAAAGATGAAACTTTTTTAACTTTAAAGACGAATAACTTTTAAACTAATAATTATATTTATGTTACATAAAAGTAGACATGTTGGGAATTTAATTGTTTATATAGTGAAGTTTAAAATTTGTTGTTATCATTGTTAGTTATTTATTTATAACAAAAATAAGCAAGTAAATCATGTTGGCAGAAAAATAATAAAATTAAAATGGAATTTTAATGCCTTGTAAGTCAAAAACTGCAATTTGTAATTACATCAAACAAAAAGCATGTAATGGAGAATTTAATCAGTTATATTAATGTTTTTAAATAAAATGATTAAAATTTTTAGTTTAAAAGTTATTGAAAAAAACAACAAAAAATCAAAATTTCAATTTTGTGACTAACAGAAATCAAAGAATCAACTTTGAAGTCAAATAACTAACAAACCATATTTTATAATTCAATCAAACAAAAACCAAATTAAAGACAATTTAACTATACTTAATCTCCACTTTAAATAATTTATTTATAATTATTAGTTTAAAAGTTACACTCAAAATAGTAAAAAAAATCAAATTTTCACTTTTAAACAAAAAATAATCCAAAACGCAATTTTAAAACTCAATAACTTTTAAACTAATCCAAACTCACTAATAATTTAAAAACCATCAAATAAACAATTTATTCGCCTACAATAAAAACCTTTCCCCACATTTCTACCACGTGCCATACGCAAGCAATCAAGAAAAAACTAAAAATACCCTCAACTGAAACTAAAGTTAGATAACCGTGTTTAAAACCGTGTGAAACTTAAACAAGCAAACAAATGAGTCAAACGACCCGTCACCTCACTCAACACACATTCAAACAATAACATACATCAGCATCACCATCAACATCAAACCACACTCATTGTATTTATAAAACCCAAGAAGTATACTCGTATACTATACTTTTAAATATAATCATAATTACCTTCGTTAAAAGTAATTTTCCCATCCGAGTTCGTGCCCCCAGTTGCACTTCCAATCCCATTACTTCCGGTCGACTGGGGCGTCGTTTTCGTATCGTCGTCCTTCCTGCACTCCGCCGCCTGCGAGTGATGGTTGTGGTGGTAGTGATGCGGATGATGTCCGAATCGTCCACGCGGTGCGCCACCTTGACTACTGTAGGCGTATTTTGTATTAGGACCACTGCCACTGATGGTAGTAGCTGTATTGCCGCCATTTGCAGAGCGGTATGAGCGATAGACGCCGCCATAGTGCGATGCGGGTTGATAGCCGTTGTAGTGGTGGTTGTGGCCGTGGCTATGATTATTGTACGCGGTTGTCGACGCGTAGGAACTCTGGTAGTGGTAGTTTTTACCGCCGGCGGGGGTGGCAGTGTGTGATTCTTCACTATCACTTTGATTACCTAAAAATAATTTGAAAAATATATTAGTTTTCAGTACTTTAAAGAAAAAAATGAATTTTGAAGTAAATTTAAAGCCATTTCTAAACACCCTGTATAAATAAACTTAATGTATGTTGAAAGATAATTTAATAGGCTACAAAATGAGACTAATTTTGTTAAATTCGCGTGAGTGGTTATTGAATTATTAGTAAAAATATAAACAAAGTGCATTTTTTGGAAAAATCTTAAAAAATCATTTAAAATCAATTTTGAAGTTAATTTTAAGTCATTTAGGTACACCCTGTATATAAAAACTTTATGAATGCGGATAGATAATTTAATAGGCTACAAAATGGCGTTATTTTTGTTTAATTAGCTTAAGTAGTTATTGAGTTATTAATTAAAATAACTAGAAACAACCTAAAAATTGATTTTAAAGTAGTTATTGGAAAACCTACTTTTGTTTACATTTTTATTAATAACTCAATAACCACTGAAGCTAATTAAACAAAAATAGTCTCATTTTGTAGCCTATTAAATTGTCTACAAATATTCATTAAGTAAAAATATACAGGGTGTTTATAAATGGCTTAAAATTAACCTCAAAGTTGAAACTCTTAATTTTGAATAAAAAAATAACAAAAAAAATTATATAAACAATAATTAAAAGTAGTTAATTTTATATTAATTTAAAATTTAAATTTTGTCCAATTCCAATTTATTTCCATAGAAATAATTAATAAACAAATAATTAATCCCAAAATAACATGAAATGCGTCTATTCAAGCATAAAATGCATTATATAATTTTGCACATTCAACATTTTCCCTTCAAAACAATTTATTAATAATACGCGGAACGTGATAACGAGATCAAAGCCCAGCGAGCGGGTTCAACAGTGCATAATACAAAAGTTCAATCGGCTAGACCTCAGCCACAAGAGATCCAAAGATCCAAAGATCATTCATTAAACCAAACTAAACTAAAATAACAACAATCTGTGAATGCATGCATGCTGCGTTTTTTCAATTTATGTAATGATGGAGCACGAGTTTTATTAATTCAAGCAGTCGAGTATTTCGAGTTTATTTTCGAGCAGATAAGATTGTGATAACGCTCGCGTGGTGGTGTAAGTTTGACCCTTAGGATTCGTTGCAGGCCTGCAGTTACAAATTGTGAAATGCGGTCAATGTTGTCGTAAAAATACGAATGCAATAAACAACTCAACAAGTAGGAGTACATTAGTAGTAGTAGTAGTTGTAGTATGTAGTAGTAGTAATGGGGATTGTGGAAAATTTGTTTTATGAGATAGTAAAGTAAAAATCATAAAAATCATTGCATTGATTTTTTTATATACTTTGATAGCGAATATCTCGGGAAATAAAAGTGATAAATAAGAACGGATTGAAGATTCGGAATCTATAGGAAATGAAAACAAATTGACACTATTTTTGTTTAATTAGCTTAAGTGGTTCTTGAGTTATTAACAAAAATGTAAACAAAAACAGATTTTTGTGGAAAATGATTAAAAATTATTGACAATCAACTTTTAGGTTGATTTTAAGCCATTTATATACACCCTATATAATAAATATTGATGAATATTGAAAGAGAATTTAATTGGCTACAAAATAAGACCATGTTTGTTTAATTATCATGAGTAGTTAATGAGTAATTAATAAAAATATCACAAAAATGATTTTTCTTAAAATTTTTGTTTTTAAACATTTTTAAACTTAATTTTCGACAATAATTAACAATATGTAATAATCATGTTATACATAAATCAAAAGGTAATTTAATTGCCAATCCAACAACACCTTCAAATTTTCTCTACCATTATTACTTTGTGTTTAATCTGACAATTTGTAAAACTTGGCAAAACCCGCAATAGTGTCCCAAGTAACTTGTGCACATTTAAATCAAATATTGCAACAAGGTGCGCGTTTACACTTAAAATAAAACAAACGCAACCTTGACACTTTCATAAAATATATTGCATACATACATGATACTGCGAAAATCCCAAATAATCAAATAAGACACATGAAATAGTAATAATAATAATAATAAAAATGAAAAGTGTCTGCCAAGTAGGTACATCTTCTACTATTCATGTATTATATTCGTTTTCAAAGTTAAATTGAGCCAAAACTAAAAGCAATATTATAGTAAATTATAATAGGGATTAAAGTATGTTTAATTAGCTTTCTAATGATAGTATTTGTATTTTTGTGTTGTAAATAGTTTTTGATTTATAAGCGCAAAAGCAAACAATTTCGCGAAAAAAAATTATGGTGGATTTTGTGCATTATTTATTTAAATATTTTTTTAGACCAGATATAAATAATTAATTAAATATTTATTAATATCATATAAAAGACAATTAATTAAGCTTTCTAATGATATTTTTATATATTTTGTATCTTTTATAGTTTTTGAGTTATTCGACTTTTATTAAACAAAACCGAAAAAAAATTATACAAATTTTATTTTTACTGAGTTTATTCTATAAAGAGCAATAAAAAAATACTAAAATTAATACCCAAAGCTCAATACCACCAAAATACATCCCCTGACTCAATAACAACAATAATATTAATAACAATAATTAAAATAAACACATTTCAAGTCCATTTTCGTGAATCCACAAACTCGTGGATTTTCCGCACATGACTTGATCATAAAAATAGCCGCCGTCATTTGCGTCCAATACGTATTTTCTATTTATTCTCTCCACACTCCGGGAGACACATGAGTCTCTCGTCTCGTGTGCGCCTAGCATGTGATCATTGATCATGTGGGGCGCGCTTTTCGGGAGTTTCGCGGCCGCGCGGCGCTTGCATAATTTCGCATGAGATTTCGCGTGACGTCAAATGCGCGAAGAGAATAAAACAAACTGTGAATAGTGCGTGCGGCATAAAAATACTTTGCGTATAAAGTACAAGGTGTAGTGAAATTTTTGGCGCCGACACGGAACACTGAAATAAACGATTCGCTAGTTTTATTTGCGCGAACTTATGTAATCTAAGGTTATAACGAGAGGGGGGTATACCTGCGATCGGCCTCGTGAGGCCTCGCGACACAGTTTCTGAACCGGTCACCCGACTAAAACGATTTTAAAGACGTTATCACGTCAATAAACACATTTCAAGTCCATTTTTCACAATCCCTCACTCGTGGATTTTCCGCACATGACTTGATCACAAAAATAGCCGCCGTCATTTGCGTCCAATACGTATTTTCTATTTATTCTCTCCACACTCCGGGAGACACATGAGTCTCGTCTCGTGTGCGCCTAGCATGTGATCATTGATCATGCAGGGCGCGCGCTTTAGAGTTCGCGGCCGCGCTTGCATAATTTGCTTGAGATTTCGCGTGACGTCAAATGCGCGAAGAGAATAAAACAAACTGCGAATAGTGCGTGCGGCATAAAAATACCCCCGTATAAAATTACAAAGGGTGTAGTGAAATTTTTGGCGCCGACACTGAACACTGAAATAAACGATTCGCTATTTTATTTGCGCGAACTTTATGTAATTGAGGCGCGGACGAACAGGCGTAATCAACTGCTCCAAAGGCAGACAGGTTGACCCCAAAACCAAAAGACGTTAAGTTTTTAGTGTTTAAATATATTTACTTTTAAATAAATATATATAGAAATTAATATGGAAATATGAATTGTTTTGTATTTTACAAGGTGGTTATTGAATTTATTAAATTTTTGTGTTGATTCTTTGTTAATTATGTGAAAACTAATTAAGCTAAGGCAAATAGGAAACTGTTTTTGGATAGTTTATTAAATGGTCTTTCAATTGATGTATAAAGTTGTAATAAAATGTTAATAATTATATTAGAAAATTTAGTTTGAAAATGTTTTTGTGCGATTTTGTTAGAAAAACTCATTTTATGATACTTTTATTAATTACTCAATAACCACTTAGGATAATTGAACGTAAATAAGCTCATTTTGTAGTTTATTAAATTATCTTTCAATATTCATAAAGCTTTAGTATACAGGGTGTATCCAAATGGCTTAAAATTGACGTCTAAGTTGATTTTAAATGATTTTTAACATTTTTCCAAAAATTGAATTTGTTTATATTTTTATTAATAACTGAATAAGGACTCACGTTAATTAAACAAAAATAGTGTCATTTTGTAGCGAAATAAATTATCTTTCAATATTCGTAAAGTTTTATTACACAGGATGTATCTAAATGCCTTAAAATTAATCTAAAAAAAGATTTGAAAAGATTTTTGCACATTTTCATAAAAATTTCATTTTGTTTACGTTTTTGTTAATAACTCAATAACCACTCATGCAAATTAAATCAAAATAGCCACAATTTGTAGCCAATTAAATTATCTTTCAATATTCATCTTCATCTATTATACAGAGTGTATATAAATGGCTTAAAATTAACTTCAAAAATAATTTTACCTAATTTTACCCATTTTCAACAAAAAAACTCATTTTGTTTACTTTTTAATTAATAACTCAATAACCACTCAACCTAATTAAACCCTAATAGGTTCATTTTACAGCCTATTATATTATCTTTCAATATTAATCAAATTATCCTCATTTTTCTATACAGTATGTCCGTAAATAACAAAAAAGTCTCAAAACAATTATCGTCATGCATGCTAAACATACGAGAATTTATGTGAAACACGTATGATGTAGATGTACTCATATCACAATTTGTACATTTTCGTGTTTATTTCACAAACACCGGAAGTAATTGACGTAATAGGTATCACCACACACGCCAATTGCATTCGCACGCATAGTCCACTCATTATAAAACCAACAAAACTTTACATTCTCCATAGAAATGTAATATTTCAGTCAAAAACATAAATTTATTACAATAAACTTCATACAATAAATTTAACTTTTGCAACTTTTAACACTTTCAATGCGTCTGGCAGGATGATAGAACCGACCAAACTGTCTGACGTGCTGGAAAACACAGTTTTATAGCTCTCTGTATAATGTGTATCAAATTCAGCTTTCCTAATATAACGAAAGTAAAAAAGTTAAAAAAAAATATACTATTACAAGGTCTTAGTGAAATTTTTTGGCGCCGACACTGAACACTGAAATAAGAGCGATTCTTCGGCGCATTTGCGCGAACTTTATGTAATTGAGGCGCGGACGAACGGGCGTAATCAACACTCAAGGCGAACCAAGGTTGCCCCCAAAAACCAGAAAGACGTTAAGTTTTTTAGTGTTTAAATATATTTACTTTTTAAATAAATATATATAGAAATTAATATGGAAATATGAATTGTTTTGTATTTTACAAGGTGGTTATTGAATTTATTAAATTTTTGTGTTGATTCTTTGTTAATTATGTGAAAACTAATTAAGCTAAGGCAAATAGGAAACTGTTTTTGGATAGTTTATTAAATGGTCTTTCAATTGATGTATAAAGTTGTAATAAAATGTTAATAATTATATTAGAAAATTTAGTTTGAAAATGTTTTTGTGCGATTTTGTTAGAAAAACTCATTTTTATGATACTTTTATTAATTACTCAATAACCACTTAGGATAATTGAACGTAAATAAGCTCATTTTGTAGTTTATTAAATTATCTTTCAATATTCATAAAGCTTTAGTATACAGGGTGTATCCAAATGGCTTAAAATTGACGTCTAAGTTGATTTTAAATGATTTTTAACATTTTTTCCAAAAAATTGGAATTTGTTTATATTTTTATTAATAACTGAATAAGGACTCACGTTAATTAAACAAAAATAGTGTCATTTTGTAGCGAAATAAATTATCTTTCAATATTCGTAAAGTTTTATTACACAGGATGTATCTAAATGCCTTAAAATTAATCTAAAAAAAGATTTGAAAAGATTTTTGCACATTTTCATAAAAATTTCATTTTGTTTACGTTTTTGTTAATAACTCAATAACCACTCATGCAAATTAAATCAAAATAGCCACAATTTGTAGCCAATTAAATTATCTTTCAATATTCATCTTCATCTATTATACAGAGTGTATATAAATGGCTTAAAATTAACTTCAAAAATAATTTTACCTAATTTTACCCATTTTCAACAAAAAAACTCATTTTGTTTACTTTTTAATTAATAACCTAATAACCACTCAACCTAATTAAACCCTAATAGGTTCATTTTACAGCCTATTATATTATCTTTCAATACAATCAAATTATCCTCATTTTTCTATATACAGTATGTCCGTAAATAACAAAAAGTCTCAAAATACCTTTATCGTCATGCATGCCAAACATACGAGAATTTATGTGAAACACGTATGATGTAGATGTACCTATCACAATTTGTACATTTTCGTGTTTATTTCCCTACAAACACCGAAGTAATTGATTTTAATAGGTATCACCACACACGCCAATTGCATTCGCACGCATAGTCCACTCATTATAAAACCAACAAAACTTTACATTCTCCATAGAAATGTAATATTTCAGTCAAAAACATAAATTTATTACAATAAACTTTATTTTTGGACTTTGTTCGCTTAAAATGTCTCAATAACACCATATTTATACTTTCTCCATGTGTAATTCAATAATATTAATACTCCCAGTGTGGAAAAACAACAGTTTAGAGATTTGAACACGATATATTTACATTTATTACATTTTTATTTTATTATATAATCAGTTAATAATGGTAATATTTAATATTAGTGTAAGTGGCGGAACAAACAAGCGTCGCATGTTACCAACCGATATACTCGTGCCTAATTACAGAAAGGGTAAAATAATACCACACGCATCCAGTACGCACCCCTTGGTACAGGAAACACATGTTTTATTTACATTTTTGACCGTTTTAGGGTAGGTATTGAGCGTGGTTTGTTTGTGTAGATAATTAGATGAAATTAGGAGAATTCGTGGTTAAGTGTTCAAGGTTAAATTTAGCCGAAAGCGGAAACAACCCTTGAGTAAATTATAATTGAGATTAAAGTGGAATTAATTAGCTTTCTAATGAGGGTGTTTTTGTTTTTGTATTGTGAATAGTTTTTGTTTTACAAGCAAAAAATCAAATAAATTCATTGTTAAAATTTTAAGAAAAACAATTCGTTATTTTTTTAAATATTTTTTTAAGGGTGGAAAAAAATAATTTATTAAATGTTTATGAATACTAAATAAAAGACAATTAATTAAACTTTCTAATGGTATTTTTATATATTTTTTATCTTTTATAGTATCTGAGTAATTCGACTTTTATTAAACAAAAACGAAATAAAATAATATAAATTTAATATTGATCTGAAAAAATATTAACTTTATTCTATAAATAACAAGATTATAAGATTAAAATTTCAACTCAAAGTACAAAAAGTACAAATTGCCAAAATACATTCACCGATAATTCACATTTTGACACTTTGACACATATTGATAACAATTTATGTAATAATGTAATTTAAGTAAGTAATCACCGTATATTTACCATTTTTATCAATTTCAACTCCTGAAAAATCTCGCAATTCAATTCAACGGTTCAATATTGTGATTTATTGCTATACCACACAATAAACTACATAAAGTATAATCTAATACTGATACAGTTAAACGGCATTAAACTAAGAGATAAGCCAAAAAGATAGAATCATCTCAGTAAATATTAAATCCAAATCTAAAAGTAAACAACTGATAAAAATTCAGACTTTTTGACACATAAATACAGAGTACTCGTAAAACAAACAAATAAAAACTTACAAGTTCCAAAATTCGGTTAAACTAAATTTTTCCCATACATTTATCACATTTATCAAAATTTATTAAAATACTTTCAAAATATTAAGTTTCAATGTGCAAATTGAAATTTACGAAAAAAGGGGCAGAAACATTGAAAATATCACGTTTCGAAAATCACGTGTGAGCTTTTGAGTTTTTGAGTTTTTGAACCTTGGTTATCCCCTGAATTTTGTATACTTTGGAATGTCGAAAGAAGTTAGCAGTCAGCAGTGTCAGCAGTGAAACGTAACAAATGGTGCTCGGAAATGTGGCATACACATTTTATTTTATTTTTAAAATCTCACAGAGTAAGGTTTAGAGTAAAGCATAGAATAAATCTACCCATGCTGCGTTCGTTTGTCATATTGTCATTTAGTCGTTACTCATTAGTCATTAATCATTAGTCATTATGCATTTGTAATTTATCATTTAATACTAGTAAAGTAAAATGATCTTTTTCGCTTTTTGAAGAAAAAAAGTTTATGAGTTGATTTTGAGTTAATTGCTTTAATGATCATAAATTTAAAAAGAAAATGAGGTAAATTTTGAAATAATGTTCGGTGCTAGTACGTGAAGTCCAACATTAGCCATGTACCTACTTAAGTATTTAAGACTTAAGTTTGTTTTGCAATTTTGATTGTGTTTAGTAATTTAAAACAGAATTTCAGGAAGCAAAAATGAGTTTTATGATATTTAGTTAATTTAAACAATAATATCGTTGGTTTTAAACAATGTTCGGTACTTGTACGCCTACTCCAACATTGTCCACATATGTATGATTCATTTTTTATGTTTTTTATGAATAAATCACAGTTTAATGGAGCAAAAAACAAACCTAATACATATAATGATATATCTCATGTTACTTAAGTCATTTTGTGTTTTTTTTTTTGTACTAATTTCAATAGTTCTAATTACAATTTAAATACTTTGCAATAAAAAATAGAAATAGCTTCACGTAGGTCGTTGTGGTGTAATGTGGTGTAATGTGGTGTAACCTTAGACAATGTGCACTTGATTATGCCTTATGGCCTTATGACTGTGAGTGTCTAGGTCATTTTTAGCTTTTGTTGCCGACGAGCTTTGTTCGCCACATGTTACGGAATTAAAATTAACTCATCACATTTGTCTGTTTCCACACTTGCGTTGCTACATTGAGCTTCATACATTCGCAGCTTTTGAAAAGCTCTAAACAAATTTATTACTTACTATTTTTAACTTATTAGTATCGTATTAATCTCATCGTAAACGAAACATTCATCTATTGCATCATGATTTAAGTCATATTAAAGTGACTTAAGTAAAAGTTCATTAAATGTTATTTTTAGAAGAAAAAATAAGTTTTAGTTAGGATACAAGTTTATAAAATAATAATTTATGGTATAGTGTTTAAAAGCATAATTTTACACACTTAAAAGTTAAAATTTTGAAATATTACTGTTTAAAAATATAATTTTAATACTTCTTAATGTTAATTTAGTGTTTTGGGTGCGTAAAAATTAAAAAAATTTAAATTTTTGTACTTAAGTCACTTTAATATAATTTAAGTCATGTGACTTAAGTAAAATGACTTAAGTAACAATAAATAATAATTTTAAATATAATAAACAATGATTTTAATCAAAGTAAAAGTGATTTAATTTTACTTAAGTCATATTAAAGTGACTTAAGTAACATAACTTAAACTAAAGACAAAGTGAGAATTGAGAAGCAAAAGTAGTATACCTACGTGATATATTTCATTTCATTTTATTTTATTTCATTTTATCTGCCTTGATAAGACTTAAGTCAACTTGGCAGCAATCACAGCGTAGGTATTACTATCAATATCAAGTTCTCTAGCAACTTATTCGTAAACTTCTCACCGTTTACGGTTACTGATTACGAATAAAAACTGTTTAGTTTAGGCAAGCAAACGAATGTGTCTGATAACTACTGATAACGTCGTTTTGTGTCCCCTTACTCGTATCTTTATCTCTTCAAGTCTTCACACTTTAATATATAAACAGTTTAGTGATACTGTTACATTATATTTATCATATATTTATCATTATATTTATCATAATGTAAGTAAGTATACAGTATGTCACAGAAGCTTAACATAATTTGCATTTGCATAGTGACATAAAATCATTACTTAATTCTGTTATCTTCAAAGGATCTTTTCACCCTCCTTATGCTCACCCTCAGTGAATATTTTAGTATTTTAACCCTTAAGGGGTGTAAAGTTAGCTGGAATGTTATCTAAAAAGGTTTATGTTGTCAAGTGTTTCAAAGTATTTTGTTTTGTTGGATATGCGTTGTATTAGAGGGAAATAATGTGGAAATTGTGTATTAAGTGTGTAAAATTGAAGTTTTACGCATTTAGAGTGCTTAGAAATAAAGTACAAGTTAATTTTTATGTTATTGAAATAAAACGAAAAGTTTTAGTTGGATATAAGTTTATAAAGTGGTATTTTTGTGCACTAGTGTTTAAAATGAAATTTTACACACTTGAACTTTAAAATTTTAATTATTATCGTTTAAAATACACTTTTATTGCTTCAGAATATTGCCTTTTTGTTCTGAGGGTGTAAAAATGTAGTTTTAGCATTTAAAGTGTCTAAAAAATATGCAAAAGGTTGTTTTTTGTATAAGTGTATAAAATATCTTCTTTACACACTAAATTATAAAATAATATACTTTTGGACACTTAATCAGTTATTTTTAAAATATAAAACGTTATTTTTTCTCATTTCTTTGAGTGTCTAAAAGTGACACTTTACGTATTCCCTACAATTGTGAGTATTGTGAGTGACTGTGAGCATTGAATGAATTGGGGAAATCGATCCAACTAGGGTAGATAAACTTTTATCTTGCAATAGCTGTAGAGCTGAGGCAGTGTGGCATTCTAGAATGGAATTTTCCACTTTCCATCTTTATATCTATCTCTTTCTATCTTTATGTGAATCCACTGAATGCTGACGGAGCTCGCGGTGCTCGCGATCCCTTCCCTTCTTTACAAACTTGTCAAGATTGGTAGTGGTAGCAATGAGGGTGAGGGTGCGAGTGTTACTATGTAGTAGCAGCAAGAGGGGACCAGAGGGAGCAATTTGAGTGTTTGCGTTTTAGGTTTTGACTTACGATCTACGATCGTAATAAAAGAGGGAATAGGAATAGAAATGAAATAGAAACATATAAGGAAGGGGAAACAGAGAGAAGTAGAGATATTTGACATTGACATACGAAGGGAGAGTGTGAATTGAGAAAAATCGTCAAGAGTCTTTGGCGTAAATGACTAAAATGTATAATTCAAGGAGAAGCTGTTGAGTTATCATCATAAAATCTTCAAAAACAAGCAAAGCAAACATAAATTTAAAAATAAATTAAAGAAAATGTAGTTACTTTGAATATTTACGATATTAAACTTATTTTTCTTGAATGCCTAGGCAGTAAAGTGTTAATACTGAGTAAGTTAACACAAATAAAAACACAAAAGACATAAATATCAAAAATATCTTTAAAATATAAAATATCAAGACTCAAATTGGTATTATTAATATTTTTCCTTAAATCCTAGGCAGTAAAGTAACATTTTTATGCCTAAAGACGTAAAAATATTACATTTTGCGACTAATTCTCTCTTTCCATGATAATTTAATCCAATTTCAGTGCTGATTTAGCATAATACAAAGTTTTGCAAGTGTGAAATTAGTTTTAACTTCATTATACACGTTTATAATCTTAACTAAACTTTAATTTCCCAAGTAATTTTCCTGCATCTATTCTTCTCTTGCTCTCTTTGTTCAATTAAATTAATCTCATAAAATTAAACTGAACTAAAATTAATTTTAATTTATATTATAATTATGAAAATGAGTAGACCTAAAGTAAACGTAGATAAACCTGTAATGTTGTTGCAAGTCATGCGACTTTTCTAGATTCTCCGCATACGAAACACGCTGATGTTAACCACCACATAAATATTGACTCTTCTCGTCATTATCAATTAGCATACATGCACCTAGCATCTCTAGACACTTATTTATTACGGGTACCTTAAAACGTAAACCCACTTAACTTAGTTTCAGTTGTAGCTACAAGTAACAGTTACTAAACAAATCACTAGAATTACTTGAATAAACACTGATGTTCTATTGGTAGGTATATATGGTGTATATTTGGTTGCATATGTTATACTATACTATAGGTTATTATTACTAACTAGTTTAACCCTGGCTTCGCACGCGAATATCTAAAATAATGAAGTTGCTTCCGTACGCGTCTGTAGTCACAGAAGAAGTAACAATGAAGTAGAATGGCTGAAAGTATAGTCTATGGAAGTATAGCGTACAGTCTCCATAGTGTAGTCAATTGGATTTGATGTTGACGTAGCTGTCGGTAATACAGTGTGATAATACAGTGTGATGGTATTATAGTACTTAGGTTTGAGCTTCATTGCTAGAATGCTAGATGGCGTTAAAGTAGTCAAATCGCCAGATGCAGAGGTATTATTGGCTAAACTATTTGGGGACCACTAAGAATATGTGTACAAATTTTCATGATGATCGGTTAAGGAGTTTTTGCGTGAAAGTGTAACAAACATCTGGACTTTCGCATTTATAATATTAGTAGGGATTTATTGTTATAATTATGTAATTCGAAGCCAGATGGCGGTAAAGTACATTGTTAGAACTTTTTATTTCTTTGAATTAAATTTGAGACTATTATATTATTTATAGAGTCAGCAAACAATAGTTCAAAGAAAAGATTAAAAAAGTATTCCTTACAACTAGTTATTAGATAGATAGGTATATCATGTTTATTTAACTTAAACAATCTATACGTGTCAATATTAATCCATATCAACATATGTATGAGTATGCACATGTGATAAACTAATATTAACTTTACTACGCATTATATCCAGTTAGATTTGATATTTAAGTTGATAGTTTTGAGGTTAAGTTTAAGTTTAAGCTCATCTTTTGTTTTCTTTTTCTGTGCTATATACTTATTTGTTTTTGTTACATTTATATGTGTCTAGTGGCAACAATAATGAGATCATGTTGACTGTCATAATATTTTCTTCGCGTACACATTTTAAGTACGCACTAGAGCCGCTTTCGCAACAATACGTGTAGGTAAATGAAGCGCTAAAAACGCCACAAAAACCGCGCAAATGTATATATGAAACGAGTATGAAACGTTTGCTTGTTTACTTGTCTGTGCAGAGTGCTAAGTTTAGTCCGTGAAATTACGAAATCTATGAAAAACTCCATTAAATATATTGATTTTATAGAATAAGTAAAATTTTCATTGAAAACAAATCAATTTATTTTACTTTGTGGGTTGTTTTAGGACATTTCTATACAATTTTAAGAGCTGTAATATTACATATTAGATAACTTTACTATGGAACAAGTTTTTCTTTTTAAAATAAGTTTTATTTGGAAGAAAAAACTTAGGAAAAGTTGGAAAATGCACCAAAAATACAGAAATAACTCTGTTTGTATATTTTTCCTACATTTTAAAAGTTTTCCACTCATAAATTGCGAGAATCAAACCGTTTTTCAAGGATACCACATATCAAACTTGAAATTAAAAAAAGTTTAGTTGTTTTCAAGTGGTTCCGGCATCAAACAAAGGTTAAATAACCGCGCATGCAGGAATTTATTGCTGCACTTCCGACTTACTACGAATTTATTTGACACGTTAGTTTTTATCAAGTTTAATTAGGTAATAAATATTTATTGCGATATAATGAAGTCATTCTTTGGTCCCTAGAATAGCAAACAACGATGCAATTCGAGATTTAAAAAAAAATTATTTCACTAATTTAATAAACATTGGTTCAATATTTTTCCAGTAAAGCCTTTAAAACACATGTAATTTATTGGAGACGTTAAATATAAAACAAGTACATGTATAACTCAATAAATTCATTTGTTTTGGCTTTGTAAGCGCGCACAGTTGGAAAAACGATTAACAAACATTATCAATCATCCGGCCCGGGGCGTTTTTGGAGCGAAGCTGAATTATTGGTGTCAATGGTTGGCGTGGAGTGTCGTGGACACGGCGTGGACGTCACGCCGCACCAAAATAAACAACAAATTCGCGAATGCATTAACTCGTTATATTTTACCGACTATGACTGTGAGTGTCTAGGTCATTTTTAGCTTTTGTTGCCGACGAGCTTTGTTCGCCACATGTTACGGAATTAAAATTAACTCATCACATTTGTCTGTTTCCACACTTGCGTTGCTACATTGAGCTTCATACATTCGCAGCTTTTGAAAAGCTCTAAACAAATTTATTACTTACTATTTTTAACTTATTAGTATCGTATTAATCTCATCGTAAACAAAACATTCATCTATGGCATCATGACTTAAGTCACATTAAAGTTACTTAAGTAAAAGTTCATTAAAGTTATTTTTAGAAGAAAAAATAAGATTTGGTAGGATACAAGTTTATAAAATAATAATTTAAGGTATCAGTGTTCAGAAGTATAATTTTACACACTTAAAACTTAAAATTTTGAAATATTACTGTTTAAAATATAATTTTAATACTTCTTACTGTTAATTTCATATTTTGGGTGCGTAAAAATGAAAAAAATTTAAATTTTTGTACTTAAGTCACTTTAATATAATTTAAGTCATGTGACTTAAGTGAAATGACTTAAGTAACAATAAATAATAATTTTTAAATATAATAAACAATGATTTTTAAATAAAGTGATTTAATTTTACTTAAGTCATATTAAAGTGACTTAAGTAACATAACTTAAACTAAAGACAAAGTGAGAATTGAGAAGCAAAAGTAGTATATCTACGTGATATATTTCATTTCATTTTATTTTATTTCATTTTATCTGCCTTGATAAGACTTAAGTCAACTTGGCAGCAATCACAGCGTAGGTATTACTATCAATATCAAGTTCTCTAGCAACTTCAACTTCAACTTCTCACCGTTTACGGTTACGATTACGAATAAAAACTGTTTAGTTTAGGCAAGCAAACGAATGTATCTGATAACTACTGATAACGTCGTTTAGTGTCGCTCTATATTTATCTCTTCAAGTCTTCACACTTTAATATATATATATAAACAGAATAGTGATACTGTTACACATTATATTTTATATTTATCATATTATATTGTAAGTACGTGTATACAGTATGTCACAGAAGCTTTACATAATTTGCATTTGCATAGTGACATAAAATCATTACTTAATTTTCACCCTCCTTATGCTCACCCTCGGGGAGTATTTTAGTATTTTAACCCTTAAGGGGTGTAAAGTTAGCAGGAATGTTGTCTAAAAGGTTTATGTTGTCAAGTGTTTCAAAGTATTTAATGTTTTGTAGGATATGTATGGTATAATAAGGAAATAATGTGGAAATTGTGTATTAAGTGTGTAAAAGTAATGTTTTGAGCATTTAGAGTGTTTAGAAGTAAAGTACAAGATAATTTTGATGTTTTTGTTATTAAAAGGAAAGTTTTTGGTGTTTATAAGTTTATAAAGTGGTATTTTTGTGCACTAGTGTTTAAAAATGTAATTTTACACACGGAAAATTAAAAATGGTGTGAAGTGTTTCAAAGTAATTGATGTTTTGTAGGAAATGCAAGGTATTAGAAAGAAATGTAGTTGAAATTGTGTATTTAAGTGTGTAAAATTAGAGTTTTGACCATTTAGAGTGTTTAGAAGTAAAGTGCAAGTTCATTTTGATGCTATTGTTATAAGAAGGAAAGTTTTAGTTGGTAATAGGTTCATAAAATGGTATTTTTGCGCACTAGTGTTAAAAACTGCAATTTTACACACTTGAAAGTTAAAATTTCAAACATTATCGTTTAAAATCAACTTTTTGTGTTTCAGAATATTAATTTTGTGTTCTGAGGGCTCAAAATCCAAGTTTTAAACATTTTGAAAGCTTAAAAATAAGAAAAAAAAGTTTGTTTTTTAGTACAAGTGCATAAAATATCTTCTTTACACACTATATTTTCAAATAATATACTTTTTAACACTTAATAAGTTATTTTTTAAATGTAAAACGTTATTTTTTCTCATTTCTTTGAGTGTCTAAAAGTGACACTTTACGTATTCCCTACAATTGTGAGTCGGAGTGTGAGCATTGAATGAATTGGGGAAATCGATCCAACTAGGGTAGATAAACTTTTATCTTGCAATAGCTGTAGCTGAGGCAGTGTGGCATTCTAGAATGGAATTTTCCACTTTCCATCTTTATATCTATCTCTTTCTATCTTTATGTGAATCCACTGAATGCTGACTGCGCTCGCGATGCTCGCGGTCCCCTTCCCCCTCTTTACAAACTTGTCAAGATTGGTAGTGGTAAACTGTAGATGGTGAGGGTGAGGGTGAGAGTGAGGGTGCGAGTGTTATACTACTACATAGTAGCAAGAGGGGACCAGAGGGAACAATTTGAGTGTTTGCGTTTTAGGTTTTCGGCTTACGATCTACGATCGTCATAAAAGAGGGGAATAGGAATAGAAATGAAATAGAAACATATAAGGAAGGGAAGAGAAGAGAGTAAGGGATATTTGACATTGACACACGAAGGGAGAGTGTGAATTGAGAAAAATCGTCAAGAGTTTTTGGCGTAAATGACTAAAATGTATAATTCAAGGAGAAGCTGTTGAGTTATCATCATAAAATCTTCAAAAACAAGCAAAGCAAACATAAATTTAAAAAGTAAATTAAAGAAAATGTAGTTATCTTTAATATTCACGATATTAAATTATTTTTTCTTGAATGATAAGGCAGTAAAGTGTTTATACCGAGTAAGTAAACATAAATAAACATAAAAAAGACATAAATGTCAAAAATAGCTTTAAAAACTGAAATATCAAGACTCAAATAGATACTATTTATGTTTTTCTTTAAATCCTAGGCAGTAAAGTAACATATTTAAGCCTAAAGAAGCAAAATATTACATTTTGCGACTAATTCTCTCTCTTCCATGACAATTTAATCCAATTTCAGTGCTGATTTAGCATAATACAAAGTTTTGCAAGTGTGAAATTAGTTTTAACTTCATTATACACTTACTAACGTAATCTTAACTAAACTTTAATTTCCTAAGTAATTTTCCTCCATCTATTCTTCTCTTGCTCTCTTTGTTCAATTAAATTAATCTCATAAAATTAAACTAAACTAAAATTAATTTCAATTTATATTAGAATTATGAAAATGAGTATCTCGTAGTAAACTAGACGTAGATAAACCCGTAATGTTGTTGCAAGTCATGCGACTTTTCTAGATTCTCCGCATACGAAACACGCTGATGTTAACCACCACATAAATATTGACTCTTCTCGTCATTATCAATTAGCATACATGCACCTAGCATTTCTAGACACTTATTTATTACGAGTACCTTAAAACGTAAACCCACTTAACTTAACTTAGTTTCAGTTGTAGCTACTAGTAACAGTTATTAAACAAATCACTAGAATTACTTGAATAAACACCGATATTCTATTGGTAGGTATGTTTGGTGTATATTTGGTTGCATATGTTATATTATACTATAGGATATTATTACTAACTAGCTTTAATCCTTGGCTTCGCTCGCGAATATCTAAAATAATGAAGTTGCTTCAAAAATTTTGTATTTTTGACATAAAATACAGAGTACCCGTAAAACATACAAATAAAACTTATGCTGTTCCGGCAAAATCTGGTTAAATCCAAATTTTTCCATACATTTAATACATTTATCAAAATTTATTAAAATACTTCTAAAATATTAAGTTTCCAAATGCGCAAATTGAAATTTACGAAAAGGGGCAGAAACATTGAAAATATCACGTTTCGAAAATCAATGTGTGAGCTTTTGGGACTATAGAGCTTTTGAGTTTTTGAACCTTGATATCCCCTGAATTTTGTATACTTTGCCGTTAGCTAGTAGTCGCAGTGTCAGCAGTGAAACGTAAAAAATAAATGGTGCTCTGAAATGTGGCATACTACTTTTATTTTATTTTTAAATCTCATAGAGTAAGTAGTTTAGAGTAAAGTATAGAATAAATCTACCCATGCTGCGTTCGTTTGTCATATTGTCATTTAGTCATTACTCATTAGTCATTAATCATTAGTCATTATGCATTTGTAATTTATCATTTAATACTAATAAAGTAAAATGATATTTTTCGGTTTTTCAAAGAAAAAAAATCAATGAGGTAATTTGAGGTAATTGCTTTAATGATCATGAATTTAGAAAGAAAATAATGTAAATTTTGAAATAGTGTTCGGTGCATGTATGGGAAGTCCAACATAGGTCATGTAACTGCTTAAGTATTTAGAACTTAAGTTTGTTTTGCAATTTTGTTTGTTTATAGTAATTTTAAACAGAAATTCAGGAAGCAAAAATGAGTTTTATGATATTTAGTAAATTAACACAATAATAACGCTGGTTTTAAACAATGTACGGTACTTATACGCCTACTCCATCATTGTTTACCTTATGACTTACTTTAAGTAACAATTTTCTTTGTTTCTAATAAAATAATTAATTTTAATCACATTTTTAAGAAGCAAAAGACTGTTTTTATGATATTGAACAATTTAAAATAAAAATGGTGCATAAAAAATGCAATGTTCGATACATATACGGCTACTCCAACATTGTTCACATATATATAATCAACTTTTTATTGTTTTTTATGTTTTTTTGTGATTAAATCACAGTTTGAAGGAGCAAAAGAAGAAACTCATATAAATAATGATACATCTCATGTTACTTAAGTCATTTTGTGTTTATTTTTAATAATTTCACTAATTTTACTTCTTTTAATTACAATTTAAATACTGTGCAATAAAAATAGAAATAGCTTCACGTAGGTCGTTGTGGTGTAATGTGGTGTAATGTGGTGTAACCTTAGACAATGTGCACTTGATTATGCCTTATGGCCTTATGACTGTGAGTGTCTAGGTCATTTTTAGCTTTTGTTGCCGACGAGCTTTGTTCGCCACATGTTACGGAATTAAAATTAACTCATCACATTTGTCTGTTTCCACACTTGCGTTGCTACGTTGAGCATCATACATTCGCAGCTTTTGAAAAGCTCTAAACAAATTTATTACTTACTATTTTTAACTTATTAGTATGGCATTAATCTCATCGTAAACGAAACATTCATCTATTGCAACATGATTTAAGTCATATTAAAGTGACTTAAGTAAAAGTTTATTTTTATGTTATTTTTAGAAGAAAAAATAAGTTTTAGTTGGTAACAAGTTTATAAAATTGTAATTTTATGCATTAGTGTTTAAAAGCATAGTTTTACACACTTAAAAGTTAAAATTTTGGAATATAATTGTTTCAAAATATAATTTTAATGGTTCTTAATGTTAATTTAGTGTTTTGGGTGCGTAAAAATTAAAAATATTCTAATTTTTGTACTTAAGTCACTTTAATATAATTTAAGTCATGTGACTTAAGTAAAATGACTTAAGTAACATTAAATATCAATTTTTAAATATAATAAATATTGATTATTAATCAAAGTAATTTAATTTTACTTAAGTCACTTTACTTAAGTCATATTAAAGTGACTTAGGTAACATAACTTAAACTAAAGACAAAGTGAGAACTGAGAAGCAAAAGTAGTATACCTACGTGATATATTTCATTTTATTTTATTTTATTTTATCTACCTTGATAAGACTTAAGTCAACTTGGCAGCAATCACAGCGTAGGTATTACTATCAATATCAAGTTCTCTAGCAACATATTCGTAAACTTCTCACCGTTTACGGTTACTGATACGAATAAAAACTGTTTAGTTTAGGCAAGCAAACGAATGTGTCTGATAACTACTGATAACGTCGTTTTGTGTCCCTCTACTCGTATCTTTATCTCTTCAAGTCTTCACACTTTAATATATAAACAGTTTAGTGATACTGTTACATTATATTTATCATATATTTATCATTATATTTATCATAATGTAAGTAAGTATACAGTATGTCACAGAAGCTTAACATAATTTGCATTTGCATAGTGACATAAAATCATTACTTAATTCTGTTATCTTCAAAGGGATCTTTTCACCCTCCTTATGCTCACCCTCAGTGAATATTTTAGTATTTTAACCCTTAAGGGGTGTAAAGTTAGCTGGAATGTTATCTAAAAGGTTTATGTTGTCAAGTGTTTCAAAGTATTTTGTTTTTGTTGGATATGCGTTGTATTAGAGGGAAATAATGTGGAAATTGTGTATTAAGTGTGTAAAATTGAAGTTTTACGCATTTAGAGTGCTTAGAAATAAAGTACAAGTTAATTTTTATGTTATTGAAATAAAACGAAAAGTTTTAGTTGGATATAAGTTTATAAAGTGGTGTTTTTGTGCACTAGTGTTTAAAAATGAAATTGTACACACTTGAACTTTAAAATTTTAATTATTATCATCAAAAATACACTTTTATTGCTTCAGAATATTGCCTTTTTGTTCTGGGTGTGTAAAAATGTAGTTTTTAGCATTTAAAGTGTCTAAAAATATGCAAAAAGGTTGTTTTTTTGCATAAGTGTATAAAATATCTTCTTTACACACTAAATTATAAAATAATATACTTTTGGACACTTAATCAGTTATTTTTTAAAATATAAAACGTTATTTTTTCTCATTTCTTTGAGTGTCTAAAAGTGACACTTTACGTATTCCCTACAATTGTGAGTATTGTGAGTGACTGTGAGTATTGAATGAATTGGGGAAATCGATCCAACTAGGGTAGATAAACTTTTATCTTGCAATAGCTATAGAGCTGAGGCAGTGTGGCATTCTAGAATGGAATTTTCCACTTTCCATCTTTATATCTATCTCTTTCTATCTTTATGTGAATCCACTGAATGCTGACGGAGCTCGCGGTGCTCGCGATCCCTTCCCCTTCTTTACAAACTTGTCAAGATTGGTAGTGGTAGCAATAGGGTGAGGGTGCGAGTGTTACTATGTAGTAGCAGCAAGAGGGGACCAGAGGGAGCAATTTGAGTGTTTGCGTTTTAGGTTTTCGACTTACGATCTACGATCGTAATAAAAGAGGGGAATAGGAATAGAAATGAAATAGAAAGATATGAGGATGGGGAAACAGAGTGAAGTAGAGATATTTGACATTGACATACGAAGGGAGAGTGTGAATTGAGAAAAATCGTCAAGAGTCTTTGGCGTAAATGACTAAAATGTATAATTCAAGGAGAAGCTGTTGAGTTATCATCATAAAATCTTCAAAAACAAGCAAAGCAAACATAAATTTAAAAAATAAATTCAAGAAAATGTTGTTACTTTGAATATTTACGATATTAAACTCATTTTTCTTGAATGCCTAGGCAGTAAAGTGTTAATACTGAGTAAGTAAACACAAATAAACACAAAAAAGACCTAAATATCAAAAATATCTTTAAAAATATAAAATATCAAGACTTAAATTGGTATTATTAACATTTTTCCTAAATTCCTAGGCAGTAAAGTGACATTTTTATGCCTAAAGACGTAAAATATTACATTTTGCGACTAATTCTCTCTTTTCCATGATAATTTAATCCAATTTCAGTGCTGATTTAGCATAATACAAAGTTTTGCAAGTGTGAAATTAGTTTTAACTTCATTATACACGTTTATAATCTCAACTAAACTTTAATTTCCCAAGTAATTTTCCTGCATCTATTCTTCTCTTGCTCTCTTTGTTCAATTAAATTAATCTCATAAAATTAAACTGAACTAAAATTAATTTTAATTTATATTATAATTATGAAAATGAGTAGACCTAAAGTAAACGTAGATAAACTCGTAATGTTGTTGCAAGTCATGCGACTTTTCTAGATTCTCCGCATACGAAACACTCTGATGTTAACCACCACATAAATATTGACTCTTCTCGTCATTATCAATTAGCATACATGCACCTAGCATCTCTAGACACTTATTTATTACGGGTACCTTAAAACGTAAACCCACTTAACTTAGTTTCAGTTGTAGCTACAAGTAACAGTTACTAAACAAATCACTAGAATTACTTGAATAAACACTGATGTTCTATTGGTAGGTATATATGGTGTATATTTGGTTGCATATGTTATACTATACTATAGGTTATTATTACTAACTAGCTTTAACCCTTGGCTTCGCACGCGAATATCTAAAATAATGAAGTTGCTTCCGTACGCGTCTGTAGTCACAGAAGAAGTAACAATGAAGTAGAATGGCTGAAAGTATAGTCTATGGAAGTATAGTGTACAGTCTCCATAGTGTAGTCAATTGGATTTGATGTTGACGTAGCTGTCGGTAATACAGTGTGATAATACAGTGTGATGGTACTGTGGGATCGGTGAGTGTGTGCAAATGTTATAATTGATGTGTGTTAAAAGACACGATGTTTATTATCACGAACAATGTTTATTAAGAAGTCTTGAAGAAGTATAGTTAAGAAGTATTGTAGAGAAGAATAGTTAAGAACTGTAGTGTTTGAAGTAATGTCAAGAACTGTCCTTCCTAAACCCTTGTCACCCACCAGCAACCCTTCAGGTTGATGGGTGGTGACAAGAAATTTGGAAGTAGGAAGAAAGTAATAGATTGGATTGGTAGAAGAAAGTGTATGACATTGAAGAGAGGGAAAGCTGACCATTGGATTCTGGGAATCCGAGTCGTGCCAAACCGTCCGACTCGGGGATTAGGTTTTTCAAGGTAATAAAAGATATTAGGAAATTTGGGAATTTTGGATGAAGAATTACGGTATACAATAAAGATGAAGAAAGTTATAAAGTTTTGAAATACAGAAATAAGCTTTGGGTAAAGATCCCCACAGTACTATAGTACTTAGGTTTGAGCTTCATTGCTGGAATGCTAGATGGCGTTAAAGTAGTCAAATAGCCAGATGCAGAGGTATTATTGGCTAAACTATTTCATTATTTTATTTAAAAAATTATTTTTTTAATAAATAAAAAGTAGCCTATAACCATTCGGGGATCACTTAGAATATGTGTACAAATTTTCATGATGATCGGTTAAGTAGTTATTGCGTGAAAGTATAACAAACATCAGGACTTTAGCATTTATAATATTAGTAGGGTTGTATATGATCCTAATGATTGTGTCTCGCGCTGTGTCTCGGAATGCGGGTATGTGTGGTTTGCGTTCTCTGGTATCGACTATTTCGGCGATCGTTAATTACACACGGCGGTAGTTTAAATTAGAGAATCGAGATCATTTCGAGATGCTCGCGGGATGCTTGAGAGATGCTTCAGAGTCGTCTACGAGTGCTCAGAACTCGTCTATCGTCTAACGTCTATCGTCTGGTCTTGTCGATGTCATCTGTCGTCCTGTCGGGCATTTCGAGCGTGCTTCTCACTCCGCAAATAAACACACCATAGAAACTAGTAAGTCACAAATAAGCCACAAATGACTTAAGTCACACAATTTAAACACAGTGATTTTAAGAGAAATTTTAATAATTTAAGATAATTTTTTTGAAAATTTGTTAGACAATTAAATTTTAGCTTCTTAGAATTTAAAAAACCATTAAATTTTATGGTTTCATGGTTTAGAAGACTAGAAATGACTTAAGTCATAATTTAAACGCATAAATCAATCATATTTTAAGTAGAATCAAGTTTAATTTGTATTAATTCATAGAAAACCAACTTTTATTATCTAAAAATCTTTAAAATCATAAAATAATTTAAAATCACTACTAAAATCATTAATAATAAGCCACAAATGACTTAAGTCACATAATTTAAACACAGCTTTCAACGATTTTACTAGTTTTCAGCAAATTTCTTAACGGAATTAATAAATTGTTTATAACTAGTAAAATTGATAAGATATCATTTTGAAAATTTGTGAACAAATAATATATTAAATTCTCTATAAGATGCAAAAAGATTGATGTTATTATTGATAATAGTTCAAAAGTTATCCACGTTTTAAAAAGTAAAAATTTCTTCTGCAGTTTAAAAAAGTAAAATTTTATCTAAATCTTCCATAACTTTTAAACCATCAAAGAAAATAAAACTTTTCTTTTAGTAAATGACAGATAATGTAATCCACTTTTAAATAACCAAAGTTTCAATTTTATACTCATAATAATTAACACGATATTCACTAATTTACCAACAAAAAACATATAAAAAAATGAATGAAATACTAAATTACTTCAATTTCATTCTTAAATTCAACATTTAACCTAAAAATAACCACACTACTCTATTCGTATACCTATATAAGTTTACTCAAGCCACGATAAAAATCCACACAATAATAAATCAAGCGGGACCTGAGACGCCTCCCACTAAATGAAACCAAAATAACTCCATTGTTCCCGCAGATGAATTTCATGAATGAAAACGCGCAATAAAACACCAACACCTACATTCAGGTTCAAATTCAGATTTCATTGAATAAACTCACGACTAAATACTAAACTAACTAACTGAACTGTAAGTAAGTAAAGTTTGAAAGTGTCCATTAAACTTCATATAGACTAAAATAGAAGTGAAGAATTGAAGTGAAGAGGATAGCAGCTAGGATATTTTTGGAAATTTCAAGACATTAAGATGTTTTAGTTTAGTTTAGAGTTTAGATGAGTATACAAATAAGAAAAAAGGGAATAAAGTGTGGTTTAAAGAGAAAATTTAAGAATTTTAGACGTGAATTTCAGAAAATTAAAAGTTGAAATGAAAATTGAAACTAAAAAGTTAATAACTTTTAAACTATTACTAATAATACTTTAATCTTTCTGCATCCTATAGATAATTTATTATATTATTTGTTCACAAATTTTCCAAGCGACATCTTATCTATTTTATTTGTTATAAACAATTTTGTTACATTTTTCAAAAAAAACATTTTAATTTTTAAAATTATACTTTGAATGTTAATAACTTTTAAAGTAACAAAGATATGGACTTTAAATAAATTGTGTTTTATAAATAATTTATTCATTTATTATAATTCCAAATTTTATCATTTTGCTTTGTTTAGTTTGCTTGTTATCTACATTTTTGCAAATGTTGTCTTCAAACCACACACAAGTCAAAATCTAACTTTTTCAAAAGTTAATAACTTTTAAATTAACAAAGATACAAACATCAATCTTTCATCATCTTATAAACAATTCATCTAGCTATAAACTCACCAAATTTGAACAACTTCTCTTATCAAATGACCCAATAAATTTAAAAAAATAAAAAATTTTCTCAAAAAAACTTTTATTCTAAACTTTGCTCTTTAAACATAAATAAATTTTAAACCATCATCTCCACCAACATAAATCTTTCACCACCTAATAAACAATTTAATTATTTATAAAACTATTGAAATTTATTACAATAGCATGTTTACTTCAAAAGTTACAAGCATGTTACTAACAAAAATTTTTTGGCACTCCTCAAACATTCAACATTTTCTACTACAAGTATTTCTAGAATTCACAATAAATATAAACATACTGGTACAAGTATATCATCATAACGACTACTTGTACCTGTACTTGCACCACTTGCACTATCTCCTACAATACTAAAATCATAAAAAAACTAGTCCTATAACAGTATTCAATAATCCTAGCAAAATAAATTTTTACTCCGCGCACTCAACTCGCATTTAATTACAACTGTTACGAGCATTCTAAAAACCCTCTAAACATTTCTAGAAAAACAACTTTACTACACGCATTAAAAAAAGTTAGCTACCTGCACACAGGTTAGTGACAGGTAGAAATTAAAACTAAATAAACAAAACCGGAAATAATAAAATTCGAAATTTAAATTTCAAATATAAATTTACACGTGAAATAAGTCTACTTATACTACTTATACCTGTTTGTTTGTTATATTTAAATACTCGTGTATAAAGGTGTCAATTATCATTGGGTTTTATTAGTCGTCAAACTATACTGAACTTTCAGTATTCGGTATTTCAGGGTGTATGAGTGATAATTAAATATTAAACCGTGATAAATAAGTAAATAAATATATGGTGTATGGTGTGTGGGTAGAAGCGAGTTTACTACCGGCGACGAGTTGACACTTGATTGTGAATTATGTCGGACGTGGTGTAGAAATGCCAAGAACTGATTTTAGATTTTATTTGTGTTGAGTTGAGTTAAGGTAACTTACGAGTATTTTAGTAGAGTAAGAGTAGAGTAGAGCAGGTTTATATTATACGTGTGTTAAATACGAGCTAATTGAATTAAGGTTATTTATATATTAGTTTTACACTTTTATCTTGTACTGGTTTGTTTCTAGGTGGTTTTAAGGATGTATATTTGTCAAGAAATTAGAAATTATTGAGTTTTTCATATTGGTTGTGTTAAAAATTGTTTTATGGAGAAATTTATGTTTTTTGTTTATAACTTTTGAATGGATAGACTTAGAATGTTTAAATTTGGTATAGGTATAGATGAATATTTTATAAATGATTGTGCAAATTTGTGGTTTTGTTGATTATTTATATTAAAAGTTATTAACAATTAAAGTTGAGAAATTTTTTTAGAGTGGTAGAAATGAAATTTTCGGTTTTTTTGTTTATAACTTTTAGACAAATAAAGTTAAATTATTGAAATTTGGTACGAAAATAACTATGTACATTATAAACATTTTCTAAAAATTACAAACATGTACCACTATTATTTTAAAAGTAAATTGTTCTTGAAGTTGATCATAAATTAAAAAAGTAAAAAATGCAATTTGTTCTATTTTTGTTAATAACTTTTAAATGAAACACTCTAGAACCATCAAATTATGTACCCTTATAAATAAATACATTATAAACAAATCCCTAGAGTTTCAAAACTATAATTTGTTTAAATAAAAAGTTATAAGCCATCAAAATGACCAAAAAATATTAAACTAAATTTATCATCATTTAACACCAATCCAACTCTTTTATTTACCTTAATAACTCAAAATTAACAATAAACACAAATAAATCCTTAAATTTATACAATTTCCTAATGAAAACCAAATGTTTCAACAAGATATTTTACTACTTGTACGCACTGATTTAGTTGTTTGGTGCTTGCGTTGTGCATCGTTTCATAATCACCGCATTTCATCTCCGCGCGCATAAACATAAAACGCAATCAATTGGCATAATCGGCTCGTTGAGGCGTCGAGCCGCAGGCCAGCACATCTCATCCACGAACAATTTACCACCGCGACTATTTTCAGCCACGCATTGCTGAAAATCTCAGCCGGCGCTATTCTTAGCTTACACAACTCTTCATCCACACTTAACCCGTCTTGAAACAAGAAATAAGAAAGAAAAAAATCAAACAGGGAAACAGGAATAGAAAAAAATGATGCGGAACATTTTTCAAGTGTCAAGAGAAGTCAGAATATGAATTTAAATATAACGTAAGACGAAAAGTAGAGACGTAACGGAAGTCACACTTTTAAAGCACTTTAATGTTAAGTGTCTTAACTTAAGCCAAGTTTATCAACGTCAAAAGTTACTCGTACTATACGAGTATGCATGATGATAATGTTTATGTGCAGTAGTAAATTTTTTATTAGTTTTTATTTTGTTTTACCGATGAAAAACATGAATAATAAAAAACGAAATATGAAACAAAATTAAAATCACGCGATGTGCATGATATTAAGTGTCAGGAGTCATGTCAAAAGTGTCAAATGGCATAAAAGTATTTGGAAATTAATTGCGTCAAATAATGTCAAATGTGATGTTATTGAAATTTATTGCGTTATTTAAGTTTTTTTTATCGAAATTTATCATTTTTTTATTGTATAGAGGTATAAAAATGTGTTGATAGTAATTATTCATGTCGATGTCATTTTACGAGCCTATAACTTTTATACTAAATAGATTACGGTTTTGTAATTTTTGGGGTATGTTGGGAGGTTATTTGTTTATAACTGTATGAAATTTGAACGTTCTAGAATGTTTTATTTAAAAGTTATTAACATAAATTGTTAGAATTGTATAATTTCAGTTTTAAATTTATTTGACAAATTTGAGATCAAATAACTATTAAATTAATTAAACAATTAGGTTGAAATTTTAGAGATTTGTTTATATACCATCTGTTTACTTGCGTACTAAATTTTAATATTCTAAATAATTTATTTCCAAAGTTATAAACAAAAATAGCAAAAAATGTATTATTTTTTGTTTCATTTTAACAATTTAAAAATCAAATATCTTTTAAACCAATTAAGCAAAAATATTGCAATTTTCAAAATTTATTTATTAACTAATTATTTATCCCTGTACTAATTTTTAATATTCAACTATTGTTAATTTAAAAGTTATAAACAAAAATATAAAAAATAAAACTGTTTTAAAAAACAAAAATTTATATCTTTAATACCAAATATCTATTAAACTAACAAAAATAAAATATTGTTATTCTCAAGTACTATAAACAATATACCCATCTACCTATATTCAAAATTTCAAAGTCCCAACTCCTTCTATACAAAAGTTATCAACAAAATACTAAAAACCAACATTAGCGAATTTATGCACAGTCACAAAATCCACTTCACTTTACCTCACTTTAGTTTATTTCGCTCGTAGTAAGCACTAAAACTACAATTACAACCTCAACTTCAGCTAGCCAACAAACCACGTGCATAACCACACAAATACCACCTTTACTACGCTCGTTAACCTGACACACGTCAAGTAATTATCCTCGTTGCACAATAAAACACAATAAAACTCAATGCAAAATTGCATTTCAATGCAAAAAGTTACTTTTATCCAAACGAATTTTTTATTTTTAAATCTTTAGAGATAAAAGTCTAGTAAAATAATACGGTGAGAAGAACGGAGCGTAAAGTGCGAAATTTATATAGAATATTTAATAATAACTCGTGAGTTGTTCAAGCACGTGCTTTTTGCGCTCGTCGAGAGGTTCGAGCATGGATCGCATGGTTTGCTTGATTACATAATTGCAGTATTCGTAAACGACGTAAGCGTACGAGTAATGTAAACGACATAACGCACCACAGTCGAACAGCCGAGCAGCGAAACAGAGGATCAATGTTTAGAGGATAAATGTATAAAACAAATGAATTTTTGATATTTTTAGAAATATGGGAATAGATAAAATGTGTCTGTTATCAAGTCGTATAACTTGAGTTATGAAAGTCGTAGAAAATAGAATAAAACATCATTGGAAAGAGAATTTATTATACTTTTATATTGTATTTAGTAAAATATTGTATGTTTTAAAGTTTATTAATTATGATT
Organism: Dalotia coriaria; assembly: GCF_025399875.1. Classification (NCBI taxonomy): domain Eukaryota; kingdom Metazoa; phylum Arthropoda; class Insecta; order Coleoptera; family Staphylinidae; genus Dalotia; species Dalotia coriaria. Next base: position 10,406,925 of record NW_027045447.1, read on the forward strand.
GTTTTTGTAAAAATTAATTATTTTAGTTTTAAAAATTTATTTTGAGGTTAAATAAATAGAAAACTAATTAATATATTGTAATTGTTTCTTTGGTATATTATAGCAGTACTATTTGGTTATGTTCTACGAAAATTTGATTAAATTATACTGAGTGTTTCAAAAGTTATTGCAAAAAAAATTGAATATTTGCATTTTTTATTTTTTTGTATTCAAATTAATTTAAAGTCAACTTTAAACATTGATAACTTAAAAACTACTAGGTATTATTCAATTTTTTAAACAGATATCTCTAACACCACTAATCCTCAATATATTTTTAAGTTTTTGAGGTTATAAATAATTTAGTTTAGTTTTTATCAACAAATTTGTAAAAAATATCAATTTCTTAAAACTTAAATTTTAATCACTGATAACTCAAAAACTATCAGTGATAAAACAACAATCTTGCTTGAAAAGATAGATAATATTAGCAACTATTAAATTGTTTTTATAAAAGTTTAAAAACTGTAACCAATTAAAAGTTACAACAAATTTAGTCACACTTTTGCAGTTTTCTATATTTTTATATCGATTTTTTTTAAATGTTAACTTTAATCATTAATAACTCAAAAACTATTAACAATAATTAAATTTTCTAAACTGATATCAATAAACCAACTAATCAAGAATATTTCCACAAAATTTCAACACCATAAACTAATTACCCTACTAATTATCAACAAATTAGTAAAAAATGACAAATTTATCAACCTTCATATAAAATCCTTCATAACTCCTAAACCATCACACTTAAACCAACCATCCTTACACCAAAACATAGACAATTTCATCATCTTCAAACTCCCTTTTAAAAAAATATCCTACACCTCACCAATCCTCCACAATTAATAAAAACGTCAAAAAACTCACCGGTATCAATAGCCAGTGCACGCCATCTCGTCTTGCGGGCCTTCTTGCCCATCTTCCGGTCCGCTGCGCACGCCTCTCTTCGGAAAAACCCTCAAAACCCTCAAATCACCCCGCAACGACCACCACACGACCTTTAACCATCAATGTATCTAACAACAATCAACTCCAAATCCTCCAAAAAAATTCACCGCAAATTAAATTTTATCGACGTTTTGCGCGTTTTCGCCGGCTCAGCTTCCGCACACACTCGCCACTCACACGTGCACACCGCCGGCGCGCCGCCTCCACCCGCCTTCAGGGCCCGGAATTGATTTTCCAATACTTGCCACCACACCGGCCGAAAATTACAGTTCTCCCGCAGATTTCCACCAAAAAAATCCACAAAAATCAAATTTTACTCATGCGCGCATTACGCAATCATTACTTTTGCACATTCATTTAAATTTAACATCGGAGCAATTAGCATTCGTGTTCACCGCCGATTGATTTTAGCCACGCACATTTTCCGCATGTTTTTTTATTCACTGGATTAACTCATTTGCTGCGCACTGCGTGTTATCAATTGTTTTTTGAGTTTAGAGAAGAGGAAATGTTCTTGTAGCGTGTGCGTCGGCGGGTGGATGCACCGGTTAAGTGTGTGCGCTGCGCGTTCGACGGACGCCTGAGACCGAGAGACACATTCGGCCCCGGTGACTTCTACTTTGCGATTACGTAACGTCGCGACGCGCGCGAGCCGGCGCCGTGCGTCGAACCTTGCCCCCCACACCATTTAGATGTATGCGAGCACACGCCTTCGTTTTCCGGCATTTTTGCGTTTATTTCGTGATTATGAAGTATATACGTCTTTTCAAGTGGTTAAATTGGTTGGATATGTTAGATATATTGTTTATGTTATGGTTAATAAGGTTATATTTACCTTATTTTGCGTTTTTTGTTGATTAAACGTTGAACAAGGTTGAAAAATTGAATTGTTAAAACTGTCAATCATCTTGGTACGAATTAATGTCAAAGTGGTACTTGTGGCGCCCCCTAGCGGAATGCGCTTTAAATAATGAAATATTCAAATTTTATTTTTGTTTTTTGCAATAAATAATTAGAAATTTAATGTACAAACAATATTAGTTATTAATTTAAACATTTGTAAGTTAAATTTTTATTGTTTAATGCTTTAATTTGTTTATATTTTAGTTTAATTATTTTTTGAAAAAGTACGGCACATTTGTAAATAATAATCAAAATAGTACTGCTAGCGCCCTCTAGTGGAATGCATATTTACTATTTACCTGTTTTATACATTATTTTTGTTTTACATAATAAATAACAAATAATTCTAAATACTAACAATATAAATTAATATTCTAAACACTTTTATGAATTATTTTTATTACTTTACGTTTGAATTTGTTTTTAATTTAATTTTAATTTTTAGTTGTGAATGTATGGCAACCATACGTACACATCTGTCATCTTTCATCTTGCATTGTTGAAGTTGTCAGATAATAAATAATTTCGCCATAAACAATGTTTCCGCGTTAATTAACAACTTTGTTTCTACATAAATCAATACCTAAACATTTCACGATGTCGCCAATGTTTAAATATATCCTGATTTTTGCTTTGTGCGCGTCTGGTGAGTAATTTTCTAGACAATTTGTTGGTTAAGTTGATAAAACACCTAAAAAACGATATAAAACAATGTTTCACTAATATTATCTACGATTTTTTACTGATAGTACACTCCCAACGTACCAAAGACAAGATGTACGATGAAGTCGACGGAATATCCGCTTGTTTTCGTCGATTGAATGGCACACACCAAATTGGCTGCTCATGTAAGTTAAATCACTGATAACAGAGCAACAAAAGACATAAATTGATAATTTCCACAGCAAAAATCTAGAAAATATATTTATTTATCACCATAAACAATATTTAATATAAATATTTGAATTTTTCAGCCAAACGAGATGGTTCAACTGGTGTGATCCACTTTGTTGACTCGCCAAGTGATTTAAACTTTGTTTTGGATGTCAAAAATGGTTTAGACTACATCCCAGTCATCCCAATTGAGTTATTCACTAGAGAACTCAATAGTAAACTACAGCTGCTGGACCATATCAGTGGTTTACTAGTGTATAACATTGAAAATGAACAAAAATTGCCTGTAAATCACTACAGTCCTGATTTAAAGTGTCCGAATGAAGGTAGTAACATCCAAGGCACTTGTGACACCAAATGGAACTTCTTTGGTAACAGTCTCCTGGCTGAAGACTTCAAATTCCCGGTTTTTTACTTGGATAAAGAGAAAGAAGTGAAAAAAGTCCGCGATTGCTTCGGAAAGTTTAATAATTTCAGTTTTGATGAGCATACAAGTCGTTCTCTATGCAGTATTGAACTTCAGAGCTTCATGTTTGCTGCCTATGACACACCTACATGTTTAAGGCGAGTAAAAATATAATTTTATTGATTTTTTTGTAAAATTTTGTTTTTTTTGTGTTTAGACGATCGCAATCCGTTGTAAACATGAATCCGATGAAGTTTTGTGATGCTTTGGGTGATCAGAACGTGTGGGCATCGTTGTTTCCAATTGGGAATTCAACTCTATCGCCTGCTGTTGTTTTGAAGAGTAATATCAAGCAGATTTTGGTCGTTAGTCGCATTGACGCCACTTCGTTGTTTTATAATTTGGAACCTGGTGCGCAGAGCGCTGTCACGGGGATGGTAACGTTACTAGGAGTTGCTGAACTGCTCAAGAGGATGTTACCCACCTATGAAGATTATGGTAAGTTGAAAATATTTGATAGAATTTGTTTTATTGCGGTTTTTATGATTTTTGTTGGTTTTTTGAGGATAATTCACGGAAAAAATTAGATAGAATTGTTTTGTTTGGATATTTTGGTAGATTATGAAATTATTTATGTTTTGCACTTTATTTTATTGAATTTGAGTGATTAGTTTAGTTTTTACAAGAGTTTAAAGTTCGGTTTTGTTGGTTATGTGTAAAAGTATGACATGTCTTTACAAAAATTTGAATAACTCAGGAAATAATTAAGATAATGACAATTTGTTTTCGAAATATGAAAGCACATTAGTTAACACATTATTAACACTTTGTTTTATATTGTTGATTGATTTAGTTTAATATTTATTAACATAAATATCAAAAATTTAGTTATTTTTGAAAAAAAAATTGATTTTTTTGTTAAAAACTTAAAATTAACAATAATACGAGCAAAAACAAGACTTGGACTCATACTCATTCAATACTTTGGTTAATTATCTATAAAATGACGTTTATTTCATATCAATATCTCAATTATTTTAGATTTTACAACACTTTTAAACTTTTTTTCTCTAATTTTCGTCATTTTACCGCGCAACTCATCACTTAAACTCAAATATCTCCTAAAATATTCAACATAAACCCAAACTCTTTTCACAATATAAAATTACATTAATCCACACACAAACCCACCAAATATCAACATTCTATCTCAATTACAACCACCTCATATCAACCATTTTATAAAAACTTAAATTTTCTTAATTTTAGATCGAAACGTTGTCTTCATCCTCTTCAACGGCGAAAGCTTCGACTACATAGGCTCCCAACGCATAGTCTACGACATGAAGAAAGGCGAATTCCCCCGTTCTGAATACACATCAACCACCGAACACTCCAACCCCATCCGCTTCGAAGACATCGACACCGTCTTCGAAATCTCCCAAATCACCAACACACCAAAACTCCACCTACACCTTCTAAACGAACCCGAACAAAGTGAATTCCTCAACATATTAAAAAAGAACCTACTAAACATTGAAATACACACAGACACCATCCCACCCACATCCATCCAATCATTCATAAGAGAAAAAAACGCACCCAAGAGTCTTGTGCTTACAGACTATGCAACCAACTTCACAAATGCATACTACAACAGCATCTACGACAACTCAAACAATATAAAATTTGTTTATCAAAACATAACCAATGGAGACGATGTAGATACACTCCCAAAAGACAGTATACAGGTATTTATCGGTGGAGTGGTTGATGGCATAGCTAAAACACTCTACGAAGCAGTCACTAAGAGAGAATATAAGGGGACGGAACGTTATAACAAATATTACATCAATGAATTGTTGCATTGTTATCTTGAGTCGGCAAACTGCAGTATACACAGAGCTCTGCGAAAAGGCAGCTTCCAACCAGTACCTTTGAGTTTATATGTTGGTGTCACTGTCAGTTCCAACATTATGACGAATTTATTAGCATTGACATTTGCATTCTTCATGGGTGATACGATTGGAAAAGGTGCTTGTCCTCTGAACATGTCTTCACATGTTTATTATCATTTCAACATGTCGCAGAGTGTTTTACAGAGGAATGAGACACAGTGTTATAGGATTTCGATGAATTTGACTGATGCGGAGAGTCCGGCGTTTTTAATCGATGGTAATTTATTTGTTTTTATTAAATTTTTGTTTAATTTTTGATGTTTTTATTGTTTAGGATATGATTGGACTTCTGGTGAATATTCCTCATGGACTGAAAGTGTCTGGAGGGAGTTCAATGTGAGATTATTCCTGAAACCAGCCCGTGCGCATGAAATCATGACTCTGGTCGTTGGTTTAGTTGTGTTTCTGGCGTCGATGGCGATTACTCTGTGTATCAATAGGAAGAAGGATGTTTTGTTTGAGAATATTACTACTACCACGTGAGTTTTGATTGGTTTTGTAGGGAGAGTTATTGGGTTGTTTGATTATGATGGTTGTTTAATGTTGTAGACCACCAGCAAACTGCTAAATGGCTAAAACCTTGGGTTCTCTTGTGATATTGACAGACAGTGTCCAAATTTTCTACTAAAGACTTAATTGATTCCTTTTACATTTAATTATTATTGGTTTGACTTGTAATGCGTTTGTTCATGTATTAGTATACATATTTATATTTCCAAGTTTAAAATACATAACTTATTTCTAACTAAAATTGAGGTTTTTATTTAATTGCGATGTATAGGTTTGAGTTGTGGGTATTTTGGGGTTAGATTTGGTTAGAGATTTGATTATTTTACTTGTAGTTATTTATTTGATTAGTTTATCTTTATTAGTTTAGTTTTTATTTAGATTTTTGATTAGTTTTAACTGTTTTTAAGTTATATCTTGTATTGATAGAAAATTACTCATTTTTTGGTATAAAATTGTTAATATCTCGTAAATTAATTGAAATATTTCATTTTTCTTTCCAGATTATGAAAATACGTTAATTATAGTATAGAATAGAGTTTAGTTTAAGTTTCCAGCTTAATTATTTTAGTAAATATTCAATAAAACACCAACAAAACGACAATAGCTATTTGTTTTTAATTTTTACTAAATAACGTTGTAAATATTAATAATAGAGCCATTTTGTTTGTTGATTTCAGTGAAGAATTAACTTCTTAGTTCATTTTAATTAATTTCAATACAAATATTAGCATTTGTTTATGTTTTTCTTATTTCGATATTTTGATAAATTTTAACTTTTTTAGGTTATATTTTATATTAATGTGAATTATACATTTTCTGACTTAAAATTGTAAATATCTACTAAACTAATATGAATATTAAGTTTTTCTTTTCAGATAATGAAAGTACACTAAAATTTGTGCAGGAACGTGTTTACTTTAAGTATGAAACTTGATTCTTTTATAAATATTCAGTAAAACAAACAAAAAATTATGTTTTTGGTTTATTTCTAAGATTAAACAAAAATTAAGCCAATTGTAGCTGTTAATCGTATACAATCTTATACTCTGTTGATTTTCCTATCTAATACAGTTTATTACATTCATTTATTGCAATTATTTTGCATTTTACACGCGTTTTAAGTTCATATTGTTTAAAAGTTAAAATATGATGCATAATTACCATTTTCAACGATTTTTATAGTTTTCTACAATAATTCTATGTCCTATCTACACAAAATATTAATTATCTCAATAAATATTAAAGACTTCTATGAAAATAACATATCCACCTACAATTTTCATTAATTTAATAAACTTTAATTAAAGTTTTTGTATCTCCCCATTCTACAATCACATGCTTAGAGGTTAGAAATGTTGCGAGCGCTAAATTTAAGAAAACTCAACAAACTCTGCAATTTTACATATTCAAAATGTGTGATTACACTCCAGAGAACCCTATTAACATCCCCAACACAAAATGCGAAATTATTCGTGGACAGGGAGAATACTTACTGCTATGGAATCATTGCACCATTATTCGACACACAAAAAGTAAGAATAAACCTAAATAACTATTAAAATACATCATTAACAACAATAAAACATATTTAATAACATAAAACACATATACTTTATACTCTTATTAATTTTGTGGTGCTTTAGGTGTTTCCTGAAAAAAATGAACAAAATGAAGACATGACCACTGAATGGTTTAATAACACATTAAATCATCACTTTCGAAAGTCTACAGCCTCTGAAATAGTCTCAACATTCAAAAAAGTGCTTCCATTCTGCATACAACACAATATAACTATATCAGATACAAGATTCGATGCATTAGTTGATGGTTTAATGGATCATGCTGAGAAACTTACAGATAATGAACTCCTAACTCTTCTAGATGTATTAAATGACTATCCAACAGTTGATTCTATAAATGCTCACAATTATCATGATGTTTGGAGTTGTCTGGATGATATATCCGGTAGAAGAATAGGAATTTGGAAGCCTGACATGTTAATAACAGTGGCTGAAAAGTGGTACAAGTTGGGTTTGGGCAGAGTTGGTGACTTCACCTTCAATGCCATTGATAAAATGTCCAAGAAACCTGAGCATAGGTTGACTAAAGATCAACTGGTGCAGGTGTTCTTTCTGATGAATGTTTCCAGGAGGAGATTGATGCATTTTGAGTATGAACATGCTTTATATTTGAAAGTGGAGGAGATGACTGTTGATGAGTTGGCTATTGTTGCTCTGGGGTATTTTAAGACTCAGACTAAGGTGAAAATTCCGCAGATTCTAGCTGAGATGCTGCGGAAGGCGAAAACGCCGAGGATATACACGAGATGACTTTGTGTGGGATTTTGAAGGTTAGTTTTGGTTGAGTTTTATGGAAAGTTTTATAAAATTTGCCATATCTCCCGAATTATTTGAAATATTTGAAATTTTTAAATTGATTATGGAAGAGTATTAATTAACGCATAATCTGCTTTTTATTTTGTTATGCTAGGTATAATAGTTTAAAAGATATTGAGAAAAATGTACAAAATTACGTTTTTTGTGCGTTTTTGTTAATAATTTGCAATTTAAGATTGATAATCGTTTAAAGTCATAAATATCATTGATGTATGGTATAGTTTAGTTAATTATTGATCAAAATACGATTAGTTTATTAAAATATCTCTATTATTTTAGTTTTACAAGAGTTTTAAGTTTACATTACGTTTATTTTATGTATCGGCCATGACACATGTTTTCATGTTACAAAAAGTTAAATATCTCGTGAACTAATAGAAATATTAACAATTTCTTTGCAGATTATTAAAGTATAATTAATTCCGCAGAGTTTTCAATATAATTTATCATATTAACTTTGACCATTTAGTAATTATTGCAGAAAATCTCAAAAGTAACGTTTTGTGCATTTTGTAAAAATATCGAAAATTAAGAATGACAAACATTTAAAAGGAACAATATGATGCTTGCATCTCATACTTTAGTTAATTATTGACCGAAATACGTTTAGTTCATTAAAATATCTCCATTAATTTAGTTTTTGCAAGAGTTTAAAGTTCACGTAAAAATTATTCTACTTTGAGGTTAAAAAACAAATTATTTTCTCTCAGAAAAACATAAATATCTCTAAAACCAATCAAGATATCAACAAATTTCAAACAAATTATTAAACTACATTAACCACAGTATAATCTACAACTTATTTCACATCTCAACCTATTTTAATTCATTAATTATTAACAAAAACATAAAAATAATAAAATTCTTTATTTTAAAATTTCAGACAGTGAGATACACTTCCCATCCATCTTTAGCCGACCAAATGCTGGACTTCATGGAACATATCACCCCTAAACTCCCCAACCTCTCAACCCTCTGCGTCCTGCACGCCGCCCTCCTAGGCACAACCCTCCAAATCCTCCACAAACCATCTTTAAGCATTGCAGCACAAAGAATAGCCTCAAACATCTCCAACGTTGAAATGGTCCGACTCAAAGACATCGAACGCCTTCTATTATCACTAACAATGCTCGACTACGACCCACAAACAACACCCTGTATATTCAAGGCATGCATGGCTGAACTGCACGAAGAACGCCGCAATACAGAAATAATCAGATACAGGAAATGCCTGGGTGCAGCGCTGAGTTTCCTCAGCATAAAGAACATGTATTCCATTGACTTATTGAAACAAGTGTTAGATCCTGAATTAATCGAAGAAGTTTATGGTAAATCAGCAAAAATGTTCCCCAGGGAGTTATTCGTGCTCAATATGAACACATACCTTGAAGTTCCTGAATATAATGGACCTAGATTAAGTAAAATCAAACAAATTAAGTGCGCAAAATGGCTGACGACGTTCACACCGGTCAAAGAACAGACTAAAAGGGTGACAGCGATGGATAAATTGATTCTGGACGTGCATGGAGTACTGGAAAACATTGTAGGAGGACAGGAGAATATGTTTATTGAACATTTACTACCACAATATCTCAGGGCAGGTAAAAATTAACCTAAAAATGATTTTTTTTAATTTATAGGTTATTTTTTAATTAAAATTTGTTTAAGATGTGGTTATTTCTCGTGATAAACTTAGTAAAAAATTTATAAAACCTCAGGGTTTTGATAATTATGAGTTTGGTGAGCTTATACCTGCACCAAAGGATGAAAACAAGGATTATTTCGCTATAGTTATCCTTGGATGGAACGCAACAGTTCGTGGGTCGTCACATCCGGTTGGTTTAGCACACATGAAGCTACGCCATCTTAAAATACTAGGCTACAAACCTTTCTTTGTAAGTTTTTATTAATTTATCCAAAAAAATCATATTTTCTTGTTGAATTTTACTTTAAATCATGTATTTTTAGGTTATATGGAATGAATTCTCACCTCTGACAAAAGAAGACAAGCATAGATACATAGAAAACAAAATACAACAATATTCATGATGATAACAAGGTATTTTCTGTTACTTTTCACATAGACCTTCATTATATTCTCTGATAATTATCTCGAGTGTTGATTGAATATAATTTGCATCTGTTGCGATGTTAGATTGTTCATAAAGTTTGTTTCTTAACTCTGAGCAGTACATAACTCGTGTATTCAACAGTGGTTCTCTTGCTTGTGTGATAACTTCTTCATTCGAGCAGTTATCTCTTGCTTTGCATGCTTTTATACTCTGTTTGATTGTGTCTATGTTTTCTTTGTTCATTTTCTTGAACATTTCTCCAATTTCTATCGAATAATCTTGTGTCATTAGATTCTGTATGTTATCCATGACTTCATTGATGTAATCCTTCCTTCTTTGATGTATTAATTTACACATTGATGAACTATTCTCATTTGTGTACTTTTCTGTGAAGATTTTGTACAAATTCGTGAGGTTTTTATAGATTGGTTGGAATTCTTCACTTGCGTCTTGATTCCATGTTGTTAGGAGTGTTGTCATGTTGTTTTGCGCGTTTTCTGATGATTTTAGGAGGTCTTGGACGTTTTGGGCTGATAATATGTGTTTGGTGAAGGAGTCTATGAAGTCTGCTGGACATGTTTTATAGGAATGCGTTGAAAAAACACATTTTATGATTATTAATGTTAATATTGTTGCTGTTACTTGCAACATTTGACTGTTTATGATATAACTGAATAATTTTTTAATATTCTATTGGTATATATAGAGGAAGTTGTTAATTATTGCTAAACATGTTTCTTTTTCATGGAAAATCATGTTTTTGTTGATAATTGATGTTTACTTGTTTTATCTCAGTTTTTATCATATAACTCGCTGAGTAATAATGATAGAATAATTTTGTTTGAAAATATGGATAGATGATTAAATTGTGGGTTATTTGGAGTTTAGAGTGCAGTTTAAAAGTTTTTGGTTTATTATTTATAAGACTTTGAAGTTGGTGAAGTTTGGAAAGTTCTTACATTGTTTGGTGAAATGTAATACTCAACTTTAAAGTCTTATTAAACAGAACTAATTGTGGAAAAAGTTTTTATGAAACTTTTGTTGATAAAGAATTTAATTATCTATCATGTTGTTGAATAATAATTGTTATATTGTTATTGGTTTGTTGCTAAATTGATAAAAACTAAAAAGATGCTTTTGACGTGATAACGTCTTTAAAATCGTTTTACTGGTGACCTGTTCAGAAACTGTGTCACGAGCGAGGTCGATCGCAGGTATACCCTCTCGTTATAACAGAGACGGACCGATCTCCCGTCTCATCTCGAGCGCTGCCAGTCATTCCCGTGCCAGTCATAGCGTTCGAGTAGTTTGACCGATCTTCCGTCTCTCTCTACTAGCGGCATAAAACGAATGGAGATTTTCTCGTGCGGTTAAGTTTTTCGTTGAATTATGTTTTATCGTAAAAGTTTGTAGTTGCGGGGAGCCTAAATGTAAAACAAAATGTGAAGTGCAAGTGAAGTGTTACAACAATTGCAACAAACAAAACTTATATCACCAATAAGACGTTATCACGTAAACATCTCGATAAACCTACTTTACAAACAACCATTTTTTGTTAAAAACGTAGTCGCGTCTTTGGACATCAATAATATATTAACTAAACATGTTAACAATATCAACTAAACTAGTTTTGCTGGACAATTTAATTGTTTATTTATTTCTGAAAGAAAATTAATTTATCATAAATAATTCTCGAGATATAAACAAAAATCTAAAGTTTTTCGAAAATTTTATTGTAAAATATAATATGCAGCTTTAAACTCTTATAAAACCTGAACTAGTTGTGATAAATATCTGGTTTAACTTTCATTTGATAAAGAATTTAATTATCTCTAATAATCTAAAAAGATTTGTGTTCTATTGTTATTAGTTCTTGCATAAATTGATAAAAACTAAAATGGCGCACTTAATTTTCTTAAAAAAAACGTATATGCACTTTAAACATAAATAACTTATTAACTAAATATGAAAACAATCTCAACAAAACTGTTTTTGGATAGATAATTTAATTGTTTATTCATTTCTAAAAACAAAATTTAATTATCTCAAATACTTCTCGAGTTATCCTCAAAAAACCAAACCATTTCATTTTTGATCAAAACAAAATTTATTTGAATTGATCTTTTGTAAACTCGTTTCTACACCTGACCGATTGACTCCGTCGCTATGCCAACGCACCGGTGGTGGTTCTACTAATTAGAGCGGCCTTTGTCCGCCGCCACCGCCCCCAGAGCCGCCGCTAGAGTAATTGCCGCGCGGCGGTAATTAGCGCGATTTGCGTAATTTCGCAATTTCCATCCGCGTTTTTACGCCGGCGGCGGCAAGCGGTGCGCAAATCAAAGCAACACCGACCGCCCCCGGCACCGCAGCTACACCACAACCTCCGCAAGACCGGCCTGCGCTATTAAAATTAACATTCGGTGGCGCGGCGCCGCTCGCAAATTAATGCCAACGCTTAAGAATGCGCTTTTTGCCGGCGCGAAATGAGCGAACGGCGGCGGCGGGCGTTTTACAGGTGTATAATTACGCGCGCCGCCCGGGGGCAACTTGCGGATGGTCGAGATCGTCGACTAATTATGTAAGCGGACGCTTTTTCTTTTAAACCGCAGAGTTATTAAGACTTTTCTGCGTTTAATTATCTTTACTTTTATTTTTTTATCTGTGAGGAAGTTTTTTTAACATTTATTGAGTTTTTAGGTTTTTTACTTTTATTTTAAAATTTTGAGACATATTTTACGCAAAAGTAACTTGTTTTTCGTATATTTACAAAAATATTTTGAGAGGCGGTTTTTAGCCACCCCCGACTGTTATAATAGGAAGTTTTATATATCATTTGAAAGATAATTTAATAATCTATCGAATAGTGAAAACTAGACATTTTTATCATCATAAGTTTTCACATAATTTGAAAAAGAAATTTTTCGAAAACCGGAAATAATTTTTTTCTTTAGAAAAACAGAGTTTTCTTGCATTTTTCTTATGTTTTATTTATATTTATGATATTTTGAGATTATTTTTACACAAAATTATCATATTTTTTAAGTTTATCAGCATTTTCCGTATTTTTTACAAGAATATTTTGAGAGGCTGTTTCTAGCCGCTCCCGACTATAAAATTAGGAAGTTTTATACATCATTTGAAAGTTTATTTAATAATCTATCAAATAGTTAAAACTAGACATTTTTATGTTCATTAGTTTTCCCACAATTCACAAAAGAAAATATTTTTCAAACCGGAAGTCAACAAAAATACAAAAATAACCCCGAAAAACTTCATAAAATCATCAAAAAATCACTAAAAATAAACATTTATATAATTTTCCAACATAAAAATCACAAATTTTCTATTTTTTTTTTATTTTGCAATGATTTTTATCATTTTTTTCTTTTTCCGTCTGTCTGGAGACAAAACACATTTGCGTTTGCTCGTCTCCCCTCGGCGACTTTGGCACATCGCGACGATTTCGTGTTCTACATTGCTGCGCAATGCCACATACCAATACACTTTCCGTTCGTTCGGTACGTTCGTTGAATTTGTTTGTGGGCAACAATTTGAAAGTTTCAATCGTTTTCGGAGTCGTGCGCAATAGCCGGCGGCGCTTTCTGCGCTCGCGTGGTTTTCCTCGGCGGAGTAATGCGAAATTGTCGAATTTTCGCCGCATGCCCGCCGGCGGTTTGGGATTTATGCGATTTATGTGATATTCCGGCAAGCACGCTCGCTTTAATATAAAACTTGTTTGGATAACTTTCATGTTGAGTGTTTGCTTAATTTATTCACCAGTGTCAGTATTTTGTAATTATCTCGGGAAGTAGAAGAGATAATTATGTTTTGTTTTCGGGGTTTGATAGAGTATTAGTTTGGGGGTAGAATGGAGTTTATTTGGGGTGTTTATGAAGTTTGGGTGATTTTTATTTAATTTTAAAGTTTGTCTAAGTTTTTGAATTTTTAAAATTAATTTTATTCATTAGTGTTTGTTTTTTTTGTAATTATCTCGGAAGTAGAAGAGATAATTATGTTTTGTTTTTGGAGTTCGATAGAGTATTAATTTAGTGGTATAGAATTTATTTGGGGTTTTAGGATGTTTGGTTGATTTTTTATTTCATTTTAAAATTTGTTTTAGTTTTTCAATTGTTTAAAACCTAAATTGATTTTTAGTACACCCTGTATAATTTTAGGCCTACCCTGTATAAAATCTTTAAATATATTTAATTATGTATCGTTTAGTGAAAACTAGACATTTCTATCTTAATTAGTTTTCTCATAATTTAAAAAGAAAAATTTTTGCAAAAATAAATCATTTGGCAATAATTTTGAAAAATGAATTTTGTTACTTTTTATTAATTTACACAAAAACTATTAAAAATAAAACAAATATCTATTCAGATTATAATAGATAATTAAATTCTCTTTAAATACACTTTAAATTTTCCCTCTAACATTATTATTACACCAATTATTCATGATTTTAAACAATTTTCCACTTTGAAAAAAACTCATCCCCTCACTAAAATTAACATAATTCCATACCTAATTACCCAAAACAGAAACAATTTCCTCACAATACAACTATAATCCCCACCCTATGATCCCCGCAAAACCAAATAATTCCACCACCCCCCGAAACGAAATAATTCCCCATTCAACATCAAACAATCCACGCGCAATCTCAGCGACGCAAACAATTCGCGATAAATTTCGATCCGCTGCAGCGGAATAATCAATGGCGTCGGAAATCAGCGCTTCGGCCGCAGTCACCTGCACACACCCACCCACACATACATATACACGCAGGAGGCGGGGGCGGCGGTTTCGTGGTGCGGTGACCAGCCATTGTGCGCGCGCGTTTATGATTCCAATTTGCGGCCGCACAATCCCCGAGCGACGAGCGTATGGCAATTCACGGCGATACGATTTATCTCGTATTCCCACCCCCGGCGGCGGCGGCGGCGGCGGCGGCGAAAACCACCCCCAATATTCCTCGCAACCTGCACGCAATTCAAAACATGTCGTGTATTTACTATTTACCCCACGCATATTGACACAAACAATGATATAGATATACAGGGTGTTTGTACAAATTTTTTATTATTTTTTAGAAATAATTGAGGCTTGTTTTTGATTTTTTTTATAAAAAAAATATTTTTGTGGAAACACTTTGTATAAATATGTTTTAGAGATGAGTTGCATATTGACAAATACAATAATATGATTATACAGGTTGTTTATGAGAAATATTTCAATTTTTCTTTGATTTTTTTATATTTTTTTGTAAAATAATAATTTTCTTAGCAACACTTTGTATAAATAAATTTATAAATAACTTACATATTGATATAAACAATAATATAAATATACAGGGTGTTTTTGTGAAGTATTTCAATTTTTTTCTTGGAAATTTTCAATTTTTTGCATAAATTTTACTTTTTGAGAACACTTTGTATAAATATGTTTCAGAGATGAATCCGAATCATTTTCCGGTTAGAATTAATTAAATTTTAATTGAAATCAAACACCAGTGATTACTGGGGGTGGTCGGGGGCGGCCGAAAAACTAACAAAATACGCCATTTGTGCGAGTTTTAACGCCAACGCACGAAAAACCAATAAAACCGATGCGGAAATTTAATTAATAAATAAATACGATTCTATTTGCTCCGGCGCCATTTTAATATCGTATTTGCATCCACACTATACATACACTTCCGGTTTTCCGGTGTAGTTTTATTTATGCATTTTTAAAATCAAATTTTATCTGTGATTTTTTATTTTCATGCAAATTGTTTATTAAGTTATTATTTTTCCGGTTTCCGTTTTCCGGTTTTAGTTTTGATTGAATTGAGCAAATTGAGATTTAGCAGTTATTAATGTTGTATGTGGTTTGTTTGTGAACATGAAAGTTTTACGCCTGAGGAGTTAGGGATGGAATGGAAAGGGTGGGTGGAAACTCATCCCCTGGAAAATCACTTTTTGCGTTTGATTTTGCTGCTTTTGAGTTTTCATGCGAGAGATGTATGCGTTTGTGTTGGTGTGTTGTGTGTTGTGTTGTTTATTCATTAATCGAATGCAAAAACGCGGATCGCTTTTTCATTTGATTGCGCGCGATCCACGGCTTTCATTAATAGGGATGAAACATCCCTCCAAGCTTGTGTGTACGTGATTTGTGTCTACTCTATATGCAGATTTATTTGTGACGCACTGATATAAAATCAATTTGGATTTTGGTTTTTGTTTTTATTTAAGGATTTGTTTATAGATTTTTTGGAAATTTTTGGATTTTTTTGTTAAATAAATTTCGTTTTTAATTTGTGGGAAAAGTAATTATGATAGGGACCTCTAGTTTTCACTGTTTGATAGGTTATTAAATATATTTTAAGGTGTGATATA
Source organism: Dalotia coriaria (assembly GCF_025399875.1). Taxonomy (NCBI): domain Eukaryota; kingdom Metazoa; phylum Arthropoda; class Insecta; order Coleoptera; family Staphylinidae; genus Dalotia; species Dalotia coriaria. The sequence goes on from NW_027045447.1 coordinate 10,423,437, forward strand.
AAAAAGTTTATATTTTAAACCGGAAGTATTTAAAATTTGACTTTGAAAAAGTTGTTTTTCTGAAATTTGTATTTTTTAAGTTAAATATTTACCTTTTTTCTTTTTTAAATTGCAAGAAAACTAATTATGATAGATATGTCTAGTTTTTGTTATTTGATAGTTTATTAAATATATTTCTAGATGTAGTATTAGTAACTGCATAATTAATGCCAGAAGTTCTCAAAATTTAACATGAAAAGGAGTTGTTTTTCCGTTAATTTGTGTTTTTTTGTGAAAACATATATTTTTCTTTTTTAAATTACAAGAAAACTAATAATGATAAACCTGCTCAGTTTTCACTATTTGATAGTTCAATTATTATACTTTTATTTGTGATATTAATAAGTTCATATATCATACTAGAAGTTCTCAAAATTTGAATTTAAAAAAGTTGTTTTTCATTAATTTGTGTTTTTTTAGAAAAATATATATTTTTCTTTTTTAAATTACAAGAAAACTAATTAAGATAGACTTATCTACTTTTCACCATTTAGTAGTTTAATAATCATACTTTTTGATGTGATATTAATAACTTTAGAAATTAAACCAGAAGTACTCAAAATTTCCATTCAAAGTTGACTATTTTCTCATTTTTTTTATTTTTCGAAAAAAATTGAACACAAAATGACAGTTTTACAGCCGAATGAAATATTGCATTCATCAATATCGCATTGTCTTTGGAAATTCCGCCTCTGTTGCATTTTTTCCCATCCATGTGTAGTGGTATGATTGACGCGTACATTCTGCGCACCCCCGAGAGACAAACGACGCGATTTGTCCGAAGCGTAACCAGCAAAAACAAAAAATCAACGCGCAAAAAAAACACAACAAAACAACAAACTGCAATAATTCGCACACAACATGTTTGCAGTTTTAACTTTTTACGATTTTTTCCACTGCTTTGAGGTTATACACGTACATGCGCATCGATTTCATGTTCTCGTTCGATGCGTTTTGATTTTACGCCATGTTTGATGTTAGTTTTTATTCATTATTATTTTTTCTGTTTTGGTTTGCGTTTTGCGTTTTGTGTTTTGTGTTTTGAAGTCGTTTGGGAAATGTTCACAAGCGCACGAGATGATTGCGATTATCGCATGACCGCACAACTGCGTGCCTGCCGGCTTAACGCGTTAATCTTTTATGCGATTTTCTGTTTATCAAAGCTTTGAAAGTTTTTGTTTTTATTTATTTTTTTGCTGTTTTTGTTTGTTTGTGGGTTTTGTGTGGGAAATATGGTATTTGTTTTAGGAAAAACATATTATTTGTGTAATAACTGCTTTTGATTGCGTAAATATTTAGAATAAAGGGTTGAAAATGGAAAAATTTAGTAATGGCGACCGGAAATCAATGTTATTTAAATGGGAAATATTTAACACAACTTTAAAGTTGAATAAAATGGAATGTAATTAAGATAATTAAGTTCTGTTGATTGGAGGTGATAAAGAATGTTATTGTTTATATATTTTGAGAATTTCGTAAAAATATACATGGTATTACAGAAATTACAAGAGATAATATAAGAAAATAAAAATTTAGTAAGTATTTTATGACAAAGACTATTTTAATTGTTTATAAGTCAAATTTGAATTAAGATATTTATGTTTTCTTTTTTTTATATTAAAGATAGACTAATACTGTACATTTTCTGAAAATTCCAGGTTATTATACAAAGTGTTTCAGTAGTTATAGAGCAAAACACAAAAAAAAAAACATTCGGTTTTTTTTTTATCTTAAGTTAAGTCAATTTTAAACGTTTATAACTTTTAATACAAGTTAAATATTTATATTTTCTTTGCAGAATATTATAAACAAACTTATTAAGTATATTTTCTGAGAATTTTGTGTTAATATACCGAGTGTAGTCGAAATTACAAAGCAAAACATTAAAAAAAGCATTTTTTTACTTTTTTAAAATAACGTCAACTTTAAACTTTAATAACTCAAAAACAAATTAACATTTTTAAACATTTTAACCATATATATAAAGACAATTTAATATACTTTCACCTGCAGTTTATAAAAATCTAAATTTTTAATTGCTACTACTTTAAAATTCGAAAAATTACAAAAATTTGATAAAAACCTTCGATTTTTCGATAAATTTATGAGCTTAACTCAAATGATTTAAATTCTACGTCGGGATTTCCTAATACGCTTTGCGCCCCATCTCATCTTTTGCGAATTTCAGCATTTCAGCATTTCCACTCACCCTCTGGGCGAATATACGCGTACAATATGGCGTATATTAAACGCGCGCCGGCCGCCGGAAAGGATTAATTTACCTAATCCCGCGCACACGCTCCGCTCCGACATTCGCGCTTAATACTTTCCGAGCTGGGAGGCGGCTGCAGCGGCGGTGGCGGCGGCAGGAGTAAAGCCAGCTCGCCCGTTTGCGTGTCCTCGGCGGCTCCGACAGCGTGCGGTGTGTTATTAGAGGAACAGCTTCGACCGCAAACATAAGCGCCGCGATATCTCATCACAACAGCTTAGCGGGGAACATTTCGACCGCAAAACAATTACCAAGGGGGTGGATGTTTTAGGATATGGGATACTGAGGCCTGCTAAGGGTATGTGCGATGATGATCATGATGATGAAACAGAATTTCTAATGATTTATTTGGGGAAAGGGGTAAAAATTTCATGTTTTGGTTTAAATGCGAATAACAACAAAAATAAATTATATTAATAATATTTTATGATGGGGTTGTATAAAGTATGTATTTAAGAATATATTTCGCGAATTTTCAGTAAAATATACTGAGTGATACAGAAATTATGACCAAAAATGTAAAAATATATTTTTATGTGTTACTTTGACTTTGAGGCTTTATAACTCAAAAGTTAATAACAATAATTGATATTTTCTTTCAGAATATGAAAGCTTAGTTTATTATTAGTATATTCTGAGAAATTGGTTTAAATATTTTAAGTATTTTAGAAGTTACGCATAAAAATATAATATTTTTCTTGTTTTAAGTTTTTAGTAAAGTTTTTGCAAAGAAAGTCAAGTTTCAAGGTGGATTACAACAAAAATAAACAGTATTATTTATATTTTATGCTTTATTCGTACAAAGCATGTATTTAAGAATATATTTTGTGATTTTCACTAAATTATACCAAGTGTTTCGCGAATTACAAAGAAAAATACAAAATAAAACATTTTTCACATAACATCAATTTCAAAGTCATTTAACTCAAAAGTTAATAACAATAATTGATATTTTCTATCAGAATATGAAAGTTTAGTTTATTAGTAATATACTCTGAGAATTTGGTTTAAATATTTTGATTATTTGAGAAGTTATGCATAAAAATATAAATTTTTAACTTTTTTCAAGTTTTTAGTAAAACTTTAGAAGATAAAGTCAAGTTTAAGGCCAAATAACCACAAAAATAAACAATATTTATAATATTTCATAATAAATTCATATAAAGCATGTATCTAAGAATATATTTTCAAAATACCAGTAAATTATACCGAGTGTTTCGCGAATTACAAACAAAAACACAAAATAAACCATTTTTCACATAACTTCAACTTCAAACTTTTCTAACTAAAAAATTATAAACAATTCTTAACATTTTCTTTTAAAATATGAAAATATACTTAATATACTTAATTATAAACATATTCTGCTAATTTAGTTCAATTATCTCGAATAGTTTAGAAGTTACAGCATAAAACATAAAATATTTCACTTAATTTACCATTTTGACTAATTTTGCATTCATTAATTCCCCGGAATTAGCTGAATTTAACTGACGCGGACTTTGTGTCCGACTGTTGTGCTAAATCGGTTAGTGTTGGTTAGTCCTGGCTGGTTGGTTGTTTTGTCGTTATCCCTTTGCGTTCCGTGGCATTGTTGTCGCGGTGCGACGGCGGCGGCAGCGTCGGCGACGGCTGGAAATTGATTTATGTAATCTCGAATTCGCGACCGGAACAACGCCGCCTCCCGACGGATACAAATTAATACACGTAATGCGCATTTAGACTGTCATGTCACAAGATTTTCCATAGGAATATTTACAGGAATTAATATATTCATAAAGAAATGCTTGGTTTTATTAAAAATTTTAGTTTTTAAGATAATAACTTAGGATGTAAAGGTGGAAGGATAATAAGTGATACATGGTTTGATAGATAATTTAATTGGAAATTGGGACGTGCTTAAATGATTAAATTATCTTTAATAGTTTTTGAGTTATTTGGGTTTAAATTTTTTGGTCAAAAATTGATTTTTTTTGGAAATTTTTACAAAAATTCTGATAACTCAAAGACTAATTGAGATATTTTTGTTATTTAAACTACAGAATATAGATAATAATATGTACAATGGACAAGGATATATTTAAATAATTTTAAAATACATATACAGGGTGAAATTGAAGAAAACAACAAAAATTTTGTTTAAAATTCTGATTTTTTTGTTTCTAACGCATTTTAAAGGTCAAATAAAGGTCAAATATAACCATAAATATATATTTTCTGATAGAGGATGATATTATAAATCTAAAAAACTTTAAATTTTGTCTCTATCTCAACTATAACAATTTCTACACGCTTTCAAAATTCAAAAAACATAAAAACACAAAAATCTTAAATTTTTACAGAAAAAGATACTAAAAAAGCAGAAAATATCCGCAAATAAAAAAAAGCAACCAAAGGAATAGAAGATCTGTGCACAAACAATGTCCTGAATCCTGCCCGCCGAATGCTGAATGCACTGCAATGTCTCTCTGTGTTCAGTCTCAACTTGATCTCGAACCCGAACTGAAACCCTGAAGTGAACAATGTTTGAACGAGAGTTAAACGTTAAATCCGCCGAAGCGCAAGCAAACACCCACACAAACACTGACACATATACATCGACACTGTGTATCACTAGCGTGCACAAATACGTTTAAGCGTGTTAAAGAAAGGACTAATGTCCTTCTTTACTCTTCTTTTTGTTGCCCGGGGAGAGAATAGAGTTGCGAGTTTGGTATTAGTCTGGAAATCCTTAAGACATTAGCGTGGGTTACAAAAAATATAACAAAGAGTATCGTCAGGGAAGGAAACGTGTAAAAAGTGTTGGTTTTGCCAGGCGCATCCACTGGTATAATACATGGGGATATGAATTGAGGTTAGGTATGGGATGTTTAACTTTGGGATTGATTTATAGAAAATTGGGAAGAGGTAGGGTGGGTTTTGGAAAAGGAAGTTGTAGATTGGGTATTTGAGAATATATTTGGAGATTTTTGGTAAAATATACTGAGTGTTTCGGAAATTATAAGCCAAAATGTAAAAATGCTTTTGGGATGAGTAATAACAGAAGTAATTTAAATTTGTTATAATTTAAAAATGACTTAAGTTAATCCAGTTTTTTAACGGAAACTGATAAATAAGGTATTTAAGAATATATTTTGAAGTTTTCATCAAAATATACTGAGTGGTTCCGAAAATATAAAGCAAAATGTAAAAAATGCGTTTTTTGATCCGTAATAACAAAAGCAAATTAAATTTGTTATAATTAATAATTAACTTAAGTAAAAAAAGTTTTTATAAGAGAAACTGATATACTAGGTATTCAAGAATATATTTTGAGATTTTCATCAAGATATACTGAGTATTACGGAAAATATAAAGCAAAATGTAAAAAAATGCTTTTTTTATCAATACTAACAGAAGCAAATTAAATTCGTTATAATTAATAATAGACTTAAGTTAAACCAGTTTTTTCAACAGAAAATACACTAGGTATTCCTAGGAATCCCAGAATATATCTTGAAATTTTCATCAAAATATACAAAGTGTTTCCGGAGATACAATAAAAAAAAACTAAAAAATTTCAATTTTCTCCACAATAACATTAGTAAACCTAAAAAGCTCTCTTTTAATTTGCATCCCTTTGATGTGTTCATGTGATCCTGAATATCTTCTACGTGAATGTGTCTTTGTTTGTGTATCAATTTAGTGTCGCATTTACCCGCCGGCTGGCAGCATCCCGCCGCATCGGAAGCATCGGAGGCGGCTGAGATGATCGATAGCCCTGCGGCGCCGTCGCATAAATTACAAACATCAATTAAATCGCTCTCGACCGCGGCACGCACACCCTTCGCAACCCTCAAGCCTCTCCATTCCTAACCCCTGCGAGCCCTTTTTGGGCCTCGGATGCGTGTCAGCTTGTCGCTATCGCCGCCGGCGCAGGCAGTATCAACAGCGTCAAGCCAACTACAAAGATACGAGTACAACCATACAACTATACAACCCTTTTGGTGTATAGGGTATATTTAGGGGTAGGGGGTGGAAGTTGTGTAGTTAAGTGAATTGTTCTCATGTACATATGAGGGAAATATTAATTAATTAAAACAAAATAATAATAATTTATATTTTGGTTTTAGTTTTTCATTGATAACTCAGGAAGTATACGTGATAACAACATTTTCTTTAAAGCATTATGTAGGGAATTTATTTGTCTATAAATTTTGATAATTTGGTGAAGATATATTGATTGGTTTAAAAGTTATGAGGAAATTTGTTAACAATTTCAATTTCAGTTATCAAAAACTTAAAATGTTATTTAATTGCCAGTAACTTAAAAAGTAATTACGATAATTAAATTTTGTTTGAAGAAGTGTATGAAGAATTTATTTGTTTATTTATATTATGATTTTGAGTCATATATACCGAGTGTATCAAAAGTTATTCGATAATTTGTAAAAAAATTCATAGTTTATTATACAAAATATTTATTTGCGTATAACTTAAGAAGTATTAGTGCTAGTCAAGTCAAATTTGAACTATAATGCATAGAAATAATTAATTCAACTATTTTTTTTAAATATTTTAAGTTTTTGGTTTATTACTATTCTGTGTTAACGAAATTAATTTTTTACGAGTGTTTTATCTCTTCTTAAAAGATACTAAGCCAGTAAACCCTAATTGCATAAATATTTTAAATCCGGCTTTTAAATCTTACGCGTATTAAACTCCGGAAAGTCTGCGAAGATGAATCCCGGAAAGTTGCGCGCTGCGAACGTGTTTAAATCTTGAATGCAGTAATATTTAATTTTACCACAATTTGCATCTTTTCCACGCTGGTTTTTTACTGTTTCTTTTGCTTTTTTATTGTTTTAACGGGGTATTTTCATGTATACATTAACTTCCGGTTTGTTGCAGGCTGGTGTTTTACTACGGAATAGTGTTTAATTATTTATTTCTTTATTTTTTAAAAAATTGTAGCTTTTAAAACAAGTTTTTATTTATTTTTTGTTATATTTTGCTTTCTTTTAGTTATTTTGTTGTAATTATTGAATCACTTGGTATATTTTAACCAAAACATTCAAATTTATTCCTAAATAGTTGACCTATAAAGTGGCGAAACCAAAATTCAATTACTTTTTTTCGTTTCATAGATATTCTTGTTTAAAATTGATATTTCATTAATAAACTTGTCAGTACACAAGAAGTTAATTGCCATTCGGGTATTATTTTACAATTTTCATTGTAAGTTTTAATTGGGTTTGAATATTTATATAAAAATATCAGAATAAATAGTTGAATAATTGTTTTATAAAATTCAGAAAAGAAAACTGCTAAATTCCATCTAGTTCCATAGTTATTCACACTTAAACTTGACTTTTTAAATGAATTATTCAGTGAATTGAGTTTTGTTGGCTTGAAAATATTGTTTCACTATTTTTAAATAACTTATAAATTATTAAGTATAATTAAATGAAATTTTCAGAATATATTCCTGAATAGTTGTGCTATCGAATGCAGTAACGCATGTTATTGTAAACCATCCCTATTTTAAATTATTCACCCTTGAACCTCAGGTAATTTTTTTTACAGAAAAAATGTATTTTAACTTAAAAACAACTAAAATTTAATATTTAAACACTTTGTATATACTTTCCAACTTTTCACAATAACACCCTAGTTAACTACGTGTCATTCCTCCATTTCAACCCCTTTAAACCTTCTTAATTCTCACCTCACGTTTTCTTCTGCATAAAATAAAAATATTTAAATCAATTTAAATCCCTGCCAACTAATCTTCACTTTAATCTATTCCCAACTGCATTCTAACTGCATTCAACCCTTAAAATCAAACCTACTAACTTCTACCTTCCACTACTACTCCTATTATAATATTTTAAATATCATATTTTGTACGACTGGATCGTTATCACCATAATCTCCAAAGTCTATTTTCTATTCTCTCATTCTAGTGCTCTACTTTTTTCCATTCACTATTCACCTATCTGAATGGAATATGTGTGGTGCGACGTGCGGTGTCATGAATAAAAGAAGGGGCGCGAACAAGGGGTTGACTGGAGGCCAACAAGGGATGGTAATAAGCGGTTCGGCTACCTTCAACCACCCCAGCGGCCTAAAAGACCCGCTGCTTGTAGAACCACATCCAGTAGGCTTGAGTGTGGTGTCATGTTACGGTATAATTTTTGGTCAACACGTTTTGCACCCTGGTTTATGCCTTATGTCAATATGGGAAGTTTTATGCGTAAAAATTAAAGCAGGATTATGCAAAAATTAATTTAAGAAAAATATTGAGTTTAATTGTTGATATCTCAGAAAGTTTTAGGGATAATAATATTTTTTTGAAAGTATTATGTAGGGAATTTAATTGTTTATTTATGGTATTAATTTTGTGAAGATATATTGATTAGTTTAAAAGTTATAAGGTAATTTGTTAACAATTTCAATTTTTGTTATTAAAAACGTGAAAGAATGTTTAAACACTGATAACTTGAAAACTATTAGTGATAATTAATTTTTGTTTGAAGCATTATTTGTGGAATTTATTTGTTTATATATGTTGTTATTTTCATTGAGATACACCGAGTGATTCAAAAGTTATAAACAAATTTCTAAAATTATGCATATTGCATTATGAAAAAATATAATCAATGTTTAAACAATTATAACTTAAAAACTATTGGTGATAAATAAGTTTTGTTTGTTGTAGCATGTGCAAAATTTTATTTATTTATCTATGCTATCGATTTGGTTTTGATATACTGAGTGTTTCAATAGTTAAAAAGCAATTTCCACAAAAAAACAAATTTTCTTACTCAAATGTTTAAACACGTATAACTCAAAAACTAATAACAATAAACAAAATTTTCTTTAATAATATTAAAGAACAACTCTTTAAAAATACACCCTACCAATTTTATTAAAATATACTGAGTATTTCAAAAGTTACAACCAAAAATACAACTCAAACACCCAAAATAAACAATTTCCGCCCTTGTTCACATGATGCAACTCTCCAACCTTCACTCACGTCACCCATAACTCAAACCCAACCCGCACACCCCTTAGCATGTGGTATTAAGTGGTGGTGGCCTGAAGCCCCCTCACCCCGCCGTCTTTGATCGAGCGGATATTTTGGATTAAACAAATAATCCGTGCGTGCGGCGCGCAAACCGGATTTGACACCCTTTCAATGTCGAGCAGCAATAAAAAGGCTCGGCGAACGTCGGCGTCATCCAGGGGGATGATTTCGGCACGGTGCGTTCCCGGATTTGATGCCACCCCATTCATATGCTAATGCCTGACTAGTGTATACGCTCGAGTTTTTATGAAGATGATTCGAGGCTTTCCTTTTGATGCTCGAAACACCAGCCGAGTGAATATTTACGAGCTGCCGAATGTGGCAACACAAAGAGTGTAAGAATATACTGAGAGGAATATGAGAGGATGAGTGGAGATATGTTTTTCGAGGTGGATTTTGATTTATTTCACGTGGATTTATCGAGTGGAAATGATTGGGATTGAATTGGGAGAGTTGTGTTTGAAAATTGAGGTTTATTCGCGTATCACTCGGTGGATATTTGTGAAAATTTCAGGGATTGTTTAGAATTAAATTATCTATCTATTTGTTTTTTTGAATTTTTTGTTTATGTGTTATAGAACCATAGTTATTAACAATTATAGTTGATGTTTTGATTTTGACAGCAAATTTGGTTATTTTTTAGTAAAATGCTTGTAACATTTATAATAATTAATATTTTTAAACGAAATTTTGAATATATAATAACAAATAATTGTTTTTTGTTATCCTCCAAACAAAATTAATTTATCTCTAACAGTTTTTAAATAATCGTTGTTTAAAGTTTGTTAATAATTTTGTGATTGATCAATTATTGATTTTTGAAATGTTTTAGAAAATTTTATTTTATTTAGGTTTCCCTTTGTATATTTTCAAAATTTTATATACGCCTATTCCCAGATAATAAATCTATCACCTGGTGAAAAGAATTCCTAATTATCTCTATTACAACAAAAGTTATAAATAATTAAACTTAACCTTACCTTTTCCCTCTCCCATTTTGATTTATTTCACAAATTTATCAATAAATCCCAAAATAATAAACATATTAAACTCAAATTTATCAAACATTGAAATTATTAAACCCTTCATGCGATAATTCAACCGGAATGAATATACCATCTGCCGTTATCAATTGATTGCGGTTCAAAGTTGATTAATTTTTTATTTCCGCATCTAATCCCCGTTAATAAATTTGCATGTCACTTTGAATGGATTTGAACGGCTCACGATCATAAATAGATTTTCATTAATCGAACGATCGAAGCGCGGCGAATGTTGGGCGCGTAATAAGCGAATATAATAGCAACTCGAGGGTGTCAGTGGCGGCGGCGCTGAGTACGCCCCCGCGTTTCGAACTCGGAACTCTCGACGAGTGGACTGAATGCCGGAATTTATCCTTGCGTATTTATCCCTGATATCCGATTAAGTGGCCTGTCGTCTGCACGCTCAGCCACTCGCCTCTTTTTTACGTTTCGTGGATTATCTTCGTTTTTTTTTCAGTAGAAAAAAACAAGAGGAATACAGGAAAAGTTGGGTTGGGATTAATTTGATTGTAATTAATGATTGGGTTTGGGGAAGTTTATGAAAGTTTTAGGAGTGATTAAGGAATAAATTTGGAGTGTTTTGGTGAAAAAATTGTATTGATAAGTTAATTAGTTTTTAAGTTATTTATGTTTAAAGTTTATAAAAATTTTGTTATGTTTTTGGTAAAACTTTTATGTTTTATTTTAATAAAATTTGATTTATTCTTGAACCATTTGGTATAAATTTATAATTTTTTAAACAAATATAGTCAATTAATTTGTACATAATTTGTTGTTAAGAAAATTGTTGTATCTCTACTGGTTTTTAAGTTATTAATTATTAAACTTAATATTGCATATTTTGTGTTTTATTTAATAAAAATGCAAATAATTATGGTTTCACCTTGTATATATGGACAAAATTAGTGGTAATAATTATGTATATAGTTGTTCTATAATATGTTGTAAAAATTGTGTAGATATGTTAATTAGTGTCTCTGTTATTTATGTTTAAAGTATATTCAAATTTTGTTAATACGTTTTAGTAAAAATTTTGTGTTTTACTTTAATAAAATGCCATTTATTCTTGAACCACTTGGTATAAATTTATCATTTTTTGGGAAAAGATAGCCAATTAGTTTGTTTATAATATATTATCAAGAAAATTGTCATAACTTTGTTAGTTTTTATGTTATTAATTATTAAACTTCATATTTCATATTTTATGTCTTACTTAATAAAAATTCAAATAATTCATGTTCCACCTTGTATATTACCTTAAATTAATTAATAAATCATACTCAAATAGTTACTCTACAACACCCAGCAAAAATCAATAAAATATCTTGAATACTTTCCAAGTTATCAGCTTTCAAACTAAATATTTCACTTCACGATATAATTTTGTGTTGTTGTCTAATTAATCGCCATTAATGTCTAATTTAGACGTCTCAATCTGTGTCGCTAGATAACCACCCCCGGTGCCATGATTATCAGCGCTCTCCCAAGCCTGCCTTGATTAACAATCAAGCCAATTACAATAATTACAAACACGACACCTCTGACATACCAAACAATAACACATTATTACAACATAACCTAGTTTACGTCCATCTGTATTCTCCTGATACGAATGTTTGTGTAAAGTTATTATTTCAGCATTATTTATTTGAGTGCACAGTGACATGACACATGCAGCTCCATAATGAAATGAAACAAATGCATATCTGCAGTGCGTGTTGCAGTCATACAGTATTCCACTGCGCGGCCATTTTGTGTCCGCGTGCAGGCGACACTAACGCCGGAATAATCGTTGTTTACCGTGTGCGCGTCATTAATTCAAGCTGTCCTCTTCATATTTTCGCACATTTCAACTGTTTATACACTGCAATCGCGTTTTTTGGCTGAAATTTTACGAGTCAATGATGGCGCTGACAAAATGGCGGCCGGGGTGGATGTGTCGCACGTGTGCCATCGCGTAATGACATTAAATTTGCATTCGTATTCCCATTTTGATTCGCGTTTTGCATTCCGAGTTGCAAAATCGCTGTAAAGTTGGATGGCGGCGTCAAGGGGTGAATTCCCTCTGCTGGGTGATGATGTTTCGACATTCGACATTCGGAACGACATGCCGCTAGGTTTGTCGCTGCTGCGGCGTGTTGGAATAATGGCACGAGCGGCGCGCAAAATGAATTTGCATTCGGGCGGGGGTGGTTGGTGTGGTGGTGGTGGTGATGGTGCCAAAAAAGCGACAAACAACCCGCCGCTATGTTTGTGAAGGGTTCGCATACGATTACTTCTGCTCATTTGCACAATTTTACAAATTTATGTGTGTTTCAATTGATTTCGTTTTTATTTATGCATCCGATCAGTGTGGGGGTGGGGTTGGGATTTTTTTAGGGAAGAATGATAGGGAGTAGTGAATAGGGAAGATTTTTATTCTTGGATTTAACATTTTTATAGTGTTTTTTTAGGTTTGAAGTTATAAATTCATGTTTTTCAACTCTAACTATGAAGTTAACAATTTACTGGTATGGAAATTACCCTGTATCTTAATAATTTATAGCTCGATTTTGTTGTTCTTTTTGGTAAATAATAGATAAGGATATGCTTAATCGTAATTAGATATTTTCTGTTCTTTTAAGTGCATAGAAATGCCTTTAAAGCGACCTTCAAATGTTGCCTTATTTGGGAAATTTCAAAGTACCTAATACAAAATACGCTGTATCTCAAAGATTCTTATGTCTATCTTATTGGATTTTTTATTGTTTTAAAGAGAAGGAGTTTCTTTACGGGTTCTATTATTTTTTGCTTTCTAAAGGATATAGAAATGCTCTAGAAATGTCTATAAATATCTACTATATTTATGAATTCGCAGAACAGAGGTTGGAATACACTCTGTATCTCGGTTGTTTCTAGTTCAATTTTGGATCTGTTTTAGATTATTTGAAGAAGAAGAGTTGCTTAATCGTGTGGTATATTTGCCTGCTTCCTAAAGGGCTTAGAAATGCCCTAAAAATGACTTTAAACATCAACTATTTTTAAAAAGTTACCAAACGAATATTGGAAAACACTCCGTATCTCCGCTGTTTCTTGCTCAATTTAAGATTTATTTTAAGTAATTTAAGGAAGAAGAGTTGCTTTATCATTTGGTATACTTTTCAGCTTCCCAAATGACTTAGAAATGCCTAAAAAGTGCCTTCAAAATGCAGCATTTTTTCAACATCTTAAAACATGCGTTACAAAACACTCTGTATCTCTATTGTTTCTGCATAAATTGGATTATTACTTACGCTAATTAATAAAGGAAAAGTTGATTTATAAATTTGAATATAATTCCATCTTCTAAAGTACCTAGAAATTCCCTAAAATTGCTTCTAAACATAAGCATTTTAGCCCATTTTTAATCATTTTGTTGTGGAATTATTTTTAAATCCATCGAAATTCTTTAAATCGATTTCAAATTATGTCGAAGTCGCTCAAAAATCCCGCGAAAGTTTTCTGCCTCCTCAACTTCCTGCGATCCGAATAGTACACACCAATTTTATTATTCATTTTCGACCCGAAATTGTCGTGCACACAGAGAGAGACAGATAGAGAGAGAAAGAGAATGTAAAAATAAAAAGAGACAGAAGAGAGAGAGAAAGAAATTGTTTTTAAATTCTATCAAAAATCGCGCAAATCTTTTCAGCCTTCTCGACATTCTGGGATCCGGATAACATAACTTGAATTTACCATTGGTTTCGACCCGAAATTGTGCAGACTCACACACATGCAAATTCACACGTACGTAAATAATAAAATTTTGAATTTTTTAAAATTTGATTGCAGATTAGGAAGGAAGATTAAATTGCGCATTGTTTATCCTAATAAAATTTTTTTGTAACTTTTCTAATTAATGAGTTATTCACGTTTATGGAAATCTATTATTTTAATAAATTTTAAATATGGTTTTATAGTAGGAATTTTCCAAGCATAAAGAATATGAAAGCATTTTTTATTTAGTCCGTTTAGTTCAAAAGTTATAAGTATTTAAAGTTTTATTTTGATTTTGAGCCAAAAAAATTTAACCAAAAAGTTCGACCCTGTTCTTCGACCGAAAGTTTTTTAACCAAAAAAGTCCGACCCTGTTCTTCGAGCAAAAATTATTTTATTATATTAATTCAACCCTGACTTTTGACAGAAAATAATTTATAAAAAAGAGTTTGGCCCTGTTTTTAAACAAAAAATAATTTAAAAATATAAGTATTCAACCCTGTTTTTCGATCAAACAATAAAAAAATATTGAAAAAACTGCATCTTTAAGAGGGCAGTTTGAGGCATTTACTAAGGGTTTAAAGGGTGTATATAGTACGAATTCTGTAGAGATATTCTTTGTCTTTATATTGATAAAAAAAAAAAACCCAAATTGCATAAGTTTTACAGGAGATACGTGGTGTTTTCCACGGCAACTTTTAGAAATTTTCAAAAAATGGCAACTTTTGAAGGGATTTTTAGGGCACTTTCCAAGGGTTTAGAGGGTGAATTTGATAATCATTTTGTAGAGGTACTGTTCAGCTATAAATTGACGTTGGAAACCCCTAAATTGTAATAGTGTTACAGGAGATACAGTGTGTTTTCCACGGCAACTTTTAGAAATTTTCAAATAATAGCAACTTTTGAAGGAATTTTTAGGGTACTTCCCAGGGATTTTGAGGGTGCATTAGGTACTTATTTTATAAAGGCACTCTATATCGATAAATTGACGTAGGAAAACTCTATATTGTGTTAGTTTTACAGGAAATACGGGGTGTTTTCCGCGACAACTTTTAGAAATCTTAAAAAATATACACTTTTGAAAAGATTTTTAGGGCACTTTCAAAGGGTCCAAAGGGTAGATATAGCACACATTCCTTAGAGGCACCCTTTATCCATATTCTGTTTAAAAGAAATTATAAATTGCATTAATTTTACAGCAGATACAGGATGTTTTCCACGACAAATTTAGAAAATTGATAAAAATATCAATTTTTGAAAGAAGTTTTAGGGCACTTCCTGAAGGTTTATGGATAGGATAAAGTACTTATTTTATAGAAACACTCTTCATCTACAAATTGACAAAGGGCTACCTCAAAGCACCATTGAAACTTCTAAGGAATTGCAGGATATTTAAAATTTAACAAGAAAACTCAAGTTATCATATAAAAAGCATAAAACCTACCTCATCCCATACAACGGTCACTACTCCAAAACGCCACCATCCAAAAACACATCCCCTATAACACAAAGAAAAAAAAAACCTCCACACTGAAAACGCCCTTAATATCTTTATTATCTCATATTTCGATCGCGGTCGTTCTCAATTTGTATGCATAGTGTTGCATTATGTGCGCTCGTACGCTTGTGCGGCTGATGTCCGACGGCGTTTTGGGAAATTACACGCCACAACGCCGTGCGCATCACACCACACACCGCCACCACCACTACCACCCCAACCACCCCCCTGCACAGCAAGGCGACGAAGGTTGATTGCATGCGGGAACTAATTTCCCAGATTTCATTACCTACCAACTATACCTCCGCTCTCCCCGAGCGTGGAAAACTCCATTCTCCACACCAAGCTGAAAAGTTTGGTTATAATCGAGAATTAGGCAACACACAACACACAACACCTTTTAATACATATAGTTTAATAATTATTTATTCTTATCAAAGGCAGACTTGAATTTCATTTCATTTCATTTCACATTAACTCATCAATCGAATCATACAATCATCATGTGCTCAAAAACATAATATACAGGGTATATTAAAATATATAAAAATACATACAGTTAAATACTTAAATAAAATATTATGTGCCATGGATAAAAATCAATAAAACACAGCTTAAAATAACACCAATCAAATTATTTTTAATATTAAAAGAGGACGCGGTATTGGCCGACACAAAGGGCCTACCCTTCTGAGAAGTGAACCACTGATGCAAGTCAGACAACTCCCCGAAACCATGTTGGTTCTTCGTCTGCACCAGACATTCATACACAGACTCTGCTTGTAGATTACGCAGTTGATAACTTTGCGAACGCTCAGATGTTGAGGGGTTGAAAGACTGATGTGGACGTACTAGTAAATCATGCCATTGACCAGGGTGGTGGTAAGTAGAATTAATCTAAACCCAAAAAACAAAAAATTAAAAAATTTTTTTTTTCAATTTTAAAATTTTTTTCAATTTGATTTACCTGTATCATCCTATATAATATCCTAACCTCCATGATAGGAAACACACTCTGCACATTCCAAGTAAGGTTATATTCATGCGGCATAGAATACTGCGAGCTTGTGATAGCAGGAGGACCCGGTTTTCCGGATAACTCAATGAATTTCTTTTCCTTTCCGATGCTATTAACCACAACACAGCTGTAGTTACCAAAATCAGATAATTGTATGTTACGTATATTCAATGTATGCGTTTGTCCTTGATGGGACATAACCCTACGATCTGTAGGTTGTAGAAGGAATGAGTTCTGGTACCATGTGACCTCTGCAGGAGGGTCAGCATGGACCACACAATCAAGACGTGCTTCCAGACCTTCACCAGCGTTGACCCATGAACGTAAAACATTGACTTCCGGTGGATCTATGTGGGGACATTTTTATACAGGGTGTTCATTAATTTATAATGAATTTAAATTGACTTACAGAGGACATGAAGTTCTATTTCTGCTGTGACAGGTTGTCCAATCCCATTGGAAGCTGTACATTGGTAAACCCCTGCATGTTGACGCTGTACATCTGAGAGGGATAATAGATACCCGCTTTGGACTTGCATCCCAGTTGGTAACACACCATCCTAAATTTTTTTAAATTTATAAAAAAAATTTTAAACATTTTTTTAATTTTTACCCTTTTTGACCATTGTACAACAGGATTAGGATTACCAGTAGTCCTGCATTCGAAAGACACAGGTCCCCCTTTGCGGGTAGTGGTTTGACCATTCGCCGGGACCATTTGTATACTGGGTGGCACTGAAATTAAAATAAATTTCCATATTTCAAATTGGATTACACGCAATACAAAAGCTTTAACAAACTGGGATTATATGTAATTATTATCACCCCCTAATATTCTAATACTCAAAAAAGAGGGTAAAATGTAAGTTTTACATCTTTGATTGTGTGGTGTTGGCACCAGAGGGCGACACCGCATTCCCTCAGCCTTTGTACGCGCCGAAATGAATATTTATGCAATCGTCTCGGCTGATTGCGAGTTTAAAATGCAAAACAGTCAATTTGCATTCATTAAAACTTCAGGCCCGCCCCGAACATTTCCATATACCAAGTGTTACCAAAACCTAACCTCATTTATACTCTTCTCTTTAAATTTACTCTAAAATTGCATTTCTGAACACTTTATATATTTTATTCGGGTGATGGAAGGTGGCGGTTTGGTGGTTGGCGACAAGACCACCCCCCTCTGCCACCTTGCCACCCCCGTTAACCGCCGCGTGCTTGTTTTGATGTTCCTCTGTCGGAGCGAGTTCGGATGTTCACTTTTGGTTACTCTACAGCGACGCTAAAAAGGAGTCGGCATCCTGGGGGCGGCAATCAGCGACTCTACCGTTTGTCGTCAAAGTTTTACACGTTCGTTTGTTGTGTATGTGTATGTGTGAGTGTGGGTGTGTAGCACGTTTGTAATCTACATAGCATTATAACTTGGATGATGGCGGTTTAATCGATTCACGACGCGAACGCACCGAGCGCGCTCGAGCTATTTCGCTGTTAATTAACACCGCCTGCTGTACCACCCCCGGAAAAGACGACGGCAAAAAACATCTTTGTTTAAGGATGGTTTTTGTGACAAAACGGGGAGAATTTTGGAGAGTGTTTCAAATTTTGACTTTTTGTCTCTTTAAATGCTTTGTAATTTGGTAAAGAGTGGGAATTTTGTTATTTTTTGTTTATAATAATAAATTTCGGGATTATATAAATTTGTTTTTGAGGTTTTGTTATAACATTTCCGGTTTTAAAGTGAATTTTTCCGAAAAACAAAATTATAATGAATTTTTCATTTTTTTCAAATTTGACTATAAATAATTTATAAACTAATAAAGTTATCAACAATATTCAAATGGCATATTATAAACAATTTAATATTCTATATATCCAGAAATTTTCAATAAAATCGCTTCACAGGTTTGCTTGTTATAAGCAAAAATGTAAAAATATCCGAAAGGATTTTTCTAAAGGTTTTTTTTTTTGACTTTTTGTTAATTTTAAATCATTATAACTCAGAAACAGGTCAACATTTTAAAATTTTCTCTTCACCATCATAAATTTACATATTTTAATAGTGAATTCTAAAAATTTTATTCCAATATTTCCGGTTTTAAAATAGATTTTTTCAAAAAACAAAATTATAATGGATTTTTCATTATTTTTAAATTAGACTATAAATAATTTTTAAACGAATTAATATATCAACAATATTCAAACTGTATATTTTAAATAATTCAATATTCTACATATCCTGAAACTTTCAGTAACATCGCTCCACTTGTTTACTTCTTATATGCAAAAATGTAAGAAAGGTCCGTTAGGACTATACCACACTTTTTTTTTTGACTTTATGTTAATTTTAATTCATTATAACTCACAAACAGGTCAAAATATTAAAATTTTCTCTTCACCATCATAAATTTACGTATTTTAAGAATGTATTCCAAAATTTTTATTCCGTCATTTCCGGTTTTATACCAAATATTTTCAAAAAACAAAATTTTAACTATTTTTTAATAATTTCCAACTTTACCTATGAATAAATTAAAAACAAATTAACCTATCAACAATATCCTACCAGAATATTATCAATCACTTAATACTCTACACATCCTGAAATTTCCAACAGAATCCCACCACTACTCCGCTCACAATATGCAAAAATGTAAAACAAGTTCGCAGCGATTACGCCCGAGCTGTACGCGCGTAATGAATAAAGTTTTCAAGTCTTGATCCCGCCGTCGTATAATCTCATAACTCCTTGCCGCTTGCGCACAACAAGTTGCATAACTTGCGGTTGAGGTTATGTTCATAATGTTTTATGTTTCCAGCAACACCACTGCGTGGAAAATAGTTATAAATAGTTGCAGTCAGCAGCGGCGACATGCCATTCTCGTTTAATCAGAATCAAACGTTTTGCCGCCGCCTTCGCCGCCTCCACCGCAATTTTAATTAAAATTACAACTGATACGTTGTCGACGGTGGCAGTGAATACAGCAGCCAAGACGTAGAAGCCGGAATAGTTGCGTAAAACATTCAAAAACAAAAATTTCACTCAAAAAACAAAAAAAATTTAATAAACAACCCCTAAGGGAGGAAAAATATAAGAAATTAAAACTTGTGGAGCAAAGGTAAAAACTTTAATCCATCAAAAAGTAAGAAATGAATTCTACGTGGTTGAAAACCCGGAATTTCACAATTTCTTTCTTAAAGTCGCCAGCACCTGTCACCCCCGAAGAGTTGTGAAAACCGGAAGTAATTTACATCACGCAAATTCAAATTAAACTGTCAAAGAGTAAAATATGGTAATTTTTATAACTTACTTAATATCTCGATGGTATGTATCAAGTCCCCGGGGGATCCATCACCGATTTGACACGTGTAATCACCCTGATCGGAATGTTGAATGTCTCTAATCTGTAGATTATATCCGCTTAGTGATAATCGTGTGTCACGTGAGATCATTTGTTGGCCTGCACTCAAGAGGGCAGCACCTCTTCTCCAGACAATCACAAATGAACCTGAAACAAACAAAAAATTAAAAAAAATTATTTATTTTTTTAACACTCAGTATATTAATATTCTTAATATTTTAATGTATATTGTTTTATTTTAAAATAAAATGAATCTAAAAAAATTTAAATAATTAAAATCTGTTTATTGGTTGATGAGTTACACGAGGTGTATGTAAGTTTTGATTAAAAATTTTATTTATTTTTTAAACACTCAGTATATTGATATTTTTAATGTTTTAAAGTTTATTGTTTTATTTTAAGATAAGATGAATCTAAAAAAAATTAAATGGTTAAAATATGTTTATCGGTTCATGAGTTACACGAGGTGTATGTAAGTTTTGATTAAAATTTTTTATTTATTTTTTAAACACTCAGTATATTGATATTTTTTATGTTTTAATGTATATTGTTTCATTTTATGATAAAATGAATCTAAAAAAATTTAAATGGTTAAAATATGTTTATCCGTTCTTGAGTTACACGAGGTGTATGTAAGTTTAGACTAAAAATTTAAAAAATCAATGAAATTTTGAATTGAAACACTTTGTATATGATAATAATCAGTATGCTTGAACGCTTGAGCTGGATCAAGGACGTGCGGTTCCTGTTGAATGTTGAATACGATACAACCCTTAAACCGGAAAACCGGAATGCCGGAAAACGGGGCGTATTAATGGTTGACAAATATCTAGTGCTAGTAACCCGCAGGGGTAGCAAAGGACAATGACTAAACGGATAATGCATAACCAGCGGACTTCCGGTTTGAGTTTAATATATTATTCCATGTAATTTTTGACTGATTCTGATTTCAATTAAATTTCGATTTTTTTTAATGCTTTCATCCCTTATTCACAATGTGTGCGCGATTGTTGGCATCAAGCATATTTTCACCGTGCTGTTTCCGGGTTTAGTGTGTTTTTTATTCATGACGATTCGAAAACCAGTTGAAAAGCCCTTTGTGCGCTGTTGATGAAGTTGAAGAGTCCTGCGATATAGTCCTGCAGGAGCGCACAACGCCAATTATAACCGACGTTCTTTTGTTTGCGGCCGGGTTGTGCGCTAGTTTTCCGCTGGCGCTTTGTTTCGTTTGCTTTTTGTGCTTATTTTGTATTTGTTGGAGGCGTAGGCGTAGCATGGAGAGTGGAGAGTAAAAAAAAATTAAAAATAAAATCGGGAGCACTTAGATTTTTAACCCCAACATAAAAATAGAATTATATCAAAAGAAATTTGTTAATAACTTTTTAAATATTAAGGGAAATTTAGTAATTTTTACTGATGTGTTAATAATTTATTTTTGCATCGATTAGTGTTATTTTTGTTAAATTTGGTAAAATATTTTATTAATTATTAACAATTATGTACATAAAAGCAAAATTTAAAGATTAAAATAATTTTTTGTAGAAATTTGCTTATAACTTTTTAAATATTTGAAAGAATTTGTTGAAATTAAAAATTGTTATAAACAATTACATTCTACGTCAATTACTGTCAATTTTATTTAAATATTTTTAATAGTTTATGCACTAATTAGAAAAATGTAAATAAAAGCAAAAATTAAAAATTAAAAATTATACGTTTTAGAAATTTGTTTATAACTTTTGAAATATTTGACATAATTACCCAATTCTTTCTCTGAGACATCAATAATTGAATTTTGCATCGATCTATAATAGTTTTATTAAATTATTTATTATATTTTATTAATTATTATCAATTATGTAAATAAAAGAATGAATTATTGATTAAAATTATGTTCTTCAGAAATTTGCTTATAACTTTTAAACTATTTGAAAGAATTAAGTGAAATTAAGAATAATCATAAACAATTGTATTATGCATCGATTAGTATAAATTTTATTGAAATATTTGATATAATTTACGCTTAAATTACAAAAATGTAAACAAAAGCATAAATTACTGATTAAAATCTTGTTTCTTAAACAATTGTTAATATCTTTTAAAATACATATCACAATTTAATAATGATTCTCGACGTTTTGATGCCTGATTCGATTTTTTCGTTTTTGTTTTTTATTTTTGCCGTCGTTGAAGCGGTAATTGTCGAAATTGTTGAATGGAAATTGCCGGCGTTGCGTAGGCGGCGTCAGTGGGGCGTAAAAAATCACCCCGCCGACATAATGGAATCTGCATGGCCGGGGCCGAAACGAGCGCGAAAATAAAACACAAGCGTCGACGGTAATGGCGTGCGGTCGTCGCATCCTGCGCGTCCTGCAGGACCATCCGCAAAAAAAGCGGCACGACGGCGGAAGAATGCTGAAAATCAGCGAAAATCCTCCAACCGACGCAGCAGCAGCCGAGCAAAGCTAGGGTGAAAAATCACGATCAGCGGAAAATATTCAGATTTCAATCTAATTTCTAGCGTTCGGAGCATTGGGTTTTTCCACTGCCGGCGAAACAATTACTGGATTTCATGTTTTTCTGTTTTGCTTTCAAGCGCAAAAAAAGCTGAGTTTTGATGTGGAATAACTCAGCTGTTTGAAATCACACAGTATTGGTGGATATATCATAAGAGAGATAATTTATCTGAAAAGATGTTTATGAAAAGATGTATGTTGTCAATAATTTAGTTTTTTAGTTATAAAAGTTTTAAACAAATATTGCAATATTCATAAGTAAATATTTAGATACAATAGTTTTCAAATTTAAATTCATTATAACTCAGCCAATTTTAATTATTAAATATAGATTAAAACGTCATAAGAAAGAAAATTTATTTGACATTAACTCTCAAAGTTGCAAATTTAAATATAATACAGTTTAAAAGTTATTAATAAAAAACCAAAAAAATTCAAATTTTTTACTTTCCACACAAAATTCCCAATAACTCAGAAACTATTAAAGATATCAAAACAATTTTTATACAAAATATACCTCCTAACCCAATCTATAAACTACCATAAATTGTTTTTAAATAAATCCAAAACTCCACCTGTTATTTAAACAAAACCACCTAATCAATCATTCATTCCCTGTTCTTTTATATTTGGATGCCTTTAACTCTAGATTATAGATAGTGGCGAGTGATAATGTGTCACGCATCGTGCATATTAATCATGTCGATATTAATATTTTAATTAAAAGCGTCTGCGTGTGCGTTTGTAGGCTGCAGTCATGTTGTCGTTAATGAAATATGCGCGCCGTGTATGCGACACTCATCCATTCGCAGGCATCAGGGGTTGTTGCAATCGGTTGCATTCTGCTCTCTATCATTAGTGGCATCAGTGGCGTTTAATAATCGCCGAATAACAACTGCCATCCCGGGCGTGCACAATGCGCACATCAAGAGATGACGGTTTAATCAAAATCTGAGCGGGTTTAGTGAAATAATCAATTAGGTATTGTAAAAGTTGAAAAAATTGCAATAACTTTTGTAATATTTAATAGAAGTTGATGAAATTAGGAATGGATATAAATAATTTTATTGTGCATAGATTAGTGTTAATTTTGTTTAAATATTTGTTATAGTTTGATGGCAAATTTAAAAAATGCAATTAAAAGCAATTATTATGGATTAAAAATGTTGTTTTTAGAAATTTGTTTATAACTTTTGAAATATTTGATAGAATTTGATGAAATTTCGAGTGAGTATTAATAATTTAATTTTACATCACTTTGTCTTAATTTTGTTTAAATATTTGTTATAGTTTAGTGGCAAATTAGAAAAATGCAATTAAAAGCAATAATTATAAATTGAAAATTATTATTTTAAGAAATTTGTTTATAACTTTCGAAATATTTGAAAGAATTTTATGAAATTCTGTATAGATATAAACAATTAAATTATTTATCGATTAGGGAGAATTTTATTTAAATATCTATTATAATTTTGTAAAAATGTCACTGAAAGCAAATAATTAACATTAAAAATGATTCATTTTAGTAATTTGTTAATAACTTTTGAACTATTTGACATAATTTAATAAATCTTATACCAATAGATAAACAATTTAATTCTACATCAGATAATTCAAAGATTTTATCAATCCCTTTATTAATTCGAACGTAATCTTAGAAAAACTAACAAAAAACATTTTATTTACTTAAAATTTTGATTTTCATTAAATCGTTGCTATAATATTTGTTGTAATTCTAATATTTACCGTAATTGTATGCAAAACGTGCGTACATAACACGTGCGTTTTAGAATGCGCAACGCCGTTATTGTTTAACGGTGGAATTAATTAAAATTTAATTGAAATCAAACACCGGCTGCGCGTCGCACAAATCCCATCCGCCATTCGCCGCATCGACCAGTCAAACCCTTCAAAAATCATCCCCGCAATGCAAAATTACTATCAGCCAAATCAACCATTAAATATACCAAGTGTAACAATAAATATCCATCAAAAACAATAAAAATACAAAAATTTAATCAAAATTTACACAAAAATCCATCAAAAACGCAAAATTCACAAAAATAAATTATTGCAACACTCTGTATATAATCTATATGTGCAATTATTTGCATTTTGTATGTGTGTGTGTTCATTTAAAAGTTTTAACGAACGCGCAGCGCGCGCATTTCCAATCTTTGAGGCTTTAATTTCGTTCCAATTCGTTACGCGCCGTTTGTTAATTAAAATCGCGCTCGCGGACGCAATATCAGCGCATATTGCAATTAGTTGATAACAAGCAATATATTTAATATGCCGTTGTCGGCTGCACTTATATTTTATGGAAATTGTGATGAGTTTCACTTCAAGTTGAAACATTGCAGTTAATTTCAGTGTCAGCGCAGCAATAAAACTCTTATTAGAAGTGGTAGATAAACAAAATTAATTTTGTTATGTACAGGGAGTGATGGAGGGATTAATTATCTTTCATTTGATGCTAAATTTATTAAATTTGGATGGGTAGCATTCAAGTTATGAGTAAAATAATAATAAAAGTAATATTTTGGTTGTTGAAGAGTGTTTTGTTGAGTTATTTGATGATAATAATTCAGGGATTTATAATTAAAGCAATTAGTGGTTATGTGTGGATGCGCAATTAAATTATTTGTTGTTTAGTGTAAAATTTATTGAATTTTGATTAAAATTACGGGAGTTATGAATTGTTTTGTAAAATATTTGATTTTAGAGAAAATTAAAGTGAAATTGATTAGTTTTTTAATATTAACAAATAAAATAATTTAAATCTGATCAATGTTTAAATATTTTTGAATTATCAATTAAATTTTCTTTCGTTTGACTTATAATTTATCAAAATCGGTAAAATATTGCAAAAGTTATTAACTATTTTACATCAACAAGATTTTTAAATAAAAAATATCATTAAATTGTGAAGTTTTTTCTTAATAATAGAAAAAGTATTTACCATAAATTAAATATTTAAAAAGAATTTGATAAAAAATGAAATTCTCTTTCAATTTAACTGAATTTCATAAAAATCGGTTATAAATTGCAATAGTTATTAACAATTTTCGATCAGCAGTACTTCAAGACAAAAAATATTGTGAAATTGTTTACATTTTTGTTAATAACTTTTAAAATATTAACAAATTCATAAATATTTAAAAACAATTAAATTTCCAATTAAATTTTCTTTCATCCCACCTATAATTTATGAAAATCGGTAAAAAATTACAAAAGTTATCCAACAGTTTTCCTGCACTTCAATAAGTTTATCAACTTAAAAAGTTGAGCGCTTTTTGTGAAAATGCCGCCGTAAATTCCAAATTACAAACGTTTTGTATAAACTGCAGTGGAAATTATACGCAAAATTAGTCGCGGTCCGCCTGATGCGGCGAAAACTCAGCGTGCAAGTCCGGAAAAGCGTCGCTTTCCCGCTTTCTCGCTTTCCCGCAGCGCGAGCAAAAACGAAACGACAACGACAACAAAAACACACAACCGCAGGTTCAACGTACGACTGCGACTGTTACCTAGTTCATTTTGCAATTTTCAACGGAACAACGGAAAACACCGCCCCCACGTTTGCCGCCGCCGTCATCATCAGCGCGGGATCTCCAGTAAAGGGTTTGCGTCGCCATCCGCACTCGACGTATTGTTGGCGTGTATTTTGACTTCAAGCGCGTGGAAAGCGCTGGAAAAACTTTGCGGTGCTGTTTTTGTTATCAATCTAAACAGGCAAGTTTACGCTGGCTGTGTGCTGATCCTTCGATTGTTGAGGATTTAATCAGAGAAACGTGTTTTTCCAACTTGTGCGACAATGAAAGAAAAAGAAATGAAAAAAAAGTTGAATTTTGAAAACAAAAGTTCAACTTTGAAAGCGCGTAGAATCCGTTATAATTAGTATTTTAACAAAATTTAAAAACAGAGAGATTTGTAATTTAATTGTTTATATATTGCCATAAATTATATTAAATTTAGATTGTTATTTTGGTAGTAAATTGACAATAAACAAAAAAAAACACTATTTTTGCATTAACTTTTAACTTTAATACTAAATTATTGCTATATTAATAACAATATCAGAACAAAATAAACTTCCCAAGATAGAGAGTATTATTAAAAATACTCTTTGAAAAAATTAAGGCTGTAACGCTATTTGTTTATGAGTTACAACAAATTTAAGTAAATATTTCACTAATTCTCATTTTTATTATTTTTTGCAATGTTTTACTGAAACTCTAATAACTACTAAACAAATAAAGATATTATAATTTTCTAAACTTTTTTTAATTTCCAATTAAATTATCTTTCAAATGACATTTTATTCATTCTTCTACCTTTCTAAACAATTGAGTTATTCTACTTCAAAGTCAAACAATAATTTTTTTTCTTAAAAATTCACTCATGTATGATAAGTACAAAATGCATACTGTAGACTTCATACTCCCTGCACACTTAGAGAAAAAATCTCAAAAGACAGTCCCTTCCGTGCGTTGGCCGCCACAGAAAGCACCCAAAGGCGAAGGACGATGGACGAAGGACACAAGGTGGAGGCGCGAGCACAAAAGGGTTAACCAGGCGTGACATCAATTTTCGGCGCCGCGTCTCTCGTCTCGCTCGACCGCCCCGCGCTCCCATTTCGGGTCCTTGGTCCTTGCTCCGACGTCCTTCAGTCCTTCAAAGCGATTAGAGGCTTTTTGCGGCCGCATCAAAGTGCTTTTTATATCTTTGTGCGCACATTCAAATAAATAAAAAATGTACTCATGGGAAAATGTAGAAAAATTAGAGAATTACTTGGTATCATCTAAGATAAAAATAGAAAAAAGTTTTGAAAGTTTTGGGAAGTTTACTGGTCGGTTGTAATCCTTTTAGTCCTGATGTGACATATTGTATTTTCTTGAACGGGGAGGTAATACACGGATAATACAAAAAGTTTCTCGTGAGTTGAGACGAGTTTTTAAAAATAGAATCGGAACGTTAGTATTTTGTAAATAACTCAAGAACTAATATAGATATCGCATTGATTTTTACACAATAATAAACAATAAAATTGACTATCGTTGAGTAAAAGTTGCAATATTCTAACATTAAAATTTGTTGAGATATTTTAAATTAAATTTTGGTAAAATATGCTATACTATATTATTGCTTTTTGTTACTTAATTGATAATAACTCAAAAAATAATTCATATAGACTATTGAAACTTACCATACTTATTAAAAATAATATTACCTACAATTCATTAAAAAAATAAAATTCCTAACCTATAAAATGTCGATTTCATGATGTTTTAAAATTGTCTTTCAAATATATTTATTCTTTGCTTGACTTTTATTGTTTATTTTGTTATAACAACAAAACTAATAATAATTATTAACTTTTTCCTTCACATGTTAATAAACAATAAAATTATCTATAAACAACCAAAAATTTACTCTCTAACTTAAAACTCTAAAAGTTATTGACTTCTAAACTTAAAACTTTAACTCAAAATTTTTACAACTCAACAACTAAAAATAAACCAAAAATATATGAAAATTTATTAAAATGCTAATGTTTGTTGGTGCTAAGCCCCCAAATTGAGCAGGCGTAATAAAAATGACAAATTATGATTGCCCTAACACCCTTACACCCCACCACCACCCCAGAGTGTGCGCGTAAAAAACTTGGCTCATGGAAAATGCATAGTGCTCGTGGAAATTCATGAAAATTCCGAAAAGATTCCTGAAGATTCGCGAAAATCGAAAAGGCAGCGAAGCGTAAAGTGGAACAATCGTTAGGACAGTGATGATGAAGTGCTCAAGAATATTCCACCCTATAAACTACCCCGAAAATAAAACCTCAACTTTTTTCTCTAAAAAAATAACAAAAAACACAAAAAATATTAATCTAAATTTAACTCGGAGAATATTCACGAAACGATCAATCAATCCACGCTGTATTTTTAACAGCGTAATGCACACAGGATAATTTTGAGGAGAATAAAACTAACAAACAAGTTTCGAAAGCAAATTGTTGGCAGAAAAGATTTTACGCAAAATGACAGGACAAATTAATCATCGCTTAGAAGGGATGATGCGAGGCGCAGGGTGGTTTACCCGCAGAGAGTGGAACCATTAAGTAAACATGCAATAAATTAAGCGAAATTAGTGCGAAACTTGCATTAATCAATTTTGTTCAAGGAAATACTTTTATAAAACAGAAAATGTGAAACAAAAGCGGAGGAGATTTATGTTTTTGTTTATTATTTTGCACATAACTCAATAAATAATAATGATACTAAGTTGATATTTGGGATTGTGATAAATAATTAGATTGTTTATTGTTTGGTAAAAAATCGATATTATAACATTAAAATTTCATGTGATATTTGGGTTTTAATTAGGTTTAATTAGAATATACTTTTCTATGACTTTTTATGTTTAATTGTCAATAACTCCGGAAATATTGTGAATAAATAAATGAAATTTGCAACACTTATTAACAATATTTTCTAAAACGCCGAAATAAAAATTATTTATTTCAAAACTCTAAAAGTTATTTGACTTCAAAGTATAGCTTTTATTGTTCTCAATCAAAAACTTTTTACTTATA
Organism: Dalotia coriaria; assembly: GCF_025399875.1. Classification (NCBI taxonomy): domain Eukaryota; kingdom Metazoa; phylum Arthropoda; class Insecta; order Coleoptera; family Staphylinidae; genus Dalotia; species Dalotia coriaria. The sequence goes on from NW_027045447.1 coordinate 10,452,578, forward strand.
ACTTATTTTACAAAATTATTAATAACAAATAAATTAAGGCAACAATATTAACTTCTTAACTTCTGATTGATAAACAAATAAATTATCTATTACTTAATAAAAATCTGACTGTTCTAACTTCAAAATTGTAAAAGTTATCGTATGTCAAAGTTGGACTTAATAATTTCCTAATAAAAACCACAAAAATTAATTGATATCAATATAACAACAAAACAAATAAATATAATTAACTAATTCTTTCCCAAATAAATAAACAATTAAATTACCTACCAAATTCAAAAAAACTAAACACCCTACCTATAAAACTCAAAAAGTTATTCGCTCATAAACTTAAACTAGAAATTAAAATACTTTACAACTCAACAACTTATAAATTTTATGAACTATATAATTCCTATCACTCCAAGCATTACTTTGATTTCGCATTCCGTTTGAAAACCACCCTCTGAAGATCTTACAATACACATCCTTGTTTAATTCATTCCCTTACTGTCTTAACTGTATTTCCAACCAACCCCCAAACCCCCTATACCCCCCCTATACTCTAAGCAAGAGTAAAACAAGGATTTACATAGAAACATAATATAATTCGGTGAATTTAAAAGCCGTTTCTCGAAACGACGTGGAATAAACACTGAAATGCGTGCTCACTAATTCACTTTCAATCGTTTTACGACACTCGCGATGCGCATTGGAATTACAAGATACAATCAGAAGTAAATTAAGTTTGCGCAAACACACAAACAGAGGGACGGCGATAGGAGATGGGGAGATAGAGGCGACGTTAGTGTAATGCGATACTCATTAAACTTTAATAAGTTCAAGTTGCTCAAAGTGAAGTTGGAGTCGCAGGCAGTTGTAACAGAAATTGAGAAATTGCAATTTCGAGTTTTGGAACATTTTAGCAATTCAAATATATATTTTGTGATAACTCATAAACTGATAAGAGATGAAGAATAATTTTTGGAGGAGTGATAGATAATTAAAATGTCTATAAGATGCAAAAGTAAGAGGTTTATAGATTATATACTTTAGGAGTTATTCGCGTTCAAAGTGAACCTATAAAATTATTTTTGTTATTTTGCATAGGAAATTATTAAGTCGAACTTTGATATACGATAACTTTTACAATTTTGAGGTTAGAACAATGAAATTTTTACTAAATTATAGACAATTTATGTGTTTATCAATCTAAATTTTATTTGTTAACAGAGCTGCTTTAGTTTATTTGTTATTAATAATTTTGTTAAATAAGTCATGAGTGAAAATTTATAGTTTTAGAAAAATAAACGCAATATTTGAAAGCCAATAACTTTTAAACTATTAAACATAAACAACTTTTTCTTTCAGCATTTTATAAACAATTTTACTATTAACATCCTCTTCAAAATTCACTATCCCTACATCAATACTTCTCATGTTACACTCAAAAAACTCCCAAAAAACAAACAAAAACATAAATCCTCCCTTTTTTAACCTACAAATATTCTAAAATCCTCCACCATAACCTGAAATTACCCCCTGCACAAACATAACCTTTCCCGAAATATCCTAAATGCAAAGGTGCTAGAAACTGCCGATGCTGGAGGTGGCAGCAGCGGCGGCAGTCGAACGTGTCGGTTTTTATTGCCCACAATTAAAGCTGCTGCTCTCTGCCGCCGCTGCTGCTCGTGCATAATGCTCATACTCATACCTACACTCATATACCAGCGGCGGTCGACTGTGGCGGCGGCGGAGGCGGAGGCGGCAAATGGCGCGCGCGCGTCGTTAAATTTCATTTTCGTTATTGCTTTCGTGCACAACCGTGCAAAACCATAACCGAACTATACGAGTTTGATACTCTAACAGTCTAACATAATATAGAAGAATAAATTTTCATCGTGTGCATACAGAGTGTTTGGATTAACATGAAATTTTATTTAAAATTAAAACATTTTGGGTGGGTTTTGTTTTTGTTAATGATTGGGGCTGATAAAATGCTCGAATGATTATTCAGCGAAAAGTATTGAAATACAAGGCGGAATGATGAGTAATGACAGGTGTCCGATGAAAAAGCGACAATTAAAAGCAGAAGACTAATGACACGCTGCGAAATGATTGATGGAGATTTTATTTTTGTTTTGTTTTGCAAAGGGTTGTATTTGGTATTCCATGAATATTTGCGATAGAATGCAATGGAAATTTTATTTTACGTTCTATTAACTTAAAATATAAATAACTCGTAAAGTTTTGAGGTTAGATGTTTGTTGTTTTATGTATGTTGTAGGTAGTTTTATTGTTTATACGGGTGATAAATTTTGTAGGTGTGATATTATTTGTTTTTGTGTTATTTATAAAAAAGTAAAGTAAAGTTTTTTTTTTGAGTGATTTTTAGTGATATTTTAAAGAACAATAACAATTAAAGTTTTAAAGTTATAATAATTTTGTTTAATGAATATTGTAGATAATTTTATTGTTTACTAGCTGCGAAAATTTGGTTATTGTTACTTTAATAGTTTTTGTGTTATTAATAAATAAGTAAAGTAAAGGAAATTATCTTTTAACTAAAATATAAAAAATAAAATCAAATTTTAAAATGCAATAATAACTAAACTATTATACCTAGAATATTACTCTTAATTGAAAATTATAAACAATTTAATCGTTAATCTCTGTACTAAATTTGTGGCCAATACTACTATAGGTTTAATTGTTATTAATAAATAAATTAAAAAATAAAACAAATTACTGTTTAACTAAAATATAAAAAATAAAATTCAACTTTAAAGTGCAATAACAATTAACCTACTACACTTGCAATATTACTTTTTTTACAAATTGTAAAAAATTTATTTGTTAATCACGGTACCAAATTTAGAATTAATACCTTTACTGGTTTTGTTGTTATAACAAAATTAATGAAATAAGTCACTTTTACTTCTAAATAACCCCAATTTTTTTTTGTTAGAATATTGCAGTTTGTGGTATTTTATCACTACCAATTTACGTAAAACATTTAATAATATTAATGATATGTATTGTTGTTTTACTTTTTAAACAAATAATTATTCTAATGGCATATATTTTAAAACTTGCAAATTTATTCCACAAACAATAACTGAATATCCGATTAAATAGTGATTACGACTTAACCTTGCATTTGCTTTCAGTTTAATTTGTCTATGCTCATAATATACATAAATATCATGACGTCATATACATAACATTAGTTTAGGGTATAAAAACCCTACACTGATCTACATTAACTCTATTCTACTCGTCCTTTTGCTGTAAAGTCAAAAGTAAAACACTTACAACACAATAATGGTAAATATTTATAAATTCTAAAATAAATATTTTGTTTTTGTTTTAATTCTTTTAATTTTTATTGTTTAAGGCAAAATTCTGATTCTTTTCGCAACTTTAGCCCTAGCAGCGACTGTGGTCCTTGCAGAACAAGAAAACACCGAGGGAGATTTAGTTTGGACGCCAGGAAAAATCGTAGTCAACTTTATTCAGAACGTCTTCTGGGGCATCCATGCTATTGTATTCCTTCATATTCCAGGTGGCATGTTCCAGCTTCTCATGGGTGATATGGGCATTCTTACATATTATTAGGTGTACTTTTTGGATCGTGGTATTGCCGGTGTCTACCGTTTCATCGCTTCTTTCTTTGGATAAATCATGAATAACTGTTCTAATATTGACTTTTGATTAATTTACTGATAAATAAATAAACAGCAACTATTAATTGACAATCTATACTTAATTATTATTAATTTATAATAGGTGAAATTGGATTAATTAAAATTCTTTTGGAAAAATTAGAAATGAAAAATGAAAAAATTGATGTTGGTATATCGCCATTTTGTTTATAACTCAAAAAGTATTATTTGCATAATAATAATATTCACCATAGGTATAAACAATTAAATTATCTTCAAATTACTAAAAAGTAGAACATTCTAACCTAAAAACTTTTAAAGTTATTGTCAATTAAAATTGAAAATTTCAAATTTATAATTTGTAAAAAATCAAAAAATTTCAAACATTCTCACGTATTTTTCATTATAACTCAAAAACTATCAACATTATTTTAAAAATATTTACCACACATATAAACAATTAAATTATCTATACACTAATGAAAACCAGAATAACTTATCTATAAAACTTTAAAAATTATTAACAATCAAAACTTAATCATAAATTTTATAATTCAAAAAGTAAAAGGTCAAAAAACGCGACTAAAAGTGCTAAAAAGTGACATTTTTCAATTTTTGTCCATTTTATTCTATCGCGAATATCTCGTAAACTAAAAGAGATAAATAGGATTTGATCGCAGCGTCTTAATCTACGGAAATTTTTCTATAAGATAAACTGATTAAAATGCATATATAAGAGATGAAATATTAATTCATAAGAAAAAATGGGCAAATGGGAGTAAGCTATACAATCATCCACGTATGGTGCCCTGTCAGTTCTACCGCAACCCTCATACGGTACCCTGAACACGAGTCACTTCTACCGCTACCCTCATACGGTGCCCTGAACACAAGTCACTTCTACCGCTACCCTCATACGGTGCCCTGAACACAAGTCACATCAAGGCGAAACATGTAAAACTCAAAAATAAATCCAAAATCACGTATAATTTTTAATAAATAAATATTTTTTATACATATGCAACAAGGATTACGTGTTCGACTTAGAATGTAATAAAATAATTAAAAATTATAATAATTTTTTTTCAGTATCAAATAATGACGAAATATAGTTATCCATACGAAAAACACTACGTAACAACTGAAGATGGCTATATTCTAGAAATGTCCCGTGTTTTACCTCGTTTATACAACCAAAACACCAATACATCTATTCCATTTAAAATCTATCCAAACTTAATGGCAAAATCACCTGGCGAGCCGGTTCTTCTCATGCACGGATTAATGTGCAGCGGAAGAGTTTTTGTTTCGCATGATGCTGACAAAGCTCTTGCTTTCATCCTAGTCAATCATGGATATGATGTTTATCTTGGCAATGCCCGAGGAAATACCAATAGCAGACGACATGTCACATTAGATCCTGATTTGGACGCCAAAGAATTCTGGGATTATTCTTTACATGAAATTGGTGTCTTGGATCAAGCTGCCATGATAGACTACATAATAGCATTGACAGGATTCAATCAAGTGTCATTTGTGGGACACTCACAAGGAGGCACTACGTTTCTTACCATGACAGCAGGAAGACCAGAAACTAACGCAAAAATTAAAATTGGGTTTAGTTTAGGAGGGCCGGGGGTAATGAGGTATACACCGAGTATATTGGCAAGAAGAATTTCGAGTTATGAGAAGGAATACTTAGCAATGGCTAATCGATTGGAAATCTACGAGGTTCTAAAATATGCTCCAATATTTAGAGACTTGGCGAAGATTTTAATTGATGAAGAATTCGGATTAAGAAACATGATAAGCCAAGTTTTAAATGTTATTAATATTATTACCACATATAATATGAATATTGTAAGTATAATCAACATAAAGAGAACATTTTTTTATTCAATGTTTTTAATATTTTTAGGAAATAATGGCTGTTTTAGCAAGTGCATGCCCTGCTGGAACCTCAGTCCATCAATTTATACATTATTTTCAAAGTATAAAGAATGGCGACTTTAGATTTTTTGACTATCATGATAAAACCAAAAATTTAGAAAAATACGGATCTGAAATTCCTCCTCGCTACAATCTTTCGGCGATAACATGTAAATCAATACTATACTACAGTAAAGATGATTTCTTCATTCAAGAAAAAGTAAGTTATAATATTTTGTATGTTTTTCCAGATTCAAACATAATGTGTACACAATTGTTGGTAATTTTTAGGATACGTTTCTTATGAGTAACCAAATGCCTAATGCCATTCCAGTGGAAGTTAAAGTTGACAAATTCAGCCATGCTGATTATATGTGGGCGCGTGATATCAACAACATCTTGTTTAAAGATTTGCTGTGGCGAATGAGAAATGCGTAATTGCAAATATAAATAAATAAAACAGTTACAATTTTGTTAGAATGTGTCAATGCAAATATAAGACAGATATTTTTTAAATTTGTGACGGTGTAAACAGTCAATTAGTAAATAGTGCATAATTAATTTGCAAATATTTGAAACTTCAAGCGTCGTTGGTCTTTCTCTTGGAGTTAGAATTTGTATAAATTCACTTACAGAGTAAAAGAGAAACTGTGAAGTCAATTTGTAAACGAATACTTTTATTATAAATTATATTAAAATTTTAATATAAAAATGTTAAAAATGGTTCTATTTGTGGTGAGTTATAATTATTCGATTAAAAGAATTAACTTTACATAAATGTACAATAATTTTGTTTTAGATCGCTATATTTTCAATGATTGCAAATATGTTTTGCATGCCTTTCAATTCAAATGATTATAGTGATGTAGATATTGATGAAATTAGTGAAACTGCCAAAGTGTCTACATGGCAAGCATTTTTACAAGATATATTTTCCTCTGATATTGTAGATGAAAATAATAATTTTACAAATTTAAAAACCAAAAATACGACCGACTCTACACTAAACACAGTAAACGATGAAATTACCACAGATAACGTAAACGACAGAAAAAGATATGAACATTATCTTAATTATTATTTCTATCCTTCTTATTGGATCGATTATAAACCGGTAAAGAAACCTACTAAACGACCTACAGCATCAAAACCTACCAAAAAGCCACAAAAACCTCATAAACCAACAAAACCAACCTGGATTTATGCACCAAGTTATCCAGCTTGGTATGTTAATGCTACTTTTCCTGCTCTTACAAAAACAAACCAAGAATTTAAAAACCAGTAACATTTTATACCAACTCCAACCATTAAGGTATGTTCAGTAAAATCGTAAATAATTTTGATTTTTATTGCAATTTTATCAACACTTATTTTTGTGGTATTTTAGTTCGATGTCAAAATGGAAATACTTTCATTGAAACTGCCTTTCGAATACGATTATCAAATACATGATAAACGTGTCAATGCTTATGAAAAAAAGGTGTTAGACAAATTCGACAGCTTTGACAAATATACACATTTTATAGTTAAGTTATTTAAGTTATATAATTGATTCTTTTTTATAAATAATTTAAAAATTGCAATTTTGCAATGAAAACTTTTTGTTTTTCTATGACGTGAGTAAAACTACTCAGTACTATCGATTTCATAATAAACTATGCATGTAGTAAGAAAAAAACACCTTATCCAAGGTATAAACAATAACAATTCATGCTATTTATCAATTGACATGTATAAATCCAACTTGAACAACGCCAATTCGATAAAACCGCATTCTTAAGCTTTAACAATTTGCGCAGTTTATCGTCAATCACGACAATGACAAATTTGTATAAAACCAAGTAAATTTCTAAAACAACTCATTTAGTTTACACTTTGATCATCATGAAGTATTTTCAATTTGTTGTATGTGCACTTTTGGTGCTTTTTGCCTTTGCATCTTGCGAAAGTCATAAACACCACAAAGGTAACAAATTATATAAAAATAAAAAATTGAAACAAAAAAAATAAAAATTTAATTATTTTAATTATAGCCCAATCTAAAGCGAAAGTAATCGAAGAAAACAAGTATTTAGCAAAAGCAAGAAAAGGTAATAAACAAGGACAATGCCAAATGATTTGTGAAGGAGTAGATCCACCTCCAGGAAAAAATGTAACCAAGTGTAAGTATTTAATTAATTTTTAATTTAATAATTTAATAAAAAATAAATTTTAATAAATATAAATTTAATAGATCCCGACGGTTCATGGTCCTACATAATTCAAGTTGATAACAATTTCAATATTCACATTGGCTACAATAGATCCACAGATTTTCTGGCAATTTTCAACCCGCATCTTAACTTAACCTGGATGACAAATGGCAAATTTATCGGCGTCTTTAATTTAACTTCAGAATATCTCTTATTAGTAGATACAACCAGGAATATTTTAAACATCTTCCCAAATATAAGTTTACAATTATTGAGTGGCTCTCTTGATATAATGAGACTATTTACACTTCAAAGCAATTTATTACTAAATAATTCATTGAACATGGTTGCAAGATTTGCTTTCCAAGTTGATGGCTTCTTAAAATCATTACGTGAAAGAACTTTAACTGGTTTCTTCCATGGAAATCTCACAGTTTTCAATGTTTTTAACGTTAACTTTGGTTTCTATATGAATAGTTCTGTATCAATGGATGGTTTCAACACATTTATGCAACCTATTGTCGGCATTGGAAAATTCCGCACACAAATCGTAAACAACATCGGTGCGAGTATTGAATATGGAGGTAAATTGACTATCGGTACAGTGAGTTACATTTTTGTTGGTTTGGGAAGAATTACCATCGATATAAACAATTCAATCCGCGCTGCAATTAGACACTCAATCAATTCAAGTATCAGTATTGGGAGTAGTTTGATTGGAGGCGCGGTTAGACTACCAGGATCGTTGTTCAATATAATAAGAGGAACGATTCATATTGAAGGAGGTGCAGGTTTTCATATTTCAACAGGAAGCAACAGACATAATGGTTTCCTGATTAATTTCGGCAATGAAACTGGAAATTATAGTATAAATTATAATGCAACACATAATACACTTGGGTTTTACAATGGTAACCTTAAATTAGTGCTAATTGCAGATGGTAATAATGGAATGTTTATGATTTTGAATGAGACCTCTTCGGCGGGTTTGATTGTAAATTCAACTGGGTATGGTAAACTTTTAGTTGATATTGAAGTTGACTCTGATGCTGATGGTGATAATTTGGATCTTGTATCACGTTTTGCTATTTATGCAAAATTATTGAAAGAAAATGAAGAGATTAATCCGTCAGATGATTTGTCGTTTGATTTTAAAGCATATTTGAATGCATATTTAGAAGGTAATGATTATTTTGAGAATGAAGAGGATGCTGAGTTGCAAGTGGAATTAGAAGAGAATTTTGGTGATTTATTCGCTTTTATAAGAGATAATAATGGCGCTGAATTATTTGCTAAAGTTGGGATTTCTATTATGTTTAATGCTGTGTATGGCGATAATGTGATTGGATTGAATTTTGCGCAATTGATGAATACAATATACGCAATTGACGCGAAGAACCGTGGGGAATTTTCCGTGAAACTTATGAAAGAAGTTTATGCTAGAGTGCAAAGTAATATCAAAGCTGGAAGTAAAGGTTTTACTAAATATATTTTTAGTGGATTGTTAAAAGGCTGTATCAAAGGATCTTTTCAATTTAACGGTTTGTCAGGATCTGTTGGATTAAGCGGAAAATGTTAAAATTGATAATTGATTGTTGAAAATTAATAAACATAAATATACACAAATAATTTTAAATATTTCTTCCTATCCAATGAAATATTAATTCTAAAAATTTCCAATAGTGCGTTTTTATAAAATTAATAGTTAATATACGAGTAGAAAATACAAATTTATTTTATTTATTATTATTATTTCAGCAATAAATATCTGATTCATAATAAATTATTATAACTAATATTATAAATACGAATGTTTGACTGAGTTTGACTGCAATGTTAGATGAATTTTGGATCTTGGAGAATAACGTAGACTTATTTGAATTTTTTAAATTACGGTTTAGTTAAAAATATCTATCGGGACTCGGTAACTAGATGTGAATGTGGAAATTAACCACTAATTGCCCGCAAAATTACCAAATATTAGTATACGACGTAGACCCTACGTGCACAACGTTAAACTAACTATTTTTGTATTGCAGTATACATTTCTTATTAGCCAGTAAATAAAGTAAAATAACACTCATGTAATTATAACAATTATTTAAATTATACCTTAATTATCCTTTTTTAAATACCTGATAAAACCTATTTCTTCATTACGATTTATTTGAAAAACCGTCATAATATATTTACGTTCATTCTATAATTACAAAATACAAAAGAATTTAAAAAATAAATTGTTATAAAAATCATCGTTAAAGTGCTGATTTCTAGAATATTCCCGTATAAATTATCGTCTTGAAAATATTAGGTAGAATATTAATAACCAGACGTTATTAGCTGTTGAATTCGAATCACCTTGAGCTTATCAGTGCAAATTCTTCCATGTAACTAAACTTCCCTCCAACAAACACTAAAAACCAAATTCTTTTTTGTCATATGAAGCGTTAAACATGAGAATGGTGGGCAATTATTACAAAACCGAGCATGTGGCGCTGAATTATGTAAAAATATGTAAAATTTCAAAATCTGAAACATTACAAGAATTCCAGCCATGCGCGCCTTTTAACATTTAATTACGCTATATAAATCTGAAAAAACAATGAATAACTCGTAGTTGACAGGCCAAAACCATGAGGGCAATCACGCTGATATGTTCGGTGCTATTCTTGGCCATTGCATCTGCCCAAACTGAAGGTACCACACAAAAAAAAACAAATACAACTAAATAAAAAAATATTTTTTTAATAAAATAAATTATTAGTAGATCAGCAGCAATGCACCACCGTCTGCCAGGTCACAAGCCAACCCAACGTGAACAACGATGGCAGCTTTGTAATCTACATGAGCGAAGATGTAATCTATTTCTATATGATCCAGTACAACGCTTTTGTAGTCGTCAACATCAAACTGCGTCTTGTAATCGTCATTGACGGCAACAACGGAACCATAACATCTTTAAACCCCGACACAGGTTTTGGTATCATAACCAACATCGAAACTAATCTGGTGTTTGCCTTCACACAAAATTTGCAAATTTTCGACATCACTACCATCAACAGTGGTGACTACTCAGTTGTCGTACAGATAATCGAGTATGTTTATCAATACACAGTTAAGGTTGTTGGCAGTAACATCGATACCACTGAAATTGGCTACGCAGATTCCACTGTTATTCTTCGTGATTACTCTACAACCACAGACTTCACCCAATGGGTCTCCTACGGGGAACAGACTGAGGTTGTACAGTTGCTTATCCAGAGCAATACACAGGTTGCCGAAATTTTATTCAAATTGTTTGAAAGTCATGAATACACAGTTGAATGGGGTCCTGTTATGTATCTGATTGTTGCTACAGGGTCTTATGAAATCAATGATCGATTACTAATTGAATTCAACAACTTTGCTGTTTCAATCGTGCGTACTCTGTATGGAAGGTTTGATAGTTATCTGATGAAAGAATATTATTTGATTCTTGTCTCTCAACAAACGCAAACTACTGAAATTACGATTGAGCAGTATAGGAACCTGACATGGGTGATCAACGGAGTGGGTACCACCTATGAAACCCTCCAGATTGCTTTGAATGCATACGCAGAACAAACCGTTGTACAGACTTATGTTAGTACCATCAGTGTTAATGAAACCCATAGCTACGTGGCATACAACAGCATGCGTGAAGGTACCTGGTTGTTCAGGATCACCTACAGCCAACAACACTACGTTCAGGTGACAGCGAGTTACCATGATGGTTACATGGGTATTTTTGATCCTTCACAGGATTATACTATGGTTTTCACAAGTACTAATAAGTTTGCTTTGATTAATTACAAAACTGGAAATGGTTTCATTATTGATGGATTCACTCAATCAGCTACTTATCTTGTGGCTAATAGTGAAGAAATAATTATTGCGTTTGCTGAAGGCCGTTACATTGATGGGTTTAAGAGAGTGAAGGAATTAACCGAAAATACTGAAATTGAAGAAAATGCGTCTTTCAATGCCACGTTGTTCTTCATTGCTTTGAAAAATGGAGATTCCTATGAAAATATGTTGAGCCAAGAGCAGTTGGATAGTTTCCAGGCAGATTTTGCACAGCTTGCTGAGCAGTTATCCGAGGTTGACTTTGAGAATGGTTTTGGTATTAGTAACATTGCTGTTGTTATGCTAGCTGGACCTAACACCAAATTCTTCCAAGATGGTTTTGTTGCTTTGTTAAGCCGCATGTTTTATTTTGAAATTGCTGGAGGTCCTTTCTACAGAATCTGTTATGCTGGTATATTGGAAAATATTCATAAGGACTTCAGTGAACAGTTGTTTATGAACACCTATCAAGTTACCCTGTATGTGAAGAAGGAGAATAAGTCAAAGGAAGATATTATTGATTTCATGGAGTCCTTTGTACGCTTGAGTACTGAACCAACTATTGATGTAACTACAGAACAGTTTACTAGGGACGGTTCTATCAATTAAAAAATTGAAAATTATGTAAAACCGTGTAGATATTAATCATATGAGCATTATAAAATAAAAGACACATCCGATTTTTTTAAAAACAGCATTTAAAATTAATATATTTATTCTTTCAGTTGATCGAATTTGTTCTAGTATGCAAAGGAAGCAATTTATATCGCAGCCAATTCTCTCCTTGAACTGATAAGCCGCCACAAAAACAAGCAATGGAATCGGATTGAATTGTTAACAATACAAAAATTTATTGCAAACGTGCTTGCTAGAGCCCTCTTTCTCTGAGAAAGTTAAACACAAATGTTTTCAAATTAAACGGTATTTTAAAAGTAATGTAAACAAACATTTTAAAGATAACTTACATGACGCAGTGGCTTTTCAGTTAATTGTTGTCGGTTATGTTGCATGATTTAGGATTTTTCGATGTGTTAATGTTTATTTATTATTAGATTATATAGCGTTGGCAGGTATTACTGACAGTTGAAGATAAAACAGTAACACAACTGGTAAAAACACTTGTATTTCGTAAAATATTTTGCTTCAAATGTTTATGCAATCATTGATTAAACACAAATATATCCAACAGAAAGGATAAACAGAAGTTTTAAGATAAACATAATCAAACCGCCATTTAGAATAAAGTGGACAATTGGTGTTAGATCTGGTAAGACATTATTCACAGTGTTTCCGATTCCTGATGGAATCAATTTGTTCGGAATTTCCTTCAGAAATATTATCAGATTATCAATTGGTCCACTAATAAAATAGATAAGACCTGACGAGGAACTATTAAGAGATTGTGTAAAAATATCTGATAGACCCTGTAAAGTCTCACACGACTCAGTAAAATTAGTTTTCTTGCTTAGTAAAGTCTGAAGATCGAGAACTCTGTCCAACTTAACGATGTTTGCAATATTCTGTAGGTTCTGTAGTGTATTGAAAAGTTGTGTTAGATTGAGAAGATTAGTTAGGTTTCCAAATGGAAGACCGGGTAGGCCAGTTCCATTCCCCGCGAGGTTTTGTAAAACGTCCAACAGGAGAGCAACCTGAGTTAAGTCAGTCAGGTTACCCAGCGGTAACTTATCCAATCCAGGGATGCTACTGAGGTCTTGAAGGTTGAGCAATTCGGTGACATTTTTGAGAATATTACTGGCTTGGGTTAAATTTCCTATTGGTAAATCTCCTCCACCTCCTAAAAGTCCAGTAGCCAAGCCAAGAAGATCGCCAGCTTGAGTCAAGTTGCTTATGGGTAAACTGTCAAGACCTGGTATACTCCCATTACCTACGAGTATATCAAACTTAAGCATACAGAACTATAAATGTGATATATATTTTGATTTACCTAAAAGACCTTGAACTGTCCCAAAAATTTGTGTAAATTGAGTCAGATTGCTTAATGGTAGACCCTCAAGGCTACCACCTCCTAACAAATCGGTTAATTTGCCCAATAGATCAGTTATCATTGTCAGGTTACTTAAAGGTAAATTTTCAAGGTTAGCCAGGTCTTCTAAACTTGGTATACCACCTCCTCCAGCTCCTGACAAAGCTGAAAATGTTTAATATTGTAAAGTAAAATCATTAAAGCCAATAAAACTCACATAACAGGTCAGTAAGAGTTCCAACCAGTGCTGTTGCTTGAGTAAGGTTACTTAGTGGTAAGTCTCCAATATCTCCAGCACCTCCTAAATTAATTAAATTTTAAGCTTAAATTTTTTATTGGTTTAGTTTTGAAAAATTGAAAATACCTAATAAATCTGTGATTGTTCCAAGAACTTGTGTTGCCTGCGTTAGATTACTCACTGGAAGATCACTTAAATCAGGTAAACTACCGTTTCCTACCAAATAAAACAACTACTATTAGAATTGATGGAAAAAATAACCAATTTAGTATAATTTACCAAGTACACCAGAAACTGATTGAATAATCTCAGTTGCCTGTGTTAGGTTACTTAAAGGTAATCCATCTAATCCTGGTACACCACCTTAAATATCAAATTTTTTAAACTTTGTTATTAAAAACCAAAGTTTAGATTAATTATTCTATTACCTAGTAAAGATGGTATAGTATTAAGCAAAGTGGTAGCCTGTGACAAGTTGCTTATTGGTAAATTATTTAAAAATGGTAAACCGCCACTTCCTCCTCCCAGTAAACCTCCAAGACCACCTAAACCACCAGTTAAATTACCAAGACCTCCTAACCCACCGGTTAGATTACCAATAAGTGGTAAACCTCCAGTACCACCAAGCAAATCAGTAACAACATCAAGACCTTTAAAATTCAACATAAAAATTAAAAATATATTTAAATAATTATATTAATATTTAGTTTACCAGGTATATCTCCATTTCCTCCTATGATTCCTCCAATAAGATCCAAAGGATTACCCCCACCAATCAAATCGGTCAAATTGCCAAGTGGTAACGCACCACTATCCAACATATTTTGACCTAAAGCCAACAACAGACTGACTACATCAGTAGAATTCAAACCCCTGTCCAACAATCCGGGTATAATCTCTCCTGTTGCTAAACCCAATATGTTTTGAAAGACGTCATTACTAAGGACACTGTCCAAAATAGTTGTTCCACCAAGTTGAGTGAGTAAACCCAATATACTGCTTAAATCTTGTGCATTTGTTACAGTTGGAGCAGGAACAAAAGTGCCCGAAAGGCAAAGAAATATAATCAATGGCAACGTTTTCATTTTTGAAGGTGTACGTGCTTCAAATGACTTCTATTTGTTATTTAAATTATAATTTATACAAAAATTGTATATCATGAAATAATCCTATTGAGATAACGTTAATATTTTAATTACTTTATCTTATACTTTTAAATGTACATAAACGGAAATAGCATCGTCATTTTTTGGGCCAGTTGCTGCATTTTGGAAAGTTTTTCGGCGGAGAAGGCATTTGGCGATCTGTACCTACCTTTATCACCAATTGCATTCCTTCGGCCGAATGTATATCAATATGACAATGCAACAACCAGTATCCTATATAAAAAATAATAAAAAAAAAACAGTGATTATAGTATTTAATATGATTACGAGTAAATATGAATTATTTACCAACGTTAGTAGCCTTGAAACGTATAATGGTATAACCACCTTTAGGTACACTGACGGTATCTTTTAAAGGAGGCTTAACAAAGTTTCTTTTCAGTTGACCTTCTTTATCTAGATTAATTACTTGTTTTCTTGTCAGATTTCTACCGAGTTCACCCCAACCTAAAACTGCAAATGTGTAACCATGAAGATGTAATTGATGAAGTGTTGCAGCATGGTCCTGGTCCCAAAGTTCCATAAAAACAAATTCAACTATAGCATTTTTTGGTACCTATAATAATACCAATAACAATTTGAACCAAATATTTGTAAAAATAAAAACGTACCGTATAAATATGAGGGCATTGACAGAAATTGGTCTCACAACTACTATTTCTCAATGTTTTTTCATTGCAAAATGCTTTTTGATTGATTTCAAATCGCCCCTGGAGCAGAGGAACATCATACTCATGTGTATAAGTTATATGGTTTAATTGTGGCGTACGTGATTGATAGTTTTCATCAACTAAAATCAAATTTCCTATTAAACATCATATTAAAATGGATTTTAATGTAAATTTACCTTGTTTAAATCCATAATAAGGATATCTATGTTTTACTGGATGATCTATACTGCTCATGTCTAGAGAAACATAAAACTTGTGAACTTTTGAAGAATTCAAAGATGAATCTACTTTGTGTATTGACCTGGATTCATGAATGCCAATAACATTTGAATATCCTGTAGCATTAGCAATACTAACTGGATTGTAGATCTATAAATATTTGTATGAATCTGATTGATTTTTAATTTTTAATAAAATTTTGTTACTAACCACACCACCAGTTGGAGCTGATGTTGCATATGTAGGAAAAGTGCTATTTGGAGTTTCATCCAACGACCCTTCATAATGAAGTAAAGCCATAGTAAATGTTTCCAAATGGGAACATTGAAGATATCCTTTAAATCTTATGTAATAAGTGGAGTTTGGTTGATCTGCTTTCAGGATAAAGTCAAAACGTTCACCAGAAGTTGCCACAAATGAATCAACTAAAATTTGATTAAAAATATTCATTGTTTCAATCCTAATCAACGTGATATGCAAATATCTACCTTGAAAAGGTTCTAAATCTTCAGAATCAGTAGAAATGATTGTCATTTTATGTTGATCAATGGAAATCTCAATTGGACAGTCGTAGAAAGCAACTTGAACAACCCTAAATCTGTAACGAAATCCCTAAACCAGAAATAATATTGAAAAAATAAAAAAATTATAAAAATACTCACACTTTTGACTGTAAAATTAGCTAAAGGTGTCGTAGTAATATTTGTATTAGATTGATATCCTAAACCATTGACTAAAAGACCAGGAATCTTAATTTTTTCTCCTCCTAAAATAAAAGATTCAAAAACTTCTAAATTAGGACGATGTGTCCAATCTGTAATCATCATCACATGGGAAGACAGGTCAAAGTCATAGAGTTTTACATGGTGATTATTCTTTTTACTTTGTCGAATAATCATTGGGCCATAAACACCATCACCACGTTGCATTTCTAAAATGCCAAAATTTAAAAATTTAAAAATTAAAAACACTTTAAAACTATATCTATAACATACCAGAGTGAGAATGCCACCACATAGTTCCATAATTAACCGCAGTAAATGTATATGTAAAGTTATTATTATATAAAATAGGACATTGTGAAATCCATGGCACGCCATCCATATATTTATCTTTAACCATGTGTTGACCGTGCCAATGAATTGTAGTGGATGCACCATCTATAAGATTGTTCTCGACATGGACCATTATTTTATCTCCCTGACATACCTCAATTGCTGGACCAGGTAATTTTCGGTTTACCACACTCACAGTACGTTTTATACCACCGGCAATGATGCAATCCGGACGATAACAATCAGTGATATTATTTGGGCAATCAAAACATGCTTTGCTCATCGAGTAGAAAGTTTCAACGTTAAAATTGAAGAAACACCGTTTAATCTTTCCATCACATTGACGATTACAAAGTGCTCCATCGATATATCCACGTGGTATAGTTGATGGTTTTGTGGGAATAAGTTGGTTTAAAAAGTTCAAAATTTTTGGTTCTGGTAGGTTTTCTGATTGTACGAATAATATTGTGAAATAATAATACAATAGAATCGGGTGATACGCCATCATTTTGAATTTATTATCAACTGCAGTTTCAGTATTCGTATGTACTCGTAAATACATATTATATCTAGTAATGATTACTTTAATTACGGGAAATGTTAAATATTTAGAAATTTAGTACATTTTTTAAATTATTTTTGTTTTAGTAAAAATAACAGCCACGTGTGCATGAAACAGTTAGAATGTTATGTATTTCTACAAAATAATATTATTGACTATTATCTTTAGCCACACTTTATGTCCAGAAAAAGAATTAATAATAGGATGGTATACTTGGTTGCCTACTATACTGGTAACTTCCTACATAAGGTTATGCAATCAAAACTACTAAATATGAACGCAAAACAAGTTTTATTTTTATTTATTTTTATTTATTGACTGTAGCAACGAACACAACAAAAACAAACATTTAATATCTTGGCCAATTGCCGCATCTTGGGAAGTAATCAGGCACCGTGGGCATTTCCGAGTTCTCTCCAACTTTAACCACAATATCCATACCCTCACTAGCATGTACATCAATATGACAATGCATCAGCCAATAACCAACATTGTCGGCTTTGAATCGAACAATCGTGTAACCACCCTTAGGTACAGTCACTGTATCCTTTAAAGGTGGATTGACAAAGTTTCTATTCAGCAGACCTTCACGATCCATACGTATGACTCCATCAAGCGTTAGATTTCTATCAATTTCTCCCCAGCCCAGAACCCTGAATGAGTAGCCGTGAAGATGGATTGGATGCAGAGCGGGAGCGTCATCTTGATCAAAGAGTTCGATGAAGACAAATTCTACAATAGCATTTCTAGGAACCTAAAGAAAATTATTACAATATAGTATTTGAAATTATTAAAGAAATAAACTTGGTAATTACCGAAATGACGTGAGGACATTCACAGAAAGTATTCTCACAGTTCCTGTTGCGTACTGTGTCGGCATTGCAGAAAGCTCCCTGGTTAATCTCGAATCGAGCGGGTAAAAGTGGAACGTCCAAGTTTTTATGTGATATACGGTTGAATTGAGGTGTACGGGCACGTAAAGTGGGATCAACTAAAGTTTACAATATTAGTTGCATTTACTAAAATTTAAAAAAATTTAAAATAAATATTTACCTTGATTGAAAGCATAATATGGATATCTATGGAATACAGGATGGTCTAAACCGCTCATATCTACAGTGATATAATATCTGAAGACATTTTGAGTGTTCAAATCATATTCTAATGGTTCCATTGCAAAACCTTGATGAATACCTATTACTTGTCGATATCCAGTGGCATTAGCAATACTAACTGGATTATAAAGCTAGAAATTTATAAAAATTTAAAAATAATAATCAAATTTAAATTAATTTATCTTTTATACTGACCACTCCACCAGTTGGGGCTGATGTAGCATAAGTAGGGTACCTTCCAGTTGGTAGCTCATTCGGAGATCCTTCATACCTCAACGTAGCGACAGTAAATGTACTAAGACGTTCACAAGTCAAGAAACCTTTGACTCTGATATAATAAGTAGACACAGCTTGATTAGCATACAGGACAAAATCAAATCTTTCACCAGAACTTGACACGAATGAATCCACTATGGAACAGACAATCAAGCAATGAATTAAGAAATTAAAATTGTTTTTATGGTCTGCTTCATACCTTCAAATGGATCCAAATCATTAGAATCAGTAGAAATAATCAACATCTTGTGTCCATCGATGGAGAACTCAAGAGGACAATCAAAGAATCCTGTGTTAATAAAACGGAATCTGTATCTGAATCCTCGTTGAACAGTAAAATTAGCTGTTGGAGTGTTTGTAATATTGGAAGTTGATTGGAAGCCATAACCATTGACCAAGATACCCGTAGGTTCCAGCCAATCACCTGCTAGGGCATAAGCTTCAAAAACCTCCAATCTAAGACGATCATTCCAGTCGGTAACCTGGATCACATGCGAGGAGAGATCAAAATCGTACATATCCCAATGGTAGTTATCCTGAGGAGCTTGCCGGACGATCATAGCACCATAAACACCATCACCACGTTGCATTTCTAATAAAAAAATCATTTTTAACATTAAAACCAAATCAATTAAATTTTTTGTTTTTTAAACCTACCAACATGAGAATGCCACCAATAGGTACCAGGATTATCAGCCCAAAACTCATAAGTGAAGTTATTGTTGTAGTGGATGGGACATTGTGTAACCCATGGAACACCATCCATATATTTATCTCTCACCATGTGTTGACCATGCCAATGGATGGTGGTACCCTCGCCGTCCATAAGATTATTCTGTAGGTAAACCATCACTTCATCACCTTCACATACTTCTATTGCTGGACCAGGGAGTTGACGGTTGACTACCATGACAGTACGTCTGGTTCCACCAGCAACAATACAATCAGGTCGGTAGCAATCAGATAAAACAGTTGGGCAGTTGTAACAGGCTTTGCTCATTGCATAAAATGTCTCCAAATCAAAGCTGAAGAAACAGCTTCTTGTGGAACCATCGCATGGACGATTGCATCTTCTGCCATCGATGTATCCTCGGGGGATTGATTTGGTTTGAAGAGTTTTATATTCTTTGCTTTTGTTTTCCAGGTGGTTGAAGGTGGTATGTTGTTTATTTTTACTTTTTTCACTGATTTTTCCTTTTGATTTAGCTTTGCCTTTATTTTTACCTTTACCGGATGTGTTATTGGCTGAACTTATGTCAACCCAAAGTAATATGATGCAACAGAGCAAGAAAACCTTTTGGAAAAGCATGGCGAGACGCTTTTCAGGCGCTCTGAATGAAAACTGTGCACCGCTTGTGTAATATATATATGCTCGTCAGGAAAAAAATCGAAGCGTGTATATCGCTACGGCTAATTTCCCTGCAATTTCGCGAAACATGCATAGCGCACATATTTCTAAAAGTTTTTCAAATATGTTTGTTTTTTGACAGCCGATTAACTCGTATTTTAGAAAAATGATAGTGGAAAAATGCAACTTTTGGCACATTAATTTCGATCAGAATTTGAGGCACATTTGCAACAATGTATTTCAAGCGGTTAATCATTTGATAACACACGTAGCTAGCGCACCGGTTTTGCGGAAAACATGTTTTGGAAGTTACTACGTGCGCAATCGCAATGTACTTTTATCAGTTGGAAAATAAATCACACATGAAAACATCATTAAACTTTCCTTGCAGGCATAATGTGGGAAAATGGTTTTGATTTTTTGTTTAGCCTCATAAATTTGTCAAAATGTTTCCAAGTTGATTAATTTATTATTGTTGACTGTATTTTTTTCTATCAAAAGCGTTATTTCTTAGAAGTTGCTTATCGTTGATAATTTCTGACGAATTCAATAATTTCTTGTAAGGCACGGTAAAGTACTGCACATGTTCTATGAACTATGTTGGTTTGCAATTTTTGAATACTTTAAATTGTTAAATTGTTTGGTTGTTATTATAAACGATATTTATGGAAGAATTTTTTAATCATCTTATTTAAAATTAGCAGACATTTATTTATTTATTTGAATCAAGTTTAATGCACTGGAAACAATAAAAGTAGAATCATAAAATATTATAGCTGAGATAATAATGATTATTGAAGTTAATATTCTTTAATTATATTTAATAAACAATAATTTTTAATTTTAGCAAAAGTACCACTTAAATTACAGCCTAGATAAAAATTGCTTTTTTAAAAATTTGATTGCAATTCGTTTCTCAAACGTTTTACGAATTTATTATTTTAAAAGAAACAAAAGGTAACAAAATAAATAATTATACAATAATAATTGTAGCGTATTTCTGGATATCCAACTTTGTTTACTCTAATTGAAAGAATTCTATGAATTGTAAAAGTTACTTATTTAAACCATAACTTTAATTGACAATAATTTCTTACTTAATTTACGACTTACAAACTGACTGACTGTGTATAAACAAACTTACCTTTGCGTAAAATTCAACAAATTTTAAAAACTTTACCCTTTGTTTATTAAGTTGCATATGGTACTACACAGTACCATAATAATGTGAAACATAAATTGCCTATATTAAGACCATAAACATATTTTATTTACGATTTCATAATAGGTTGAAACAATTTTGCATAGTTTTTTATACCAACAAGTTAACAGAATCTTTTATTATTTTATTAAACAGGCCAATTTCCACACGTGGGGAAATTTGCGGGTGGGTTACTGATTTGAGCGTTGCTGCCTACCTTTATTACCAACTCCATTCCTTCCATTGCGTGCACATCAATATGACAATGTAAGAACCAAAATCCTGAAATTTTCCCAATAAAAAATAATTCATTCAACATTAAAATAAAATGATATCTCACCTGGATTATTTGCAACAAAACGAACAATAGTTGCACCACCTCTTGGCACATTTACTGTATCCTTCAATGGAGGATTTACGAAGTTGCGAGGAAGACTACCATGATTCATCATAAAGCCTGGACGCGTTAGATTGGGACCTATTTCACTATAATGAACAACAGCGAAACTAAAACCATGGAGATGCATTGGATGAATAGCTGGTGCGTCGTCTTGATCCATTTCATCAAACATTACCAACTCCACTACTTCATTCAAATTAACTTCTAAGACATGAGGACATTCACAGAAGTCCCTCTCGCAATTGCGATTCATCGTTGTTTCAGCAGTACAGATATCTGTATTCCTAATATTGTACCTATTTGCCATCAAATTAAAACTGAAAGGTTTGAAGGTAAGATGGTTCAATTGAGGAGTGCGGACTCTCTGGTTTGGAGCAACTTGGTTAAAACCATAAACAGTTGATCTGTGATTAGCAGGATGATCAATTCCACTCATGTCTAAAGAGATGAAGAATCTTCTTACGTTGTTAGTATTAAGCCCATTGATTGTTCTGAGAGATCTTAATCTATCTATGGTAATAAATCGGGCATTTCCGGGACCAGTGGGATTCAAAACCTATAAAAAAAATTAAAAATTTTAAATTTAAAAAAATTGACTGTGTTATTTGTACCAATGAATTGCGGTTATTAGCAGTATTGTAGTTAGGTACAGTACCAGCACCAAGAGGTCTGCTAGATCCATCATACGTCAAAGTAGCCAACTGGTAAGTCTGTAACCTTTCACAGAGTAGGGTTCCCTTCACACGGATCCAATAAGTGTTAACCGCTTGATTAGCGTTGATTAAGAAGTCAAATCTTTCTCCAGAGTTGCTGACAATGGAATCCACTTCCACAGGTTGGACATCTTGACCATCGCTGGAGATAACAGTTAATTTATGGTTGTCTACTGTTACCTCAAAGGGACAATCGAAGAAGTTAGCGTTGATCAATCGGAAACGATGAACATTTCCCTGGAAAACCATAAATTAATTGAAATTAAATTTATGTTTATGTTTTATGTGAATAAAACCTACCCTGCGGACAATAAAATTAGCCATTGGTGTCCCCCTGATATTATCATTCATCTGGTCACCGTAACCATTAATAAGGATACCAGTAGGTTCCAGGAACTCTCCATTTTTAGCGTAGGCTTGGAAAACATCCATTCTCCTGCGATTATTCCAATCCGTGATAATCATGGTGTGCCCATCCGTGTGGTAAGCATTAAAGTAAGGATTATTGGCAGGTGCCTGGCGGATAATCATTGGACCAAAATGACCATCACCACGTTGATCAGCTATTATCAGAAATTTATTAATACATTTTTCAATACCTTGATGACCAACTTACCCTGATGAGAATGCCACCAGTGGGTACCAGGTGTAGCAGCAATAAACTCATAAGTCATATTATTCTTAGCTAAAATCGGACATTGAGTAACAAATGGCACACCATCCATATATTGAAAATCTTTCATATGTTGTCCATGCCAATGAATAGTCGTAGCCTCTCCAGTCTCCATTTTATTTTCCACTAGAACCCTAATACGATCACCTTCACATGCTTCAATAGCAGGTCCCGGAATCTGACGATTGACAGAGGTGACTACTCGACGAATTCCACCACCAACCATACAATCAGGCCGGAAACAATCGGTGAATACTGATGGGCAATTGAAACATGCTTTACTCATGGTGTACATTGTCTCTACTCGGAAGTGGAAGAAGCAATTTCGTAGTTCTCCATTGCAGTTGCGACGACAATCCACACCGGCGAACCATCCACGTGGAGGTGACTCAAACCGTGGACCTTGACTTTGAATTTCCACTACATTTGCAATAAACAAGAGCAGGAATGCTCCGTAAACTCTAACCGAACCCATCTTGGATCGATTGATAGGAACGCGTTTGGATACGCGTGTTTTTTATACTTTTTTTGAAACAAACATGGTTGCGACACATTTGATAAACTGTGATAATGGCCGATAAGGTTTGCAAAATTTGCGTAAAATTTGAAATTCACAAACTTCTCAAACGCTGCCGTCACGGCGTGTGTTTGCTTTGCAAAAATTCTAATTACGAGAAGGCAAATGTTCAATTTGTGTGATAATTTTGTTAAATATTCAAAAATACCCAAAATTATTTTTCAAGGGTAACGTTTATTCATGTTAGTGTAATCTTCCGTTAATAATATTTTTGGTGATAAATCACAAATTGGTAGATATTTGTAGATACATCACTTTTAAGTAGTAATTGGTAATTAATTATTGTTTACTTTAATTGGCAATTTTAAAGTGCATTTACTTGTATCAACTTTTTGTTTACCATTACATTACCATTGACAGATATATTTTATGTGCATAAAATATATAAATTATATTCATATATTTGCCTAGTTAATTCAGTTCCCAAATATGATAAATTAAAATGCACAAAATTGCTGATAAGATTCACCGAATTTAGCTATTGTTTATTTTCATTGCACAAATATTTTTGTTACTAACTGCGCAAAATATTAAATATTTAAAAATATTTTTAAAAACAAAAAAAAAACATGAAAATTTCATTAATTTGATTTTATTTTTTCTTATAAATTTCTAATTGTCAAATACATGTCTAATAATTATAAGATCACCTTGTACAGTGCTCACAATATATTATAAACATCAGTGAATTGATTTTTTAATTGAAAATTTTCGATTTTATGGTTGCATTTAAAGGAATTAATAAACATTTGACATTCTTTGATAAAGTAATATATTTGCCAACAAATAAATCCTAAATTATTAGTTCTAAATGTTTAATATAAACAATATTTGCTATTAAACATTTTATCATTTGTTTTTTACAACAATTCATGTCCCTTTCTGCGAGCAATTCTTGATTGAACTTTTGCGTTCTCATAACTGCGACATTTTGGAAAATCTTGTGGCACAGGTTTCATGTCCTGATTGGAGCCAACTTTAAAAACCATTCGCATACCATCATCGGCGTGGATATCAACGTGACAATGGAAAATCCAAAAACCTAAGTTATTTACCAGAATAAATTAATAAACAAAATAATTTAATCAAGATTATAAAAATATTACCTGGATTATCAGTCTTAAATCTAACAATAGCATAGCCTCCACGTGGAACAGGAATAGTGTCCTTCTTGATAGGATCCTTTAAATTTCTGGTGATCAAACCGCGTTTATCTAAGCTTTCAATATCTGCTCGCGAAGTTAAATTTCCAAGGCGTTTCCATGCCACGACACGAAAACCAAAACCATGCAGATGCATAGGATGATGAGCTTGACGAACACCATTGTCATAAATCACAAGTTCCACCACTTTATTTATCGGCAACTATTAAAAATATTATAAAAATAAAATAAAAACTTAATTCAACTTAATCTTTAGATTTTTTACTTACTTCAACAACATGTGTGCAATGGCAATACTCTTTGGTACAATTCTTATTCGCAGACGCAGTTTCATTATTACAAAAATCTTTCTTAGAGAACGAATACCTTTCTGACAATAACGGAAACCGAGAGTCTTTGTATCCAATATCATTCATTTCCGGAGTAACTATTCTCAAAGATTCAGAAACATTATAAAATCCATAATAGGGATACCTGTAAGAAGTTGGATTCTCCACCGGATTAAAGGATAACTTGATGTATCTCGAACAACATTTCGGGTTTTAACTCGTCTTCCATTGGTTCATAAGCTTTCAATTGATTAACAAGAAGTGTTCCAGGTTCATCTCCAAGGAGAGGATTTATACCATTGACAGATATATTTTATGTGCATAAAATATATAAATTATATTCATATATTTGCCTAGTTAATTCAGTTCCCAAATATGATAAATTAAAATGCACAAAATTGCTGATAAGATTCACCGAATTTAGCTATTGTTTATTTTCATTGCACAAATATTTTTGTTACTAACTGCGCAAAATATTAAATATTTAAAAATATTTTTAAAAACAAAAAAAAACATGAAAATTTCATTAATTTGATTTTATTTTTTCTTATAAATTTCTAATTGTCAAATACTTGCCTAATAATTATAGGATCACCCTGTACAGTGCTCACAATATATTATAAACATCAGTGAATAGAATTTTTAATTTAAAAATATTAATTTTATGGTTGCATTTAGAGGAATTAATAAATATTTGATATTCTTTGATAAAGTAATATATTTGCCAACAAATAAATCCTAAATTATTAATTCTAAATGTTTAATATAAACAATCTTTGCAATTAAACATTTTATAATTTGTTTTTTACAACAATTCATGTCCCTTTCTACGAGCAATTCTTGATTGAACTTTTGCGTTCTCATAACTGCGACATTTTGGAAAATCTTGTGGCACAGGTTTCATGTCTTGATTGGAGCCAACTTTGAAAACCATTCGCATACCATCATCGGCGTGGATATCAACGTGACAATGGAAAATCCAAAAACCTAAATTATTTACAAAGTTAAATTAATAAACTAAATAATTTAATCAAGATTAAAATATTACCTGGATTATCAGTCTTAAATCTAACAATAGCATAGCCTCCACGTGGAACAGGAATAGTGTCCTTCTTGATAGGATCCTTTAAATTTCTGGTGATCAAACCGCGTTTATCTAAGCTTTCAATATCTGCTCGCGAAGTTAAATTTCCAAGGCGTTTCCATGCCACGACACGAAAACCAAAACCATGCAGATGCATAGGATGATGAGCTTGACGAACACCATTGTCATAAATCACAAGTTCCACCACTTTATTTATCGGCAACTATTAAAAATATTATAAAAATAAAATAAAAACTTAATTCAACTTAATCTTTAGATTTTTTACTTACTTCAACAACATGTGTGCAATGGCAATACTCTTTGGTACAATTCTTATTCGCAGACGCAGTTTCATTATTACAAAAATCTTTCTTAGAGAACGAATACCTTTCTGACAATAACGGAAACCGAGAGTCTTTGTATCCGATATCGTTCATTTCCGGAGTAACTATTCTCAAAGATTCAGAAACATTATAAAATCCATAATAGGGATACCTGTAAGAAGTTGGATTCTCCACCGGATTAAAGGATAACTTGATGTATCTCCGAACAACATTTCGGGTTTTTAACTCGTCTTCCATTGGTTCATAAGCTTTCAATTGATTAACAAGAAGTGTTCCAGGTTCATCTCCAAGGAGAGGATTTAAAAGCTTTAAAAATAAAAATAAATAAAAAGTTAGGTTATATTAGGTTAGAATTATTAACACATACTAAGCCTGTGTTTGGTGCAGCATTTTCATAATTTGGAATTGCCGTGGTTGGTCGATCATTAGGTGAATTTGCATATTTCAAGATGGCAACTTGGAATAAACCTTCAACGTCACACATTTCTAAACCTTTGACACGCATCCAATAAGCATCCTCGGTTTGATTTGCTTCCAGGATTACATCGTAACGTTCACCAGCGAATATATTGAAGTAATCCACTAAACAAAAGCAAAAATATTAATAATATTAATATTCTAATATTCTAATAAATAGAAGAAGAAGAAAAAACATAAAAATAATCACTTACCCGCTTGTGGTTGAACATCATGCCCATCACTACTGATAACAGTAAGTTTGTGGTTGTCAAAACTTACAGTGAATGGACAATCAAAGAATTCAGCATTAACAAATCTGAATCTGTAACGTTTACCCTAAAAATATTTATAATTCACAATTAAAAATAGATAAATTTTAATTTTTAATTTAATTACTTTCTCAACAGTAAACTCTGCAATGGGTAGCCTATCATCTACATTAACAAAATCCATGTATCCAAGTCCATTAATAAGAATGCCATCTGGTGCCGGGAGGTTGCCACCATGCACAAAATCACCATAAGATTCAATTCGAGTCTTCCTAGTCCAATCAGTAATCGAAACTTGATGTTGTGTTAAATCCTCATCATATAAACTAGCATGAGGGTCTTTAGCTTTTGGTACGTTTACAATTAACATACCAAACATACCATCACCTCTTTGCATTTCTAAAAATAGCAATATAACAATAAAATAACACGTTAATATTAAATTTTTAAAAAAATTTAAATTATTACTTTCATGCGAATGCCAAAAATGTGTTCCTGCCACAGCAGCTTGCAGACGATAGGTAAAATTATTATTGGATAACACAGGACATTGCGTCACAAAGGGTACGCCATCCATGTAAGGATTTTCTTTTACAGTTTGACCATGCCAATGAATCGTTGTGGATTCATCATTCATCATGATATTTTCCAAGAGGACTTCTATTGTATCGTTTAAACACACCTGGAAAATAAAAGTTATTGTTTAATTTTAAGGTTAGTTTAATTAAATAGATTTTAGTTTAGGTTATGTTAGGTTTAGTTACCTCTATAGGGGGACCTGGAAATTGACGGTTTACTGTAATAATATTCCGTTTAATTCCGCCAGCGACGATGCAATCTCGTCGATAACAGTCTTTCACGACGTCAGGACAGCTATAACATGCCATAGCGTCCAGGATGTAGTAAGTTTCAACTTGGAAATGGTATTTACATGTCATTGAAGTACCATCGCATTCTCTTTTACATGGATGTATCGGCCGAGTATTTTGTGCATAGGTACCAACTAAAATTAAATAAAATTAAATAATTATTCAACTTAGAAGCATAAATAAATCATTTTAATTATTATTATTTATTTTATTACCAATTAATGTTGATATGATGATAAACTCACTCAAAATCATTTTATTTTTGAGTTTTTGGGTTTTGCTGTTTAATTAAACGTTTGTTCTTCTTCTTGAGTTAACGCCAATTACTGTAATAATAATTAAAGTAAATTACAACTTGTGTTTATATACAAATTTAAATAGAATTTATCATTATGAATTGACAGCAATCGTTCAGCAAAAGGTACAAAATATTTCAGAAATGTTCAGCTTATTTAAACCGCGAATTGGTATGTGAATTACGGTAAATATATTCGGTGTATACCTGCCCATATTACAATTGTGATAATGAAATGTCACAATGATAAGAACCACGGGTGTTTTGCAATAAAAATTCTTAAAAAAGGAAATGAAAATAAACAATACAGAAAATTCCACTGTCATTTTTCTTCACTTTTTGAAATGCAATTTTTATGACAATTTATATTTAACATACTTTTATAAACAGAACTACATAGGAATTAAATTAAATTAAAGTAGGAAATGTTTTAATTGTTTTTGTTAGTATAACTATGGCAGGTAGGAAATTGATTAAGAACTAGTTTAATTTGTTTATTACTAAAAATAAACGGAAAATAATATAAAAACTGTAAAAAATATTTTTGTTTAATTTCTTACCTGACATTGTTACAATTATTGTAATTTGCTTAAAAACCACTATTATATAATACTTTATTAGATACCTACCATATATCTAACTGCAATAGTAGGCAATTTTTGTCGATTAGCACAAAAAAGTCATAATTTTATAATTTCACAGACATAAATAATATTTACCATAATACCTGCCAGTTGTTTGACTTGAACAATAAATTACACTTTTTGTGTAGAGAACATAATTAAAAATCATCAGGAAGCCCATAACACAACGCAGCGTAACATTGGTAATAAATTAAATGACTAATGATGCAGAAGCTCTTCGCCTCTTTCGGCAGCATCGCTTTTCCATCCCATCCCAGGTTTCCTTTATTTCTTCATTTTTATTGTTGTTCCAATGCTCTTGATGGGTGGCGCCGCAGCACGTCCGTGGCTTAATAAGCTTAATCACGTTTTAATTTTCTTCCTTGGGTAGGTATACGGTTTCATTGTAGGAAACATGTTAGGTTTTTTAAATTTAGCATGACTTCCCATAATATAACAAGAATAAAACTTAGATTTATGCTCTAAATCAGCAGTAAAATTGTTATTAAAATAGGAAAATCAACAGTCAAAGGCCGGGTAACTTGAGCCATAAAAATGGTTTGCGCAAATGCATAAAATAAGTAATATTATTTATGACTTAAGGTATCAAAAAAATTGTAAAAATATAATTTTTATAAAAAAAATGATTTTTTAGAGAAAAGGGATAGCTATCAACGAATTGTTGATTATGGAAGATTGGAAAATTCTCTATCAGATAAAAATATAAAATAATTATATTTCCAACAGTAATGGTAAAAAAACATACACTAAAATTACTAAAAGTGACATTTCAATTTTTGCCCAATTTATTCAATCGCGAATATCTCGTAAACTAAAAGAGATAAATAAGATCTGATTGCAGCGTTTTAATCTACGGACTATTCTCTATAAGATAGCATAAGTTAAAACGGAAATCGAGAGATGAAATTTTTCATTCTTAAGAAAAAATTGCCAGGGGTGCTTGATACTTTTTGGCGATTTTGATAAGCCGTATCCCTTCAACTATGTAATAGCAACCAACAAATTGTTGATTATGAAAGATTAGAAAATTCTCTATCAGATAAAAATATAATATAATTATATTTCCTACATTAAAAAGGTCGAAAAATGCCACTAAAAGTACTAAAAGTGACATTTTTCCATTTTGCGCCATTTTATTCAATCACTTGAATATCTCGTAAACTAAGGGATAAATAAGGTCTGATAAAGCGTTTAATCTACGAACTATTCTCTATAAGATAACATAGTTAAAACGGAAATCTGAATGATAATTTTCATTCTTAAGAAAAAATTGCCAGGGGTGCTTGATACTTTTCGACGATTTTTGAAAGTAAATATCGCTTTAATAAAGCGATAGCAACCAACAAGTACTGATTATGAAAGATTGGAAAATTCTCTATCAGATAAAAATATAATATAATTATATTTCCAACAGTTAAAGTCAAAAAATGCTGCACTAAAAGTACTAAAAGTGACATTTTCAATTTTTGCCATTTTTTCAATCGCGAATATCTCGTAAACCAAAAAGAGATAAATAAGATCTGATCGCTTGATAATTTTTTATCGACGATTTTTCAATACTTGATACCTCTTAAACTAAAAGAGATAACAACAAACAAATTTAAAATTTTTAATTTGAAATAAAATAATAACATGTTTTCTCTAAATATTTCACAATGTACATACTAAGTATAAAAGAATGTGTTTTTAAAACATAATTCTGCTATTTTAGTATTCAGCTATTTTCTACCCAGCAGTGACAAATTCCAAAGCAATAAATGTTTAAAAATATGCATCTACATAACCATTCTGCATTTTGTCAGCTTGACCGTGAATTAATGGAACTTGTTTGTCTACTTATAAAAATCCCAGGTTATCAATAACAAAAGCATAAACAGTAAAACATTAAAGTATGTAAAATAAAGTTGTAAATTTTAGCACTGGCTTGACACTCGACAGTCCTATGTAATATGTACATATTTAAATATGAAATTCAATTCGCACAGCGTTCGAGTGATTCCCACATTTTCACCGGAATTGAAAAATCGACACCGACGCACGGAAAACGCGTAGAAACACGTATACTACATTCATACAAACTTGATGCACATATTGGTATGGATATAGTGGCTCATGAGATCCCACAAAGATAAATCAGCACATGCTAAAGGTTTAAATAAAATTTAAATTATTTTTGGATGAAATATTCAAGTGAAGTTTTGTGATGAAAAAAATTGTTAAATCACTCAGTATAAAGATTGTAGTATAATTGGTGGATACGGTTTTGTGAAGTAACGCACCATGGGGTAGAAAAATCTCGTCCACAACCACTGATGCTTACTGGGCAGAGGGTGGAAAGATTAGACCGTTGCTATTGTTAACAGCTCGAATCGAGGTTTAAAGCTTTTACCCCAGTAAAATTACCACGCAGGTAGAAAATTCAAAAGTTTCAGTTATAACTTGATTTATTCTACATAAACCAAAAAGTTTGGATTTATGTTTTAATAAAACCACACAATAAAAAAAATTAAATTTTAAGGTTAAACATGTTTTAATGCTTTTATTTACCACCTAAACCTAAAATAATTCAATTATTACTTTTATATTATTTTATACAACAAGGAAGAACTCTATTTGAACTCATGTGGAACGGATGCAGTGATATTCGAGATGACTTGCATTCTGAAAACCAACTGCAACATAACGTGCGAAACCTAAACCTATAGTCCTCTGAACCTACATCTCACGCTGATGTAGATCAAAAGGGAATTCGCACGGAATTCGCATCCACCTACGAAAGGTCAACGGCGGAACAATTCCATCTGATACCGACCTCATGATCAGCTTGGACGCATCCGAGCGCAAACTAAATACCGCAAAGTTTTCGCTTTATTTACGTCAAATTCCACAAATGTAGGAAAAAGAAAAATGTTTTGCCTTTTCTATGACGAAATCTTTTTTCAGCAAATGCAGGTTCTGTAATAATTAAAATTTTTAAATTCTGCTTTCGGATTCTGAAAGTAGATTAAATTCAGAATCGGAAACTACTAACACACTTATCGATTAAGGCCCGATTGGCATGTAAAATACAATTTTTTAATTAAAACTGCCAATACAGCCTAAACAGTCAATGTTAAGAAAATAATTACATAAATAGTCGATATAGAATTTTAGCTTACAGAATCCGAAAACAGAATTTAAAAATTCCACTTATACAGAAGCTGCACTTGCTGAAAACAGATTTTTAAACATTAATTTTACCCGCCATTAGTTACCGCCAAAACTATATCAGCCTCCTTACACTTTCTGCGATCCGAATACCAAAACCTGAGTTTCGACTGTTTCGAGTCCAAATTTTGTGTCATTTTGCCTCCCAGAGTCGACAAAATAATGGTTGAATATTAGGAGAGCAGAAAGTTGAGGAGGCTGATAAAGTTTTCGCGGCAACTAGTAATGTGCTGCCTCTAGTGGTAACGGCTCGAAGCTCAAAACTTTCAGTAGTTTTAGTTTCCAATAAACAGATGGCGCTAGCATGCACTTTTTAAAATAAATGCTTTAAGGGATCGTTTCATATGTGATCGGGTTGAAATAACAGAACAAATTAAAATCAGAAATACTTAAAAAATATTATTTATTAAAGAAAACACACCAGTATAAATTTTGGAAGTACATTTGTGTAATTATCACAAAAGTTATTTAACATAATAATAAAAAAATTAAATATTAACAGTATGATGCAAGAATGGTCCTTCCACGATGTCAGACTCAGGTGCAAAATCCCTAAAACCATCAAAAATTAGTAATTTGAACATAAAAATGCAATTTTGGAAGTCAATTTGGTAAATAATCACAAAAGTTATTTAGGAGAATGATAAAGAAATTTAATACTTACAATCTGATGTAAAAATGGTCCTTCTACGATGTAAGACGCAGGTGCAAAATCCCTAAAACAATCAAAAATTAGTAAGTTGAACATAAAAATGCAATTTTTGGGGTCAACTTGTGAGATAATCACAAAAGTTATTTAGGAAAATGATAAAGAAATTTAATACTTACAATCCGATGCAAGAATGGTCCTTCTACGATGTCAGACTCAGGTGCAAAATCCCTAAAACCATCAATAATTTGTCCTTCAAGTATAAAAATGCAATTTAGGGGCTTAATTTGTGGGATAATCACAAAAGGCATTTAGGAAAATGATAAAGAAATTTAATACTTACAATCTGATGCAAGAATGGTCCTTCTAAGATGTCAAACTCACAGGTAAAATCCCTAAAACCATCAAAAATTAGTCCTTCGAACATAAAAATGCAATTTTGGGGGTCAATTTGTGAAATAATCACAAAAGTTATTTAAGAGAATGATAAAGAAATTTAATACTTACAATCTGATGTAAAAATGGTGCTTCTACGATGTAAGACTCATGTGCAAAATCACTAAAACCATCAAAAATTAGTAATTTGAACATACAAATGCAATTTTGGGGGTCAATTTGTGAGATAATCACAAAAGTTATTTAGGAAAATGATAAAGAAATTTAATACTTACAATCTGATGCAAAAATGGACCATCTACGATGTAAGACTTAGGTGCAAAATCTCTAAAACCATTAAAAATTAGCCATTTGAACATAAAAATGCAATTTTGGGGGTCAATTTGTGAAATAATCACATAAGTTATTTAGGAGAATGATAAGGAAATTTAATACTTACAATCTGATGCAAGAATGGTCCTTCTACGATGTCAGACTCAGG
This sequence comes from Dalotia coriaria, assembly GCF_025399875.1. Classification (NCBI taxonomy): domain Eukaryota; kingdom Metazoa; phylum Arthropoda; class Insecta; order Coleoptera; family Staphylinidae; genus Dalotia; species Dalotia coriaria. Next base: position 10,486,594 of record NW_027045447.1, read on the forward strand.
TGCAAAATCCCTAAAACCATCAAAAATTAGTAATTTGAACATAAAAATGCAATTTTGGGGGTCAATTTGTGAGATAATCACAAAAGTTATTTAGGAAAATGATAAAGAAATTTAATACTTACAATCTGATGCAAAAATGGTCCATCTACGATGTGAGACTCAGGTGCAAAATCCCTAAAACCATCAAAAATTAGTAATTTGAACATAAAAATGCAATTTTGGGGCTTCACTTGTGAGATAATCACAAAAGTTATTTAGAAAAATGATAAAGAAATTTAATACTACAATCTGATGTAAGAATGGTCCTTCTACGATGTCAGACTCAGGTGCAAAAATTCCTAAAACCATCAAAAATTGTATTGTCCTTCGAACATAAAATGCAATTTTGGGGACAATTTGTGAAATAATCACATAAGTTATTTAGAGATTGATGTTGTAACAATACTTACAATCTGACGCAAGAATGGTCCTTCTACGATGCCGTGACTCAGGTGCAAAATCCCTAAAACCATCAAAAATTAGTCCTTCGAACATAAAAATGCAATTTTGGGGGTCAATTTGTGAAATAATCACATAAGTTATTTAGGAGAATGATAAAGAAATTTAATACTTACAATCTGATGCGAAAACAACCTTCTAGGAAATAAATAATCGCAGCAAAATCCCCAAAACCATCAAAAATTAACCTTCGAACATAAAATGCAATTTTAGTCAATTTTGTGAGATAATCACAAAGTTATTTATGAGAATAATAAAAGTGACATTTTTCAATTTTTGCCCATTTTATTCAAACGCGAATATCTCGTAAACTAAAAGAGATAATTAAGATCTGATCGCAGCGTCTTAATGTACGGACCAATCTCTATCAGATACGATAGTTAAATAGGAAATCTGAGAGATGAAATTTTCATTCTTACGAAAAATTCAAGCTAAGGGTGCTTGATACTTTTTTCGACGATTTTTAAAATTCATATCTCTTAAACTAAAAGCCAGTAAACTTCAAATCAAATTACTGATTATGATAGGATTGAAAATTCTGTATCATATAAAAATATGTAAATAATCATATTTCCTACAGTGGGTCGAAAACACGAGTAAAAGTACTAAAAGTGACATTTTCAATTTTTGCCCATTTTATTCAACGCGAATATCTCTGTAAACTAAAAAAGAGATAATTAAGATCTGATCGCAGCGTCTTTCAATGTACGGACCAACCCCTATCAGATACGATAGTTAAAAGGAAATCTGAGAGATGAAATTTTCATTCTTAAGAAAAAAATTGCCAAGGGGGTGCTTGATACTTTTTTTCGACGATTTTGAAAAATTCATATCTCTTTAAACTAGTAAAAGCCACAGCAAACCAACAAATTGCTGATTATGAAAAGACTGGAAAATTCTCTATATCAGATAAAAATTCTGCGCGTACTATATTTCCTACAGAAAGGTAGTAAATCGCGACTAAAAAGTGCTAAAAGTGACATTTTTCAATTCTTGCCCATTTTTATTCAAAAAGCGAATATCTCGGTAAACTAAAAAGAGATAATTAAGATCTAATCGCAAAGCGTCTAATAAAATGGACCAATCACTATCAGATACGATAGTTAAAAGGGGAATCTGAGATGAAATTTTCATTCTTAAGAAAAAATTGCCAAGGGGGGTGCTTGATACTTTTTTCGACGATTTTGAAAATTCATCCTTTAAACTAAAAGCCACAGCAACCAACGAATTGCTGATTATGAAAGACTGAAAATTCTATCAGATAAAAGTTTAAAATAATTATATTTCCACAGTAAGTACGGGTGAAAATCACGACCTCAAAAGTGCTAAAAGTAATACTTTTTTCAGTTTTGACGATTTATTTCAATTGCGAATATCTCGTAAACTAAAAGAGATAATTAAGATCTGATCGCAGCGTCTTACCGTACGGACCCACCCTATCAGATGATAGTTAAAGGGAAATCTGAGACATTTAAAATTTTCATTCTAAAGAAAAAATTGCCATAAGTGCTTTGATAATCTTTTTTCGACGATTTTTTGAAAATAATTATATTTCCCCTGTACAGTGAAAGGTGGTAAATCACGACTAAAAGTGCTAAAAAGTGACATTTTTCACCCTTGCCCATTTTATTCAAACGCGAATATCCGTAACTAAAAAGAGATAATTAAGATCTGATCGCAGCGTCTTAATGTACGTGACCGACCATCAGGATACGATAGTTAGGGCCTTTGAGAGATGAAATTTCATTCTGCCAAAAAATAAGCTTGCTGGGGTGCGTTTGATACTTTTCGACGATTTTTGAAAATTCATGTCCTTAAACTAAAAGCCACAGCAACCAACAAGGATTATTATGAAAGACTGAAAATTCTCATAAGATAAAAATTTCAAAATAATTATATTTCCTACAGTGAAGGTAGTAAATCGCGACTAAAAGCAAGCAAAAGTGACATTTTTCAATTTTGCCCATTTTATTCAAAAGCGAATATCTCGTAACCAAAGAGATAATTAAGATCTGGATCGCAGCGTCTTAATGTACGGACCAATCACTATCAGATGATAGTTGGTACCTATAGATGAAATTTTCAATCTTAAGAAAAATTGCCAAGGGGTGTTGATACTTTTTTTCGACGATTTTTGGCACCATATTCTAAACCGAGCAAATAGCAACCAACAAATTACTGATTATGATAGATTGAAAAATTCCCGTATCAGATAAAATATAAAATAATTATATTTCCTACAGTAAAAGGTCGAAAACACGCAGTAAAAGTGCTGAAAAGTGGCATTTTTCTCAATTTTGCCCATTTTATTCAAACGCGAATATCTCTCGTAAACTAAAAGAGATAATTAAGATCTGATCGCAGCGTCTTAACAAAATGGACCAATCTCATCAGATACGATAGTTAAAAGGGAAAATCTGAGATGAAATTTCATTCATAAGAAAAATTGCCAAGGGGTGCTTGATAAATCTTTTTTCTGACGATTTTTGAAAAATTCATATCTCTAAACTAAAGCCACAAACCTCAACAAATTGTTGATTATGAAAGACTGGAAAATTCTATCAGATAAAATTTAAAATAATTATATTTCCTACAGTGAAAGGTCGTGAAAACACGAGTAAAAGTGCTGTGCGACATTTTTCAATTCTTTTGCCCATTTTATTCAAAACCCGAATATCTCGTAAACTAAAAAGAGATAATTGATCTGATCGCAGCGTCTTACCGTACGGACCAATCTCTATCAGGATACGATAGTTAAAAGGGAAATCTGAGAGATGAAATTTTCATTCATAAGAAAATTCGCCGGGTAAGTGCTGGCTACCTTTTTCGACGATTTTTGAAAATTCATATCTCTTTAAACTAAAAGCCACAGCAACCAACAAACGTTTATCAAGGCGAAAGACTGGAAAATTCCTCTATCAGGATAAAAAATTTAAAAATAATTATATTTCCTACAGTGAAAGGTCGAAAAACACGAGTAAAAGTGCTAAAAAGTGACATTTTTCAATTCTTGCCCATTTTATTCAAAACCCGAATATCTCGTAACCAAAAAAGAGATAATTAAGATCTGATCGCAGCGTCTTTAATGTACGGGACTAATCTCTATCAGATAATGATAGTTGTGGAAATCTGAGAGATGAAATTCTCATTCTTAAGAAAAAAATTGCCAAGGGGTGCTTTTCGATACTTTTTCGACGATTTTGAAAATTCATATCTCTTAAACTAAAAAGCCACAAACCAACAAATTGCTGTTGATTATGAAAGACTGGAAAATTTCTATCAGATAAAAATTTAAAATAATTATATTCCCTAGAGTGAAAGGTGGTAAATCAAGTGACCAAAAGTGCTAAAAGTGACATTTTTCAATTCTTTTGCCCATTTTATTCGTAACGCGAATATTCCCTGTGTAAACTAAAAGAGATATAATTAAGATCTGATCGCAGCGTCTTAATGTACGGACCAATCTCTATCAATAGATACTATGTTGGGTAAAGGAAATCTGAGAGATGAAATTTTCATTCTTAAGAAAATTGCCAAGGGGGTGCTTGATACTTTTTCGGACGATTTTGAAAATTCATATCTCTTTAAACTAAAAGCCACAGCAAACCAACAAATTACTGATTATGATGATTGAAATTCTGTATCAGATAAAAATATAAAATAATTATATTTCCTACAGTAAAAGGTCGAAAACATGAGTAAAAGTGCTAAAAGTACATTTTTCAATTTTGCCCATTCTTTATTCGTAAACGCGAATATCTCGTAAACTAAAAGAGATACTCAAGATCTGATCGCAAAAGGTCTTTAATGTACGGACCAATCTCTATCAGATACGATAGTTAAAAGGGAAATCTGAGAGATGAAATTTACATTCTTAAGAAAAATTGCTGTATGGGGTGTTTGATGCTTTTTTCACGATTTTGAAAATTCATATTCTTAAACTGAAAAGCAACAGCAATCAAATAAAATTACTACTATGATAGGATTGAAAATTTGTATCAGATAAAATATAAAATAATTATATTTCCCACAGTAAAGGTCGAAAACACGAGTAAAAGTGCTAAAAGTGACATTTTTCAATCTTTTGCCCATTTTTATTCAAACGCATTCCGTAAACTAAAAGAGATAATTAAGATCTGACGCAAAGCGTCTTAATGTACGTGACCAATCTCTATCAGATACGATAGTTAAAGGAAATCTGAGAGATGAAATTTTCATTCATAAGAAAAAATTGGCGCTTTGATACTTTTTTCGACGATTTTGAAAATTCATATCTCTTAAACTAAAGCCGGAAAGCAAATCAACAAAATTGCTGATTATGAAAAAGACTGGAAAATTCCTCTATCAGATAAAAATTTAAAAATAATTATATTTCTACAGTGAAAAGAAAATCACGACCAAAAGTGCTGTGCGACATTTTCACTCTTGCCCATTTTATTCAAACGCGAATATCTCAAAACTAAAAGAGATAATTAAGATCTGATCGGCAGCGTCTTAATGTACGGACCAATCTCTCATCAGATACGATAGTTGTGCGGGAAAATCTGAGAGATGAAATTTTCATTCTTAAGAAAAATTGCCAAGGGGGCGCTTGATACTTTTTTCGACGATTTTGAAAATTCATATCTCTTTAAACTTAAAAGCCACAGCAACCAAACAAATTGCCGATTATGAAAGACTGGAAAATTTCATCAGATGCAAAAATTTAAATACTATATTTCCTACAGTGAAAGGTGGTAAATTCCACCAAAAGTGCTAAAAAGTGATATTTTCAATTTTTGCCCATTTTGTATTCAAACGCGAATATCTCTGTAAACCAAAAGAGATAATTAAGATCTGATCGCAGCGGTCTTAATGTACGGACCAATCTCTATCAGATACGATAGTTAAAAGGGAAATCTGAGAGATGAAATTCTCCTCATTCTTAAGAAAAATTGCCAAGGGTGCTTTGATACTTTTTCGACGATTTTTGAAAATTCATATCTTCTTAAACTAAAAGCCCCAGCAAACCAAAATTTGAATTGCTGATTGGTGAAAGTTATCTGCAAATTCTCTATCAGATAAAAATTTAAAATAATTATATTTCCTACAGTAAAAGGTGGAAAATCACGACTAAAAGTGCTAAAAAGTGACATTTTCAGTTTTGACGATTTATTTCCAATTGCGAATATCTCGTAAACTAAAAAGAGGTGATAATTGGCGATCTGATCGCAGCGTCTTACCGTACGGACCAATCTCTATCAGATACGATAGTTAAATAGGAAATTCGAGAGATGAAATTTTCATTCTTACGGTGAAAATGCCAAGGGTGCTTGATACCTTTTTCGACGATTTTTAAAAATTCATATCTCTTAAACTGAAAGTTAACAGCAACCAACAAATGTATTGATTATGACAGATTGGAAAATTTCTGCATCAGATGTAAAATATAAAATAATTATATTTCCTACAGTAAAAGGTCGAAAAACACGAGTAAAAGTGCTAAAAGTGACATTTTTCAATTTTTGCCTCATTTTATTCCAAACGCTTAATATTTCGTAAACTAAAAAGCATAATAAGATCTCGATCGCAGCGTCTTAATGTACGGACCAATCTCTATCAGATACCGATAGTTAAAGGGGAAATCTGGAGAGAAGAAATTTCATTCTAAGAAAAATTCGCCAAGGGGGTGCTTGATACTTTTTCGACGATTTTTGAAAATTCATATCTCTTAAACTAAAGCCACAGCAACCAACAAATTAAGCTGATTAAGTGAAAAGACTGGAAAATTCTCTGTATCAGATAAAAATTTAAAAATAATTATATTTCCTACAGTGAAAGGTGGTAAATCGCGACTAAAAGTGCTAAAAGTGACATTTTTCATCTCTTTTACCATTTTATGCAAACGCGAATATCTCGTAAACTAAAAGAGATAATTAAGATCTGATCGCAGCGTCTACTGGTACGGACCAATCTCTATCAGATAATGATAGTTGTGGGAAATTCGAGAGGAAGAAATTTTCATTCTTACAAAAATTGCCAAGGGGGTGCTTTGATACTTTTTTTCGACGAGATTTTGAAAATCTCATTCTCTTTAAACTAAAAGCCACAGCAACCAAACAAATTGCTGATTATGAAAGACCGGAAAATTCCTCTATCAGATAAAAAATTTAAAATAATTATATTTCCTACAGTGAAAGCAGGTGGAATCGCGACTAAAAAGTGCTATAAAAGTGACATTTTTCTTACCCTTTTGCCCATTTTATTCAAAAACGCGAATATCTCGTAAACTAAAAGAGATACTCAAGATCTGATCGCAGCGTCTTAATGTACGGACCAATCTCTATCAGATACGATAGTTGTAAAGGAAAATTCGAGAGATGAAATTTTCATACTTAAGAAAAATTGCCATAAAAGCTTTGATTTTTCGGACGCTTTTTGAAAATTCATATCTCTTTAAATCCAAAAGCCACAGCAAACTCTCAACAAAATTGCTGATTATGAAAGACTGGAAAATTCCCTATCAGATAAAAATTTAAAATAAATTATATTTCCTACAGTAAAGGTGGAAAATCGCGACCAAAGTGCTAAAAGTGACATTTTTTCAATTTTTGCCCATTTTATTCAAAACGCGAATATCTCGTAAACTAAAAGAGATAATTAAGATCTGATCGCAGCGTCTTAATGTACGGACCAATCTCTATCAGATACGATATTAAAGGAAAATTCGAGAGATGAAATTTTCATACTTAAGAAAATTGCCATAAAGTTTGATACTTTTTTTCGACGCTTTTGAAAATCATTCTTTAAACTAAAAGCCACAGTAAATCCAACAAATTACTGATTATGATAGATTGGAAAATTCTCTCATCAGATAAAAATTTAAAAATAATTATATTTCCTACAGTAAAGGTGGAAAATCGCGACTCCGTGCGCTGCGTACTCTTTTCAATTTCAAGCCCATTTTGGTCTCCAAACGCGAATATTCAAGGTAAACTAAAAGAGATAATTACATCTGATCGCAGCGTCTTAATGTACGGACCACCCTCTATCAGATGATAGTTGCAAGTAAAATCTGAGAGATGAAATTTTCATTCTAAGAAAAATTGCTGGCAAGGTGTTTGATACTCTTTTTTCGACGATTTTTTGAAAATTCATATCTCTTAAACTAAAAAGCCACAGTAACCAACAAATTACATTGATTATGATAGATTGGAAAATTTGCGTCAGATAAAATATAAAATAATTATATTTCCTACAGTAAAAGGTCGAAAACGTGAGTAAAAGTGCTAAAAGTGACATTTTCAATTTTTTGCCCATTTTATTCAAACGCGAATATCTCGTAACCAAAAGAGATAATTAAGATCTGATCGCAGCGTCTTAATGTGCGGACCACCCTCATCAGATAATGATAGTTAAAAGGAAATCTGAGAGATGAAATTTTCATTCTTAAGAAAAAATTGCCAAGGGGTGCTTGATACTTTTTTCGACGATTTTGAAAATTCATATCTCTTAAACTAAAAGCCACAGTAACCAACAAATTACTGATTATGATAGATTGGAAAATTCTGTATCAGATAAAAATATAAAATAATTATATTTCCTACAGTAAAAGGTGGAAAATCGCGACTAAAAGTGCTAAAAAGTGACATTTTTCAATTTTTGCCCATTTTATTCAAACGCGAATATCTCGTAAACTAAAAGAGATAATTAAGATCTGATCGCAGCGTCTTAATGTACGGACCAATCTCTATCAGATACGATAGTTAAAAAGGAAATCTGAGAGATGAAATTTTCATTCTTAAGAAAAAATTGCCAAGGGGGGGTGCTTGATACTTTTTTTCGACGATTTTTGATAATTAATATCGCTTAAACTAAAAGCGATGGCAACCACCATGCTGATTATGAAAGACTGGAAAATTCTCTATCAGATAAAAATTTAAAATAATTATATTTCCTACAGTAAAAGGTGGAAAATCGCGACTAAAATTGCTAAAAAGTGAAATTTTTCAGTTTTTGACGATTTATTTCAATTGCGAATAACTCGTAACCTAAAAGAGATATAAAGGAACAAATCGCAGATTCTTAATCTACGAAAAATTGTCTATTCGATAGGCTTCTAAACTAAAAGAGATAGCATCCAGAAAACTGTAGATTATGGAAGATAGGAAAATTCTCTATCTGATGGAAATTTAAAATAATTTAATTTCGTGGGGTAAAACATCCATTGTGTGTGTGTGTGTGTGTGCTGCATCATGTTTTTCGAGAATTTTCGATACGAGTCGCGAGAAATACGTTTGAAGCTAGCAGCTACCTGCACGAAATTGACCGCAATCCACGTATAGTGCATGCGGTAGCCGAGCAAGCAACGAGCCGACAATTTAGAAGAAGAAAGTAAACAAGATACGGCAACGTGCAGCGTGCAAGGATTGCAACGACGATACAAGAGAATGCGATAAGAAAGAGTAAATCGTGTTCCAAACAAACACAATTCTCGTGTCGAATGCCCACGTTTGCTGATAAATATAGAAATAAACAAAACAAGTCTATTTTATGATTTTTAGTTCATGCTATGTATGCTATCTATCTATGTACTCGTATAGTATAAAAATTAATAAATAATTAAAATTCGATTAATGTAATTCTGATTTCTCACGCTACCCGATTGTCAAATTTTACATCAAATATTACAGTGATATTTAATTCGCACATGCACTGTTTCTCGTAATCAAACAACATTGCAGAACAACAATAAAACGTAGAACTAAACTGAAATCTACGTACACGGCAAACATTTTTATAAATGATGAAATTATTTTACTTACCGGTTATGGAAGATTGTATATCGACGACAAGTTGGCGAATACTGAAATAAATGCAAAACAAAACATTAGTTACAGCATTCCGTGCGATGTTGAAATAAATTTGAGTTCCGTCGAATTTAACCTTGAATTTAAAGTTCTTGTTATTTGCATAATAATCATAGGAATGACAATATTTACCTGGGAGCACGATGATCCATGCTCCTCTGTTGATGACAAATATGTTTTTCACAAGTCAATTAATTATTTGGTAAGCGCTCACAAAATATCACAGGCCGTCGCCCGACGACAACAGACTCACAAACACGTGAATAAATTAAACGCGCAAAATTTAGAATTACGAAGATTACACACGCGATAAATAGCTGATAAAAGATCAAACACGTTTATTAACACTAATTATCACCGGCGATTTAGAAAATATAACACGTTGTACCGAACTTGCAACAACGAATAACACAAGCCGAAAGTGTGGAATGTGTGCTCGTCGTTATCGCACCGATTGAACAAAACAAAATTCACGCACTACTGAGGTAAATCTACATCGTTGCGCCATCTGAGGTCTCTTCATAGTACCTCACAAAACAACAAAGTGTTTCAATACATAAATATGATTATAAAATAAAAACGGAGAATTTGTCGACTTTCACAGCTTTACACAGTCACTCTTTTATTGCTGTGAGTATGAAAAACGGAACTATTTTTATAACATTTTTCGCAAATATAAAAGTAAATTGAAATTATACCTATTCAGTCTGATTTAAAGAGTGAATTAATGAATTTTAAATATGTATTTCGTTTTTGGTCTAATCGTTTTTCAGCAACGTATTTAAATACCGAAACAAAATTATAAAATTAAAAGCGATAGCTGCTTCTTCAAACATAAAAATTTAAAAAAAACGAATCGTATGCATGTATCCCAACCATCGCAACCATCGCAACAAAAATAAAAAAGGAATCAAGTAAACACGTTAACAATAAGAGAAACAAATAAAATAAAGGTATGCAACACAACTTACTTTGTTGATCAATAAGTTGCATTCATAGTATTGTCCCAGCTTCGCCGCTGTCAAAAGCATGTCAGAAGAGTAAAAGAATCTCGAAAAGCTTAAAAGAAGGCGCAAAACTTGTGTGCGCTGGGTGGATGTGCTTCGCGTATTTATTTATCATTCGATTTAAGTATTAATAATACAATTAAACCCAGGTACTGATTACCTAAATATTGATAGTTTATTTTTGAAATGTGAGTTAAAATGACTGTATTTATTTCTCATTAAAATTTAGGTTCAGCTTACAATGACTACCTCAAGTGAAGATGTACTACTTCAAGTTCCACAAGTTAAATTCAAGAAAGGTGATGGTACATTGTTCCTAATGGATTCACGGCTTGCGTGGATGGTGGAAAATAAGGATACAGTTGCTGTTTCACATTTGTATGCAGACATCAAAAGTATGGGCATGTATTCTTAACCTGTACACTTTTCTAAAAAACCGCTTTTAGCTCAAAAAATCTCTCCGGAGGGCAAATCAAAAGTTCAATTGCAAGTAGTACTACATTCTGGTTTATCTTCCACATTTCATTTTACTAATAAATCTGGGCCAACAGCACAAGCTGCTGACAGAGACCGAGTTAAAGAATTGTTACAAACATTACTGCCAAAGTTTAAACGAAAAGTATGTATTCATGGTGGGTGTTCTAAGACATACATATAAAGCTACTAATTCATGCTTACTTTCTAGGTGGACCGTGAATTAGAAGAGAAAAATAAGCTTTTGTCTTCAAACCCTGCCTTATTACAACTTTATAAAGATTTAGTGATGACCGAAGTAGTTACATCTGAAGAATTTTGGGCACAACATGCATCTCAGTATATGCAACAGAAAAATTCACACATACAAGAAATTGGTGTGTCTGGTGCGTTTTGGCTGATATCAAACCACAAACCGATGGCTGCAATGGTCTCAAGTATAACATTACAGCTGATATTATTGACTGCATATTTAAGACTTATCCAGCCGTAAAAAAGAAGTACATGGAACATGTGCCTGCCAAAATGTCAGAATCACAGTTTTGGACCAAGTTTTTTCAATCACATTACTTCCATCGTGATCGAAAATACGTTGAGAGCAAAGATGTGTTTACCGAATGTGGAAGGATTGATGACCAGGAAATGAAGAAAGATTTAATGTTAGGTGTCGATGATCCATTGGTGAATATTACTTCCTTTGATGATAAATTCATTGATGAAGGCTATGGCAATCAAGCAGAGAAGAGTACAACCACTGCAAGTATGGGTGGCACTGTTAGCCAAGCCATGATTAAACGTTTCAATTACCATTCCATCATGGTCTTGAAGGCCAGTAACAAAAGTAACGTTGAAGTAAACGGTATAGACAAGGTACAACAAAATGGACAGAATGGGCAGAATTCCTTTAGTGGTGCAGATACATCCAAAGCTGATAGTGTAGAACATGTAAACAAAAAGCAGAGGATCAGGGAGAAACTTGTTTATGAAGATTTGGATTCGAGTGCTGACAATAATAATACGAATTCGGCTACTTTAAACTTATCAAAGGTGTGTTATTTGTTGCGCATAGGGGATTGTGAGTTATATGAATTATTATTTTGTGTATTAGGTCGAACGATATTTACATGGTCCAATGCCTGGTACAGCCACTGAACAACTATCATCTAACGAAATTGCATCTGTATCGCGAAATATGCACCAAGAACTGAAACAGTGGCGCAGTCGGATGCCTACCGCCTCGTTGATGGGTGCGTGTGCCGCTGTTGGTGCGCTCGGAGAATTATCACCAGGTGGAGCCTTAATGAGAGGTTTTAAAGAGCAATCCCTTGCACGTATGTTTTGATTACATGACTTTGATGACTGATTAATTTATGTTTAATAATTATTTAGAATTGGTGCCTTCTGAAATCGAAAAAGAAGTTCGAAATCTGTATTTAGGCTTATGCGAATTGTTAAGCCATTTTTGGAAATGTTTTCCTGCTAACAATCCGAGCACAGAGCAGAAACTTATCAAAATGCACGAAGCTTTACATCGATATCAAGCAGCCCGATTGAAACCTTTCGAAGTGAGTTTTGGATGGAGTGTAAGCATGGTGATGCTAATTTTATGTTATATTGTATTATTGCAGGACAAACTAATCAGAGAGCTTGTACCATTGTCTCACCATCTCACAAAACATTTAAATCAACTTCTAAATGCTGCCTACCAAAAATTTAACCAATGGCAGAAGATGAAAATGAATCAACGGTAGCAGTGAATTGCGCATCAAATGCAAATTTCTATGTTTTTCAATAAAGTTGTTTGTTTTTTTATAACATAATTAAACGTTTGTTTTCTTTTCCTAATCAGATTGATACAAATGCTGCCCATGTTCCACACGTTCATCTAAATGACCTCTGTACATCCTATCTCTTCTGATATACATTTTGAACGTCTTTTTGTGGACGTCTTTAAAACTGTGAGCCATATTGTTACTAGACTATAATTTGACATTTTGTTTATGGATTCCGGGGGTTAGATAACCTGGAATAGCAGGATGAAGCAGGAAAACTGTCGATTTAGGGTTGCTACTTTATTCTTTCGATCACAGAGGGTACAGTGTGTTCCCTTACGAAGGATTATTTACTTTCATTCTTACAAATATCGTGTTATTAAACAATTTAGAAGAAATATTCATGAACAAAAAAAATCTTTTAATAAATTACATTATTTACGCTCTCATAATGTGGCATGAAATAAGTTCCATAATCATTTCTGAAGTAATACCTACTAAATCTTAATTAGCCACTCCAATAGTAATAAATAAAACAAAAAAAAATGGCGACTTATAATGAATTGTTAAATTGTATAAGAAAATATTTATTATGCTTGTTATTTATCAATACAATTGAAGCAAATATCGAATTATTTTACAAATAAATTATGCAGAACGTTTCCGGCCGATCTCATTTAATAATAGTAATCGAAATCATTCCTGCGATCATCGTAATAACGTGGCCTGTCGTAGTCGCGATAGTTGTTATGGCGAATGTATGCTGGATCTTCATAAATCGTTATTCTACTGTCATAAGGTGTTTGCCGATACGGATAATGCGCTGGAGCGATTGGAACTGCTGGCGGTGGTGGCGGTGGCACGTACGGCTGATTCCAGTATGGTGCCTTTTGCACGACTTCATCGCGCACCAATCTGCCACCTTCTTCGTAGGCATTTCCGGAGGCACGGTTGTCGAGAACCTTACCATTATCAGAATACTGCTTTCGACTGTAGTCTCCACCCGCGCCTTGATTCTTCATGTATTGCCCACCGTTATCATACTGTCCCTGCCGGTGATTGCCATTCATGTTCTCCTTGTCACTCAGATGATATCCGTGCTGATTGCGCTGTGCGTTGTCGGCAAAAACACCCTTGTTGCTGTTACGATTGAAATGATCGCCAGCATCTAGCGATTCGTCAAAATAGCTGCTATTGGATCCGCTTTCGTCCTTGTGGTAGGTATTGTGAAATCCGGTTTTATGATGGCCCTTTTTGTGGCCTTTTTTGCTGCCCTCGTCCATGATGCTCACGCCGTCTTCTTGCTTAAATGCTTTGTCTCGATAATCGGCTTCGTCTTGATGTTTTAACAAGTCCTTGTCCTCAACTCTGAAGAGCCCCGAGTCCTGAGCGGACGCGAATTGTTTTTCGTCGCCGCGGTTGAAACCCTCCTCGCCTTCGTAGTTAGCAAGTTGCATTTTACCGTGAACGCCAAACGCGCCTGTTTCGGAACCGCGAATGTTTGCATCTTGTTTGCCCAGATGCAAGCCCGAACGAATGATGATAGGCCCACAGTAAACTTCAGCAATGCTAAGCAGATAGATCAAGAGTGTCACCGATTGTGGAGACATTTTGCTGCAGACTAATTTGTAACAAAAGCCGTGCGGTCTTTATATATTTGTCATCGTCTTCGTACTTTACTGAGAACCACTCAGAGAAAAGAATAGTCCACAATTGAAAGAGGATATGAAAAAAACGTGGCCTTTATAAGACCCATTGTATTTATCTATCCTGTTTCGTGTATGAATTTCGCGCTTTAACACGCCGGATATTAGCTTCTTACAAAAAAAGTTGTATTCGTTTCGAAGGTAGCAAAGGCACAATAAAAGTTTATATAGATTATAATATACAAAGTATGCGCAAATACGCACAGCATAACTGTGAACGGCCTAATTCCGACGCTCGGTGAAGGAGAAAAAAGAGCAAAATGCGATTATTTTAAAAGTGGAATGCTGCGCGCCTCCTGCAAACGTGAACATAACTTAACCCCTTATTCTTCAAAAGGGATAAAAGGCTAATAAATACAAGTCCCGCACAAAAAGCGAGCAAAAACGGGCGGGCGGTTGGCAAACCAACACGCCGGGGCATATCAACCTCAGCGCTCGCGCTTTTAAAATATAAAACCGATTCAACCGAGGGGAGAGAAGAAAACTTTTGCCAAACTTGTGTAACGCCGGATAGGTGAGCGTGGATTTTATCTTTCTGTGAGTCCCAAATGTACATTTATATTAGGGGCGATAATAAAAGTCAGGCAATTATAATTAAATTTTAAATTCCAGCAATGAAAATGTCTTTTCATTTGTTTTCGGCGAAATTATGAGATAAATCGCGGCGCATTCGTTTATTCGCTTTGCACAATTTCATTAATTTGTTTTGTGAATTCAAAGTAAGGCTTTTACTTTAAAAATAGATTTAAAATACGGTAATTGAGGACAATATAAAAAAAAAAACAATCAGAATGTTGCTCTCAATTTAACCCAGAAAGGTGTTAACTATTGAACACAATGTAATATAAATCTTTTGAATCATTGAACGTGTTTATACTGTTATAGACTGTGACTATCACGCTTCGTTACATTTGTTCGATATCGCAGATATTAGTCCATTGTTAAATTTACGCATGTGACAAAATGTTAAAAATTACATAAGTTTAGATTTAGTAAAGCTGGGTTACTAGAACAAAACAAACTGAAAATGTGATCTTTAATTTAATCCGTTCTTTCCGCAATTAAAACGTAGAAATTACATTAAAACTTGATGATTAAATTTGCTAAACTATCGTATTTTGAATTATCATGTCAAAAGTCCATTGAAAAGCAAAAAAATGTTAAATGCTGCGGGCAATGCTTATCAGAACGTGTATATTTTGTGCGAATGAAGACATTTAGATGGTTTTGATGAGAGCACATTTTCCAACCAAACATTCAGAACCGCCATAATTGCGTGTTATTACACGTAACGTCTTGGTGTGCGTTCGCGTGCGCCGCCTGTATGTATGTGCGAGTGATGGCTATTTTCACAGTATCTCCGTAATAGGTCGCTATTTGGTGCCGCGGCAGGATACCGGCAGCAGGAGAAAACCAGCGCGGTGTAAACGAGCCCCGCTATGCCGCCTCAGATAGCTGCTAATGTTTCCAGCTGTCTATTCTCCCATTGCTAATATTCACGCGTCTTTTATAAATAAGGGCTATTTGCGGGCTGCGCATGCAAGGCCTATTCTGTTTTGCTTTGCCTCGACTGGATGATGTTCCAACGCATAGTAATGTTTTCATGTAAAATGTGAAATGTGAAACAAGCCACAATTCGCTTGAACATCAAGCCTTGCATGAATCGCACGAATTGAGATACCTACTTGAATGCATGGTTATAATTTTATTTTTTAGCACGATCAGTACTCTTCTTATGTCTTGAAAACACGAAATTATCAGTAACACGCTGAATATGCTTTATTTTTGTTAAAATATTTAATATTAGTTATTTTATAAATATTAATATCAAAAAGTCAAATTTTAATTTTTCTACCAAGATTTGATTATAATAAGAATTGCCATGTGATGTTAATCAGTAAAAGGTATCGTTTACTCAATAAAATTTGTCAGTGTGTGTTATATGAGTATACGAACGGCTTAACAAGTCTATTTATGCAAAACTAGACATAAACCTACACACGCAATACAGGTACGTTTACACGTATTCGATTAATTAGAATAGTTTGTACACTTCTGCAGAATGTGAATGTAAATACGCACGTAAATGCAATGCACATGCTAGGTCCCAAAGATGGATGTAAAAAAGGGTTGCGCAAACGTGCGAATGGCACGCGAACGCGCACTAATAATAAAAATGGTTGCCCGGCTGGGTGTCACAAGCATAATGCACTGCGTGTCGAGAAACTATTGCTGGTAATTGTTATGTTAAATGATAAATATGCAGAACTACGTGGTACGTACGCGTTTTCAGAATTCACTTTAATGCAATTTTATTTCTATGTTAAGAATGCTAACTGGAAATAATTGCCAGCGTGTTCAATTGTGTATATTGCTTCATTATTGTGTGCATTACAATTCACGACCTTCAAATTTTTATTGTGCTTTAATGTCACATGGGTTTTTCAATTATATTGTTACTATATATTCAGAATTACGCGGAACAAATTTTTGAAATTTATGCCCAAAGTTGTGTTTATATTTTAATTTTTCATTAAAAAATAATGGGGATGTACAATGGCATATTATAACAACACTATTGTTTACACCGCGACAAATACCAAATATTCATTCAGTGTAGTCCTTAAAAATCACGTGTACATCATTACAATTTACATCTGCCTTTTGCACCGTCAACAATCGTCTATTATTCTCGACAATTCAATATTCCGAAGATTTACACAATAGACCAATAAATAAGTTAATAACATACACAATTCCATTTATGTTTTTCTATGTAACAAGAAATTACTTTGTACTCGGTTATTATTTATAGGAGGTATAATAATATTTTCAGAATATACCTAAAGCAGTGATTGACTATCCATTATTACACTCAACAAACAATTATGTTTTTCTATGGGAAACGAACAAGATGGAATGACACGGACCATCAATATGTGCAGCCACTTGCCATGGCTGCACGAAGGCATTCGAAGGTGTCGAATAAATCCTTGCCGAAATTATCCGCACTGATGTGCACCTGTGCAGCTTCCCACCGCTTCGTTTTTCAACACACACACACACACAAGTTTCTTCTCCAAACTCACTGCGGGAGTTAACAAATGATACGCGGCGGCGTTCCGCGACGCCCAGTAATCGAGAGCGCAAGACCTTCTCCAGAACTTAACGATAAGTCTGTCACTCGGGAGATAATAGGCGGCGGGATTTTGCATAAAACTGTTCGTTCAAAGTTTAAGAAAGATTAATGACGGAGAAGTGGCGCGGATAAAGAAGCGTTTTGTGCGCGAACATCTCACGTACACCGACATACACATGCGGAGGCACTTATTCGGCATGTCGGTGAAGGCGTTCGGCGTAAAATCTTCGCGTCATACTCCACAAAACACTATTAGTGATGCTCAACGTGCGTAATGTTTGCGCATAAGTACGAGGCGGGCGAAGAGGCTTTATAAACGTCTTTAATGTTTTCCCGTCACTCTACGTCGTTGGCGTACGCGTGTCGCGCAAATAATGCTTTAGGGTGTCATCAGAAACGATGTCATTGCAAGTGATGTGGCGTATTTTAGATTTGTAAACATCAAATTCGGATTTATTTCAAAATTAACTATTTGACTGATATTGATGTGCACAAATAAAAATATACATTTTTATATAGAAATAGAAAGATATTTTTAAATTTGTACAAATATTCGCATTGAAAATGTAATATGTATTGTCCAGCGCAAAGCTCTGAACTTCTTTGATCCGGGATACATCTCTAAGGCAACCAAGTGAGGAGTATTATCCTTGCGCATACTTGATATTTTATTGTCCAGCACATATCTCAAAAGATATTTCGTCAATTCTCGCTCGAATGCAGATAGCTTATACTTGTGAAATTCACAATATGTTTGCTAATATTAAATATTGTCTGTGAAATTTTCAAACACTCGCACAACTTCTAAGCTGATTTAAATATTATTATGTTAGGCGATGTTCCACGTAATAAATTGTTTTCGAAAATCTGTCGCCGCATTTTCCAAGTTTTGAATTTGCGAAAACTGTTTTGCCTGCCGCGTTCTGTTAGTTTAACTTCAGTGCGCTGGGTCGCTACTTTCACCCCTGTGTGTTCGATTCACAGGGTATATATGCCTGAGCGCCCCTGAGCGCACACGTCACCGGTTTGAGACTCTCCACTCGAGTTGCGTTCAACTTGTGTGTGAAAATTCGTTTGCATAAATTAACAATTTTGCATAATTAAAAACGACCACCGCGACTACCAGCAAGGCGCGCCACACGCTCGCATGCACTTTCACGTTCGTACAGAATCTTATTAAGATTGCAAGTTAAATTAGAAGGCGAAACTATAATATCATTTATGAATATCGGTCTCCCGGCAAAAGTAATTGCGTTTTTTAAATGTGGAAAGAACAGTTCACTGAACTACGACGTATATTATTAAGTTTGCATCTCGATGCTATGGTATAATGGACATGAGAGAGACTAATTTGAACGAGGGCATTAAATAAAGCCAACGAGGACGGAACTAAATCTAAAAGTAATATCGATAATGATGCTTAGATCGGCGAAAAACTACTGTTCGCAGTCGTTTCGCGGTAATGACCGTTAGTCTTCGCTGCGTTGGCGCGTAACGTAATCTACGAGCCGGCCGAAAGTTAATTTTTATGTTCAGGCGAAAATGTGCTCATCACATTCGAATCTAGCTAGCGGAACGACTGGTATTTAGAGACGAGCGAAAACATCGATTGTTATCGGATTTCTATAAAAATAATGTTCGACTTCGGAGACACTTGAATTGCTAAAGTTTCTTGTTTTCTTCTTGCTAATGACGACTTTTTCTATTCTTAAAGATCAGTTACATTTAGTAGTTTACTGATGAAAATTTTCTCAAATTATTTTCTTTTAAACGTTAAACAATATTTACATTTCTATCTGCTTGATCCCAAACTCACACTCAATGCATGCCCCGAAGTATAACCCGAATTAGTTGTTTCTTAATTAGAATACAAGATTATGGCGTATATCATCTCAGCAGTAGGTGATCACATCGTACCATCAAGGTTGGTAGAGTAAACAAAGTGGGCGCGTAAACACGCCGTGTCCCTTATAAGCAACCGGTTCGCCAAATATCCTCAAACCAAACAGTGGTTACGTGCCAAGTCCATTCTTCTCCGTCCGGGGCTCACCTTAAGCATTCGCGCCGAGACTTAGCATCTTATACCTCGTCTTACGCTAAGAAATAATAATGCGCAAAGACAATATTGTCATAAACCCGCACTGCTTCCAGTTAGATATCTCGCGGTGCCTCCGCACGGATAGCTATTGTTATTTGTTATTACAGTTCTGTCTATCCGTAGACAGGTACGAGTAGTAGGTATCTGTTTAACAACCACAGCCACAAATATACACGTTGAACGTATAATTCAAATAAAAATTTAAAAAATATTCCAGTAGCATATGGGGACATGTTGAAAATCCAATAAATGTAAAACTTTTAAATCGTGGTTTTACAATTTTACGGCGCTGCAATTTTACGCCCTCTACGCAGTGTGTGCCATCCTTTGGGCCGCGCGGGAGCACGTCGAGGGTGAGAGTTGTAGAAAATCGTAAAACATCTATGAAAATACTCATATGCGCGTTTGAGGGCCGTCTCGCGGAATACAAAATGCGCGGAGGGGTTTGTGCGTACAACTCGTCGGGGACGGCGAATATGTTTACAAGTATGTGCTGCTCGACATGTATGCATCGTGTGTACCGAGTGCGTTTTGCTATCCTAATATCAGATCACATCTGCTGTCCGATTTCGTACTACGTGCCTGAGATTTAAATTTTGTGCGGATTAAATCATGGAATATTACCTTCACCTTATGAATTAATATTAATAAAATGTTGGTAAACCTAAATATTGTGTCTAAAATCAAATAAAACAGAAAATAATTAAATTTTAACAAAATTTTCAATTTTTTCTTCTTTTTCTTCCCTAATTTTTAATTTAATATCATAAAATTATAATAAAATTTTCCTATTGTAGGTTAGATGAAGTGGAAATATTTTAAACTTAGAATATTTATTTTTATCATCAGAAATCTGAACTTTCAAATATTATTTATGCATTCAGACTCATTTCGTAGTCATCCCTTGTAGTTTCCAGCTCGTTTCAAAGCATTCGAATGCTTTTGTATGCGCACAGCGTTGGACATTATAAAAAACAAATCTGAAAAGTATTAAATATTATATAGAGAGCATGCGGCACAGACGAGAGTGTATATTGGCATATAATGCATAAGACGGCTATCAAAAAGATCCCTTTCTTTCTATTTATTCGCACAAGTAGCGTGTGCGTCCAACAAGAGTCGTTTGACTTTTACCTCTCTTCTTTACTTTCACCTTCTTGCTATTGCGATTTGATGTGAGACGTGTGCGTGGCGAGGAACCCCACACCGGCCCGTGTGCAACTTATGGCTCGCACTCCTTATAGTCCTTCAGTTGATATTTATGAGCTCTGGGAGAAAGCTGCGACGTGCACATGTCCACACCTCGAGCATGTGTAAAAAGGAATAGTTTTTTTTTGGAATAGCTACGATGTGAGGATTTTACTTTTCAGGTTTGCAATTCACCAGCCGTTTAATTTATTGTTTGTTGAAATACGCGACACACAACACACGGAGCGACTATTTATCAATTTATGTTTGTTTTGAATTTTGTTTGCGTGTCCCGCCGAATATAACTCTGAGTGTGTCGAAAGCTATGAGTGAACGTGTGTCACGTTGTCACCGTATCAGTGCGTACACATTCGACCCTGGTGTTTCTGGTTGTAAATTATGCAGGGTCACACATTTTTATTTGTCAGGCGTTGTGACAAATTAAATAAATTTAAAAAAGTGAAAATTCCTTGGAGGACAGATTAGTATTCATTGATATTGTTATGAATACGTATAAAAACTTTGTTTGTCCGCCCCAGAGGCACTGGAAAATGTAAAAGTTGTTGCAAAAAAATTTAATTGACTTTAACCCTATAACATTATTTCTGCATTAATTGCCAAACTTATTCTGCGTAAGTCTCCACTGTAGTTGAGCGTATAATGCTCGGATAGTCGACAGCCTGCTCTATTGGCCCCATCGGAGGCGCTTTACTCTTGGAATAACTTTACGCTACAATTTGTTCCCGGTTTGCCTTCTCTCCTTCTTATAATGTGTCTCGCGTGCCTCCACATCCACTTAGCGCACCGACGTTCTTGTTCTTCACATTTAGTGATGTACGCAGTTAACTGCTGAGAGCGTATTATCTTTATTAAGTTTTACAGCTCCGCGTGGAGGAGCCGGGCGGCGCATCCGAGCTCGACTTTGGCTTGGATGCTTCGCTGCGTCCGCGATGTCTTATTTTCACTTGAGCAACCAACAACTTTATAACACCTCTATTTGAAACTGGGAAGGCTTATTTTATAAACGCCCTAACAATATTATGGAAATAAAAACTTTAATTTTATAGAATTTTTTATCCGCGACTTTGTCTGCAAAAAGAAAAAAAATTGTTCTACAAACCAGTCATAAATAAAAATAGTCCGCCCATGAATAAAAATAAATATCACATTTTAAAAGTATAAATTATAACATTCAGAATTTAATGTCATAGTGATATTCTCGACGAGTCCTTTTTTTTTCATTTTGCTCCACCTACAATAAAGTGTGCACTAAATGAAATTATTACAATGGAAATTGGTAAAGGTCGACTTGGAAAAGCAATATAATCGAGGCGAGTGTGTATTGTCGAGCATATCAAGTTCCCTTGCTCACTGCATTCACGAACGAATCCACACGGATAAAAGAAGCATCTGATTAAATATTATAAGGGTAATAACAGCGGAAAAGGTTACGAACTTATTATATTCGTTTAGCAGCGCACAGGCACATCACACAGTTGACAGAAAATGAATGTCGGCCGCGTTCGATATTGGCTCTGGTGGCACTTGTATTATAAAGCATTTACTAACTGGGTAATACGCGTCCAAAGTTGTTCGCGTGCGGAAGCGAATTATTATCGTGATGAGTCTTGTGCGTCATTCGTTTTCCGCTCGAAACGATTTAGGCGTGCGGTGTATCTTGCCCGGTTTGTAATTCAGTCGGAGAGAATGGGGAATATTGAGCGACAACACACGCTTCGCGGTTGGATTCGGGGGAATCGTT
Source organism: Dalotia coriaria (assembly GCF_025399875.1). Classification (NCBI taxonomy): domain Eukaryota; kingdom Metazoa; phylum Arthropoda; class Insecta; order Coleoptera; family Staphylinidae; genus Dalotia; species Dalotia coriaria. The sequence goes on from NW_027045447.1 coordinate 10,509,087, forward strand.
CGGTTTGAAAATTTGATTGGAATAGAAATGTCGGAGATTAAAATTTCATGTTTAATTGAAAATATTGACGACTTTAGAGTGTAATATTAGGTAAACTTCACGATTCTAAAGACTAATCATAAAATCGCACCTAATAAAACAAATTCCTGCCTGACTGGAACGGAAATCCAAAAATTTTTCAGAAAATTCATGAATATTATATTAACATGTCTCCAAAGCAAATACGCGCATATCAGCAGCTCATATCTACCTATATGAAATATTCGTTACCATGAAAGTGCATGTTCATTTGTGTGTGCTGTAATGGTGATGATGTGTGCAGGCATTATGCCGGGGTTATGAACCAGAAACGTGATAACACCCCCACAAAAGGAAATGACGACACACATTCAATCCGCAAACACAAACCTGCTCTCACTTACGCCGCCGACGACTAACATCTCTGCAGCGCGCGTTTTATAATGGCGCCATACTACCAAGATAGCATTTATAGCTGCTCTTAGCACACACGCATCCCAACACCTGCGCTTTGTGATGCGGTGCGCGGTTTAACTCTTCGTTTCTCTCCTGCTTGGCTTTGCGGGATACTGGATTGATTCCTAATCGATCTTCTTTCCAATACATCTAATATCACATTATTAGTAATGTTCAAAACGCGAGGCACCAACGCGATACGACGCCAATATTGAAACGTCGAACCGACATGTAAGAGATCCTGTCATTTCTTATCTTTATAAATGATCATGATGTTTTATAATGCCACCCAGGGCAAAAGCTAATGCGGGGTTCGAAAAAACGACATCATACAGCATTCGCGGCAGGCGTGAGGTTTTCTTCCTGTACAACACTCCAAGCATACAAAGATCCGCAACATGATGCAGGGTGGTGAGCTCGAAGCGAGTTGTGCTGGATCATCAGCTTATCTTTTATTATAGACACTATTATCACTCACTTTTATTACGCCATTGAAACGCTCTTTTATAGCCGGCCGTGCTTTTATTTAGACTTTAAGCAGTTTTCGAAAACATTTCTTTTTATTTTTCACCCAGGGAACAATGTTAGAAGTTTGCTGCCTGAACAAAGCGAGAACTCGTGTTGACAATGTCCTAATTTTGCATAACGTCAGTTTCGTAGGATGGAATCATAATTTTCTTTGTTTACTTGCCAGAAATTAATTCTATTTTATTACTTTTTCCTCTTTGAAATAGGTTAGAATTGTTTGAGTAATGATTTGCGCCATCTAGTATTCACAATTTAAACTAAAACGCAATCAGTTAAATTTTCAAAAGTATAAAGTACAATTACACACTTGTCATGCTCAGCAAAATGGCAAAAACAAACCACGCGCTTGATGTACAAAATTAAAGTGTCGCATCCTTCATTATTCAGATAGAGTGGAATGCCAAACCACTCACGTTTGCGTTCGGAATGAATTATGGACGTATTTAGTATTAAATTCTGACAGGATTGGTTATCAGACTCCGGACGGGCGCGCAAATGCATTTAAAGCACCCTGCTCACGGATGTGTCTACCAGACGCGCTGATACATACCGCTTGAAATAAAATCGTTGATTTTTTATTGTGGATTTATTCGCTTTGCGTCAATCGGATACGTGACGTTGCCTGTATTCCGAGAATCCCCTATTTTTATATTTTTATGTTTTTCAATATTTTCTCAATTTCAGCGCTTTCACCGATTAATTTTTAACGTTTTTGCATGTTATATTTTTATGCCAGCAGGATTTAATGTTTTTGACGCGTATTAGGATTAAATTATTTTTAGATAAATTTTTATTTAAATTTAATAGCAGTTTATTTATATAAATAAAACGTTATTTAAACTTTAAATTCGTATAATTTATTTTGTTCAATTTACTGGAGTAGCATTTACTCAATGCTGAACTCAAAATCATTAAAAACAAACATGTAGTAGTATCGAAGGTAATCGATTTAAATTGAAATCTTATCCGAGTGAAATTTATTATCCGAAAGGTTTCTTTGTGGTGCTTTTGTTGCTCGAAGCGGAAACAAGCAAACAATGGGTTGACCATTACTATTTTATCACTTGGCATTTTCTCGCGTACGTGCCGTCCTCTAAGCTTGATTGAAAGTATTGGTTTCCAATGTTTAACAGGCACACAATAGAAGTGTGGATACGTGAATGTTGGGCCGTGTAATATTCGATCGGCTCGCGACAAGATTGGCTTGCCTTGCATGGCAGTTAAGCGCGTTTCATTGAGCATATTATTTACATATTGCTTACGTTTGTCTCACAATTTCACAAAGCGAACCCGGCAATGTGGTTTCAGTCTCCTCTGCCCTTCTACAACCTCCGGCGACTTGACAAAGTTCACCTTACCGCAAAACGCCACGGCCTTAGGCGTTCGCCGTGCTGGCATACAAATGGCAAACTTGTACCTATGTTAGTTAGCTGGCGCTGGGGCTTTTGTGCAACATTTTCGACGTCGTTGAAGTCGTGTGGTCGCTAGGCGACTTGTTTGGTTGGTTGCGTTTATAATATGTCCACGTCAAATGCATCCCTACGCTAAGCTTGTTTGCTTACAGAAAACCCTTTGTATTGACCGTTTGTTCAAAACTTTTGCAAACATACAAAATTGTAATGCTTCTAAATCATATTGTAATATTCCGTTTGTTCATTCTTCTTTACTTAGAAGTAGATTTTTAACGTTAAAGTTTAAATCACGAAGAAGCTTTGTTTGCTGTTTCTAATTCGCAATGAATAAATTAACAATTTAGAAACTTTTAAGCACGCTTGTTCTATTATGCATATAAAGAGCTTTACAAGTTGGTGTTTCCATCGTTCCCATCTTAACCCCTGCCGCCTTTTCGACTAAATTGAGTCGTAGTGTCTGTTATAACGGCGTTTGTTTGAAACAAAGCGATTATTATATTAATTGTAAGCTGTCTAGATTTAAACCTTAAAACGCCAGTTTTTCTACGGTTTTAGACACAAAATGTGGTACTTTATACACGGCCGTGGCTAAAGTACTTTAAGCACTACATTATTATATAGTAACAGAAAAAATCAAAGAAAAATATTTTACTTCTGGTATCTTTTTCCAATCATTCCCTTTTCTAAATATATTTATCTGTTTACACATTTATAGAATACATTGGAACCAAATGTCATAGATATTTTATTGTATATAAAAACCAATGCTCTTTGGTGGATTTAAGATTCATCCATATTAAACAACGTTTTCGGGGGTTTGACAATTCGCATTGTCGAGAAAATCGTAGCGGTCGTATTTTTTATCGGCGCCGTGTAAAGCTAAGGGGTTCCTAATAGTGTATTCAACGCATCTTTACCATATTCTTTCCATTTTTGCGGGAATCCGGGCGCTCCGTCCAAAAACGACCGCACACTGCTTACATTCGTAATACAGACGCTCAAAACTTTCAGCTGCGGAGCTGCGATACTGATATACATACCTCTATAATATAATGCACATTTGATTTATCGACTTGGCAAAACTTTGCCGTTATCACATACGAGATGAGGATATTATGTATACCACACATGTGCGCGCTGCGCTGCTCAAGTATCGCCGTATAGACTGTTTCTATTGTATAAGAAAAGTTCATATACTAGGGAAACACACAACTCACTGACTTTGAGCGTCCCTTTGGAATCTAAATCTACTTTCCATTTGAGTATATTTTTCATTTTGTTAGATATTTGCACTATTTTTCATTTTATATTTTGAATAATATTCAGAAATATTCAGATAATCATTGAGCTTCAATCACTGTTATCATCGTCAAATTTCGACTTAAAATTTTATATTTTAGTTAATTATTTATTCTCTTGCCATTTGCCAAGTTTTTAATTTGATTCCTATGCCAGCTTTGGCACTAAGTTAAATTAATAAAAATTGAACCAAAAACAATAAATTTCCTAAATTGTGCTTTTGTAGAATTGAATTCACAGTTTTCAATTGATATTAAAATGTTTATTTCTTGTTCTCGCCAGAAATAAACGCGATTGTCATAACAGAAACACAGTAAACACGATAAGGTGCTTTATGTCACAGTTACTAGAATTCTGTCTGTATTCACACGTTTGCATTTCCCTTGGCGTCTCGTGTCGTTGTCAACTCATTGGAGTCGTATCGCATTCGGCGACGGGTTCTATGCGATTTTCAGTTGCCGCCGCCGTTCGCCACTGATTGTTACCGCCGCCATCGCTTCGACGTCGTCCTTTTCATTCACGGTTATAATCCATTCAATTCAAAGATAGAAGTGAGTCTGCTATAAAAGCCACCCTTTCCTAACATGAGATTCGCCAAACGACACTCGTCATAAATATAAAACAACAACGTACGGAAACAAAGCCGTACATGTTGCGTACAATTTCAAAAACCCGCCTGATGAGAGTGTGAATACATTTGAGGGAAATTAACAAAAGCGAACGCTGATTGAATATGTTACATTGCCGTCTAACGTAACAATAAATAATATAATGCCGGAATGAAAAATGTAGGATGTTCATTTCACATACGGAGAGAATGTGGGGAGATTTGTTTGCCGTTTGCCTTATCGCGCGAAATGCCGAAGACTGATGAGTCTATTACGAGTGAAATGCAGCGCGGCCTGCTTCAGACTGGTTTCGGGATGTTGCGGATGCTGCGGCCGCCGCAGCAGGATGAAACAGACACAAATCAGGCTTGGGCAACAAATCGCTGCGTTTACTAACAGACGTCGTGTACATTAATTTTCTTGATCGCCAATGGTCAATCGCTTTTCTATTTTCTTCCTTTTTTGGTTAGTATATCACCCTGCAGTGGAATTGATTATATTTTCATCGGAAAAGAAAATATGAATAATTATGTGGTTAATTTAATAAAAAACTGTTGCAAAAGCATAAAATTTAAGACCAAAAGTAAGAAAAATTGTTTTTTTTTTAAACTAGAAAAGAAATTCACTCATATTTTACCATTAGAAATCAAATATTTGTTAATTCACAGAAAAATACTAAATTTGAGAAAAAAACACTAATAACCTGCCAATGAAATAAAATTTTCTCATTTCATGCATTCTTTGCAAAGGTGCAAAACCTGGTGCCATTGATATTTATATTCTCAACAGACATGTACAATAGATTCAACAGATACCTACACGCGGCGCACGAGTAAACATTTAGAATATATTAAGTCTATAATTTATCGCAAACCTGCATGTTTGCTGTTCCATTCCTCCCCTAGCTCTACCCGGTTATTTTGCCATTTAGCAGCCCGAGTGAAATTTTCGGCTCGCTTTCCACAAACCCTTAAATCTGAATTAAACATCCCGCCACCCCGCCCGGTAATTTATAACATTCACACTCCAAATTGCTTTAATTACTGCTTAACGCAATGCTAATTAACTTAATATTAATTTCTTCACCGCTTTGTAACTTGCATTGTGATTCAAAAGTCTGCGTTTCGAAAATATACGATAACTAAACCGGATGGGGAAAGAAAAGTTATATTAACTACGTTTTGTGTGAATGCACAGGCATGTTGCTGACAAGTACTATGTGGGGGTGGTAGAGCGGACGACCGCAACTTCTCCGCTTTACGAGTAATGCGACAAGAGAGATTCGCGCACACGGCTGGTGTGTGCTGGACCGTCGTCGACCACTAACCGGACAGACGCAGATGTCGCTTAACTTATCGCCAAAGTTTGTTGTTTTAATCACGAAATAAGCGGCCGCACATAATCACTGCACATGCAGAATTATAACAAGCCCGATGTCGCGACTGCAGGTCATAAGCTCTAGAGTTGGGTATGACCACATTGGTCGTTAGCCCATCTGCACAGCAAAAGGGGAGCAGTTATAGTTTAGGTCACAACCACTGTTTCCTGTTTCGTCATAGATATAATATGCTTCACTTGATTTTGAATAATTCAAGTTTTCAAATTCGAACACACAGCTTGCGCATACCCTCCATGGATCTCTACGGCCACGAAATTAATAATTAATCTGAAATTATTAATGTTCCGGCAAGAAGTTTGGCTCGGACGCTTGCCCAACACTAGTTATGGTCAAGAATGGCTAATTAATTTGATTATTAATGGCCGGTCGGTATTAATAATGAGGATTAAACGCACACTGTCTCCACTAATCGCCTTTTTACCTTCCATCTTAAGATTTAAAACTCTTCTGGCAAATAGTTTAAGAATTAACGTAGGCGGATGTGCCGAAGTGGATATTCTTGTCTGATTAATTTACGCCCCTGTTATAATAGGACATGAAACTTCACTAACTTCCGAAGCCGGACCCAGTCGCATTTGCGTGTCCTTTGCGAAAGGGTGCGTTGGGCGTGCGAGAGGATAGCACCGACGACCAGGAGAGAGTGTGCTAATCGAAAGGGTTTCTTGATTCCGTTGAGTGTACGCGCCCCGCATCGCCCGACAGGGTTTTCTTGACGGTCTCTTTTGCGACATTTCCTTACATGGAATTGGTATTGATGGCTCGATGAGGATCTTCACTTAATCGGAATCTAACAGCGATTACTACTTTAACCTACAACAAAGATGCATCAAGCTACATTGGTATTAATAATAATTCAGACCTTTCTCAGAAAATATCCACAAAACACTTTTATTTAAATATTTATGTGTATTATGTGACTTAATAGGATTGTCGTTTTGTGTTATTTAACAATGTATAGCCACGTAATGTTTGTGATATTTTTTCTATTTTCACGTTGAGATTAGTGAATTTGAATATTAAATCTTTGAAATCGTCTCGCACTACTGAGAAATCTAAGGTTATAAATGCCAGGCCATGTCGCGTTGCGTCGCGCTGACTCGAGCAGTATCACCGCTTGCTTCGATTTGTTTTTCACTGATGAGGCATCACATTTTATATGGTGTTGTGCTGCACCGTTGACTAATGTGCAAGCGCAACCTCCACCCGGTGACTAAAACTCAAGGTTAAAGTACTTTAATCACGACTTTGGTCTTTTATGTTTAAAATACAACTTTTTGTGTATCAAAACCATGGAAAAGTAGAAAAAAGCAATAACTACACTTTTATAACCTTAATATTTTCCGATTTTCTAGTAAATTATTACTGTTTCTAACGGTCGCTTGCTGTTATTTATAAGATAAATATGAAGACAAAGTACGCCGTTTACCACGCTAAACTGTTACATGTAGCATGTTTTGATGGGACGCAATGTCTACAAGAAATGAATTATAAAAGTCTTATTTCACCCGCAGTCATATGTCTTTATTACGAACGTGCACACAATGATTGCTATAGCGATTTCTGCGTCCTAGACGCGAGAATGCGGAAAGTGTTCGCAACACCAAAATACGTCTCCCTTCCTATTGCGGAGATAATAAAAATAATATGTTTCTGGATTTAGACAGGACATGAGATTTTTATAAAAATAAGCAAAAAATCGTGTTTTTCTTTTATTTCAGTTGGTGAGTCACTCGCTGGGCTTCCGCAGCGGGCAAAAGCCGAGTCTTATATCCTGTTGCATATTTCGCCCTCATTAAATGCGCATTTAGCATAGCAACCTTCCAGAGGAAATAAATCTTATTAGCAAATACAGTCGGCGGGCAGACGAAAGAGGGAAGAGCAGAGCCACGGCTCATACCTGTGGGTTCAGCAATAGAATTCCTATTTGTTGCTTTCGTCTTCGTCATCTTCATCATCTCGGGCGTTCATTTCCGGCATTTAAAAATACATGAAATATTTTTTTATTTCCGCACGTTTCTTGATTTCCTCCAAGCACACGCACCAGTGTTTTAGATTGGCAGCGAGAGAAAAAATCTTTACTCGACCGTTTACGACGTTGACGCTGCCGTTTGCCGTCCCCTTCTGCTAGTTAATATCTGTTACTCTATTTAGTGAAACTTAAATAATGTAACGGCCGTGCTGGAGCACTCATTCAAGCGGAGCGAGAGCATGGGCTCACGCGCCGCAGGCGAAACGAATGACGGGCCGGTGGGCTCTATGGTCAGCTTGACCGCCTCTCTGGGGAGCTCTCTGGCGTCCACTGGTCGGTCGTAACTTACCTTGCCCCCGACCCTTAACTTTAAACAAACGACATGATAAACTTAAATGACCCGAGCGCCAAACCAAAAACTTAATTACGATTTAAAAAGATTCTGATTTAGATTCGGCGATAAATTTTCATTGTCAATGTTTTAAGTGTTTGTAATTATTATAGGGATCAGTTTGACTTTTTTATTACACAATTGCAGAATTGTTGAATAAGCAAAATCTTATTTAGGGCAATTCTGACACCCCATGAAGAGAAACCGCAAGGCATTTTTCAAACCGTAGGATTTCCGTTTTCATCGTCCCGAATGACGCACCGTAGCGTCATTATTCCTCGTTCCGAAAATCTAAAAAGAGGGTAAATGGACGCTTCCGGCCACTAGATAAATGTTAGCTATCGTTACAGAATCCCAAAAGATTTCGGTATTAAGTTGACCGCAATATTTCTTCCACAACGCCTTGATTTCTCCAAAGAAAAAAACTAATAATAATAAGTTGATTATTTTTCAGAATGTAAATATAGATTTGGTATTGTGCGAGGTCGTGTGATTGCGATGACGTGTGCGAGTTGAACGACTATGCGTGTAATTACGAACGTGTCATAAACAATTGGCGATATGCCCAGATGATCGCACATGAAATGGTCCAGAACATGTGCTGTCATTTCGATTGGTCCTCGCTATAAGGGCTCCATCGCAGCCATTCTGCGTGCGGATGCATAGCATACAGGAAGTTCGGGAAATTTAATAATCCTCGAATATATGCGTGTTGCGTCGAGTGTCGAAGCACCAGGTATGCAAATTTGCGCAAACGCGTTTCTCTGTTTAATGCACGCGACGGGCAATCAAACGCAGATCAGCTAACGACCGATCACGTTCGTCAACGGCTTATGCTGGTATTCGTACTGTACGTGCACAGTAAACACACGCGGGAGTTGGCACCACGTGCGTTCCACAGATTGTGTGTATGTTGCAGCAGCAAATAGAATGCGATGCCGATATACGCAATCGCTAATTATTCAATTGAAATGCGATTAAATTGATTGATGACGTTTGTGGATGCGGGGAAGTCATTAAAAGCCGAAGAAACATTTTTTAATATAATGGATGCTTTATATTGTGTCATCAAATGTCTTAAAGCCGCATTGAATTGTTAATGCGCAGTATTTTCAAGAACATCATTCAGCTACTCATTCTCCCCCTGCGGTTTGCTTCTTTTGTATATTTGGTTGCCGTCGTTCTGGTTACATTCTAATTTATCCCGTTCTAAGTCTTCGTATGCCAACGACCCGTTTGTGGCGTTTTACATTATTCAATAGTTTATAAGATTTCCCAAACACAATGAAGGCGCAAATGGCACCGCCAATTTAATAATAAGGACAATAATAATGGAAACCCCTCGCCCATTGAATTGAACTGAAATCTCTCGGCAGCTACTATCGCGGATACAGTAGCCATGAAAGTTTGACTTGGTGAATGCATACACAGTTGCCGTTGTGTGTATGAGTTCAGCGACGTACGACGTTGCATGTATAACTTCTAAATTGTAACATTTACGCAAACAAAGACGCCCTCGGGCTGCGCATTGTCACAACTCTCATTGACTCCTAATAGCTTCTAAAGATATATCCAACAACCGAATCCTTACATTTCATAGCAAACAAACGCAAACTCTTGGTATCGCAACAGGACAAAGGAGTTCACATTCAGACTTCTCAAGTTAAACAATGTAGATATGCATTCGTATAAAGTAGCAAAGAGAAAATTATTGGTTAGCAAATAATAATATAACGCATTTTGTAAGAGAAACAGAATGAATGTAGTCAAAACAATGTTTTTTCTTTGCTTAAATACAAGCTGAAAACTTTCTGCTTGAGTTTAGTTTGCGTGGTTGCGGTGGTAGGTTTTATCACTTTAGATCCGACCACAATATCCCCTTGTGTGGGACTGACTAGTTTCCAACATTGATTCTATTGTAGGGTTTTGATCTAAATCTCCTCTGGTCATAAAACTATTTTTCTTATCACTATTATGAAGTGCTATACCGAGAAAGAAAAAAAAAACGCTTTAAAAACAAAATTCTAAAATTTTCGAAAATCAATAAAGAAATCAAAAATTCTTGTTTTGTAAAAAAATCAAGAATGACTTGAATAAATGTTTTTTAATTTATAAATTTCAAAACATTGTAAATCACGGAATTTGCAGACTTCTTCCTGAGTAAGTTTTGGTTTGGGTACGGGTTTTGCGGTGTCCACTTTAGGACGACTGAATTTATGTCCGGTCGTCTAGCGAAGAGCAAACCATCGGATGAATATGTTTAAAGCGCACTTGATTTACAGCTACAGTCGCAGCATCCTTTCAGTCATGGCAAATGCAGGGGAGACCTCGACAGCAAAGTCCAGTAAAACTTACTACAATAGGCAACTTTTTCCGACTAAAACCCGAATTATTGTTGTCAGTTTTCTGCAACCGCAAAACATAAAAATGCAAATTCTGTAGCTACGAATAAATTTCCTCTGACGCAATTCTTTGTGCTTGAAACTATACATTTTTGAAGCATTTAATCACGATTTGGTGAAGGTACTGGTAGTTAATGAGAATATATTTTATTAGACGTTTTGTGGCTTTTTTCCGTAGGATATTCGCAATATAAGGGTTGAAATGTTGCCTTGACATCGATTAACTGGGCGATTAGTCGTCCGTAAGCCCTGCTATTACCGCTGGGGATTCCGCTAGACTTAAAACCGGCCTAATGTGACCATCAATTATACGCTCTTTGTTTCATTATTAAGCACCGCAAACTGGTCGTGGCGGCGGCGGTACAGCATAGATTCAACCCACATTTAAGTAAGGACATTTAAAAGAATTATTTTTTAGCCCTTAAACTGGATCCTCTCTGATGAAGGACCACACCTTTCACCCCTATTTGCCTCTTCTCTTCTCAACCCACAAAAACATATATTTGAAAAACCCAACTATTCAACTCGTGCGCTAAAAATGCTTTCGCAAACATTTAAAGCGTGTGCGGATAAAAAAGCAAAAACGGTTCAACATCCGGCTGTGCTTTAGAGTATTCGTACTGCTATTGAATGTGGGTTTGTCCGGTTGGGCTACGCTTCCGTCCGGACCCTACGAGAGAAAGCGAGCCACCGCCACGAGTGGGCGATGATGTCGTCGGTGGGTTTTGTTAGAGGGTGCGCAAACGCGTTCGCGTACAATCGCTTACTGATAAGCGCAAAACTTATATGACAGGGTTAAGGGTGACGAAAATGATAGCCCTCCAGACTTTCGAGATATGTAGCGCTTCCAAAAAACACCCCCTACGGTTTATATTCTTACTTCTTTTTGCAGTGGCCTCGACGCTGGAAGATTATCGCCCCGAAAGTTACCAAAACAGAGTACAAAAGACGCCGTTCGTGTTTTCTACAAGTATACGAGTCGTGCTTTTTGTTTCCACCAGCCGCGCGTAGTAAAATCGTCAATAAAAATAGAAATTTATTCGCATTCAGGCGTGTCCACGCAAATCTCGTTCTTGCGTTCATGATTAGATTGTCGGTAATGATGAGCTTCAAACACAATTAAAATTTAAATTGGGGACTGTGCTAGAGGGGCGACACTGATAGATCGGGGCGTACGGAAGCCGGAAAACCCCAACGACGAAGTAAATGGACTTTGTAGTTGCACCGTGTGCGGGAGGCATTGGCGCGATCGACGCCAAGTCTCATTCAAGCGCACGCACGGGTCGAAAAAGGGTTAAACACGCGAACGTTGATTCATAAATGATTTGGAACCCCTAGGGTCATACGTACAGCTCACTATAATTGCGAAAGTGAGTATTGACTTTTTACCAATTTTTGCTTGAAATTGTAAGTTTTGACTACTCGTGACTAATGCCCGTGACTAAAGTACTTTAATCACGGCCTTGGCTACTCCAGTTTAAAATGCTACTTTTTGTATCTCAAAACCGTGAAAAACACAGTTTTAGTAACTTTATGATGAAGGTTTAAACTGTTTTCATATAGTTTATAATCAATAAAACTATTCATACTCACTGAACAAATTTTGTAACTCGTTGTATTCAATTCCCGAAAGGTTCCCGCGATGGTGTGCTTAGGACACATCGGTATCTAAATAATGAAAGCTAATTAAATCAAGAGTTGAAGTTGACGTGATGCCTTGCCTTGAGTTGAGACGGTTAAACTAATAGCTTGCCGCAATGTGTTATAGCAGCGCTAGTTTTGCAGGAAGGTTGAGATATTGTTGGCAGGGTTGGTTTGGAGTATGGCGTGACACAAGGTGCATTTTGATTAAGGTACGGAAGCAAATATGCCCTTGGGTTGCAGTTATAAACGTATTCGGTTACGTCACATACAAGGTGTTTCAAATAATCTTCAAAAATCCATAGTAACATAAGTTTTATCTCACAAAAATTCTGAAAAAAGGTTTATGAAGGTTTATTGATATTTTTAGTATTTTAGGATAGTAATATTAATATTTATGATACCATCATGGATGATAATTCGCTAATATAGTTATGCTCGCATAATTATTATTATACAACGATGTGAGTGCGCATTTGCAAGCACCCGCCGCCGCAGAGCTCCGAAAGTTGCACATCGGAAACTACTTATTGGTTTAGTGCACGAGAGCATGCCCGTGAAACGCTGTTAGTGCCGCATGACGGCACTTTGCTAACTTCTCGCCGCCCCCGACAAAACTACCGCATACGTTTGCATCGCTCGTTCTTTGCGAAACGCGCGTTCGCACACACCGACGCGACGGCACGACAAAACGAGCACACTCGTCGTTAGTTGTTAGCGGCTGGCTAAACGGCGGCCAGGTTCATCGGCGGTTTGAGTGTTGCGGTCCCAGCCGACGGGGCTTTTCTCTCTGTATAGTCCCGCCCGCTACTTTGTGACGATATTATGTGTGCAAAACCTATACACTCAACCACTTTATTGCACACCTCATTAATTAATTATTCCATATATCTTAATTAACCGTGTATCGACGCCTTGCGGGTATGACTACGCAGTTAAGTGTTATAACACCACAAGGCTTCAATATTGATTATCGAACTGGCACAGTTTATTACTGAATGAATAGTTTTGTTAAATTATGTGTGATTGGTTTTATTTTTAAATTCTAGGTTAAATTCGTATGCAACCGTTAATTTTATCAAATATTTATTTATAACAGGCCGCACCTGCCAATGCATACATCACTTTAATCGGCCAATTAATTATTGTTAATTCGGCATTTCATACTAAACAGGAAAGGGTGAGCACACGCAACCCGGTTCGCATTTATGCATTCCCCAACTGTTTGCACGCTTCATTGGTATGTCTACACAGCGTATTTGAATGTTTGAATGTTTGCACTCTCACGGACGAATTTACAACAAATCGAATTCAAGCAGTCACTTGCATTTCTGCGGTGCGTGCTTTCGCTAATCGCCGATAAATTGCCACATTATATATAAACAAATTAATGATAATTCAGCATGCGCTAAAATGAATACATTATGATAATCATGCAAAAACGCATCGATTGCAATTTCATTTCAGCGCGAACATATTTAACCACATTTTGACATGTTTGCCCGATGACTATTAACCGTGCCGCAGCATTTTGCAATGTCATAAGCGTTTTCCGCATTAATTGTTTGCAGGTATTAATAATTTGCATATTATAAACAAGTAAGCAAAATCCGGTTAATCTGCTACAGTGGCGTACAAACAAGGGTTATTTTCTGTACGTGTTTGTGTGCTTTTTTATTATTATTATTTTGGTCGCTTGATTCGCTATCACATTTTTTTCCGGTGCGCCGAGTGTCGCGCCGCATGTTTGTAGTTGTTTCTCGATAGCAAACAGTACGTGCCTCGCCAGGGGCCAGCGAGTTTTTAAATGGTTTTACTCTCGAACGATAAAAATCAGTAATTAGCGTTTTGTAATTATATGGCGACTAACGAGCTTTTTGCGGCCACATTGCAATTTTATCGCTATTTTGCGAGTACGGATTAAAATACTTTAATGACGGGTTTTAGTCACAGGCTGAATTTTGCAATGAAAAAATAAGGAATTATATTCAGCAAAATTCTATTTTTACAAAATTTGAGATAATATCGAAATGATAAGCATTTATGTCAAATATCATAGATTAATTATAACTATATACTACTCGTAATTCCAAAATATGATAATCAATTTAATGTAATGTAATCGAACGCAATTTATTATCATTCAAGTTAAATTAATTCCCCATTGCTAATAAATATAATTTCAACGACCATATTCCCGCTCTTCAAGTACACTCACAAAACATAATGATAGACATTTATACAATGGTCGCGATGGTAATCACCGTTTCGCCAACCAACACGCGCGCTTGCTGCATATACTACTTGTTATGTTCACGATTAGATGCTAACGCAGCCATGTGAAGATATGCGGGGCGTTATTAACATGATGATCGATTAAATTTCAAAGGGAATCGCGTTTGAGCGTCAAGTAGGTGCACACGTAACACGGGATGCGAAAGGAGAAATTGTCAGATTCCAATACCGGCACTCAGCACCTACTTGAATCGGCGAATTCGACGCACCTTGACAAACCGCCGCACGATTACTTATTTTGAGCATATAGTTGATTACATAAGTCAGTGGTGATTCATAGGTAGAATATATGTTAATGAAATGTCAACTATTGCGTAGGAGTGATTGATGGAGAAGATTAGTGAGGATTTATGTATTCAATAAGGAAAAAAAATATTATTTTTGACTAGCTGTTACCCGCGACTGCGTTCCGGCAGTGTTTAATAATTAATGTAATTCGTTTTTACTCTCTTGTTCTAGACATACTCGTAGTAAGAGTCAATTCTATCAATAAGATTAGCAATTTTAATTTAAAGAAATTAATTATATAAAGTTTTGTCAATAATGCACTTCAGCGCGCCATCTCGAAATCAACTATTTAACTATAACTATGATTGAATCTCAATGTCAAATTTTATTCTATAGAAAAGAGCTGTTTTGAGGATTTCCCCGGCAATTATTCGAATTTTTCTCACCTTTTAAACCTTCCCTAGACCTCCACGAATAATTCAAGACCAAGATAAGATAAATCCGTTCAGCCGTTCTCGAGTTTTAGCGAGACTAACGAACAGCAATTCATTTTTATATATATAGATAGATGTAATTGGTAAATGAAGCTACCAATAACAATGGAATAATGAAAAATTATTTGTGGAGGTTAAAAATTTGATTTTTTGAAGTTTTACTAAATAATATTTAATGAAATCTATAAAAATGTCCTTTTTTACTTGTATCTTGAAAAAGCGGTTTTTTTCACGGTTTTGAGGCACAAAAAGTGGTACTTTAATCACGGATAACCAAGGTCGTGACTAAAGTACTTTAAAATATTTAAAAAATGATTTTTATCATTATTTCTCCTTCAAATATTCAAAATTATTAGTTTATCAAACAAATATTCCAATTTATACAAATTGCACATTTAAAACAAGACAATTTTCTTATCTAGGCATATCTATTCAATATATTGTACTTTCCTACGATCTTCAGTTAGAGAAAACTGCTGAAAGAACAACTAAAAAGATAAAGAACATTTGAGGATTTCAGAAAACGTCGTTTCAGAAGCATCAGTATAAACTTTTGTAATTTTACATTTATCATCTCAGTCTAGCATCTGGGTGCAGTTATCCAGAAAGTTTCAGAAGTATTCTATCGACATGAAAATAATAGCAGTGTTTTTACTTTTACAACGCTCCGGCTTCACACATTCGCTTAGTCGTGTTCCTTTTACGTATTAAACATGCGATGTGCGCGTCGGGGCACCACCCAACAACTAAACATTTATAAATATAGTTGACGACGCTAGAGGGGCGCCTAAAACTGGATTCGTTTACAACATCCAGGAGGCAGAACCTGGAGGAGCCCGGCGTCGTTCTGCGCGCTTCGAACGGCCCGCGAACGTACACGTGCTGGCGTCACGTGTCCGCCGCCGTCCTGGATTGGGATGGGCGGCTATGCTGGGGGCGGCGCCGACGAATATAGGTCGGTCGTGCGACGCATGCCTTTTGCGGGCGCTCCTCCAGGATGCTGCGTCGCGGTGCGCGGACACTCGACGCCGGCCTCCTACTACCACCACCGACGCGCGTTGCGTTGCTCTTTTTGTTCGCGGCGCAGTGCCCGCCGCCGCCGTCAGGCGATGGGTGTTTGTTATCGCTCTGGGTGCGCTTCTCTTACGCTCGCATAGCTGTGAATAAATGTCGGAGCATGACGTGCACGGCAAGATTTCCAGATTGTGCCGACTGCGCAGCTAAACGTTTTGTTTTCTTCCGCTTTTACGCCTGCATCGTGGCTGATTTATGTTCATCATTAATTTTCCACTAGACGAGTAGAATGAGTAGGAGCGCGGTGGTAAAGTAGACTCAAAGCACGTTCTTTCCCTTCGTTCTCAATCAAGTCTCTATCGCCCAGCGCTTCATCTGGTTCATCGTTTTTCTATTGAAAACATTCCGGGGTCGTTAAAGGAGATAAGAGTCGAAGAAACTAATTGTTCCGATTAGAAAAACTCATGATTATTTCATCTTATAACTAAATATTAAATAATTTGATTTCTGAAATTAAATTTAATTCAATATAAAATATTTAATTAATATCCGTTTACTAGATGCGTTCTGTTTGTTGTTGCATCATATTCACCTCTTCATATGTACACGCTTACGTGTAATTAAAACATAGCTTGACAAATACTTATAAGGGCATGCAAAGGACGCGCGACATGCTTTACTCTATCATGTTCCCCAAAGCGAATACCCTAAGTACGTGTTGATGTTAAAGGGACGGCAAGAGTGCGCAGAAAAGGGCTCTAAGCAGGATGCTGCCGACTGTGATTCTACGCGACGGGGCGCATGAAGTACGCACACGCACCTTGTGCATGCCGAAGCGTACTGTATCAGAATGTTTGCCCCGGGAAAGCGTAAGGAGGGGTCTGCTGGAATTCCGAAACTTTACCTTTTGATTTCTCCGTCGGCACATGTATGTACGCTCGCATATTTTCCTTTTATCTTTGTGTCAACCTCATGAGGCGCATTTATCCTTTGACTTTTTATGGCGCATTGTTTGTTTCACTATGTCGAGAATTTTATGTTTAAATAAAATTTTATTTTAAATGTTTTTACATTTAAATTAATATCAAATTTTAGGTAAACGTCTGAGGTAATTTTTTATCAATCTATTTATATAAAAAAGAATTGCTGTTCGTTAGTCTCGCTAAAATTCGAGAACGGCTGAACGGATTTATCTTATCTTGGTCTTGAATTATTCGTGGAGGTCTAGGGAAGGTTTAAAAGGTGAAAAAATTCGAATAATTGCCGGGAAAATCCTCAAAACAGCTCTTTTCTATAGAATAAAATTTGACATTGAGATTCAATCACAGTTATAGTTAAATAGTTGAATTCGAGATGGCGCGCGGAAGTGCATTATTGACAAAACTTTATATAATTAATTTCTTTAAATTAAAATTGCTAATCTTATTGATAGAATTGACTCTTACTACGAGTATGTCTAGAACAAGAGAGTAAAAACGAATTACATTTTTATTAAACACTGCCGGAACGAAGTCGCGGGCAACAGCTAGTTTAAAATAATAATAATATTAATTTTATATTAAATTTTTTTATTTTTTCAGAAGAACCGATTAAATGGCACAATTATTAAGCGAGTTACCCAAAAAGAAAATCTTAATCTTCAAGTGATTTTCATAAACACGTAATGAAAAAACACAGAGATTAAAAGGAGGGGTTGTGTGCGCACAGAAAATAATTATTAATGAAATCATTATTCAGCATTAAAACGCAATTTATCACTAAAACAGAAAGAAACACACTCCCTCTTATTTCGGCGGTGCTGCACGGCATTGTATAAATAACAACATAATTTCCCACTAATGCAACACTTTGGAAACATTGGCCGATTTATATTTTTAGATACCTCGATTCTTTTTCGGTTTAGAATCGCGCGAGTAATTAATAACCTTGGATATAAATCATTTTCTCGCACCGCATTGTTCTGTGCTTTGTGGCGAGAAATAATTGCTTTTTGCATCCTTAGAAAATAAGGGAGGGCGCGCTTGTGTAACTTAACGTTGCCTCATTCGAATATCTGTCTTTAATTTTTTTCTGTTTAAAAATACAGAATATAAATTTGCATAGCGCTGCAGACGGTGTCTAGGTACCTGAAAAAATGGGCGATGGGGGAATTATTTAAAAATCGTAGATTGCTACTTGGAGTTTTACCAAATACTTGATTTGAATAATTCGGTAATTAATCATATTTACGCTGTGTAAGAAATGTTTGGGGTAAGCTTTAATAGAAAAATAAAACACCAGGATGCCTATCATACAACAACGTCTTTAAAAACGAACAGTTAATAGTAATTATTAATAAAAATTAAAAATAAAATAATTAAATTTTGAATTATTTATGCTAAATTTAGCTATTTTTGAAGCAATAATCAAAGTTTTTAATAAAAATTAATCAAACTGTAACTGTAATATAAGTTATATTATCGTTTTTATACAAAAACTACAAAACATTGTTATCATGTTAAAAGTTAATTAAAAGTTGTTGTTTTTTGTATGCTTTCTGTGACATAACCTGAATTGAGAAAAGCATTTGAATCGCAGGTCTTTTCCACCGCGTTCTATGCATTAAACGATCGACCATGCGGATTACTCTCGGCGACTTGTAAGCGCACTAGTAGGGCAATAACCGTTTGGTTTGTTGGCCTAGAGGGGAACCTCCAATTAGTGGTATTAATTAGCAGACACTTGAAATGCTCCACCGCCGGGAACGGGAGAGAGCTTGGTGCTCTCGGTGCTTTATGTCGTTACATCAGTGTGGAGCGCCCAGCAATCGCTGGCAATATATACCGCTGCCGCCGCCACCAACTCGTAGTTTTGAGTTTTCGCAGGCGAGCGGCAAGGTACACGCAAACTGCAGTTTTCCCTACGCCGTGTTTTAGCTCTAACTAGGCGTCGTACGCGTCGTTTGTCGGCGCGCTTCACCCCATTTCCGCGTTTTAATCGTGTGCATGGGCACCTACAAAATCCGCCAGAGTATGGCAATCGACAACGAACGACAATCTCAAACCAACCCTTATCGTAGCACAGCACCATCGACATCAAGCTTTTTAATAACGTTAATTTTGTAATTTTCTGCTTCGTATTCTGTTGAATGACTATGTTTTTTTCTTCTCCCTACCGCGTTAAACGTTGTTTGTGACTTTTAACGTATTTCTAATGCGCTATTTAAATTCTCCGCGTGATGATTCTGCCCTCCGACATCAGATTCGGACATATTATGCAAATGTGTGCGATTTTTTTCCTTAGTTCGTGTGGTTTGTGCGCGGCGGGTTATAAAGTGTGTGCGGCTGGCGATGATGGCGACAACTGCATATTTATATTAATAAAATATGCACGGATTAACAAAGTAATTAAAACGGGCGGACCCCTTGCCTTCAAGCTTTGTTGTTTCCGTCACACCCCATCATGCCGCCGCGTCCAAAACGCTCGTTTGCAGTTTGCGATGCTACTCGGAGAAGCAGAGCACCCACCGCGTGGGGCCTACTTCACTTTCGTGCACGTGTATATGTATGTGGACGACAGATAGCTGTCATGTAAATACTCCCTTAACTTGATTTAATTAACAGCGAAACTCGCAATGGTGGTACCTTCAAATTCAACTAGACATATTTATCACCGAGTTTTATTTCTACAATAATTATTGCATCAAGTAAAATAAAATTTTGTTTTTTGGCAAAATAAGCAAAACTATAGAAGCTAAAAATCCAAATTTTCAGCATAAATATAACAATTGCTTTGACCTATAAATTAGTTTAGTAAAATATTTGATTTTTCAATAATTAAACCTCAATAATTAAAAATTAAAATTCAACTAATCTAAATCATGTCCATATAATAGATACATTATTACCTACACAATACACGTGATATAAATTTAAATAATTTCATTAATAGCGTATAAATTCGACGCATCTGGGCAACTGGTGTTTAGCGCTGTGAAATCTCAGCAGTGTCGCGCAATGTTTACCCGCTGCCTGGGCCGCATCGCGTTTGTTGTGATAATGTGTGTGTGTGTGTGTGCTGTCCGTATATTCGTTTAATGAGATTAGTTCAGTATCCGGTTATTTATGACCGGGATCAGTCGACGGCAGCGCAGTCGGCAGTGCCACCGGCTGCCGAGTCACTGCTACCGCGTTAATCCGTCGCGACTATCAATTGTGGGATTGTTATATATACCTGCCGCTGCAGCCTCCATTTGCCAGCATCGGCTACACACTGCTACACCGGTGATATGCGATGAGATCTGTCGATATCACGTCGATAAATCGACGGTGTTTTACTTTAAACATTGAAATCAATAGAAAAATTTTAAATTTTGCTCCCTAGGCTTTGATTTTCATTAAAAAGGCTAGTTTTATGTCTAGATACATAAATATTACGATTATTGAGGCAAATTTTTGTATTTTGCATTTGTTTGTCGATAGAATTATACAAAACGATATTTTTTCATTTTTATTGCGTTGACGGCTCACAGAATTCTCGCTGTTGGCGATGCTGGGGTTTTGTTTGAGTTACGGCGAGTGCGAGTTCGGCGTTACGGATTAACAAAAAAATCCCACATTTTGGTTTAATTTATAGCGACCACTGAGATTAAGTCGACGCGTTTTTACGTTAAATGCAATCCGCCAGATTACGTCCTTAAATCCCATTTTTAATTGCTAATTAAAGAAAGCTGAAATTCGATGCGGGCGACTTGCCGACCGGCGCTTGTAATTTGGACCCACACACACATTACTATACATACCCTAGACTAGACTTTGAAAGCGTATTGTATTTAATGCAATGGACAATTTCTACTCCGCAATTACCTATATGTGTTGCGTCAGCCCGATGTGATTATCAACGAATTAAATTACCAATTAATCGCAAATTGTTGTCCTAACGATTTCGGCACAAAGGTAATCTGATAGGTTTGTGCAGTCCTGTACACATTTGAATGCATATGCACGCCTATAATATTTGCTCGCTGTCGTGTTCGCCATTTGATCGGCCGGCGGAATGAACAGTGTGCGGACAAATGACAATGCAGTGCTATAAATCCATTTCAAAAATTTGCAATCGTCACACGCCGGTGTTATTTGATCGTTTTATCAGTTATTGACAGAGGAAAACAGTATGAAAACCTCGACAAAACTTTCACACCTTTAATCACACAATTCTCATGTTTAAAAAATATAAAAATTGAAAATCACGAAAATTTCAACGAAAAAGGGTTGAATTGTTAATAAATCGGTTACAATGCATCGACGGATGGTGAACTGATTGCGGAGCGATTGTCACGCCATCTGTCGCAGGACGCGTCCAGTTTGGTATTTGGCCATTTGACCGAAAGTTTGGACAGTGCAAACCCGGCGTCCGCGCTGATTATTAATTACACACAATCTGATGCAAACTCACACCCTCAATTTTCAATAATGTTCGAGTTTGGCTCGTGCACCCTGCCCGAAACTGGCCCCCCATCTAAATTTCAACCCTACCGATTATTACAAATATTAAACTTTCTATATCACACTTTATCCACGCCCGTGACGCAAAGGAAACCGCTGCGGAATGATTAATAACGTCCATATTTCAATATCCCACCACAATGCAACATGTACGCATGATGTACACTTAATTATGAAATCATTTTCAACCAAAATTTGCATATTTTCACTTCGAGAAGGGTGGTTTTTAACTATATATAGTTATATTCCAACTTGACTGTTTCGTGCTATTGTTAGGCGCTGTCAATTCGTTGTCTTGAGATTATATCGCATTCGTGGCTTGTTGCGACCTTCAGGCAAAGTCAGACCGCGTTTTGAAATCACCTAGACACATCAAGCTTGGGACAATTTATAATTTGAATAAAGTGAGGGGATTGCGGATAAGCAGCGTCGCGCGAATGTACGCGTATTGTGTGCCGGCTGAATCGACACGCATACGACGCAAAGCGTAAAACGCGGTGACTTAAATTACGCTTTCACTTCGATGGGAGTAAAGGGGTATACACACGCCTTGTTAAGAACGCACCACTGTTGTGTTAATTAAGAGAAAGAGTTAATTACGCTTAACAAGTTATTCAGCCGGAGATTTGCGAATCCTCACAGTTGAATTGATGCTGTCTAGTATTATCTGAAGTGGTTCTTTGTTGATTGTGATTGTGAAAGATTGAAAAGAAACTGGATTTGAATTTTAAATATGATTTTTTTTTAATTCCACTTTTTTCAAAAATTAGTACTTTAAACACGACCGTGACTAAAGTACTTTACTCACGAGCTTTAGTCACGGGTTTGAATTTGCGCATGCGCATTTGCCTACGGTGCATCGATTGTAAAAATCAGCAGCGAATAAAAAAATACCGCAAAAAAGCTAAAAATACAAAAAAACTAAATTGATGAATACGAAATGGCCACAATTCGTCCCAGCTGACTGATGTGTCGGGCCAAACCCAATCGACAAATCGGCATTGATAGAGTCAGGCAATTAAATCGACTAATCGGGTGATTGATAACCAACAGATCCATTCATTTTGTCTGCAAAATATTTCTTCCAGCTTTCGCTTTAATTAATGACTCGTATAAAACAAAAACACAAAAATCATTATAAATAAATTAATATTGTTGATACGCATTCAAAGAATATCTATATTGTACATGCAGGAGAAATGAATGATTAGGACGCAATTCAATTTTAATTAATTTTGAACAAGAGACCCGACGACACTGGCGCTGTTAATTCCAAATCTCCAGCTATGCTAGACACTGCTGTTTGAATTACAGCGGAGCCCGTTGAGCGTATTTAGAAACAATGTAGCAATAAGCATCAATTAGTACGGGGCACTGAGTTTGTTTAGTCTCAATTACACGCAACAGACGCGCGGGTTGTGACCGTCTGTCTATCTTCTGCAACTGATGCTAATTCCACATCAGTGTACTGCTTGTGATAGGCTTGTCGCGCTGAAATGCGAGTGGCATTTATATTAGAACCCAAGCTGTTACTTTGTTTTTAATTCGTGCACAATCACACTTTAAATTTAGTAAAACAATTAAAATTAATAAATATTATTATTAGAGGTAAGTAATATTTTAAAGCATATTCATTCAATAATAAACAATAGAATATTGTGCTTGTGCTGTGTTCTCCTGCATTGGATTGTAACATCATTCATGGGGAGACTATGCACCTGCATGATACTGATAAATTATATCACTGCTCGGTCATTCATTAAATCGTCGTTAATAATCCATTCGATCAAGTTAAATTAATAATCAACGGTAATTACTAATTTACCTGATTAACTATTAGTAATTAACAAAGAGAAATTAATAATAAAGCTAATTTTCAAGTATTAATTAACTAAACCATTTAATATAAACCATATAAATAATATTTGACTTTAACTAATGTCTACTGCGCATGCGCATAGAAATTTAAATTAAATAAATATAAAAAATAAGAAAATATTAAAGTTTTTGGTTTGGTGACACTAATCAACCATAAAATCACATAAACCAAACCCGATTAGTCTATGGAGGATTCCAATCAATGATTGATATCCCCAAGGGTAATATTAAAGTCATCACACAATCCAAACAATGTCTTAGTCTCTTAGTCTCTTTCTTGCCTTGAAGATGTTCTGACTAATGCATCCCAACTGCAATGAAAGTCTTTGTGGTACGTACGGAATCAGCCGAAGGGCCCATCAGGAAAACAAAGCGATGAAGACTGACGATTGCGTCATGGGGATTACAGCAACCATGTGCAAAAAAAGTCGTTCGGGTGATAATGATAAATTTAGCAGCACCTTGGAGTCGTTATAAGATGAGCTGGAGGCAAATTGAGTTGAAAATATGCGCGCGAGTGGAGTTTTTTTACAGTTGCACGTCTGCGACACCCTCTTGCTGCTCGTTTCGAAAATCTTAGGTCTTATACCTTTCTTATTACCACTTATCTCAGTATTATGCACCACAATCCATTTTAATTCTTCCTCCCTACGCGTTTTTTTTTCTGCTAAGTTTTGGATGTCTTCAGGGTTTTCAGGTTGGTGGTGGATATCTGTTAGTAGGAAAGTCTTAATATCTGTTTAAAATCCTGCGTTATTTTTTCCGGTTGTGGTATATGAGACAGATTACACTAAACTTTTAGTAAATGTTCTCATAAACACTTTTTAAAATGGTGCGTTTAGTAGTAAATGCAAAAATTGATTAAATTTGCATTTTTCCATCAACAATCAACGTAATAACTCCTTTAATCAACGTTTTTTCATTTTCTAACACTAATGTTGCTTTTGCTTTTTCAACTTCTTGAATTCTCAAATTATTTAGAGTTTCCTGAGCTTCTGTAAGTTTATATTTCAATATATCTTCTGTACTTACATCGCCAGCATTATCAATAAACATTTGCGAGTAACGTATTAAATTTTCTTGTATTTTTTCAACTTCATTCTCTTGCATTTGCAGATCTTCTTGTTCTAAGTTTAACAGTGACTCTAATTTCTCAATATCTTGCGTAAGATTATCAATATAATCCATTAAATTACCAGTCTCCACGTTAAATTCATGCTTCTTTCTATCAAATTCAATTAAATTATCACTAAACACATCTTTTACCTTCTGATACTTTTTTCTTCTTCACAACATGTTTGCAGTAATACGCAATGTTCCTTGTGAAGCTTAAACGTTTTAATTCTTATATCATCAAGTGATAAATCTTTAATTTCTTCAGGAATATTATTATTGTAAGAATTTGCTGTTTTGCACTTTAAGTCAGGTTCTAAATCATACAACTCTTTCAATGTCCCATTCAAAATATTTATTTCATTTTCCAGAGATTTTAAATAAATTTTATTCTTCTTGTAAATATTGCATCTGGCTTTTAAATCACTAACATACTTTTTAAATGTTTGCCCTCGAAGTATTTCCCCGCCTAAAATTTGGCTCAATTCATCAATTTTGTTTAAAATCTGTTCATTGTTCAATCGGATTTTAAGAATTTGTTTAGACAACAATGATTTCTTCTTTAATAAAATACGCAGTTGATTTTGCATCGCATTTACTGCGTCGTCTTGATCTTTGGCTTTGTGTAATACATTTACTGTGTGTTTCAAATTTTCTTGATATTCTTCAAGCTGTTGTAAGTCATCATCACTTGGCTCCGTTGCCACTTTCTCAAATATTTTTAAATCGGCGTTTACTTCCTTGAGAGACATTACATATACTTGTTGCGCATCTGTATAATACTCAGATTTTTCGATTAATTCTTCAAGAGAAGATATTTTATCACGGCGGTTATAATTTCTAATCGTGTCAATTAGTTCTTGAACTAATGCATTATCTTCTTCAAATTGTTTACTTAATTTTGCGAATTTCTTTCTTTGTTTTAGTAATTCCCAAGTTTCTTGCAGTAAATTTTCTGACAATTCTGCTTTTTGCATTGCGCATCTATTCGTTTCTCCAAGTTACTTAACTCAATTCTCATTTGGTAGATATCATCTTCTAATTCTTTAGTTTCTTTAGCATAAACAGCTTCTTTTTTGTTTTCCGAATATTTCAGCCAAAATGTTTCGATTGTATCCTCATACACTTGATACATATTTTGCAATTTCAAATCATCACAGAAAATGCTATGTGGTACTTCTATTTTTGTAACGTATTTTGAAAAATAAAATCTTTTTCGTATATTTGCTTCATTTTGGAGTAAAAAGGTTAATATTGGATAAATAATTTCTTTTGAAGCCGCAACTAATCCTGATCTAAACTCATCCGGTGTTATTTCTTCTTCGGGGGCGTATTTTATTGCTTCCAAAATATTTAATATTATTAATGGCGCGGATGTTTCAATTAACTCTTTGTCCACCACTTCAAATTTTTGTAACACTCGCACAACCATGTCCAATAAATCATCACCGCGCACTGCATCAAATGAAGACAGATTATAATCTGAAGAAAACAATTTATTTATATGTTCGACAATATTTTTCAGTTGATTCATTTTCACCGTGTCGGACATTATGCAAAATTGACACATGAAAATCAGTCAAATCGACTGACTATTTGTAGACTTATTGTCAATTTTGATTGTTGCAATTAACTGCTCAACAAAAGAAACCAAAATCTTTCTCAACGAGATTTGTTTTGTAATTATTAAAAGATTTGCAAATATATTTAAATTTTAGGCAACTAGTGAATATTTAAACATCTTTCAGAATTCCACTTAGAATACCTCGTCCCAGCCAAGTCACCATCCGCGTTAATTATTGTCTTATTTAGCATAGCACTCGGCCGGCCGGAAAACGTAACTTTGTTTTGCGTTGATTGTGAATTAATTCAATTCGAATTTAAATGTGCAAATTGGAACTCTAGGCATTCTCGGCGTATAGTAGTAAAACCCTCTTTTAGTTGCTTTCTTTCCCCTTTTGCTTTGCTTTATTCTTTACATCAACACACAGCTTTAGAACTTGCCGGAGACATCCAACTCCAAGCCGTTCATGTTGCAACTGTTTTCACATCGCTACACTCGTGTTAGTGAACGCTCACGAAGCCGGCTGCGTTCTTTTTTTATTTACTTCTGAACCAGCGCTTGACTTAATTAATTCACTATTGTTTACGCCAATGTGCAATTAACGAGTTAAATTAGCTGGAGTCGTCGTTTTCACTTCACCTTTTTACGTAGTAACACAATAAATTGATTTTTATTTGTTTTACGCCATCAAATCGGCATGACACGTTGTATAGTCGTTCAATTTAATTGCAAAACTAAGTTTTCGTCATTTATATTCAGCATTCGACGCCGAACCCTTTCTTGTTCTATTGTTGGACAAAAAGTTTTGAATGATCGCTCCTTCGAACACATCACACTTAACTTCTAAGAAAGGGCCTTCAATCGCTCCTTAAGGACTTACGCAACTAGAATAACTAATAAATACGCCTACCCCTAAAGATTATTCTTTAATCTAGGCAATTAACAGTTGTCTAACTATACACAAATAATAATAAGAATCGCAAAACAAAATTGCTTTATTTTCACTTCTAAAATAGCTTTTCAAGAGAAAATAAAATAAAAACGTAGGAATTTAATCAATATTAGTTCCTAAACATGCACCACTTTTGCTAATTAAGTTTATACGTGGTTTGTATATGTCCCTTCCGGTGATTTTGTTGCTTAAATTCCTGTAAAGTTCCCTTGAAGCAAATTTATATTCCTCATTAATATTTTCCACCCTTTTGGAAGATAGCGCAAGTTTAAGACGAAGTGCACAAAGTAAAAGTTTTCGCGTTTTGTTAATATATCGTGCATAATTTAACCCCCAGAAGTATAATGTGCAGAATATTTGTTGAAATAATGCACTTGTTGTGTTTTTGTTTCGAGTGTAAAGTGAAGACTTCAGCAAGCCGCATTCCATTCACTTGCACGCCTTGATAAAGTAATTCGTGTGCGTCTTGTTGCTTCGCACAACGGCAGACATAAAAAGAGAAACGAGCGTCGTGCTTCAACGAAATTCACTAGCCGCCTCCGATTAGTGCCTGCCGTCGATGTTATAAAAGGTAAAAGCGGCTGCTAACAGTGTAAGAGTAACCGTACACCCCGATAATGCAGGCATAATTAATGATCGGATTAACTAATTAACGAATAACTAAAATAATTCGATTCACAATCGAAACGAGCGCTCATGCGAGCCAACGCAGGGCTAATATCATTCAGCGCTACAGCTAATAATGGCAATTATTGTCCTAGTTGTATAATTTGTGGCATCTGATCCAGGAATGTAATTAGTTGATTCATCAGCGGGAACAACGAGGGTTTCATCGTTCCTCGTTCGTTTGCGAATGCTGGCTCGTGCCAGTCGACGGCGGCATTCGGGCATCGCGCCGCCGTTCGTTACCTATATCGTTTTCGCTTTC
This sequence comes from Dalotia coriaria, assembly GCF_025399875.1. NCBI lineage: Eukaryota > Metazoa > Arthropoda > Insecta > Coleoptera > Staphylinidae > Dalotia > Dalotia coriaria. The sequence goes on from NW_027045447.1 coordinate 10,537,159, forward strand.
GCTCCCCCCAAAACACCCGACGTCTAAACTGCAGGGCTAAGCCGCCAGATTAAATATCTAACAATACAAGGACGGACGTTGTAATTATAAGCAGTGTCGAAATATTACGTGCCTTCAAAGAAGCGCACCCCTCTGCCGTCGCCCTGCGTGTGTATTGGAAAGGTTCTCGGCGCGGCGTTATGCGAGCAAATTGCGATGAGCTCGCTGGCGTATAGATTGTCATTAGATATGACAAACGAGTGCCGCCACCCCTTTTGTTAGAAAACTAACGTTTGAATTAACGACGACGCGATTTTCGCGTTTAATTGCATTTGGTAAACGACCTTTAAAATTTGACAAATAATAAGTGCTTGAACCTAAATTCTTTAAAAATACATACTATTATCCCTACTAATATTATAAATGCGAAAGTCCTGATGTTTGTTACACTTTCACGCAAAAACTACTTAACCGATCATCATGAAAATTTGTACACATATTCTTAGTGGTCCCCGAATGGTTATAGGCTACTTTTTATTTAATAAAAAATATATTTTTAAATAAAATAAAGAAATTGTTTAGCCAATAATACCTCTGCATCGGGCTATTTGACTACTTTAACGCCATCTAGCATTCCAGCAATGAAGCTCAAACCTAAGTACTATAGTACCAACACACTGTATTATCACACTGTATTACCGACAGCTACGTCAACATCAAATCCAATTGACTACACTATGGAGACTGTACACTATACTTCCATAGACTATACTTTCAGCCATTTTAAACTTCCCGCCATTCTACTTCATTGTTACTTCTTCTGTGACTACAGACGCGTACGGAAGCAACTTCATTATTTTAGATATTCGCGAGCGAAGCCGCGGGTTAAAGCTAGTCTTCTATATATCTATCACCTCAGATATAATAAAAAAAAAATCATAAATTCAAAAAAATCAAAATAAAAAATCGAAAAAGTGAATTAAGTGATTTTAGTATTGAAATTTAATTATTAGTTAATATTTCCACGAAACAAATAGAAATAATTACGTATTATTTGACAGTTTTTCATTTTTTACTTTGTATTTATCATAAAATTGTTGATACAATAGCATTGTAGCTGTATCCGTGTATATAGAAATATATATGTATACCTAACCGAGCTTTCGGATGTTCTTACCCCGCTATTGCGGTCTGCCGAATATAAACAGGCAATTGTACGAAATGAAGCAATCAGTGGCTCTGGTAGGCGATAAGAACGACTCGTAACGACCGCCATGGGATACATTAACAGACTCCTCGTCAGATTACTTGCACATCTCGAGTCTTGATGCTTTTACACTCCTTCGCAACACCAACACGCAAACCCACAGCCAGTCAAAGAAGCATAAAAGACTTATAACGTCGTTTCCTAGCAAAATATATAACGTATTTTTATTTTCAATAATTTTTAGTTTTTAATATTTCTTTTCAAAGTTAAAATAGTTTTAATTATACGAGACTTGTATAATATAATCTATTCAAAATTACATTTAACAAAATTAGTGTCCAAGGGGTATTAATACGTCCCCAAGTGCTATCTGCAGACTGCAGTATGCGCAAAAAGAGAAAATGAAAGCGACTTTTCCGTAGATATATGAGCATAAGCGCGGATGCGACGCGAACGCAATGAAATTAGGTAAAATAATGCCTTTAAGTTTAATTGTCGGCCGAGTGGATGATGCGGACAAACGGTCTACGAACCCAGCGCGCGGCCCTTCCGGCACGCGAGTGTCTATGCATTTCCGTTTATGTGTGTGCTCGTGTATGATTAGGGGAGATAATAGATGTTGGTCCATTCGTGCGCGACACATAAGTCCAGCCAAAACGTACGCATGTGTAAGTTGCAACCCTCGAGTCGCGTCGCCGAGACCGAAACGCAAATTATTTACGCTCCCATCGCTTATCTTGCCATTAATTAATACCGGTCGGACGCCCGGTTAAATTTTCGGTCTGACTTCCAAGTGTTGCCAGTGTGAGTGCGTATGTGTTTGCATTGCAATGATTCAATGGACACAGGTCTTCTAACTGATACCTGGGTGTACGAGTAAAAGCTACCACTAATTTTCAAGCAATTACACTACTAGAAACATTTCATTTCAAGTACTTTACTTTATCTGCAGGTGGAATATATTACTTTATTGTAGATTATTCAGTTATAGTCGCAAATATTAAAATTTTGTAAAATATTTGAGAAATTCTTGATTGTTTTATTAATTGGCTGAAGTAAAATTGTTTTACACAGGAAAAAGACTAAAAGAATTGCAAGAAATCTCGCCTACTGTTGGCGAGCACGCAATAAGTTCTTTAATAGCTTAATAAGTTGGCATTAGAAGGTGCCAGCACCTGTTACCCGTATAAAACTATGATTTATGAAAGATTAAACCGTTATATATTTTCAAATTTCTTTATGCTCCAGTCCAAAGAAAATGTGGAAATAAACTAGTGCGCGTTCCGGTGTAATGGTTAAATCTAGACGTCTAGTAGTTGTATATTGTACGACATGTTGTTGTAAGTGTTTTTTTCGTGACGAAAACCGAGAAAAATACATTTTGTAAAAATGTATAGAATATTTAATAATGGAATTTAAGAATTTTTATTACATTCTATTAAATACTATTGAAAATCCAGAAAATTATCTCTTTTTCTTATTTTCTTGTATTGAAACATTAAACGCATGCAGGTACGCATCACATACACTTGTGTATATGAAACAAATTGCAGTCTATGTACGATTTGGGGCTTGTATAGTAATTCGGTGTAATAGCAGTTAAGGGGCTGATAATAGCGCTTGTTTTCCAGCACCCCCATTTAGGCTGTTAGTCCGTTGGCGCACAAAACCCGGGCGGTGGCTAGTGCAATTTAATTGCACACACCAGCAACTCAAAGACAGTGCAATTCTCCATCTCAATTTAAGAGTTTATTTCCCTACACTGGAGAAAAAGACACAATTACATAGTTTCGACTTAATTTTTTCCCATTCTTGTTCGGGACAGTCGACAGTCTCCGAAGAACAGGATCCTATTCAAGGCAGTGCCATAAAGTCGGCAAAAGTATCGTCATAAAACAGATACGTCAAAAGTTTCATGTTGAAAAACTACGGTTTCTATTCAGACCAACTACGATGCAACTATGTTTCAGAATATACTTCCTGTCAACCACACTCTATCCTATAAAATCACATTATTATCATTTATAAATAAACTAGGTGTTGCCCGCGACTTCGTTCCGGCAGTGTTTAATAAAAATGTAATTCGTTTTTACTCTCTTGTTCTAGACATACTCGTAGTAAGAGTCAATTCTATCAATAAGATTAGAAATTTTAATTGAAAGAAATTAATTATATAATGTTTTGTCAATAATGCACTTCAGCGCGCCATCTCGAATTCAACTATTTAACTATAGCTATGATTGAATCTCAATGTCAAATTTTATTCTATAGAAAAGAGCTGTTTTGAGGATTTTCCCGGCAATTATTCGAATTTTTCTCACCTTTTAAACCTTCCCTAGACCTCCACGAATAATTCAAGACCAAGGTAAGATAAATCCGTTCAGCCGTTCTCGAGTTTTAGCGAGACTAACGAACAGCAATTCATTTTTATATATATAGATTAAAAGTTTTGTTCCTAAATGAATATAATGTCTATAACATTCAGTTGAAATGTGCAGCTAACATCATCATATCGATAACAAAGGGCCATTGCAAATGTTTGGTTTTAATAGTGGGTTTAGTGGTGTTAATAGGTTCCTGATATCGTTGTATGACTCAATCGGCTCATTCCACCCACTTCGGCCTGGAATAATCCTCCTCCGGTATGTGCCGGCCATGCAGGCAGCAAATGTGTGCGTGAAACAGTCACCAATATTATTGTATCGGACGCAAGAGAGCTGCAATCACGCACACACTCACAGTTTGCGTTTGGGCCGTAAACGCTTATAATGGGATAACTAAATTTTAATGTCCCGTACGTGACTTTGATATCGCTGGCGCAAATAACGAAAAAAGTGATAGGACCCAACAGTTGAAATATATCGCATGTGGCGTGTGCGTTGTTGTTGTATGTTTTGTCCCGAGGCGCAGTTTATTCGATTTTAAATTATATATATATACACGGTTGTAATAACGTTAGTTTTACGAGCAATTTTATATTCTGTCCAAAATTTGCCTTCTGTGCGGCCCATTGGTCGTTCATAACGGTGTCCATCGGTTTCCCGCGTACGCAGATATAATATGTGATTTATAAGTTTATAATACGTATGGTAATGCAATTATAAGCTCACCTATATCGCATATTTTGTTTCTGACGATTTCTGTTGAAATTATGTTGTGATATTTATTGTTGTTCAATGCGTGCAGCAACACTCCTGCCAAACGAATTAACTGCGCTGCAACACCGTAAACCATTTCGGAATTTATTGATGGCATGCGTGTGTTATCAAATGTGTGTTTATCAAATCCTCGAATTTTCTATTATTTATTGCCGCCAGCTCTCGGGATAATAGACTTGGTTTGGCGTGACTTATCGTTAACGATTGTTTGATTTTCACATCGGACTTGCATAAATTATTGAATATTATACAACTAGAGCGTTATGATAATCATATCTCACTTTATACGATTATACACGCACCGCATCAATCAAATAATAAACGTAAACACTAGAGCCATCTATATGAAACGATAATAACTAAAAAGGTATAAATTAGAATTAGATTCAAATAAATAAATTGCAAGCGTTCAAATGATAATAATTTCAAATATAAACTGATAAGCTGCTAGTTCCTAATACCGCTCAAAGAACGAAAGCCTCTCTGAAGGGGTTGGCTTTCCTGTGTCGTGAGAAGATGAGTTAAATCACGATCAAGTTCACGTCGAATGCCTACCACCACAAATAATAATAAAGCCAAACTATTAACTCGCTGTATATATTTCGAACAACACTGAGCGTGCATCAGTTTCTCCGGATTTGGGTTTTAATGCAAGTGACTGGCCTCATAATCCGACCGGTGTCAGTTCTGTAATCTGTTTCCAACGCCATTGCGGTGTTATATTGTCACAATGGGAATTTACAATGGGATTCATAATATTATATATACAGATGAGGTCCGGGAAACTGTGCGTACTGCGTAAGCCGAGGAGTACGTGCGCATAGAGTTGGGTAAACGACTGTGACATAAAAAGCGAGCAACATAAAATGTTTGAACAATGGCAATTACATGTACAATTTATATTTTCAATGTACAATAGCAAAAAAGTAGCTGTAACATAATTTACTATTGGAAATTGAGCTGTAGCATGACTTGTTATAAATAAATACACAATAAAACAAATAGTGTAATATGTAATGTCATGTTTTTGAAGTTCTTACAATCAATTGTGTGTTAAACAACGTTTTGCTATGTTTTCTGCTGCACCGCAAGCAAATGCGCAGGCGTAAGCTCCACCCCGTGACTAAAGCCCGTGACTAAAATACTTTAGTCACAGCCATGGCCGTCCATGTTTAAAATATCACTTTTTATGTATCAAAACCGTAAAAAACAGGCGTTTTAAAGGCAAAAGTAAAAAAAATTCTTTATAACGAAGGAGTTTCCCTCCCATGACAAAGAACATACAATTATAACTGTTGACAATGCCAATGTGTATATTTTACGACAAAGTAAAACAATGACAACAACAGGTAAGTTGGAACAATAAGCCCCATAAGAAAAATAATTTATTTACCCTCCTCGGCTAGTATTCGTTGTAGTTATGTGATTGTGCGTGCGAATGTGCATTGTTTCTGTATCACTTTACGCTTTTGCTGCTGGCATTGCTTCACCCTTAACAGTCCAACCCTCCAGCGGTTTTCTTTGTGCGCAAGCAAAAACAAAACAAATTCTGAGAAATAGAGTATTGTGCGAGTCGCTCTTCCTTCCGGCAAACTCTTGTTAGTGCACATTTACAAGAACTTTTTCTTGCTTGTTGTGCATTTAATTTATTAATTTCATGTGCATTGTTTCCAACTGTTAAATAATTTAAACGCGCATTGTTTTTCCAGCCAGCCGTTAGGTATTTGGCTCAAAGGAAAACTTTTATTGCCAAGTATTTGAAAAGCGGAAAAGTGACGGAGTAGGTTTTCGGATTTCTGTGGCTTTTGAAAGGATCCACGCTTAAAGTCGAATTCGTTTCGTATACTGTTTTGTTTGCGCCTGTCTCTAAGGACCATGAAGCGTATAACCGCACCACCAAATATGATCCTTATGGATATTGCCCTTTCATGGAAATAACTGTCATCTATTTTCTAGATAAGATCGTAATTGAATCGGCTTGACGGCAGATTTGCACACGGACCACTGCCGCTGCATGCAACGTGGGAGAATCAAAAAGAATGAGGGCTTTCTCGTTCGGGACGCTTTCACCCTCAGCCGTGCACATAATATAGACACGTTAAAAATAAAAATATTTAAAACAATATTGCAAATTGTTTATAAAAACAAGAAAAAAAAGTTGAATTTAATTTTAAACCAAAGCGAGCAATCATGAAGATTAAGATTATTGCCCCTGTGTATCCTATGGGGGTTTGCGGTGTTTGTGGCTTTAGTTAACCAACCCCGGGTACACATAATCAGATAGCAAACGTACGCTTCCGCCAGCGGGGGCAGTTTTCTAATTGGGGGATACTCGGCAAACGGTCCGACTATGCGTAGATCTTGAGCGTAGCTAAACGCAAACAGGAAAACAAACATTTTTCTCTTAGTGCCTTGGCTCCTTACCTTAACAACGCAATTATGTAATCGTTTCTTATGCCTCGCATGCTCGAACACATATCGCCGGTAATTGAACATAGGGTTTGCATCCATGTTGCCACTCTTGTGCGATCAAAGGTGTTTGGCAACATTGCCGCATACGGTTTAAGTAAATATAGAAAAAACTGAAATTCTTGATCCAAAATCTATAAATTACACAATAACACAAACCAAAATTAATTAAAATTCACAAAATATACTTTATCTAATTTGTGATCTTCATCACATTCAGATTTCATGCAATGCACAGCACAGGTCAATGTCTGAAAGTCTTCCGATAGATTATTGCAAGTTTCTTGCCAGGTTGTATCCAGTTCCCATTCGGCCGCAGGAAATTCCGGTTTTTCTAATGATTCCATATCAGGAAGAGCTCCCAATGGCGGTGGAAATTTAACAATACCAACTGGTTCTTCACTAAGCAATGATAGCGTTAAATAATGCAGAAATTTATTGCGTTTTTCGCGAAACTGTGAGCTATGATATTCCGGACGAAAAAGTTTCTGCGCCCAAGGTAAAACGCGTTTTTTACGCATATCGTCAGTCATCAATCCACTCATCTCCTTTAAAACTGAACTATAATAAACAAATTCAGTGTTGAGCGTGTCTGGTTTGCCTGTTGGATTGTTTTTCGGTGTTTCTTCATCTTCTTTTGATTTTTTTGAAACGCTTGTTGCATTTGTGGCTGTTTTACTACTTGATTTGCTTGAATGAGCTTGTTCAGTATTTGATGTTCCACCACTAATATTATTCTATTAAATAATTGCTATAATTTATATTATTTTGTCTTTTACCTGTGAATACTATGTTCTTCCATTTTTTTATACTAATTTCAGGGTGTGAGTAATTTTGAACGAATAAATTGGTCAGGGCTTGTGATCATCCAAAATTTGGCATTTGACATGTGTCTATTATAAGCTGACTTGATCGTTTCAAGTACGTGACGTACTCGACACCTCTCGAATATCAATATCATGTCAAGAAATAATGGAAAGGACAGATGAGTGGTGTTTAAGAATTCAACACCGGTCCAGAGTGGTGATTTATCTATTGTTTGATAATTGAATAGCCATGGTGTCACTCAATCACGCAATGGCCCAGAAATATACGATAATCAACTAGATCCAAACAAAAGTAAAAATTAATAATTTTTCTTTTTAATCGCACAGAAAAAATCTAGTGCTATTGTTGATGTAGAAATCGTACAGCTTATCAAAACAGTATTGCTGTTGACATTATCGAGTGCGTGAACAGTAAACCAATGCAAAAAAAAGTATAATCGACATTTTTCAATTTACGCTAAGTAAAATGCATTTCATGTATTTTTATTATTGTTCCATCCCTTTATATTTTTACCCGCATAGTCTCGATGTAGACTATATGCCTACCAGGATCTGTGGAAAAAAAAACGAGTACGCAGACAAATCGGCTGGTCGTTTATTATTTTTTCCATTAACGATTTTTAATTCCGAATAAAATCGACCACACACACACAATTTGCCCGCACTCCCTGATATATTCTACAAAGTTAGTCTACGCAGTCAAACCTTTAAAATGTGAATCCAGGCGATTTAATTTAATTATTTATGGAAATGCATTTTTTAAACCGAAACACTCCATAACCACTACACACGCGAATGATTTTGCTTTCGCGTCGAAATGTGATGTGCGGTCTATAAAGATAATATGCACACGCATATAGTTCGGATTACAACATTGTGCACGCATACTTGCGCAGGGAATCACAGTTTCAATCGTAGTTCAGTAGTATGGACTCATTGACTGTGTGTAGGTGGCGAATAAGTGAGAACTTTTGACCGAAACGAATGTCACGCGGGACATCGGAACACTGTTCTTCCATTTTTCCAACCTAAAATAACCAACAGTCGGTTGTCCGGCTAATGGACCGAGTGGATGAGGCACTACGTCCCAAGCCATAGGCGAGAGCATAGGGACGAAGAGCGCGTAAGTGCTGTGTGACAAATTCGGGACGAGCCAGTGTCAGGTATATTGGTTTTCCCTTCGTGGAAATCTCTATGCTAAAAGTCTCTAGATATTTTCATCCTCCATTTGGGAACGATTGAAAATTATCAATTATTTAAACGAAAAACTCATACAAATAATTAACTTGCAACAACACAGAAAACTGCAAAGCAATAATAAAAGTTGACTTTATTCATACTCTGTGTGTGTAAAACCTGACAACTTTAAAAGCTTCATTCTGAAGATAAACGAATAGACGGTGAACGAAGAAACCTCGGAATTATATTATATAATCTTAATATGTAAATCTGGGCAGGATTATGAAGATTTTGCGAGGGAGCAGGCTTTAACTGTTCTAACTCCTTAACTCTTCGAATTATATTTTAGAATAATTATTATAAGATTATAATTGCTCTCTACACTCAACTCGCGACCGGGTTTAAGCTTTGCGAACGAGTACCCTCTCCTTATACGCTCCGACATCCATTTACCTCTCGCAACACATTTCCCAAGCAACCAGTCTTCGCCTTTCCGCGCTGAAATAACGTTAAGCTGGCAAATTCCCACACTCGTATTTGTTGGCCTCTTTTTCTCTTCCCTGAAGCTCGGAATTCTATAAGCTCATCATTTGCATCTTTATAAATATCTTAAGAATACAACTTTTGCAATAATATGCGCATATTGTGGCGCATAACAATTCATAAGGAGCACGTGATAAAATGCTGCAAACATGTTATTCTAAATGATATAAACGAGTGACAGTTTGTTAGCAAGTGCAAGTAACAAGTTAAATTTACAATCAAGAACACGTTCTGCAGTCTATTGTATGGGCACCACGTGTACACTTGCACGTGCGTGCGGAATGCATATGCTAAAGCAACCCTTCAGCCATTCTTCGTTTTCTGTTGCTTTAAGCCCTCAGCCGGGGAATATATTCGCGTGCTTGGGGCTCTGATATCTTAACTAACTGTGTTATAATGTATGATTTCAGAACCATGCTGTACACTGCTCACTGTTGCTTCGCCAAACTTCTCCGCTCGCTGGTTCTCAGCGTGCAAGAAACATAACAAAAGGTAAGCGCGAGGTATGAACCTACGTGCTATACAAACAGCATTATAATTTATATAGTTACGCGTAGTGCTTACCTGCACCCTTCGGCTTGATTTAGTATTCGCGAGGAAATCAGGAATAAGGCGAATATTAAATTATCACAGATGTTACACGCGTTTTCAAGTCATCCGTCTTGGTTTCGGCTAAGTTTCACCACTTGCACTAGACCAGAACTACTTATTAAGTAGAGCAAGTTGATATTTATCTCATTGTTAGTTAAAACAAAACAGGTTATGATTATTTCTTGAAACAAACTAAAAAATAACTGAAAATACCTGAAAAGTTGTTGTATCAATTACAGCGTCGATTGGTTTGCACACAATCGCACATTATGGTTTAGCACAACAGATTTTTGGCAACTACAAACGACAAACACGAAATAAACAATGAAAACGTGAATAATGTGAGGAAAATTAAGTAATTACCTCATAAATGAAATTGTTTGACTTATGCAACCAACTTCACACTATTGATGAATATTGATTTAACCTCATTGTTTGATAAATTGGCTAACTACTGCTTTGAAACTACATGAATCAACATATAGTTTGTTATTATAACCGGTAAGAATTATTTTCACTCCATAATCCTCCGCAGATTTGAATATTCACGATGACAGTTTGATTGATTTTCCTTTTATAACAATCACCGCCATAACGCAAATAATTGATGATCTACGACCCCTTTCCTCTACGGGAAGCCACGTTCCGCAATGCGCTAACAAAGGAGATATTTTTGGCAACTTTATGCGACGATAATACGTACCCATTCCTTGGATTTATCTCTATCATTGCGGTGTATCTTCAATGTCGAACATACTCGTTGGCTGTTCTCTTCTCTATGCCTCGCCTGGGGTGGGACAGTTTGTATTTAAATGTAGTCACATTTCGTGTTCAATGGCGCGGCATTACGCGATTTATGCTGTCACGTGAAAAGTGTTGTCGGTTTTGAGCGCACAACCAGCGTCTGCATGTCATTTATATGCGCCATTGGTACCAACTTAAATAGTAACTTCGGAACGCGCAGATATATCCCCATGTAAAACAAGATATTTTTAGAATTATATGCAGCATATAAAGTATCGTCATTTAAACGCGCGGAAATGAAAATTATAGAGTAAAATGATATTTAAAGGTTAATATCTTTGTGTGCGGTGATTCTGTAAAGTAAGAAACGAGGTAAGAGTTTAAAACACCACTTGCTGTATGTTATAAATTGATTTTTATTATATCTTTGGTCATAATCATTGGCATGACAAGACAAGTAGAAGTATGGTATTTAGGTACTATTTACATTGGCTATACTTTCGTGTCTATTTGTAACTTGGTTTATAAACGAACAAAGTAAATTGGCACCTATGACAGTCAATCCAGACAAAGATAATGACCATTATCCATTCAGGAAATTTGAACAAATTAAATAATCGCACTGTCAACATAACGCATGAGAAATAAATCAGTCGCATAACAATAATAATTTTTAACAAACACTTTGGACAATGGAGAAGCTTATATTGAGTGCTCCTTCACTATATGCAAACCAATTAACATGGTATGCATGGTGTTGCATCACTTCCTCGATCATAGCATTCTTTTTGGTATACTAGTAACATGAACGTTAAATGCTAAACAACGTGGCTATGTACAATATACACATTCGGTTTAAGTATATGCAAATACGGTCGATTGTCTTGTTCATGGGTAACACTCGCGACTCTTTAACATATTTTCTTTTATATTGCACTGAACGTGGTTTAAGTAAGTTGTTGCTAATGTTAATTGCTCAAAATGTCCATTTTGTGTCTATGATTGAGTAGGTAGAGTAGTTGAGCATTAATTAACAAACTATTTACATGTTTCGAGCGTTTCAACATCGATTTTGGTGTGTAACGAAGGGGCGCTGGAACCTCTTCAATGCATTCTTCAGCTAGTCGCGCCGAGAGACATCGGCGACGATTTTAAATGACCTGCGGATGCAAACTGCTGATTCGCCATTGAGTTGGGGTGACCCGGCTGTCCAGAACCGGACATGTTATTGTTATGATCGCCGTTCGACGATTGAACAGGCGGTCGATGCCCATTCATCATTTGACTAGGTAACGTTGACGGCTGTTGACAAACAAACACAAACCACACAAGATTATATAGCGTGAATATATTAGTTGACTCTATTACACTATACTACAAAACAAAGTAAATAATGTTTACCGGTGGAATTGCTGTTTGGCGCTTGAGGTGCGAAAGTGGCGGAGGGTTATACGCCATATTCGCAAAGACTAGACGTTCTTCGTAATCATATTCGCAGAGGATTTTATTCTCACACAAATAAAATCTATCACCCACACAAAATCTGTAACATAACGATGACTTTCAGAGAAACATTGCGCATTGTAGTATAAAATATTCAAAGAATGAACACGTGTGTTGAAATATAAGTAGGAGTAAACCACAAGAAGTGGCACTTGCACAGTGTGAATCTCTAAACATGTAAAATATAAAATCCGTGTCGTTTACGGCGGTGCCAATCGACATCAGGGGCGCGCTGAGGGCATTATAAAAACATTCCTCGCGGCGTGTCCTAGGAATATCAATCAAATTGCGAAACGACGCCCGAATGCCCCGAGGGTGTCTGACGAGACAATTACACGCGCCATTTATCTCCATAAAACGGAACTAAACCCCAAATAAACAAGCGCGAAACACTGAGAGAGGCCCAAACAGGAACCTTGGAGATAAACTGAGGTAGTCCAAGCAGGAAGCAAACAAATTTCAATGGTCAAAAACAAAAATTAAAATTCGCCAAATATTCTATCATATAAAGCAATGTGTTGATATGAATACGCAGGGAACATCAAAAGTCTATGATAATTTCGTCAATGCGCTAGATAGAAAATGTCAACTTTGACCGTTTCAATTTTCATTTTATTCCGACAACGAAAATCCATGCTGGCCTGGGCATCTATCTAACTGCACACAATGTTCGGTCGTTCTGTTCGCTCGCAGATAGATCAGTAAGGTAATACACAACAATGGCATGTTGTACGGGCACAACCTGCAATAACGTCCCCCTATTCATCGTCGTTTATTAGTCCCGCACTTTCCGGCTAAATGCGTCCATAAAGTCGAAATCTGAACATCGCGATAAACCGGCCCATTGTTTACATGATTGTTAAATTTATGTTTGTACAAATTAAATCTGCGCACTGGTGGTATCTCGCGGTCGCAAAAGTCCAACAACGGGGAAAGCGCGTCAGGGAAAAGAAGGTGGGGGCGGTTGATGATTGTCCTTTCGTATTGTTTGAAATAGCTTCAATGACGAGTGTTTGACAAAGTATTTTAGTCCAAAAAAAAAAAAAACATAACCTAATAATATTTATTTGTAACTAGTTAAATCTACAAAATAAATAATTAACTTTTAAAGTGAAGTCAAATAGAAAGAAATGGAAACACTCGGTGTGTGAGCACAATAAAATCTCTTCTAACGTGGGGAGGTGAGAGAAAGCGTTCAACACAATGTGCATTCACAACTGGCGGGAGATATGTGCACAAACAGCGACGAACGCCTAACGCATGAATTCATGCATTTATGAATATGAACGGAGTCGCGTCGTGTTGGTGGATGCGCCGGGGACACGACCGTATCTTGCCCGGTGTAACACGTTTCTGTGTTGCGTTGTGTGTGCGCGCCGACTATAATACATTTGTTATTTATTTATTTATTTATGCATCGATGGAAAGCGCGCGAACAGTCGACAATTTTTCGTGCAATTGGGTTTATGCCACCATTACACTCATGCAAACACACACCACGCGTGTCGCGGCGCGCATTCTGATAAACGGGCACAATAAAATTCCGCCGTTCAAACAATACGGAAATTAAAAAAAGCAAACGCGTGCTACGGCTACCTACCGGACGAAATCGCCAAACCAAATACACACAAACAATAATGCGCAATTTTCCGATTTCGAGCGTGTTCAATCGTTATTCGCTCTTGCATTATAATTGAATATAATGCTAGATTAACGCTAAAATACGCCTATTTTCACACTGCAATATTTGACTCATCATCAACATTTTTAATATGTTGGTACACCATGTGTGTATTAAGTCATAAGTAAGAGAAAAGACCGTAAAATTCATATCTATATATATATATATAAATGAATTGCTGTTCGTTAGTCTCGCTAAAACTCGAGAACGGCAGAACGGATTTATCTTATCTTGGTCTTGAATTATTCGTGGAGGTCTAGGGAAGGTTTAAAAGGTGAGAAAAATTTGAATAATTGCTGGGAAAGTCCTCAAAACAGCTCTTTTCTATAGAATAAAATTTGATATTGAGATTCAATCATAGTTATAGTTAAATAGTTGAATTCGAGATGGCGCGCTGAAGTGCATTATTGACAAAACTTTATATAATTAATTTCTTTAAATTAAAATTGCTAATCTCATTGAACGAGTATGTCTGAGAAAATTTGAATAATTGCTGGGAAAGTCCTCAAAACAGCTCTTTTCTATAGAATAAAATTTGATATTGAGATTCAATCATAGTTATAGTTAAATAGTTGAATTCGAGATGGCGCGCTGAAGTGCATTATTGACAAAACTTTATATAATTAATTTCTTTAAATTAAAATTGCTAATCTCATTGATAGAATTGACTCTTACTACGAGTATGTCTAGAACAATAGAGTAAAAACGAATTACATTTTTATTAAACACTGCCGGAACGAAGTCGCGGGCAACAGCTAGTCATTGATAAATAATACAAGTTGAAATGCTAAAAGTCCATAATTATCATTTTATACTTCTTTAAATTAAATTTAGACACAAAATAAGTCCAAGAAATAAAAATGAAATTGTTAGGCTACATTTACGTTAGGCAACCAGTCTAACAAACGTAGTTTTTAGGTTAGGGCGTCGCAATAATATATTACACAATTTAGTAAACTCTAAAAACGTAAAACACCCTCCCAAATTTAAAAACGTAGACGTGGACACAATACAATATTAAAAAGTCCGATGGGGGAACACTGTCGGCCCGCGATGGACTGAGCGTCTGCACTATAATTCTATAAAGCGTCGAGCATTTCAACGCCGAATGTGATTTCCCTTTAGACCCGTAAAGAAAGCTTCCCAATGGGTGTGTGATGTATACGAGAAAGTGTCATAGGCCAGGCCATAGAAACGAAAACCCATATACTTGCCTGCTGTCCAGAGCAAGCCCGAAAATCGAAAGATAAAGGGAACTAACCTGTGGTTGCACTGTTGGCACGCGAAGCACTCCAAATGGTAGACGTTGCTGCGGGCACGCATCACCATCTCAAACGCCGGAATGATCTTGCTGCAGGCGGCGCAATAGCCAATGTTCCCAAAGAGTCTCAAGTAATCCCGTTTGCAGAGAATCAGGTTCGCCTTCGTGTACAGCGTGCTGCCCACCTCGCCGAGCCGACAATCGCAACAGCCGCACTTCAAGCAGTCCTCGTGCCAATAGAGATCTAGCGCCTTCAGCAAATACCGATCCGTAATTGGTTTGCAACAACCGGCGCACTCCTGCGGGCCACCGCCGGTTGTGTTTGCCTTCGATGTTTCTGACTTTGAGACGTCCATCGTCATCATCGAAGGGCCGTTCAGCTTTCTTCGAATCTAGAAATCAACAACAACAACAACAAAAATTAATATTTTACTATAGTTCAGTTACAGTTGAAACAACTTCGGAGGGCAGCTCTATTGTAATCCAAAGCATGAAGGGTTGAAACGGTAAGATGCAAGGCGATAAGAAATCAGTAAACTGCGTTGCGTCGTCACAGGCTTTCCTCTTCACCCCTGCACACCGTTTCGTGTGACAGTCGAGCTGTGCTTGCGCCATACTACGCCGCCCGTTAATTAAGTTTGTCACTTTTCTCTATACACCCACACAGAGGCGCGTGCACGCACCACGCCGATCGTGGAAGGGAGACAGCAATATTGTTTTATAGACAGGGCGAAATGCAAGCGCCGTCCACAATAGTCGAGTAGCAGGAAGTGAAGCTACTGTGCAAGCACAAGGGAGACACCAACTCGACGACGACGACGGCGGCGGTGTGGTAGAGTGGCAGTGGCGAGAGCAAATTTAGGTTTTTAATTATTTTTGTTCAGCATTTCCTCAGTTAGTTCATTATATAAAATTTAATTAAGTTTCGCCGGCCTTAATTTAACGCTACTAATCAAGTATAAAGTTCCTTTTTTCTCCTCCTCTTTGCACTTGCAGCGCTTGTCCCGCCACAGGCTCGTGCTAGTAAGTCGCGGAGGGTGAAAAACGACTCTTCGGGCGTTAGCATCATGCAGCAACATCTCAAGTATTGTATCATGTACCGTTATGAACATTGTACACTTTGTACTCGGCAACGTTGTTTTTTTTTGCACAACGAATTAAATGACTTTCATAATCGCCAAGTTGACGCGCAGCAACACGAATAAAAGTCAATAACAGAAATTAACACCAAGACGCGAGTGGCGCGTGCGCCGCGTACGAAAATCGTTATGAATTTAATGAATTTAATCAGAATTAAAAATGAATTTAATTAAAAAATTTCCAACGGGGTTCTTCGGTCGGTGTGCATGTAGATTTTTAATAATCGCCGGGTTGTTTGTGTGACCGCGAGCTCGTGTTATTTTCCTCGCCCACCCTCGATACACACGCTCACATCCGAGTTGTTTAAGTAAAAACCGCCGCAACATTACTCGATTTCTGGGGTTGTTTTGTTCTTCATAATTAGAAGGAAATTAAACTCGCGCTTGAAAAACAACGCCGCCTCCTAAAAAATATACGCCGCCCCTCCGGCTATCCATCGAAATTGTGTGATGGAACACCGTAAATTTTTTAATTAAAAAAATTTCCAAGTAATAACCTAAATTGAAAACGAGAAAAATTGATTGTTATTGAGTTTGATTGTGTCCAACTTGCTGAGCTCGGCGTGTTTTGTGTCTGAGACGACGCGCGCGCTTGCCCACCGAAATAAAAGCGGATTAATGTAGTTAAGTGACAAAAACGAGACGTAAAGAGAATACCCGAGAAGTGTTGTTGTTTCTTGCTTCCGATATGTGCGCGCTTGCAAAGCGAGGGTATGAGTGAGACACTGAGACACTACCGCCGCCGCCGCCGCCGCTTGCCGCCGCAATGTGTGTTTCCTTCTCTGGCTCACACAGAAAACATCACCCTCGGTGTCGTCGCCGCTGCAGCCGCTGTCTCCGCAGCGACGAGCGTGGGGAAGTGGATTGAATTCTTTTTACTTGATTACAGCAGTCAATTTGGATAATGGTCAGATGTTTGATATATGCACGGACTCGGTAAGTGTATTACTGATGTATTGATGACGAGCTTGTGCTTCGAGTGCTGGGCTTAGTGGCGTCGTACTAGCTAGAAAAGAATAGCAATGCGCTGGAAAACGGCGCAAGTTTGGGCCGGTTTGAAATCGGATTGTTATCGAGCTGCTTCGAGCATGGAAGACATTTCATTACAACAACAATGCAAAAAATATATAAGTAATAACAATAATGGCCACCCACTTACACTTACGAGTATGTCATGGAAATGCATAATTTTCATCAAACTGCAGTATATTTAATAAATGTCTTCTTGGAAGTAAATGCGCGTGCGTGCCGAGTTTTGGGCTTGTCGTATTTGTCGCGGTGTAATAAATTAACCCATCGACTTTGCGACTCCGTGTATTCTGTGCGTATGAGTATTAACTTTAATTACAAACAATGCAAAACAGTATTTAATGAGTCGGTGATGTAGCATTAAGAAAAGCATAAACATGTCTTCAATGGTGAACCGAATTGTGTGGCTGCTGAGCGTATTATTGCGTCGATGGCACAAAGAGACTTCCGTTGGACGTGCGCTATCGATTTCGATGAAAATTGAATTGTTAAAGAATAGAATTTCGAGCATATCGTCGAGGCAGCCAGCATCCGGCTAATGTAATAATCTCGGCTTGCGGTCAAACATTTTATTAGTATTTTAGTGCTTTTCGCGAATACGAGTAAGATATAGCCTTGGAGACGCTATCAGATATGATGGAATATACAATGCTTGGCCAATAAACACGATTTATCCACTTGAAAGAGAGGAAACAATGACTTGGAAACAATAGAAAAATCATAGAAAAACAAAACTGATTTTTGCTTTATTTTTACTAATAAAAATTATACAACCGTAATAAAATTTAGTTTTACATCTTGTTATCACTGCGAATTCTGGATTTTAGTGGGTACATAATAAATCTAGAAGGGGAAGCACACATCCGCAATGCTGTGCAATCCAACTTGAATGAAAGATATCTAATTAATCGCCTTTTCATTTCAGATATTTCGATTCTGATTAATTTTATATATTTTGTTTTGCGTTATATGAATTGATAGATGCTTAAATGTTTAATAAAACTTAATTTCCATAAAGTCATCTTCGATTAGCTCGGATATAAACAGCGTGTAAATAAATGCGCTTCTCATATTTAGGGTGGGTGGGTGTATAACCAAGACTGCTTTGTATCTAAACTTGGAAGGCACTGCTCAACGTCCTCTTGCGAACGGAAACGAGTGAAGCGCGGAGAGGAAAAAGTCTGACGAAGCAACGCAGAAGCGCTCGCGCTCGCCCACAGTCTTCGACATTTTGTAAGTTATCTACTTTCAATTTGGCTAAAAGGCCCTGCACTTTGTAAACTTTATTCGGGACACATTAGCGCAGCCATCGGCAGTTTGGAAATTTACAGCCAGTGTACTGGTTTGTTTTTCATGCGCGACATGCATAACGGTTTTTTTTATCGCAATTAATACGAAAATGAATAATAATTAACGTCGCAAATACGCCCACAGTATTATTATTACTGATTATGTGAGTAATTTCTCATCCGCTTGAAATGATTTAAGAAAAATAAAATTTTGTGAATTTTTAAAGTTTTAGTATTGTGATAGACAAGTAAAATTTATATGACAACTAAAATCGCATTATAAATCAACCTTTAGCACCCGCACAGTTGACGCAGCCGCAGCCGAAAACATTACCAAAACAAATTGAATTAGGATGTGAATTTGAAACGACGAGTTATATAGCATAAAACACTTTAAGCGCTAAACTGCGCTTGTAAAATGGTCTTTACGGCTTTGTTTATTTAGTAGGTACAAATAAATCTCTCTGGAAACCGGGCGAGATATGGCTAGATGAAATTCTGGTCTATTTTCTTAATCTCGGTTAAGCAGTGCACTACGTAACTAAGAAATCCACACACACACACACATAAATACCCCGGTGTGGACAGTGTGTTAGTTTAGTGTGTGAAATGCATCTCGTAAAAATGCAAGTCTACTATCTGTCGACCAGACAGCCGGGTGATAAAGATGTAAAGCACATTTGTTCGTTCGCTCCGAAAACGCTTACGCCTGGCGAACGGTTCACACACGCAGCACGCGAGCTTTTTGGTTTGATACTCTCGATGTGTAACGTTTGCTTACATTTTCCTTGCGCGCACAAACACTGCACATATCATCCGTCGCGCCCCGTACGTGAAGTGTATGCTTAAACCGCACACACAAAACATTTACGTCCACAAATGAATTCGTTGACGGATTTATGAGCGTTTTATTTCAGAAAATCGCATTTACGCTTGTTGCTTTTTTTCTCGCTCGATTTGATGTATGCGTTTTTTATTCGTTGCCTCGTTTACACATCTGAACGCAACAAAATGTCATCACAACGCAGCGTCTTCATTTCATTTTTACAGAAAACTAATTTTAGGTGAAAAATAAACAAAAATTATTGGAATTTGATTTTTTCTTTGTTTGAGACTTAATAATTTGTGAATTTGAATATCAGTACAAAGACACCAACCGAAATAATCAGAGCTGAATAATCAGCCGATTGGTAACATCGGAAACTGGATTGAATAATACAAGAACAGCGCCGCGCGCGATGTGATACTCTCGGTTTTAACCCGCTTGCGAGGTGCCACAGCGCGCATTGAATCTATTGACTCTAGTCTATTGACTGTTTTGTTAGTGGAAGTGTTTGTACAAAGCTGTCTTGTCTCCTCTAGTCAGTGGTTCCATTTCCTTTCGATTCGACAGCCGCACACTCAGCCAGGCAGCTCGCCCCCCTCGCAGCCCCGCACGCGCTTTACCAATTTGCCGGCGCGCACAGCATCGTCGGTGGCACCGTCGCGAGTTTATATAATCTTGAATAATCTATATCCGAAATCAGAACGTTATTCCAATTAAGAGTGTCAGGCCGCATAAACAGCCCTTGAATAATTCATTGCGGCAGGCTTCTTACCTTAACCCGTTGCGACGTTGCCACCAACAAGAAACTGTCAAGATGCAAATGCAATTAACATCGCGAGTGCTTTGGAAAATAATTACAAACATCACTCGCTCATTTCCTTACTTGGCTGCGGCGTTAATGCGCACACAATGCTCGAGCGCGCGACGGACAAGTGCGCTCGGCAGATTCAGCGGAAGGATGCGATAGAAAATGAACAAATATGCAATGGAGAGGATGTTATTGTATTACGACTAATATTTCACACTTGTCGTACATGCAAAATACACGAGTGTAATTGAATACGAAGCATATCCGCAGACGTTGCGTAAATAAAACGAACACAGAGTCATGAAAGTTTAAACGCCTGCGCTATTATGACAAAGTGCCAACCAGTGCAGCGCGAAATGATGACCACATTAAAATAAATTATGGCCCAAACACGAATATCCGCTGCGTATTCCCCAAGTGTCTTTTTAGGAATCATAAACAATTAAATTTATAAGATTGGTGAAGCGATGCGATTAATTTTCAATGTATTTGCCAATTTGACATGAAAATTTTCATTTATTGTATAACCACGACTTTTTGGCACGTTGCACGTAAAACAAACAATACAATAGGCACGCCTCATTGCGAATGAATGAATATTATCATAAGAAACTGAGCGTCCCGGCAGCGCATATGCTGGAAGGGAAACCATTTGTTTACGGGTATTTAAACAGCTGTTCGGGCCTGTTTTTATCATCATAATGATGACGATGAATAAATATGTGTGCACAAGAATAGACGTCGATGACAAGCAACCGCTGGCACTGGCGGGAGAGTCCGTTTGTGTCATTTAACGGAGATCTCGAAACGTGAGAAGTCTTTGACACAGTCGATTTACGAAAGGCGTTCTTTGAAATATGTTGCATAAACACTGTAGGCGTGTAACTTATTCTTGCAGGTGCAGCAAGAATGACTTACTAATTATTACTCTAAGTATAGAAGCTTTTATTTCGCAAAACTTGAAATTTTTCTGAATTTTTTATCTAGTTTTATCGTCTTGGTAAACACTAAGACAGCTTGTGAATGTAAACATTGACAGTTGGGGAAAACTGTTTGTGAAATCCATTCGAAAACATCCTACGACATTCCAAGTCACTCCTCCCATGTGTTAATAGATTATCGCCAGATTTTGTTAACAAATGTGCCAACAAATTGTCCCCAGAGTATCTTTAAAAGGAAATATTTCAGCGCGTAAACGGAAACCGTTTATTTCGAAAACGTAAATAGTACTTAAATCTAGGTTTTAATTTCTAAACTCACTAATGTCCCTAATTACCTAGATAACACCTTGATATTTATGCAGTTCTTTGTGTTATTTTGTTTTCTAAATATAAATACAGATTAGCCGCCACCCCGGTGATATTTATAAGTTTTTGTTGAGCGCTTTAGCGGTTTGCACAATTTCCATTCATTTCGCCAACAAAATATCTCGACACAACTCCAGATGAAAGAAAGAGAGAGGGAGACATTTAAACGCGTCGGTAATTAAGCGTCGCTAATTCGGTAATAAGCATCCGCAAACACAGCGGATTCAATTTGCGTTTCAGTCGGCTCCATGCACAAATAGAGAGGCGGTCGCCGCGGCAAAAGCGCTTTTGCAAGCTTCCGTAGAAGCTGCCTGCACACGCCAGAGAACACCGGGTGCAAAGGAGAGACGAATAACGTGAAATCGGACGGCTTTTCAAATCGAAACCGTAGCCCAACGCGAGTGTAAGTTAAAAGGCCCCCACAACCAGAAACGCAACCAATTCGTGTGCGCAATGAGACTAAAGTTGTTAAAAGTGACTAAACAACACTCAAATGAAATTTGTGGAAGCAAGTTTTCCGCTTGCGCGACTCACTAATGCATTTAAAAAACAAGCGCTTAGGTTAATGTTAATGAGTGCTGGGGAATGTTTGTGTCTTTTGACAAATTTCAAAATAACCAAAGCATACACGTAATTACACCGTTGATATGATATTAATTAATTGCATTTAATATAAGCTGCGTTATGCGGAGTTTTTATTGGCTTTTACGCCTCGAAGCGATAAAGTTATTAATTACGAAAATAACGATTTTATTATATGTGTAGTTGCAGTGCAATTGGGGAATTTGCGAGAACCGCATACTTTACCTATACAACGTCCGTTTATATTATACGTACGTACAAGTGTCGCGATTATACTAATAATATCGTGTACATGGAGCGAACCCCTGGTACACACTTGTGAGCATGCCGCACGCCGCTCGCACTCAACCGATGTGTACGTGTGCGCTCAGTAATTAATTTCGTGTTATAAATTAATTTACGACCAATATAGGTATATCGCTGGGATTTAATAATAAATGTGTCACATGTGCGCGTCGTTCGAGGTAACATTTTAACTCCACACAAGGTACCACCTCTGCGGTTCCAAACACTTTTACCACGGTCGGATTACAATCGCTAAATACAATTTTAAACAATAGGTTGAAATGTAAATAAACTTGCCTTTTGTTCGAGTGGTAGCAACATTTAGGAGCGACAAAGTTTCACTACTTGTCACTTACCTGCAACAAAATGACATAATTAATTAATTTTATTAGTATTTGATTTATAATATGGATTTGTTTAGTTAAAACCATAGAATAATATTATGTGTGTGTGGCAATAACATTTTTTAATTGGATTATTGTTGTTACGCTTGGGTAAATCAAGCGTATCCCTCAATTACGTTTCCCTTGATTATTTAATGGAGTTTTGAACCAACATATTAACGTTCACAAATTGGTACAATTTAGTTAGGGATTTGCGGATGGGATGAGTCAAAGCATACCAAGCGTATCCGATGATAAAGGACTCTTTTTTTTTACACGCACATCAAATGTACGGGTTGTTATGTTACACAAATTTTCGTGTGATTACATTACTTTTGAAAAAGCTTAACAGGAGCAGTCATACATTTTTTATTCTCGCAAAAATCAAAATATCTATATATATAAAAATGAATTGCTGTTCGTTAGTCTCGCTAAAACTCGAGAACGGCTGAACGGATTTATCTTATCTTGGTCTTGAATTATTCGTGGAGGTCTAGGGAAGGTTTAAAAGGTGAGAAAAATTCGAATTATAATTGCTAATCTTGAATTCGAGATGGCGCGCTGAAGTGCATTATTGACAAAACTTTATATGCATAATTTCTTTAAATTAAAATTGCTAATCTTATTGATAGAATTGACGCTTACTACGAATATGTCTAGAACAAGAGAGTAAAAACGAATTACATTTTTATTAAACACTGCCGGAACGAAGTCGCGGGCAACAGTTTCTTATAAAAACAAAAAAACACGTAAATGTGCGTTCCGGCTGTCCCTCGTTGGGTTATTTTCTTCTGGTGATCCTACGCCCGACGCTATTGTTGTCAGGAGAGCTTTTTTATAGGCGGAGTTTTTACCCAAATAGTATCCTGTAATGTCAACGTCAAAACTACGCATAGGGTTAAGCATTAATTTAAGACGCCGAGTAAAAGTTTGCAGATTTTTCATTCACGCAATAAAATTAATGAGATTTATTCAACGTCGAGCGCAATCAATTTGTCTACGAAATTTTGTTTGAGTTTCAAGTGGTTATTTTAGCATGTTGGCAATTTGTTTTGGTGTTTTGGTGTGGTGATTTTTCAAGCTGCGTTCAGTGGCATGTCTAAGCTGCAAATCGGTTTTTTGTTTGATTTGCATATTAATTGCGCAATAACACGAATACCAGTCGGTGGCGTTTCGTGCGAAATGCTCGTTTTAATTAATACTATCGGAGTTTCCGAGCCATAAAGCTGTTTGTTTAATAGCCTTATATTTGACACATATTTTCACATGCATTTAATGCGAATTAAAATTGTTTCACAATTTTGATGTATAAAATAATTTTAATTAAATTTTGATTTAATTCAGTTGAAGAATTTTTTATTAAAAAATTATACACTTAGCCAGTTCGTTTTTGCACCTTCTTAACTTGATTTTCCCGTAACTTTTTGCTTTTCTTCATTTCAATAGCAAATGAAGCAGAACACACTCACCAAGTGATGAAATTCTCCATGAAAAAATATTCGGTTATAAATTTACTTTAACAGAATGAGAAAAAATGAAAGAAGAATATATGAGAGGAAATTAGAGTCATTTTAGAAAGTGAAACCTGAAGAACAAAGGCTTAAATTGGGAGTATCTGTTTAAAGCCCAAAGCTCGAAACCAACTCACCGAAGAAGTGAGTTGGCGTGGCTACAATTCGATTTTCAGCGTATCTGCGTGCCTCCGTGAAGAATTGTTGCGTTCGCTGAGCGATTTGAGGTTGGCCGGAGTCTGACCGAAGAAGCAGCGAAGCAATTGCGCTGCCAGTCGGTACGTGATGTCCATAAATTATTGCGCTTTGGGGAAAGATGTCTGGAAACATTTCAAGTTCGATTGTATTTATTTAAACAGTCGTAATCAAATTTGTTTGGCTATAAAATTAAGTTAAACTTGCCTTAACTTAGTTTTTATAAAAACTATTAAAAAATTGAAATCTCCAACGACTAAATTAATATAAAATTTAATTTATTAAATTCTGTTTTTTTGGTCACTTGAAATTCATATTTATTTTTTAATATAACAAATATTTATTTATTACAACTAAAAATTAACAGTAATGAAAAATTTATTGGACGTACGCATGGCTAATATATCTAAATCTCTCTAATAAAAACGTTTGAACATTTATTCAGAGAATGGATAAAAGCATGGGATAACAAGAATTAATTAAAACTGATGGTTTAAATGCGTGCGATGGTACGTATTGATTTCACTGGGGTGCCGTCAATAAGAGGACACGTCAACCGAACAAAACATGTTGATCGGAAAACCGCTTAATTTGTAATTGAAACACACTTTTTTATGCAGCCGTGCTCGCACATTATGTGGGATTAAAAGTGTCAATGTGGCAGCAGGCGGAAAATTAAATGGACAAGCAAAATAGACAAAAAGAAAGATACAATTTGAAATAATTGCAGACAAAAATTTAGTTGTTTCAAGGGAAAGCAGATTAATAGTTGTGAAAGTCTTTGATTTAATTTTTAACTGTTTTTTTTTTCTGAATTTGCAACAAAATTTCCAATATGATACAAATCATTTCGTTTATATGAAACAAACTTCAAAGATTGCCTCAATCTGATATATATTTCGCTCCAAACGTAAATCATTTCGGTATAAATACAAAAAGTAAAAATATCGAACGTTATTTTGATGAAAAATGATAATATACCTAGAGGCATGTATGTTTGAAAAGAATATTTCATCTTATTACACGATATCCTTTTGCTCCGGGAAAACTGTAATACCATTATAAATTCATTCTTTTGTCCTCTTCAGAAAAAAAAAACTTTAGGAGACAACACCAAAGCGATTTTTTTCTCACCTCAGCGAAAAACAATCTAGACAAATGCAAAAATATGAAACCAAGCTTTAATAATAATAACACATGGCAAGACTGAAGATTTTTGTATCAAAATCATTTCTTTTAGTAGTAGTTTTATTAAAATCATTGCAATATTGCCAATATTAAATCAACTTGTACGCCACGTATGTTTTGGTTGATAGATGTAAGTTGTAGATTTGCGAATCTACGGTAAAATCGTTTTTGCATCCCTTCCGATGGGAAATAAATACCTATCGGCAGTAAATTTAGTATCGTGATGGCAGCGAACGACAGTTCAACTTCTTATGGCCCGTCTTTGCGTCCACGTCCTTTTTCGTCTCTGCTAACGTAAATATAAATTTCTTTATGATAACCCAACATACCATGTGTCTATACATCTAAATATAAAAATCAATATTGATAGAATTGACTCTTACTACGAGTATGTCTAGAACAAGAGAGTAAAAACGAATTACATTTTTATTAAACACTGCCGGAACGAAGTCGCGGGCAACAGCTAGTTTATAATAAAAATAGAAAAACTTAAATTAAAAGAGAAAATAATGTAATTATAGATTCAAAAAGTGTGAAAATATTATTGTTATTAATCGCTGTACAAGAATACAAGATATTACTGTTTGTAGAATTGAATTCACTCTCAAAATGTTATTAAATTCCATCATAAAATACTCGGAGTGTCCAAACGCCCAAGCGATGGAAATGTATCTTCCTACGCACATACACACAGCAAGATTGGGTGCACAAAACGTTGCAATTTTTCTTCTTGTTTGATTTTGATTTAAATTCGTGCTTGTATATTGAAATGACCACAATGTTGCAGTAAGCGTGCTGGGACTAGGCGCACGCTTCGCCTGTGTGCGACCGGGAGAGGCAGGGTGATTTCGGCTTTTTCGACGTCCCTTATTACATACTATGGAGCCAACAACCACTCTCTTCTCCATATGAAAGACGAGCGTGTGCGATGGTGAGTAGCCATCCCCGCATATGTGCATGTACGCCGCGGCAGCAGCACACATGCACGCAGTTTCCTTTTTTTCAATTTTGTTTCTCTATTTGAGCGTAAAAAACAAATTTGTTTTTTTCTCGAGTCCATTATAGTCCGGGGTGGAGAGAGCGAAGAGAGAGGACTGGGGATCCCATCACGTCCTCAACTCACCGTTTTTTTCGTTTTGCTCCTTCAAACATGCGAGGCCAAGAGCAAATCCCTTTTTCGGGTAAGCCTGGTGGCTGTAGAGTAGCCCGGCGGACCACTGGCCCCCCAATTGAAAAAAAACACAACAGTCGAAACAACATAACTCATACTACTGTTCTGGGTAAATTGATTTCATAATCTATTGAAAAATATTAAAAATACAGCGTACAGAAGAGTAATAACAATATTGTCAGAATATAAAGCGGTCAAAGAGGTATGAGGGCTTAAGAATACTCGACGGCAGGCATGTAGGATATTTATGAAGTGCCAAAATGTCAAAAACAAAAGATTAAAGTGAGACAAAGCGTCACTCGAAAAGTAGCCGACCGTAGCAGAAAGTAGGTACCTAATGTCCCGAATAAGAATCTTGGCATTTAATTCAAGTAGGAAAAAACTTCTACCACAAAAGCAAACATTCCGAGTTTTTAATATACTTGTAATGCACACCTACGAAGCCAACAGAGAGTCACACAAAACTAAAGAGTCCTCATCTCGTCGGCATTGCGCTACAGCCGCAACGGCGCTATTCCAATAATTGAATCGCTCTCCAATAGCCGTAATGCGCTAATAATACGTCATAATGTGCGATGGTATCGCCTGATGGAATTGCTTTGTTTCGGGGGGACGCCAAGCCGCACACTCACACGCACTCACAGCCAGCTCATTCGGACGGAGCGGATAGGAAACGCGCGTGGTGACGGCGAGACGCGAGATGCCGGCACCGACGGCGGCGGCGGCGTAGTATACTCACACAAGAGCACAAAACGCCACTTCACTACACCACACACCAGCTTCTTAGCTCTCAGATAGATTGGGGAGATGTAATACAATTTACTTCCTCGAGATATGAGAAACGGAACGAAGGCGGCGGCGGCGGCGGCGGTGGTGGCCCGAGAGTGGATAGGGACCCGTCGCAGGGTAGAAAGAGGGAACCGCGCTATGCGCCCTCACACAAAAGCTATATTTAATCATTGATCAATCTATATATCTCGGTATTAATACCAAAACAGGGCTAGACGCTCATCAGCGAAATTACCTAAATGTACATACACACAGCGTCGGCAAGCCGAGCGAAACAATTCGCTCAATTTAGGGCCCAGTGATGCTGCGTCGAGGCACGAGAGACAGCACCAACCAATCCACTTCTAGCTGAATATTGAATATTTGCTATTTCGACTCTCGGCGGTTAATTAGACAGTGTACTGATAATTACAAGTAAACCGGTTAATTGATTGTGTATAATTAATTGTCCAGGTTTTGTTCGGTCTGCATGTTGTCCTATCCTGTCCACGTTTGCCTACGGCTCCTACAGTATGTAAATCAACCACAAACACCGTCTGCTCCAAACCACCAAAGGGTTAATAATTATTAACCCAAATAAAACCACCTAAAGGATTAAATTTAAGCATAAATTTAAGAATTACACACGAATTATAATCTAGACTTGAATATTTCGGACAACTGGCAGTATGATACCAACAGAGAGTGTATACAATGTTCAAGCTTGATTTCGTATTGTAGTTTCGGATCGCAATCTCTCGCATCCTGCCGCCATCATTTACCAACTGCCCCCGTCGAACGAGTTTCCCGCCACCGTCGCCGCGCTCGCTGCACGTTACACCGCGGTTATTGCTGCTTGTGTGAGTTTCTCTGGCCGAACGGCGAGAGACAGAAAGTCAGCAAGCAACTAGCAGAACGCGAGTCGATATCCGATTTCGTTTTAATTACCCGAACACTCTACTCCTGCTCGTTTCTCGCTTTTATGGGTCTCTGTGCGTGCACCCGCACTATATGTGTGTTGCTCCTCAGTGAAGTGGGTACTCTACTTGTATTCGCGTTGCAGTAAACTAACCGGTGTTGTTGTACCGTGGTCCCTTGTGTGTTTGGAGATCACGCATACTTGAGCATTAATTAACTTATTATTGCTATATATATAGAAATAGAGTGGGTGTTGGTGTTATTTCTTAATGAATTTAGTTTCGGATTAATTCACACAATGTGTGGGGAAAAATCGCCGAATAAAAATGACCAGCCAGCGCCGTAATGATCCAATTAAAAAAGTTTGTTTCTTGTAGAACGTGTCCGAGAACGTGGGCTGCAAATGCGCGATGCCGCCGAGATGCAAGAAGTGAAGCGGCAAAAGAGGGAGAGACTCTCAACGCGGCGCGTATTGGTAATGCGGGCGAGACATTTACGGTCGTGGCGATTCAGCCGTAAAATTACTTATTTCTAATCAATTTATATACTTTCTTAGCGCAAACACACTGTGAATGAATGGAGAACCAAACTCACTCAAGCTCGAAACAAACAATTGATCATTGAATTATAATACGTACAGAATCACGCTGTACACAGACACAAACTCATGAAACGCGTTGAAATTTTATCGTAAAATACTTTTTTAAAGTAAAATTGATACAACACAATGAAATTTAAAAAAGTAGGGTGTAAAAAATGATCTCATTTCAAATGTAACACGTGTCTGGCGCACGGCAACATGCGCACCACGCCGGTTGTGTTATTATGACCCATGATATAATCTCATATAAATAATTATTAACAAAATGTAGTGATTATATAAAATATTATTGATAAATTACTTACTTTAATGTTGTTGAATACTTGTAGGTCTTCTTCTTGCTGTTGATGTTGTGATGTCTCGACGGATAATAAACGAAATAAAATAAATCACTCCCAATAGAACTCAACAACTCCCCAACAAAATGTCAGAATATAAACGTAAATAATTCAAACAGTTATTGTTCGTTAAATATGATGATAAACAACGCGAAAATGTAAAAGCGCGAGGATGTGTAAGCTGCGCGTCCATACGCCCCGACGTGCGGCACTCGACTGAAGCGCAACACCGAAGTCCTCCCTCCGAAAGCTGCTGCCGCCGCTACTGCTGCGCTAGTACTGCACGGATTGTGTTCGAAATCCCGTCGTTCCCGTTGCCGGTGCGAAGGCTGTGCAGTGAGTGCGGCGTCGCGCAATCGGGCGTTGCGTTTCAGGCGCGTTTTCAGGCGTCTCTCAACGGGCTATGATCCCCCGCACTGTGCAACACCGGAATCGCCGCGCATGGTGCACGCCGTAGACTCGGAGAGCGTTGGCGAAAGAGAGGCGCAAATTGTCGGTCGCGTGCCGACCAAACGAGACAGCAATTGGGGTGGCGCAAGCGGCCTGCGCCGTCTAAAGTGGTGGGTTTTACCATCGCTTAGCTTATGATTGCAATTACAATAAATGTAATATAAGTGTAGTAATAAGCAATAAGAACTAAATCGAACAAGGTAATTACTTACTTTATTGTATTAGATATATTTTTGACATGGTTTCATTGGCTTTGTGTCTTTATAAAAGAAAAATATCAAAATAATTTGAAAAATCATTTGTTAAAAAACTTTTGCTAAGACAAGTCGACTAAATGAAGAATTGTGTGAATTGTTTTAATCTTAGAGAAAGTGCAAATCACAGTAAACAAGAAAAAATCAATTACTTACACTTTTTCTGCATTTTTTCACTAAATGCTACTTTAAAATACATTCTGGTTTTAAAAACATTCATTCTGACAACTTACTGAACCATGAGTAATTTGAAGAGGTCAAATATCTGCAATTTTATCAATATTCTGTAAAACGCAATGGAAATCTCGACACCATCCGGTCGTCTCATTCAAAAACATATTCATTTGACAAGTCAGACATCCATGTCAGTTTTCTTATCACATTTGGACGTATTATTGCAGTAATTAACATAAAAATGCATCAATATATATTTTTTTCAAATCTCGTTAATTAAATTCACCCAGAAAAAAAACTGACTTGTCATCTCGATGAATTGACATATTTAATTTACCAAACAAAGATAAAAACTGAATATTTTTACTTTCGAATGCGTTTCGAAGTTAATGAGTCTTTTTTCTTTCGTGTTGCGTTGAAAAGTCTTGCAACTCGTTTTCGTCATTCGAGGGGAGAGGTGAAATATTAATCAAGCTCAAAAACGGTGACATACAAAATCATTTAGCGTTTTAATAACGTTTAATGCAAACGTCAGCGCGCGGTTTTTGCGGGACGCTTAGAAGAAAGAGAGAGTACAAACAGTTGCAATGAATGCGGTCGTATATACCTATATCGCAGACAAATTATGTGTACGACGAAAACGCATAATAAATACTCGCGAAACGCGAACGCCGAGTGTCTTTCGTGCATTTCGCATGTTCCTATGCGAAATGTTTGGCTGTATATTAATTTATGCTTATGCACTTATTTATGCGCTGCTTGTAATGACATATTGCAACGAAATGAGTGTCTCAGACGCAGAAATTAAGACCCAAATATGAAACTTTATGCTAATGTTAAATACGATTTATATTCAACTAAAAACTTCAAATATTTCACGTAAAACACAAGAAAATGAATGTAAATATGAATGATTCACGAACCGCAGATAAATGTTGCTCCAAAGGACTACAGGAAAATTTAATTAAACAAAATCCTGATTAATTGTGCCAATTTAATGCAACTTGAAGCATATGCATGATTGCCAGTTAGGGGAAGGTACTCATTTTAATATGCACACAATCAAACTAAACCACCCTGTCTTACTCACCCTTTCGCATTGGATCAAGCAAACAAGCGCTTTTATTGAGTAGCACCTCGGGCAACTTGTGCCTTTATATTTTATCAAAATAAATCCCCGATAGTAATAATTAATATGGGAAACTAAAACAACCAACACAATAAAAATGTGTAATTGCGAGCAGGGGTCGCTCCTCGCTCTCAAATCGATATGAGAATTCTGTATCATCCCATGACACTTTCAGATCCAATGATTTTCTATAAAGGGTGTTGTGATAAATATCTTTGCAGTTGCGCAAAATGTACACAAATAGAAAAAGTCAAAGTTTTCTCACTTTGTTTACTCGTTACGTATTCACCCCTTGATGCGGATTTAATTCGGCTCGTTGGGAATCCCTGAGTTAGAGTGATGCGTGCGATTGTCCCAGGCAGTGCGCGGCAAGTGATAGTAGCAGACGCGCGCATAAAGCACATCTAATTAGATTAAAAAGCGATCCAGCTATTATAATATTTTATTCTGCGCCGGAGTGACCATCACCCAGTCGGAGTCGGGAACTCCGGGACAGACAATGGCAGTCAGTCGATGGCCAACAATGAGGTGGTGAATGGCGTGTAATGTGCTTTCAGGCGCTGCGCGTCATTGATATTTCAATGTTCCACATAATCACATACAAAGTGTTTCAAAATCTGTTATTGTATACCTATTGAGCTTTTTATACACGGTATTATAAGGGAGTTTATGCCGTGCACACATTGTATATGGGTTTATATCAAAAAAAGGCTCTCAACTGGTGACTGGGTCGAAACAAGTCGGCAACCCTATACGAATACATATATGAAGTTCAAATCGTTCCCACGGTTGCGACAATATCCCTAATTTTAATCCGCAACGCCTGAATATCTCGACATTAGTGGGATCAACATAACATGACTCGGAATAAACCGATTTGCAAAAAAAGTATTAAATGACAGAAAACATGTGCATGTAATTCTGATGGTTAAGTCGTTTTTCTTACCCTAATTCAATTTTTTACAAATTCTACCCCAAGAAGTAGAAACGTAAAATTTAAACGTCATATTTCTTTAAGTCAATTAAGCGCTTCAAAAGACTTCAGTAATTAGATCCTGTGAGTCAGGATTTTGTAGAAAATGATATTTCCATGAATGTGGTCGTGTAATAAAATTTGGGGTTGTAAAATGCGTTTATATAAACATAAACAATAAATGCACTTAATGCGAGAGAATGGATCGTTGAAGCGTGTGCAACGCAGGGCGACGATTTCTATTCGGCCGAATTCGAAATGCAAACGTGACCGTACACGCACGCCGCGCTAAACTGCCACGACCGGCCGTCGCTATCAATGCGGCTGTGGGTTCGCAAATGGATATGATTTTATATGCGAGATATCTGATAGTGATAGCTAGGCAGTCGGCACGTGACCGCTGCGGCCACCACTGATACCGACAGCTCACGTGGCGATCCTATTAACCAGTCGCACTTACATTAGTAACACTCGACAGAATTACGAAATGCAATTATTGTTCATAATCTCGGCCTTTATATTGCGAGATGTGCCATTTTTCATCCTAAATTAAAAAAAAATTCACAATTGAGGATATGTTGTGTTGTTTGCGTTAAAAATTTAAAAAATTGAGTTTAAATTATTTTTTTACTATAAATTTATTTAAAAACAAAATGAAATCTAATTTTAAAATAATTTGATTTTGAAAAACAAAGACATTTCATGCAAACAAAATAAGTGAAGCTAATTGTATTCGCAGGCATGTCCAAAACATAAAACTCACTATTTAAATTAAATTCGGACGCAAAATACAATAATAGTAATGTATTAGTACAGTTAGATCCCGGCGCGCGCATTATGTTTTGCGGTTGACGTTGCATTCCCAAATGATATAAAACGCAGCAGCAAATCAAATTATTTTCAATTACGTGTACCGAGCGCTAATGCGTGTGCTCTTGCCGCTTGGACTGTATAAAACACAAAGTTAGTTTTTGTTTAATTCGCGACTGAATAAACTAATATAAAAGTAATTAACATCGCGTCTGACGCGGAATATGTGCCCGCATTGCCAAAGCACATTTCGTTTCCCGTTTTTTTTTTCATTTCAAGTTGTAAATAAAACTACAAAGTAAAATTCCGTGTTGTTTCTTTCACTTCGTCGCCCATCTTCAGTAAAATTCCGGAAAAAGTTACCTTCATGCTTTTACCCGTATCACAGTTCACCCTCTAAAGTGTTAGCAGTAACAGGCGATAAATCTGATTTCTTTACATTATGCAACCGCAAAGACGATTTCTACAGCACCCAGAGGAATTCCACCCAGACCCTTTCGTGCTGGAGGCGCAGGCGGCCAAGGTATCGAACTAATTCCCGATCCCTATAAAGTTTTAACTTTTAAGACGTCCATATACATCGACAACGAATGGCGGATGCATAACGTATTTATGTTCGTAAGTGGCCTGAGGCGTCGGCATCCCGTGCGAGTGTGTGCGACGTCGGCGGAGAAAATCACGCGGCATTAGGAAGTTTCGAGTTTGAATCCCGACGGTGTAATCTGTCGGTCTTGGCTTGGCATCGGCCGCTCGTCCTGGCTTTTCGATGCCCGTCCCGTCGCAGCCATTAGAGGAAGCCGTCAAGGGACTGACCCCGTGCAGCGCTGCCGAAGCACACACCTTTGGCTACGTGGCGACTCTCTTTTCGCATTCATCATCGAGTAATGTCATCGCCGGAACGTAGTCGAACTAAATCAGAATTTATACTTGGGATTATATTATCGCGGACGCGTGTATTGGTGTGCGCCATTGCGACACTATCTTTCCTGGTCCAACTACTAATGTATACAAATTACTGTTTGACTTTAAAGTCCAACGCACCGATGGCGAGGACCCTTTCTGGAAATTGGGGTATTGCAAGTCCCCGAGAAGGCACTGGGTCCATATCTTATCATTAAATATTAGTGAGCATGCACATCTTAATCTTGGCCTTTTGGGTACTGTCCGTGGCGACCGCACGACCCAAATGGAAACGTTGATACTATTTTCAAGCAAATATTATCACATAAATTAGCAAGTTGTAAATATACGTCTGCCGAAGCACAAAATTAAGCTTTAGCGTAAACATACTCGTACTCTCGGATGTTTTGCCAACAAACGTTACAAAACACTTTCGTTGGTTGTAATTTAAACATTATACAGCTTAAGTTGTATTTGTTTAGTTTTCGTATTCAACATTTTGTACGAAAAGATCAAAAAAAATTGTTTCGCTTTTGGTTACTTCAGATTTTGAGATTATTTTGATCATTTTGAGGTTGTTTCTGACTTCGGCGTAAAATTAAACGACACCACAAATGTTTGACTCAATGCAAAATCATAGGAATATTATTCTAATCTACCTTTAGTACGTTTGGCTTAAATATATATTTGATGAGAAATTGAATATAATGACAATTCAATCATTTGTTTTTTGGAGCAAATGTTCAAATAAAAAATATCCAGACTTGGAGGCCCCAATGATATTGGTGGGCATAAAATAAATCCACGCAACGTATAATGTAACGACCTTAATCCCGTTCGTATTCAGTTTATGCGCCGGGGTGCTCACAAAGCGTTATTGCCATTAGGGGCTTAACAATAAATAAAACCTGATACGACCGTGTGTTCGATGCGCACTCGCTTTGCAGCAACAAAAATCGGCACCGCTGATGTTTTTGGTCGCGTCTGTTGCCGTAGTAAATGCAAAATAACGTTTTTACGAAATGATTTTTATTACTTAATCGACCATAGGAGGTAATATCTTTTTGTGGTCAAGTTTTAAATTTAAATCGCAATTGATCAGTTTTATGGGTTTTATTACTTTGAGGATTATCTATGTTTCCACTATAAAAATATGTTTTATTATAGGTTGAATAATAAAATTAATATCATATTATAGTCAAATCTAATCTTTGATTAGTTAGCAACACTATATTGGACAGAATTTTACCCGACGAGTTACTTTTACTATTTTTTTTTTGCTCAAGTACTATTTAAGTTATTAATTCGTTGGTGAGTGAGTGTTTTAGAGTGATTTAGAGATGGGTCCTGCCATCTTTCATCACAATCGGTCTTTAAGAACACTCAGAAAATCAACGAAAGCGACACTGCGCACCATCTATTAGATACTTGTTACACTTCTGCAACAGCAATTTGAGCTTATAAGGTTTCAGTTTTAGCAGATTCTTGAATCCTCTAAAGTCCTGGCTGGTTTCTACTCGTACTCCTGCGAGGTACAAAACAATTTGCCGCGAGAAGTTTCTCAATTTTGCAATTTTAACACTTTTCAGGTGTAGAATAAATAGCATAGCAATTATAGATATTGTTGTTTATTTAATAAATTGCAGAATAAATATATTAAGTTACTAATAACTATTTAAAGAGATCACTGCAATGGACGGAGTGCATAAACACAGATACATGTATAAATTATTCAAAATTTAAATAAGTTTTAAAGTTCTGAATATTTTGCAAACGTCGAGCATCAACTTTCTCGGTGCACATTGGACACGACTCTTCAGACTCCAATATCCTAAAAGCAAATAAATATGTAATTAATTTGTTTGTCAAAAACAAAAGCGATACGTAC
Source organism: Dalotia coriaria (assembly GCF_025399875.1). NCBI lineage: Eukaryota > Metazoa > Arthropoda > Insecta > Coleoptera > Staphylinidae > Dalotia > Dalotia coriaria. The sequence continues at coordinate 10,573,217 of NW_027045447.1, forward strand.
TTGACGAATTCTGATAGAATGGCGGGAAAATCACATTCAGGACATGCAGTTAGGTCCGTACTTAATATATGCCTCTAAAGTTTAAATAAAAATTTCATGTATTTTTAGAATTATTATAAGATGCGCAAGTAAATACTTACGGTAACAATGCAGAATGGAATATGATTCTTGCACACGTTACAGTTCACTTCACTTTCTTGCAATTCATTTCCACAGAACGGACAAGGCGTTAAATCTTCAAGCGGATCCTCCATCGAATCACCGTCCTTTGTAATTCTAGGAGGTTTCCTAACAACCGCCTCAATTTTCTTTGCGTATTTTGAGTCAATCTTCTTCCTATACTCAGGCTTCATTAAAAGTGTTGCGTACCTGTGAGCAGCTTGCTTCAATCCAGCACGGTGACATTCGATTACAGCGGATGTTAATATAGGAACAATATCTACAAAATAACATTGGTTTATATTCAACTATAAAAGCTATTATAATCATATTTACGTGATGGAAATTTTGAAATATTATTAGCAACTCTGATTAACATTCGGGCGCCTTTCAAATGATCACTGCGCTTAACATGCAACCGAACTAAAATATAGCTATGCAAGAGCATTAGGCTCGAGTACATTTCCTGTGGCACTTTAATTCCATTATGCTTCAATTCTTGGTACATTCCAAACAATACATCATGAGCGTTACGATAATTTCCATTTATCTGCTCTTCATTTGCAATGATTATTGCTGATTTTGATGCTTCTCGAAACTGTTTGCGAGCCATGTACAATCGGAATAAATACTTAGGATCCTTGGGAACCCCATCAACTTCGCCCAGAAGATATTCAATCAGTTGATTAGCCAAAGATTCGTCATTTGAAGACGCTACCACATCTATGGCTGTACTCAATGCTTCATTCTCTTCGGAATTCGACTTGGCTACACGCAACAAAAGCTTCATTGCTTTGTTATATTCTTTTGCATGAAACCAATACTTTCCCGCATATAAATAATTCCGTTCTTGTTCGAAGTACAACGCCAAACTATTGAAGTATTCTGGTTTTATTTCATCCGGGTCCAAGCTGTTGAGGAGAATTTCTCCGTATAGTTGTAGTTTGGAATGTTTACGTGCTAGTTCAAACGCTTCGTCATGACATTTAGATAATACTAAGAAACGAATTGCAGTGGGGAAATCATTAAGACGTTGAAAAAGCGTGCGATCAATTTGGCTCCTTCAATGCTTTTTGTTTCCTGCACGAGTTCGATTGCCACTTCTGGATTGTTTAAATAATCCAGCTGCAGACGAATGACGGAGTCAAAATCTTTAGCGTTGTAATACGCTTCAGCAGCTTCTTGATACTTTCCTTCGGTTTCTTTTGCTTTCGCGTATTGAATATGAATTTTGTTGGATGTAATATTAGGCAGGAGTTGGGCAACTTTTGACCAATTCTTTAGTTTTATGTATCCAAGTGCAGCACGATCATATAGCACAGCATTCTCATAGAAAACAGCTGCATCTGCAAGTTGTTTCTTTGATTCAAGTATATCTGCACATTCGCGGTATAATTGTTTGGTATTCACTTCTTTTGCAATTGCAATACCATGTTTAAAATTGCCTGTACGGATTGATGTTCGTGCTATACCGGATTTACATGTGATTATATGTTCCGGATTTAAAGATTCAGTTTGTAATCCTTTTTCATAATGTAAATATGCCTCTGAATAATTTCCACTAAAAATACAAATCGAATTAATGTCTACATTAATAAAAACAGAATAAACTTACGTGAATTCAAGTTGTTGTGCATATTCTTTTGAAATGTGCGCAATTTGTTCAGGAGCCATCTTCTTTGCCAGTTGTAAAGCTTGATCCCATTGTAAAAGATCACGTCTCATTTCTAGTGCTTCAACTGGATTGCTACTCTTCAGGAAACAACTCTGGGCCTGATCATAATCGCCCAAATACATGGCAACATATCCTGCAATTAATTTTTGATCTTCTACATCTGTAAGTTCTTCCAGTGATTGTACCATTGCAACATCTTCCAGCTGTTTGTAAACTCTCATTGCCAGATCAATTTCTAAATTGACTATAGCCTTGCGTGCTAATTTCTTCCATAACTCTTTAGAACCCAGGGATATAGCTGTGGCCCATGCATTTCGAAACCGATGCAAGTCTAGTTGTTTATTGAAATTATTCTCTAAAAGACTTCGATCTTTGTCGTTGCCTGGCACCTGAGCAACATCGTGTGTGACAAGATTAATCTGTGTTAATTGTCCACCCGCCGTTGCTGATAATACTTCGCCCGCAAACATGATCAGAGGCGTTTGCTTCGTCGCCAATGTAGTCACACCAATCTTCTGAATCGATGAACCATAGACAGAGAATGTCACATAGAGGTACGTACAAATTTGATTTTCATCGTAAACGACAAATGTGTTACGGTCGTTGAAATTGCTATCCCAAGTCACACCACATATTTTATTGGGCAAGTCGGGAATCTCCAGTGTTTCATTATTGACAGCATTATAAAGAAAACCCTGTGTCTTGACATCGAAGAATACTAAACGACTGCCCGCTGGATCCGCATAGATATTCTGTATGCCAACTTGATGCCGGTAGTGATTGGCGACTGCCCATTCCTCGAGACAAAAGTAAATAATCTGTCCACTATCAGTGGTGTAGATTAAGAATTCATTCGTCAGCAAATGTGATGTTATGGTTACATTCTGGACATTGTTATCGGGAAATATTATACTTTCTCTATCTTCGTTTTCAACCTCACCGCTTTCAATCTGCAAAATATATAAAAATCAAACGGGTGATCATAATTTGTGAATTTGAAAGTTGTACCATGTGCAATTGAATCTTTCCTTCGTACATGACTGACACGTATTCGGCGTTTAATTTTATGCTTTCCACATGTCCCAAATATTGTCGTGTACTTATTAATGGTGTAGCTGGATCGTAGGTGTTTTGATCAAGTTGATGTAAGTCATAGTACCAGATTCTATTATTCATACCGGATGCAAAGTGGAAAGGACCAACTGCAATCACTTGAGGTTCAATTTCGAGAGCAAGTGATATGGGTTTACCCTAAAATTTAACCAATATTAATAAACTGTAGAATATAAAGTCATATCTTTTGCTTGCTTTATCTCCTGCGTATTTGTACAAACTAATTTCTACTAAATTCGATTGAATGGCAATGCGTGGTCCACACACGGCCATTAATGTGGGCATATCCGCTACATACACTACAACTGATCCATTTCGGGTGCATACACCCAAAAGTTGCCCATCGGTACTCCATGCAACCCTATCAATACCGATTTCTTGACTAAGTGTCAACACACTCAAAGTCTCTTGTAAATTAGACGTATCATGTATTTTTACACTAAAATATATATGATAATTCATTATTGGTAATTAAAGTCATTGATAACTTACGTGTTATCGCCAGCAGATGCAACCTTTCCTGCGGCTGTACACAGCGCAATATCAGATAAATTGATTTTGTGATTGCGGACTTGAAAAAGTTCCTGTCCAACTTCTTTGATGTGCGTAGAAATGGCAATAAAGTAACCACCAGAAAACCCTATCAGAATGTATCCATCACCAAACCATTTGTATGAAACAATTGAGCCGTAGTGTTGCTGAAATGCTAGTTCAATGGGGTTTTCAGGATCCATTAGATGGTATAAATATAAAGTGCGTTTTCCAACCACCATGCTAACTGTATTTTCACCGCCTGCACGTTCATCTAATTTCATTTCGGAGAATTGCACATCTGATGGTTCGGCTCTAAGAGCAATCACGCGCAAAGTGTCGCCTTCTATGTTACTAATAGATATAGTTTTATCCTCTGATCCCAGAGCTAGAAGATTATCTTTGTTCCATCCACCGCATGTTATCTTTTTTGTATGTTTTGCTATTATCGGTATTCGCCTTTAAGGAAAAAACAATTTAAAATCAAAATAATTATGTAATGATTATTATCTTACTTTGAGGTAGCGTGATTGTAAATGGATACATTGCCCTTTACAGTTCCAACAGCCAATACAGGAATTGCTTTTGCCCACAGAATGCATGTGAGAATGTCTCTTAATCCAATGTCTACATTTTGTTTCTTCTTAGTATTAGCATCCCACAATACTAATTGCGGAGATTGGCTTATTACTCCCAGTACATCGCCATCAGAATCCCACGCAAAACCGGCACACAAGCTATTAATTAGTAGATATTAATAATAATTAAAAGATTATTAATTTTATTTCAAACCTTGGTAGCCTGATTGTTTCCAGAGTATTCCCGTAGCGGTCAAAAATGTTTACCACCGAATCGACGCCGGTGGTGGCCAAAAAGTTACCGGCGCCGTTTTGCCAAGCAATATAGATATCGCCAGGGCCGTGAGGCTGTTCGAGACGAAATAGCATCTAAAATATCGCCCAGGTTAGAAGTATAAACAATTTAAATCCATTCTTTTCTTAATAAATTAATAAATTTTACCTTTTCAGTACCCATTTTGATGGCGTATGATCATCAACGGTCAATACAAACAAACATTTCGATTAGACGTATGCGTAGGATGGAAAAACATCAATATTTAAAGTGACACCTTCACTTTTTGACTTTCATTTCATTTCCAACGCTACTGACCGCCGGCGCAGGTGTTCTTCGCCATCATCTTGTGATTATGCCTACCGCGCTTACCTGAGAGAGTCAAGAAGTCAGGTGGGATAAGTTGAATAAAGCATTGCGTGGGTACAACTTGTTATAATTTAAAAGAAACCTTCTAGAGGACTCTACTTACATGTATTCGGATATTTTATTCTTTTCTTATAATATCCAAACATTTCTTATAATGTTAGAAATTCTTATTCAACATTAATTTTAATCTGTGTAGTTTTATTTCCAAAAAGTGAATAATGTAATTAAATTTATTATTGACCCACAAAACCCATTCATGTTCTACATTGTTGATATACATTGTACATTGTTTAAGTACATAGCTCCAAAGTGGCCCACAATTTTCGAAGGAAAATAAAAATATTTGGAATCAATTAATGAAGAATATATTTATAGGATGTACAAAAAAAATCAAACAAACTTCAAACATAGTAGACAATATAAATTGTGTTTATTAGAAGTAATTTGGCAAAAAAAGAATAATATAATGTGCTAGATATAATTTTTCAAAATCTGCGTTCAATGTCCCGCTAGAATAGTCTTCGACAATTTTATGTACCTAACCTACGCAGTCGAGTATGCTAGAGTGGCGTGACAGTGGCAGGCGTATGTTTATAACTTCTGGCTCTTAGTGAATTTTTAAAGTAAAAATAACAATGTCCAAGAACAAGGAGCTTCTGAAAAAGGACGACATTGTCCAAGCTGTTTTAATCGCAGATGACTTCAGTGAGGAGTTTGATTTAGTTACTAAAAATACCCCATTTGTGAGTACATCTTATGTTCTGCTATATATGTACTTCCAAAGTAAATAACTATTTTAATTTTAGGTCCTATTACCACTTGTCAATAAACCAATTCTTGATTACACCTTGGAGTTTTTAGCCTCAGGTGGTGTTGATGAAACATTTATATTCTGCTGTACTCATAGTGATGCAATCAAAGAATATATCAGGTAATAAACCTTTATACATTGCTCTTACTTTAATTGAAATGTATAAATTTCTATAGCAATGCAAAGAAAACTGCTATTTGGGCCAATGTTATGGATGTTCATATATTAATATCAGAAAGTTGTACTTCACTGGGAGATTGCTTGAGAGATATTTATGCTAAAGGTGTAATTCGTGGCAATTTTGTGTTGGTTGAGCCTGGAGTCATATCAAATATGAAGTTACTACCAATTCTACAGGAACACATGTATGTATTTGGTTATATTTTCTAATATACCATTAAATTATGTATAATCATAGTGCAACTTTAAAAAAAGACAAAGGAGCCACAATGACTTTAGTAATGCAAGAAACAGGCTTAGAACAGAATGGTCTCTGCTCTATGGAGGAAACTTTAATTGTCACAAATGACACTAAACAAGTACTGCTTCACAGAAGGCTTGCAAATTATGAGGAAAATAAAATAAAACTTCCATTAGAAATGTTCCTGGAACATGCAGAAGTGAAAATTTGGTACAATCCCAGAGATACACATATATCTATTTGTGGACCAAATGTTCTTCCACTTTTTGCTGATAATTTCGACTACCAAACAAGGTGGGATTTTATTAGGGGTATTATGATGGTGGATGAGGTTGATGATAGCACCATTTACTGCCATGTGCTCTCTGATGGCCAAATGGGAGCAGCCATAACAAGCTGGGATATGTATCAAAGTATTAGGTGAATATAATTTAATTCCATAAATGTTTGTTTTGTAAATAATCGTGTATTTTCTAGTTGGGAAGTGATTGCCGGATGGTTTTACCCCATAACATTCAAGACGCAAGCGTGAGTTCTCAAAATTGAAATTATTATCAAATAATTGTATTTTTGATAATTTCTAGGCCAATAACTTTTGGAAAAAGCATTGTGAAAGGGGAAAAGTGCCTTGTATCATCAACTGCTACCCTGGTGAACTGCATTCTTGGCGATAATGTTAAAATTGGCGAGGATGTATCGCTGAAAAATTCGATTGTCTTCTCAAACGTTAAAGTTGACCAGGCCTCTGAAATTTACAACTGCATAATCGGCAAAGATTCTATTTTATCCTCCAAGTCAAAATTGAAAAACAAGATTTATTGTGACAGCCAAGAAGTTGATAGGGTGCCCTTACCAAAAATATGTGCGGATCCATTCGATGGCTTTGAAACATCGGATTCCGAGGATGAATCGTACACCACGTCACCAGTACCAGATGATACCAAGAGTGAGTATTATTTATCTGAACTATCTTTCTTGGGATATTTAAATTGGCGTTAATTGAAACTGACGGTGCCTTCCTCTTGTAGTGTTCTTTTCTGAAGTTATGGATAGTTTGGAAAGGGGTATCGAGGACAAATTGCAATGCCATAACTTAATTCTCGAAATTAACTCGTCGCGCTATGCCTATAACGTTTCACTTAAAGAGGTTTAACAATTTGCCATTAGTTTGCAATCTATTACAAAATTATTTTCTAGGTAAACTACTTCGTCTGCAAGGCTATTTTAAGTTTGCCCTTTCAACTGCAGGATGGATCGCAATATTTGCAAGCTTTGTCTCGTTGTTTAGCATACTTCTCGCCAATCCTCAAGAACTACATTCGAGATGACGACTCCATGAACGATTGCCTACAAGCTGTTCAGGTAGGTGTAGAATATAATTTGAAAAATTAGTTTTTTATTCGTAAAATCGTAGGATGTTGCAATTGCCAACAACGAACTAAGTTCGTGTATTGTTAAAGTGTTGAATTGGCTGTATGACAAAGATTTCTTGAGCGAAGATGTCATTAGTTCATGGTTCAGCAATTTAGACAACTCTGTATCAATTTACTCAAAAGTTGTGCCGTTCGTCAAGTGGCTCCAAGAAGCCGAAGAAGAAACCAGTGATGATGAGGACGATTAAGTTTTAGCAATACAAACATGTCTTTATTAATACTTATCTCCATTAATGTATTACCTATTCCGTAGGCTTTAGACGTAGAATAACGGGGACACTAGTACAAGGCAAAATGCCCAATTCGGTGGCAACGCCAGTGACGTACTTGGGTGGAGTTACATCATACATTAAGTTCAAGGCATTCAAATATCCGAATTTATCCTTAATCGGCATTAACTCATTGGGATCACCTGCAACATAATTATCTTCACTTAAAACAACGACAAATAGCAAAAGAATTCTTACCAATCTCATTATATACAAAGCTGTCGGTTTGGGCACGTTCGGAAAACTTTGATGTCTCGCAGCAGACCAATACGGGTTTCATATGCGTTTTTGCAATGAGTGCAACTAGAGCTGTACCAGCACGTGCCATAACATATCCGTTATTTAATAATGCATGTGCTCCGAAAATGACTTTCGTAGCCTGCTTAATGATGAAGTTGATAGCTGTGATTAGAATATACGTGCACTCTATGCCCGCGTTTGTTAGCTTGGTTAAAGTTCGGCGGCCTTCGAGTAGTGGTCTCGCGTCAACAATAATCACTTTAAAATTTCTGCCCTTTTCTTTTGCATCAATTAGAATTTTATTCACTAGCGACGAATGGCCGTAGGTTAAAATGACGTCGTTATCATTGATTTTTTCGCAAACTTTCGCGCTGATTGCCACTACAGCTTTGTCGATTTCATCTTCTACATAGGAATCAATTGTGGTCTGCATTTCATCCTTCTTTTCAGAGTCTGTCATGGACGTTTTGATTTGCGCTAAGTGCAGCTTGAAATAGCGTAATGCGTTTGTCATTGAAACGGCAAACGGGCGACACAATTGTAAATGTTCGACATTACTATGCAGGTGGGCTTCAAATGCTCTACACAGTTCTTGATTGACAGGAGTTTGAAAATCATTAATAAGGTGCTTTAAAGCACACAATAAAGCTAAGCATCGGGCATCTGAACCAAGGATTGTTTTTGCCGCATATTGGGCGCCTAATTGTATAATAGCTGGATGAATTGCCTGGTGAACTGTTAAAGGCTTGAATACGCTTTTTTCCAAATGACTAAATAACTGAACTCTATGCCGCTTTTTGGCAGAATCAATTTTCTCTACAACCTTCCGCAAAGTTTTGGGTTTTACATCAACTGACTTTTGTTTTACATCATCCAACTTTTTTGTGGATTTAGGCATGACTGGTTTAGGGGCAACTGTTTCTTTATTATTTTGTTTTGCCAGGCGTTGCTGTTCCTGCTTTTCACGCCGTTCCGCACGTAGTTGCGCTTTTGATTTTTGGCCTGAAATATTAATTAAAATAAAGTTGTAAAGTAATTTTATTATGCAATACCTTCATGAGGGGCATCTGTGGAAACAGGTGGAGCATTAATTTCCTGCGGCACTGATTCTTGCTTTACTTGAATTTGATCTGTAGCATGATCAGCTTTAGCATTAGGTTCAACTGTATTTTTCTTATTATGATCTGTGTTATTAATGGTACCCTTCTCTGCCACCTTGGCCTTTCTACGCTCCTTCTTTGATAGCTTATTTGTGTCTGGTTGGTCTTGCATCAACATTTTACCTGTAAAGGTGTGTACACAATTAAAGTAGCTCTAAGATTAGCATACAAATTTCTTAAAATTATTTCATAATTCACAAAATTCATACATCACAAAATAATTCTTATCCATATGTTTTCCTTATTACAATTTAATGGATCATTATACTAGGAAACGTAGGAAGCGTACCTTTATCATTAGACATTGTATATTATACTGGTATTACCTATGATAATTTCAAATCTTCTGTGCGTTTTTATTATGTCTACAGCACCCACAGAATCTGGTACTGTAGAAATTTCATTTTTCTAGGTTATATCTGTTAAGTCTAATATGAGACTCGTCAAAGAAGAGAGCCTTTTTCAAAATCCAAGTTGGCAACACTGTGCGTGGAATTGTCAGCACATTGTCTGTTGCGGGGAGCACGTCGCTCGTTGTTTTATTTATAATTTTGCGTTCTTACAATATAAACAACGCTGTTTGCACTTAGTTTTTCGTTAAACTAAAGTATTAGTACTGTAATTTATTCGTTTTATATATTGATTAGCTCAAAATAGATGTTATTATCACGATTGCGCGAAACGAACATTGTGCACACGATTATATACGCCGATTTTGAAGATGTAGCATCATCATTTGATCCAGGTAAGTTGAATTTATCACTTCAAGGCTTCATTTAAACATCAACCAGCTGTTAATGGATGATCTGATTATCAGAGGACCTTGTTTGAGTTAATACAAGGAATTTGAATGTTTTTGCATGTTTTGTCTGATTTGTTTCTTTTTTGTTTGTTTTAGGGCTTAACCAGGTCAAAAGGTAAAAATGGTAAAATGGTCAAAACACACTTTGAAATTAAGGTAATTAAGTTTTCTTTCTTATAAATTTCATTTTTTGTTGTTCATACTATGTTTTCATTGCCGTTGAATTAATTTTTTTACGCTTGTCAATCCGGTTCTCCAACCGAAAAATTACAGGTTTGGGAGAAACACTACGCAATTACAGTTTTCTACAAAAATTGGGTAATTCTGGTCTCCGCCACTAGATGGCGATAGTGGTTTTGTGGTTTTGAGTAGTTATGTCCCTTTCTCTTTCGTCGTTATTTCCTGTACCGATAGATGGCGCGGCATACGTTTTAAAAGTTTATTTCAGTTTGCAATTCAGTATCTGTCAGTAGTTTTTTTGTGCGCTGGTGCTGCGCGACTTTCGCCAGTTTTTGAAGATTATTTCCCATTCATACAGTTGCAACTATTATGAAATGTATGTATTTTTGCCCTTTTCCTCAAAACGCGTCACAGTAACTTGAACATTTAATTTTAATTTTTTTTTGCCGAATACGTAATCTATTGTAAATTTATATATACTTATTTAAATTTGAACGTGTTAGAATTTCATGGTGTTGTTAAGTTAAACATGTTTCGCCTCGAGGACATCGTCAGTTTTTTTTTCATGCAATTTTAAAGAAAATACATATGTGATTATATGACAAATGTATACTTTAATTAACTATTTACTAAGTTGATGATTATTTGTATTAAAATAACAAAATTTCATTAATGTATTTTGAATAAGTAGGTACATTCCTGCGACGTCTACATTTTAAGTTTTGAGTTATGTGCAAAAATTGCTATTTGTTTAGATAGGGTACTGCGTGTGCATTTTCGTGTTCGTGTGACACACGGACACGTCCGCTTGAATGCGTGGCCACTTACTGACACATATGCAATCGCTCACTGCCTCATATGCACGCCAAACATTTTGAAACACTATGTATTTTCCGGTGGTACAAGAAAGCATGTCCAGATGACGCAACGATGCATATTTTAACTAAAAATATTCCTGCGAGTAAAAGTCGACCTGCACAGTTGTGATGCCGGCACGCATCTCTTACTTCGTGCGGCAAGTAATAATGCTCCGGCGAGTATTCGTGTTTCTCATTGTAAATTCGGTATATTGCGTTATATTTCATTGAATTTAGTGTTAATTGTCGTGTTTAGTCACTCGCTAAATATTTTTCGCGTTTGTAATCTTCGGAATTCAATATTTTGTGTGTTTATTAAATTTTCGCGTGTATTCGTGATCGGTTGCCGTCGGACGCCGGCCGGTCTTGTCGTGTGATTGTAAATAATATTGTCGTTAATTTTGGTCTTGTGCGAACCATTTTTGTCTTAAGGAGAACTCGTTAGATCAATGTGCTACCAGGTAAGAATACTCATTTAAATAATTATTGTAAATAAGACGATATTCTTCTTTACTTCAGTATTTACTTGCATTTGATTTCCGGTATTCGATACACTGTTAAGTAAATTTTTGATCATTCTTAGTATCTGTTTTCCTGCAATTGGAAAATTGATATCTTAAACTTATTGTTGCGGAAATTTCTTTTAAGCATTCCGCCGAAAATTTGAAAAGGGCAATCCAATTTTTTTATTGCCGATGTTCAATAAAAGTCAAATCATAAATCATAATTTCATGATTTAAATTTTAGTTCACTAGCATGAACTAAAAATCATAAAATAGAATTGTATTCGTTTTGAAGACAAATCTATTATCAACGTTTGTGTATAAACAACTTTCTTATCGCATTCGCCGTGCGAGATGCTACGCGTAATATTCTCGTTTATCGTCGCGCTGTCGCACATTTTACTTTAATTCATATCGCAGATACCGCGTCTATTGCAATTCGCGCACATGGTCGCGTGCCATCGGCGCGCCGCCTGCTTTGCGCATCTATTGCTTTCTTATCAGATACTGTCGCGTTGTTGCTTGCACAGTTTGCAGCCAGTTTCGTGCCGGTCTCTGTTTGGTCCACATGTATTTTACACGACTCGTATTGTTTGTCCGGACATTTACTTTCCAAATTCGCATTATATTTGATCATCAATCGACTATAGTAATGTTATTTACTGTTTGCGCGTATATAGCCCATACATGCCGGTTAAGTGTATCGCCCCCATGTTGATTTGATATTCATCATGAGGATGAGCTATCGTGCTGGTGTAAGTAACTTTTAACCAAACAGCATGTATTGTTTGTTTTTCTGCTGTATATACATTGCTCAACCGTAAGGAAATATTTTGTTTTAACTAGATTTTTTTCATTTACAGTATTTGCTGTGCCTTGGAGTCCATGAGTTTTGCATTGGTGAGTTTATAATTTTAATTATATATTTTTCGTTTTACCTCTGCGTCCCTCCATTACTTTGTATTTACGTTGTTTTGATTTATCGCGTTCTACCTGCAAGTTAAAATATACAAGATAGTCACGTACCCGCTGATCTCAAAATCCTGTTTAAAGCTTTCTCCTTCGTTTACAAAAGCGCAAGGGTTGTACTTGAAGATGCAATACAGCGGGACTCCAGCCCCTAAAACCATCCCTATTCCGTTTTGGTGTCGGTTTTTCAATTCCAATTATTTCTGATTGAAGCGACTTTTCGGAAAAAATTTGCATTAAATGTATGGTATTCAAATTGGGAAAAATAGGAAAGGTCGAGAATAATTCATAAACCATTTGCTAGTACAATTCTGTTTCATCTCACTGAAAGGTTTTTCATTTTCATTTTTAGGAGAATTTTGCTTGTTTTTATTTAATGCGTATAATTCACTGCGGATGGATATTTATCAACGTTTGTGTATAAACAAGGTTGTTATCATGTTGCAATTCGCTCTCATATCGCATGTAGCAAATATTTTTGCTTAGTTTTATCGCGCTATATCCTACGGAATAAAAATTATTTTTAATTATTACCTGGTATAAATTTTAACTTTCATATTCTGTGTTGCGTTTGTCGTTTGTGATTTTAGTTTAAAAGAGGGCGCAGCGGTAAATATTGACACCTTCCTGCATTTCCGCTTAACAATGTTATTTTATTTCACAGATTTTACTCATCTTCTTCAACAATAGTTCTGAGTAAGCTGCAACGCGAGGAAATACTGGTATGTGGTATGTGTAATCCGCGTTTGTTTTGTACTTATCCCCAATGTGCTGGCAATATGTACGTTTTTAATCACTGAACGCGCTGGGCGTCACACAAACTCGAGCGGACAAGTATCGCAGACATGGAAGACTTCATCAATAAAGCCAACTCACAGTAGCCAACTGGTGCTGCTGGCGTCACCCTAGTATTGTATTACGTTGAGAGAATTATTCGGCTGCTGAAGCTGTAGGTCTAGATTACGAGAAATGCAGAAAATAGCTGAGGAGAGTTACAATTTAGGACCAAGCATTGGCGTTTTGGGCCAAATTGGCCCAGCCAAATATGCCTACAAGCAGCAATACGTAACTGAACGAAGCATACCATTCGTTCCAGTTACGTATTGCTGTATTTTTTTCAGATTGTACACGCGATCTTGGCATCTCAATGGCTTCGGCGCGGCATCCAAAGATCCCGGAATTAAATTCTCCGTCGGGTGAAGTATTTCTTTGATGCGGGAATTCAACTACCTGCAACCCGCGAAAATTTTATTAAACCGTATTTACTCACTCTTTTTCGATACCATATTTGTATTTTTCGGGTTTTGCGCGATCTTAACGTCCCAGCAATTTCGGCGCGGCATCAAAAGATGCAGAGTGTAACTTCTCCGTCGGGTTGTTTTTTTGATGCACGAATTCGACCTGCACTCGCGAAAATTTGCCTAAAAAAGTGATTTACTCACTCTTTTCCGTACAATATTTGTATTTTTTCGGGTTTGCACGCGATCTTGACGTCCCAATAATTTCGGCGCGGCATCAAAAGATGCGGAATTAACTTCTCCGTCAGGTGGTATTTGTTTGATGCACGAATTCGACCTGCACTCGCGAAAATTTGCATAAAAAAGTGATTTACTCACTGTTTTTTTGCAATGTTTGTATTTTTTCGGGTTTGCACGCGATCTAAGCGTTTCAATAGCTTCGGCGTGACAACAAGAGATGCGGAATTAAATTCTCCGTCGGGTAGTGTTTGTTTGATGCAGGAATTCGACCTGTAACCCGTAAAAATTTGCATTAAAAGGTGGTTTACTCACTGTTTTTTGTGGAATGTTTGTATTTTTTCGGGTTTGCACGCGATCTAGGGGGCGTAATAATATCAGCGCGGCATCAAGAGATGCGGAATTAAATTCTTCGTCGGGTGGTATTTGTTAGATGCAGGAATTCAACGTGCAACCCGCTAAAATTTGTATTAAAAGGTGATTTACTCACCGTTTTTCGTACAATGTTTGTATTTTTTTGGGTTTGCTCGCGATCTTAGGATGTCAATAATTTCGGCGTGGCATCAAAAGATGCGGAATTAAATTCTCCGTCGGGTGGTATTTGTTAGATGCAGGAATTCCACCTGCAACCCGTGAAAATTTGTGTTAAAAAATAATTTACTCACCGTTTTTCGTGCAATGTTTGTATTTTTTCGGATTTGTACTCGATTTTGGCATCGCAATAACTTCAGCATGGTTTCAAAAGATGCGGAATTAAATTCTCCGTCGGGTGGTATTTGCTAGATGCAGGAATTCGACCTGCAACCCGGGAAAATTTGTATTAGATGGTGATTTACTCACCGTTTTTCGTACAATGTTTGTATTTTTTCGGGTTTGCACGCGATTTTGGCGTCTCAATAACTTCAGCGCAGCATCAAAAGATGCGGAATTAAATTCTCCATCACGTAGTAAATGTTTCATGCAAGAATTCGACCTGCAACCTGCGTAAATTTGAACATTACGACTAATATAGGTTTGATTTATTGCATGGTGTACAAAAGTGGGTGGGTGTAACTTCTAACGCTACCTTCGTACGGTGCCTTGAATGGGAGTCACTTCTACCGCTACCTTCGTACGGTGCCCTAAATGAGAATCTTTATGGCTCCTGTAAAAATAATTAATTTAATTTATGTTTACATAAATATTTTCCAGTTGTTGGATGAAGCATTGACTAATTCTGAGATGACCATGTTTATCAATAGGGACCAACTGGAGAGGTTCCGTGGTACTGGTGGAGGAGTCCGTGTTGAGGATTATGTTTTAATTACTGAAGATGGATGTGTCAACTGGACTTAAGTTCCAAGAACATTATATTTATATTTGGCAATTTATAATATTTGAATTTACAACATTTGGAAGCTGTTATTGATATCTTTTTTGTTTATTTTTGTTAGGGTTATGAAAGAGCATTATATAATTGCATATTATTATCTATTTTCTTTACTTGTATTGTTGAAAATGCTGTATATGTTGAGAATTGGAGTTTGTGAGGTGTATACATCAATTCTACTTCCTGTGAATAAAATTGGTTTATTTTTTACTATAAATTTTGATCGTTTTATTTGTTCCAAACGGAGAACTTAGCTCGCCACATCGATTCTCCTTTATTTTAATCCATAAATCCCTTAAACTTTATTTATTTTTTATCGTTTTATTTGTTCCAAACGGAGAACTTAGCTCGCAACTTCGTTACTCCTTTATTTAATCCATAAATCCCTTAATCTTTATTGGAAATGCCACTGCTAAGTATGCCAAATTGTTCAAAATCAATTTTATATTGTATCAATATTAATTTAAAAATGGTATTACTAGTGTCATCTGTCTATTAGTAACGAAACTACGCAGCTATTCGAAATTACTGGATATTCAGCAGCCTACTGCACTTTCTGCGCTCCTAATATTCAAAAGAATTTTGTGTATAATTTTACTGGAATTTCTCGACAAAATTTTTTGTGCCATTTCTTTTGTTTTCAATATGATGCCATCTTGTCCAGAATTCTTCAAGGATCAAGAATATGTAGTTCTCTAGCCCTTTCTAGATGTCGAGATAACTACCATTTTAATCTTCATAAATTAGACTATTCCGACGGGATACACGTACTCTGCGTATTATACCTCGTAAATAGGCTTAAAACGGTTAATGCTAGCAAAAACTTTACCAAAATAATCGGGATATAGAACAAAATTATCAATCATAATCCGAAAACAGAAAATTAAAAATTCCAACTTTAATTTTCAACATAAAAAAGAGAAATCTTTAGCCTTTTATAACAAAATCTTTCTTTAAAAATTTTTGTGCCCATTTCTTCATTTTGGAGAAAAATATGCTATCTTTGTCTAGAATTCCTCAAGGATCAAGAGAATATGTAATTATTTTTATTCTTGGGTTCTTTTAGTAGTCGAGATAATTACTAGCTTCTAATCTTCATAAATTAGGCTATCTCGACAAACTGTAAAAGGGCTAGAATAAAAAGGTAAATCACATATTCTTTGATCCTGAGGGAATTCTAGATGAGAGAGCATATTTTTCTCAAAATGAAGAAATGGGCACAAAAAATTTTAAAGAAAAGATTTTGTTATGAAAATAAAAGATTTCTCTTTTTTATGTTGAAAATTGGTGTTAAATTTTAAATTTGTTTGGATTATGATTGATAATTCACTCTACATCGATTATTTTGTAACTTTTAGGTTTATAGTAACCAGCTTAGGCCCCTATTTTGCACCTTAATGAAAATGAAATATCTGACATAAAAGAAAATGTTTTGCCTTTATGACGAAATCTTTGCCAGCAAAATGCAGGTTCCTGTAACAATTGAAATTTTATATTCTGTTTTCGGATTCTGAAAGTAGATTGTAAATTCCCTGAATCGGAAACCAGTAACATACTTTTATAGATTAAGGCCCCACTGGCATGTAAAAACAGTTTTTAATTAAAATTGTAAATAGGCCTAAACGTCACCAAAGTTAGGAAAATAATTACCTAAATAGTCGATATAGAAGTTTAGCTTTAAATCTGAAACAGAATCATAAAAATCTAAATTATACAGAAGCTGCACTTGCTGACAAAATGAATTTTAAACATTAATTTTACTCGCCATTAAGTTACCGCCAAGCCTTCCTTACACTTCTGCGATCCGAATACTAAAAATCTGGAGTTTCCGACCGTTTCGAGTCTAAATTTGGTGTCATTTTGCCTCAGAGTCGAGAAAATAAAGATTGAATAATAGGAGAGCAGAAAGTTGAGGAGGACTGATAAAAGTTTTCGCGGTAACTAGTAAATGTGCCGCCCTTAGTGGTAACGGCTCGAAGCTCAAAACTTCAGTAGTTTCCAGTTTCCAACAACAGATGGCGCTTTAGCTTGCACCCTTTTAAAATAAATGGTTTAAGGGATCGTTTAATATGTGATCAGCTGGAAAATAACAGAACAAATTAAAATCAGAAATACTTAAAAATTTCTTATTTCATTACAGAAAACACACAAGCAGATAAATGAAAAAGAAAATTAAATACTGACACATGATGCAAGAATGCATTCATCTACGATGTCAGGCTCAGGTGCAAAAATCCCTAAAACCAACAAAAAAATGCAGATCTTCCGGAAATAAAAATGCAATTTTTCAAGCCACCTAGATTATCACAAAACTTATTTACGAAAATGATAAAGAAATTTAATAATTTACAATCTTGATGCAAGAATGGTTCTTCTACGATGTCAGACTCAGGTGCAAAATCCCTAAAACCATCAAAATTTGTTATTTGAATATTAAAATGCAATTTTGGGGTCAATTTGTGAGACAATCAAGGCTAAAAGTTAAGTTTAGGCAAATGATAAAGAAATTTAGTACTTACAATCTGATACCAGAATGGTCCCTCTACGACGTCAGACTCAGGTGCAAAATCCCTAAAACCATCAAAAATTAGTCATCTGAACGTAAAATGCAATTTTAGGGCTAAACCTAGGAGATAAATCACAAAGGGTAGCATTTTAGGAAAATGATAAAGAAATTGAATACTACGCAATCTGATGCAAGAACGGTCCTTCTACGATGTCAGACCCAGGCAAAATCCCTAAAACCATAAAAAATTAGGACCTTCGAACATAAAAATGCAATTTTGGGGTCAATTTGTGAGTTAATCAAGCAAAGCTATTTAAGAAATGATAAAGATATTTACTAATTACAATCTGATGCAAGAATGATCCGTCTTTACTGGTGTCAAACTCACATGAAAAATCCTTAAACCATCAAAAATTAGCTGTCATTCGGAACATAAAAATGCTATTTTAGTCAATTTGTGAAATAATCACAAAAGTTATTTAGAGAATAATAAAGAAATTTAATACTTACAATCTGATGTACAATGGTCCTTCTAATACGAGATAAGACTCCTAGGTAAAATCCCTAAAACTATCAAAATTAGTAATTTGAACATAAAAAATGCAATTTGGGGGGTCAATTTTGTGAGACAATCACAAAAGTTGTTTAGGCAAATGATAAAGAAATTTAGTAACTTACAATCTTGATACCAGAATGGTCCCTCTACGATGTCAGGACTCAGGTGCAAACTCTAAAACCATCAAAATTAGTCATTCGAACGTAAAATGCAATTTTAGGGCTAAACTCTAGAGATAATCACAAAGGGTATTTAGAAAATTGATAAAGAAATTGAATACTTCATAATCTGATGCAAGAACGGTCCTTCTACGACATGCCGATCACAGGGTGCAAAATCCCTAAACCATAAAAAAAATTAGACCTTCGAACATAAAAATGTAATTTTTGGGGTCAATTTGTGAGTTAATCACAAAAGTTATTTAAGAAAATGATAAAGATATTTAATACTTACAATCTGATGCAAGAATGATCCAGTTCCATGGTGTCAAACTCATTATGAAAAATCCCTAAACCATCAAAAATTAGTCATTCGAACATAAAAAATGCTATTTGGGGGTCAATCTTAGAAATAATCACAAAAAGTTATTTAGGAGAATAATAAAGAAATTTAATACTTACAATCTGATGTACAAATGGTCCTTCTAACATACATGTAAGACCTAGTAAAAACTTTAAACTATCAAAACAGTAATTTGCTATAAAATTCAATTTTGGGGTCAATTTGTGAGATAATTCACAAAAAGTTATTTACGAAAATGATAAAAGAAATTTAATACTTACAATCTGATGCAAGAATGGTCCTTCTACAATGTCAGACTCATAAAAATCCCTAAACCAGCAAAAAATTAGTCCCTTCAAACATAAAATGCAATTTCGGGAAGTCAATTTGTGAGATTACTCAAGAAAAGTTAATTAGGAAAAAATAATAAAGAAATTTCATACTTACAATCTGATGCAAGAATATCCCTTCTACAAATGCTTCACAGACTCAGGCGTAAATCCTTAAAACCATCAAAATTAGACCTTCGGAAGTAAAATGCAATTTTTGGGGTCAATTTGGTGAGATTATCACAAAAAAGCTATTTAAGAAAATGATAAAGAAATTTCTAATACTCTACAATCTGATGCAAAGAATGGTCCCTTCTACGATGTCGACTCCAGGTGCAAAAATCCCTAAAACCATCAAAATAGTCATCTGAACAGGAAATGGTAATTAGGTCAATTGTGAGGATAATCACAAAGCTATTTAGAGAATAATAAAGAAATTTTAATACCTACAATCTGATGCAAATGGTCCATATTCGATATAAGACTAGGTGCAAACTTAAACTATCAAAATTAGTAATTTGCCACAAAAATGCAATTTTGGGGGTCAATTTGGTGGTGAGGATAAATCAACAAAAGTTATTTACGAAAATGATAAAGAAATTTTAATACCTACATTCTGATGCAAGAATGGTCCTTCTACGATGTCAGGACTCAGGTGCAAAAATCCCTAAAACCATCAAAAATTAGTAAATTCCCCAATTACAAAAATGCAAATTTTGGGTCAATTTAGGAGATAAATCAAAAGTTATTTAGAAAATAACAAAGAAATTTTAATACTTACATTCTGATGCAAGAATGGTCCATCTACGATGTCAGACTCCAGGTGCAAAACTCTAAACATCAAAAAATTAGTAATTTTGAATACAAAATGCACTACTTAGGGCCCAATTGCGAAAATAATAATCACAAAAGGGTATTTAAGAAAAATGATAAAGAAATTTTAATACTGCTAATCTGATGCAAGAATGGTCCTTCAACGATGTCAAAGTCACCGGTAAAATCCCTAAAAACCTACCAAAAATTAAACCTTCTGTACCGATGTAAAAATGCAATTTTAGCACACTCTAGAAATAATCATAAGTTATTTCCTGGAGAATGATAAAGAAATTTAATACTTACAATCTGATGCAAGAATGGTCCCTTCTACGATGTCAAACCCCTACAGGTAAAATACCTAAAACTATCAAAAAATTAGCCCTTCGAACATAAAATGCAATTTGGGGCTCAATTTGTGAGATAATCACAAAAAGGTATTTGAGAAAATGATAAAGAAAATTTAATACTTGGCTAATCTGATGCTAGAGTGAGCCCTTCTAGGATGTTAGACTCAGTGCAAAATCACTAAAACCATCAAAAATTAGTAACGGAATTGATACAAAATGCAATTTTGGGGTCAATTTTGTGAAATAATCACATAAGCATTTTTAGGGAGAATGATAAAAGAAACTTAATACTTACAATCTGATGCAAGAGAATGGTGTTTCTACGGATGTCAGACTCAGGGTGCAATTCGAAAGATTTATACACTCCAGTTTAATTTCAAGGTTCTTTTTTGGATTTAAAAAGTTTTCTTACTTAGATTTGACCTTGGAATTAAACTGGGTGTATAAATCATTCATTGGAAAACAAAATTATAATTTTATTATAACAACTAAATATTTGACTAGAATGTGCTAACTCAAGGATTAAAACAATTTTAAGTTATTTTGATAAATATAAAATAAAGATTATAGTTGTTTCTTTTA
This sequence comes from Dalotia coriaria, assembly GCF_025399875.1. NCBI lineage: Eukaryota > Metazoa > Arthropoda > Insecta > Coleoptera > Staphylinidae > Dalotia > Dalotia coriaria. The sequence goes on from NW_027045447.1 coordinate 10,594,042, forward strand.
ATAATTTTGCAACAATATTGAATATATGTAGTGTGCCTGGGTGTAAATCGAGGTGCATGTTGGGTTGCCTATTACTGTAACCGTAAAATACATAATTTTCACCTCCAGGTTTTGATTTAAAACTTTTACTAGATTTGACCTTGGAATTAAAACTGGGTGTATAAATCAGTCATTGAACAAAATTATACTCTTATCATAACAAGTAAAATATTTTGACTAGAATTTGTGCTAACCTTCAGCTTTATTTTAAATCGCTCAGTTATTTCTTTGATGTAAATATAAAATAAAAGATTATAGTTGTTTCAATACCTTTTGCAACAATATTGAATATGTATGTAATGGCCTCAGGTGTATGGTAAAGAGCTGCATGTTGGCTGCCTGGTATCATAACAGCAAAATTATTAATTTCACTCCCTCCCCTTAACCGGAAGTTAACTTTAATGGCTTCGCCGCGTCGTCCTTTGGAAATTTGCACGGAATACCCTTATGCAAATTCTAAACTAAAACTACCTGAAATCAACGATGGCCCAACGCCTTCCCTGCGCCAGGCATATTTGCATTCAAATGCAAGAAAGTTGAGCAATTGTTCAACCTCTACAAGTATAAATATCCAAGTGAGAAATATGAGTGAAGAAGGTCTGATGAATAGTTTCCGCCAAACATGCAACAAAGCACCAGAACCAAAGAGAAGTCCAAAGAAGAAGGCCGTCAACTCACCAGAAGGATATTTGAATCCCGTGAGTAATGGAACTCGAAAGTCGGCCGCTTACTGAGTCGCCCAGGGAGTATGACCAGCAATGCATTCAAACAACTCCAATTCACCTAACGGCTACAAAATCCACAAATCACATCCGGAAACCAACAATAACAAAAGCAGCAGGAATTTGTAACAGTAAGGCAAACTCATCTGAACAGGCGTTTATCTCAACTTTGAAGTCATTACAATTGTAATGTATGGTGAGTGTAGGTCATCACATTAATCTACCAAATGAACCTCACGAACTAAAATGTTTATGCAACAATGGATACAGAATGGTCCCTTCTACGATGTCAGATCAGGCGCAAAATCCCTAAACTACCAAAAATTAGTCCTTCTCGAACATAAAAAATGCACTTCGGGATCAATTTGTACGATAATCACAAAAGCTAATTTAGAAATAGATAAAAGAATTAATTAATTTCTACAATCTTGATACTAGAATGGTCCCTTCACGATGTCATCAGACTCAGGTGCAAAAATCCCCAAACAAGCAAAAATTAGTCCTTCAAATATAAAATGCAATTTGGGGGTCAATTTGTACGATAACTAAGTAAAAGTTATTTAAAAAAAAAAATGATACAAAGGAATTAATTACTTACAATCTGATACCGAAAATGGTCCTTCTGTACGATGTTAGACCTTGTGTAAAATCCCTAAACTATCAAAATTAGTCCTTCGAATATAAAATGTACTTTTAGACTGTTCCACAGAAAATGATAACTGGCCAAAAGTTATTGAGGAAAATGATAAAGGAATTCAATTACTTAAGCAATCTGATACTAGAATGGTCCTACGATAAAGTTAGACTCCAGGTGCAAAATCCCTTAAAAACCATCAAAAATTAGTCCTTCGAAATATAAAAATGCACCCTTTTGGGATCAATTTGTACGATAATCACAAAAGTTATTGAGAAATGATAAAGGAATTAATTACTTACAATCTGATACCAGAATGGTCCTTCTACGATGTCAGACTCCAGGTGCAAAATCCCTAAAACAAGCAAAATTAAGGCTTTTGAACATAAAAATGCAATTTTAAGGGTTAATTTCCAGGAGATATCTCACAAAAGTTATTTAGAAAAATGATAAAGGAATTCAATTACTTACAACTGATACTCAGAATGGTCCCTTCCACGATGTCAGACTCAGGTGCAAACTCCTAAAACAAGCAAAATTAGTCCCTTCAAACATACAAAAATGCAGTACCTTGGGGTCAATTTGTACTGATAATCATAAAAGTTATATTAAAAATGATAAAGAAATTAATTACTTAAGTAACGATACCAAATGGTCCCCTACGATGTCAGACTCCAGGTGCAAAACTTAAAACAAGCAAAATTGGTAATTCTTAACATAAAAATGCAATTTTCAATATTTTGTCCATTTTATTCAATCGTAAATTCTTCTAATAGATAAAGATATAAAAATAATTATATTTCCTACAGTTAAAGGTCGAAAAATGTGCGACTAAAAAGTGCTAAAAGTGACATTTTGCAATTTTTGCTCATTTTATTCAATCGCGAATATCCTGTAAACTAAAAAGAGATAAATAAGATTCTGATCGCAAAAGTGTCTAATAATCTACGGACCAATCTCTACTCAGATAGGAGAAGTTAAAGGGAAAATCTGAGAGATTTAGTAAAATTTTAAGTCTTAAGAAAAATTGCCATAGTTAGATACTTTTTCGACGATTTTCAAAAAATCTACATCTCTAAACTAAAAGATAGCTACCAACGCACCAGTTGATTATGAAAAGACGAAAATTTCCCTTCAATCAGATAAAAATATGTACACTATATTTCCTGGCTTAAAAGGTCGAAAAGTGCGACTGGGGTGCGCTAAAAAGTGACATTTTGCAATTTTGCTCATTTTATCTAATCGCGAATATCTCTGCAAAACTAAAAAAGAGATAAATAAGATCTGATCGCAGTTCAATCTATTGACCAATCTCTATCAGATAGGATAGTTAAAAGGAAATCTGAGAGATGAATTCTACGTATTAAGAAAATTGCTATGGGGGGTGCTTTGATACTTTTCGACGATTTTCAAAAATTCATATCTCTTTAAACTAAAGGAGATAGCTACCAACGAATTGTTGATTATGAAAGATTGAAAATTCTCAATCAGATAAAAAATATAAAATACCATATTCCCACAGTAAAAGGTCGAAAATGCGACTAAAAAAGTGCTAAAAAGTGACACATTTTTGCAATTTTGTCTATTTCATTCAATCGCGAATATCTCGTAAACTAAAAAGAGATAAATAAGATCTGATCGCAGCGTCTTAATTTACGAACCAATCTCTATCAGATAGGATAGTTAAAAGGGAAATCTGAGAGATGAAATGCAGTCTTAAGAAAAAATTCACAAGTGCTGATACTTTTTTCGACGATTTTCAAAATTCATATCTCTTAAACTAAAGAGATAGCTACCAACGAATTGTTGATTATGAAAGATTGGAAAATTCTCAATCAGATAAAAATATAAAATAATTATATTTCCTACAGTAAAAGGTCGAAAAATGACTAAAAGTGCTAAAAAAGTGACATTTTGCAATTTCTTTTGCCTATTTTATTCAATCGCGAATATCTCGTAAACTAAAAAGAGATAAATATGATCTGATCGCAGCGTCTTACTCTACGGACCAATCTCTATCAGATAGGATAGTTAAAAGGGAAATCTGAGAGACGAAATTTTAAGTCTTAAGAAAAATTGCCAAGGGGGTGCTTGATACTTTTTTTCGACGATTTTCAAAAATTCATATCTCTTAAACTAAAAGAGATAGCTACCAACGAATTGTTGATTATGAAAGATTGGAAAATTCTCAATCAGATAAAAATATAAAATAATTATATTTCCTACAGTAAAAGGTCGAAAAATGCGACTAAAAGTGCTAAAAAGTGACATTTTGCAATTTTTGCTCATTTTATTCAATCGCGAATATCTCGTAAACTAAAAGAGATAAATAAGATCTGATCGCAGCGTCTTAATCTACGGACCAATCTCTATCAGATAGGATAGTTAAAAGGGAAATCTGAGACATGAAATTTTAAGTCTTAAGAAAAAATTGCCAAGGGGGGGTGCTTGATACTTTTTTTCGACGATTTTCAAAAATTCATATCTCTTAAACTAAAAGAGATAGCTACCAACGAATTGTTGATTATGAAAGATTGGAAAATTCTCAATCAGATAAAAATATAAAATAATTATATTTCCTACAGTAAAAGGCCGAAAAATGCGACTATATATACGATAGGTTTCTCAACTACAAGAGATAGCAACTAGAAAACTGTAGATTATGGATGATAGGAAAATTCTCTATCAGATGGAAATTCAAAATAATTTAATTTTGTGAGGTAAACCATTCATTGTGGGTGTGTGTGTGTGTGTGTGTGTGTGCTGCATCATGTTTTTCGAGAAGTTTCGATACGAGACGCGAGAAATAAGTTTGAAGCTAGCAGCTACCTGCACGAAATTGACCGCAATCCACGTATAGTGCATGCGGTAGCCGAGCAAGCAACGACCCGACAATTTAGAAGAAGAAAGTAAACAAGATACGGCAACGTGCAGCGTGCAAGGATTGCAACGACGATACAAGAGAATGCGATAAGAAAGAGTAAATCGTGTTCCAAACAAACACAATTCTCGTGTCGAATGCCCACGTTTGCTGATAAACATAGAAATAAACAAAACAAGTCTATTTTATGATTTTTAGTTCATGCTATGTATGCTATCTATCTATGTACTCGTATAGTATAAAAATTAATAAATAATTAAAATTCGATGAATGTAATTCTGATTTCTCATGCTGCCCGATTGTCAAATTTTACATAAAATATTACAGTGATATTTAATTCGCACACGCATTGTTTCTCGTTATCAAACTACATTGCAGAACAACAATAAAACTTAGAAGTAAACTGAAATCTACGTACACGGCAAACATTTTTTATAAATGATGAAAATATTTTACTTACCGGTTATGGAAGATTGTATATCGAGGACAAGTTGGCGAATACTGAAATAATCGCAAAACAAAACATTAGTTACAGCATTTCGTGCGATGTTGAAATAAATTTGAGTTCCGTCGGAACCCAAGCCTTGAATTAAAATTCTTGTTATTCGCATAATAATCATAGGAATGACAATATTTACCTGGTAGCACAATGATCCATGCTCCTCTGCTGATGACAAATATGTTTTTCACAAGTCAATTAGTTATTAGCGTTCACAAGATATCGCAGGCCGTCGCCCGACGACAACGGACTCACAAACACGTGAATAAATACACGATAAATAGCTGATAAAAGATCGAACACGTTTATTAACACTAATTGTCACCGGCGATTTAGAAAATATATCACGTTGTACCGAACTTGCAACAACGAATAACACAAGCCGAAAGTGTGGAATGCGCGCTCATCGTTATCGCACCGATTGAACAAAACAAAATTCACTCGCTGGAATATTTCGAGATCAATCTACATCGTTGCGCCATCTGCGCGCAATTTATGAGATTAAATACTTACGTAGGTCTAAGAGCATTTTGAAATTAAAATCGTTTATTTATTGTGAATCTCTAATCAAATAGATTTAAACTGAATTGTTAATAGATAAAAATGTTATGTTTCATTTATGAACTCATCAAACAAAGAGCGCATAAATAAGTATACTGCTGTATTTAAATTTATAAATAATCAGTTTGTTTTATTGTCACTAAACATTAGTATTACTTTTATATCAAATATCTACAATTTATTAAAATTAATTAACGACCGTACAAGTATGTTATATTAAATATTTTTGCGTTGAAACATAATTCTGTGCTATCACGAACGCCGTACACGATATTTACATAGTGAAATTAATAAAATTTAATAAAATCGACATTGCACAAAAATAAAACTTTTTTCTCTAATGCTATTTAAATCATATACATAGAATGCGTCTTTTGGTATCACAACATATTAAAATTGTTAACACTATTAACAATGCAAGTATACTTGTACCTATGTGTACAATTTTTGTTTTAAGTTTATTTTGGTTACAATTATTTTCTTTTATAAACACATTTAAGTCTTTAATGACTATTTGCTTTTTTTGTAAAAATGGATGGAGATGCTTTCAATGGTAGTAGCCAATCCTAAAGATTTGACTAAATTGTAACTAATACACAACGAATTGAAATGACTTGATTCTATCTAAATTAACAACTCAGGAATTAATTTTCAATAAGATTCGAAATTTAATGAACTGCGTGAAGCTTCTAAGTGAATAATTTGTTTGGATGTCTATATAACTTATAAATCTCACGTTACTAGCTCCCATTGTTGCGATCGGCTCTGCGTATTGCATCTTTGCACGGTGAGACCTTGGACATCCGAGTACTTGCTGTCCAAACACAATGGCAACACGAAATGTCGCAACAATCCGCCCGGTTCGACTAGAGACCACTTTTGTGCATCTGAGCCATCACATGCTTTCATGGTAACTGTTTGACTTAACATTGTTAAGCAGAATTCGTGATGTTTAATCAATCCATTATTGGTCAACCCCCAGTCCTGATTGCCACCAGTGTGATGGCATTGATAAAGTCCTACATTCCCGTCTATTAAGTGTCCAAGAGTATCTATACAAAAACTTCCCTGCCGTATTTCATTAACCGTGTGCTGACGCGCTGGTTTTGGTATCGTCAATTCAGGATACACATTATCTAAATACCACTTGAACGGTTTACATTGAAGACGTTCACGTAAATCCAAACGATCCTGAATGCTGTAAATAAGTAAATGCTGTAAATAATCAATCAACTATAAACAAAATCAACGTACTCTCCAAATGGAATAGTCCTTGCCAAAGGCACCGAATGGTAGTAGTAGTTCTTGTAGTCATCCATCCAAACTTCAGCTGCTCTTCGCGTGTTCCTAGCAAATACATTACCGCTGCCACCAGGAAACGTGTAAGGATGACGTTTGCGAAACACATGACCGACACGGCTGCATGGAATAATTTCCAAAGTGCCCCCGCATTGCCACACCCTGAACGATATCTCCAAGTTTTCGCCGCCCCAGACGTCCATTTTCATATCATATTTGCCCAACTTTTCAAAATAATCTTTATCAATTACAAACAAACCTCCTGCAATCATAGGTGTCCTAATGACCTAAAACATAAGTTAATATTAGTTTCGTTTAAAAGCGGAGTCCATGTCAGAAAACAAAAACTAAAACTTACTTGTGTCGGATCTTTCAGTCTACTTTGCCGCTCCATCGGACTCAGATACTCCCACTTGAACACCAAATTCCAATCAAATCCGCCCCGGAGGTCTGCCGACGCGCCAATATATTGGAAGCTGTCCATGCTGATCACGTCGATGACAGGGCAGACTACGCGATGCGGATCCTCTGCGACTCGCTCCAAAAGTGGTTCCAGCCAGTTCGCATTACATTCACAGTGGCTGTCTAGAAACGTGAGCACATTTGCGATAGCTGCGTCTGCACCGCGCACCCTCGACCGCATCAATCCTTCGCGTTTTTCGTTCCTAAGAACGCGCACCTTCTGAATTTTTGCTAGTTCTTCACCATCGGCAGGGTTATCACTAAAGTCATCGACTAATATTATTTCCTTAATTAAATGCTCCGGGCTTCTATTAAGTACACTAAAAGAGATAAACAAATGAGGTAAGTTACTTAATATTGCAGTTTCGTATTTGATCACATACCTAACTACGGTTCGCAGAAGTGTCGACCGCGCTTCGTTGTGGAATGTAATTATTACACTTGTAGGTGGTAAGTCTGCTTGGAAAGTCTTTTCACGACACCTGTAAAAGTACACGGAATGTCATTAATATGCTAAATAAATGTTCATACTTGGGTTGTCATGAAACTTTTACTTTCACATGTGAATCTTGATTGCCTAACACTTTGATATAGATTTATTTATTAATGTTTTAAACGTACAAAGTATATGAATTCATGTTCATAATGTTCACAATAATTTTACATTGTGTGGATTTCGTTAGACGCCGAGCCATCTTTATTTATCCTGATGCACGAGTGGTTTGCAATATCATGTTGCGAAGGCAATTGCCGTGTGCGGCAAGTAAGTGCAGAAATGCATCAGACGGATATTTCTTCCTTTAAAGCAGATGTGAACGGGGCATTAAACATACATCTTCGTACGTTGTTCAGAAAAGAAGATACTATCATGCCGAAGCATAGTAAATGAAATTGAAAATGTTTCAAATCCACCATTCGTTCATTCCGATATAAATTTTACTTCTAGTAAAAGTTCTATACCCGTACATGGCAAACGTGCATGACCTTTTTTGATAACAACGCTACTTTACTTCCTAAATGCAATTGTGCAATGGGAAATTGTTTTATGGCACCTTGTATATTTAGTACACATTGACAACTTTCTACAGTGCTTTAAAAATTTATTGAATTCTAGAATATTGCCTGAAATATCGCATTTATATAAATTGCTGGTAATTAATTAAACAAATTTTCAAGTAAATAAAGCAAGCATGATAATATAAACAGTTAATAAAGGTTTTTAACGGGCTACCGTTAGAGAATACGCGACGAGACAAACATACCGATTGAAAGTGATAATTTCAATATTTGCGCATAATTTGATATAATTACCATAAAATAATGCGGATGTTGGCGCCATGAAAAATTTATTTTAAGCATCTATTATTATAATGTAAGATGTTGCAGGTATATTCAAAATTGTTAAAATATGGAAATTATTATTTTATAACATAATTTTGAGCCAAATAACATTTTGCCAATTCGTTTCATGTAAAATAGTGATGAAACAACATTCTCATAGTAATCCAATGCTTTTTGAAATTGCATGTGCATCATATGATGTAGGTAAATATAAAATGTAAATATAAGTGTATATTTGCTCGTTCTTGAAGTGCTTTGATGTAGAAATGTTAACGCAATCTAATCTGCAGAGCGCCATGTATGGAATTTAAATAAATCTCAAGTCATTTTCTACTTCAAACCTAAACACACACGTACAATATTACGCATCTTCGGCTATCTGCTTGGAAAGCGAAAGGAGTATGTTACTAATTTATAGTATTACTCCTCGGTGGAATGCTGCTTCATTGCCATCATATATTAATGCATCTCATCGAAGTTTCATTAATGATACTTGAAGTGTTTTAAAATAAAGTTGATGTTATGAAAGTAATTTAAGTGAAAAGAAAACTGCGAAATTATAAAGAGTCATCAATCCTGTAAGGTGTGAAAGTAAAAAACAAATTTAAATAAGTGGAATATTGTCTTAATCCTTGCGATTTGTGTAAGTAAATTATAAATTTGCGTGAAAAACATTCGTATTTCTTACAACAAAACTTCGTACTTAGTTATTACCCATATTGGGTTGCTCGGCGTTTAAACTGTAGTTAAAAGTTACATTAAAATTATACCTTCGGTAGAAAGAAAGTTAATTTTCTTGTTTGTGTACAGGTACGATGTGCCAAAAACTACTTTCCAACTTACTTTTTGTCAATAATTTTCACTCGTTTCACAGGTCAACATGCCAGCAATGTGTGAAAGATTCTTTTGGCTGGATTAGTAAATGGATTAAAAAGTATCATTAAACATTATTAAATTTATTCAAGCGCTTTAGGCTTTTGATCTCAACAGTATTTAGACGATTTTGCTTGATGTGCAAAACATGTAAACACGTTCCAAACTCGATAATTGAGATGAGCAAACAGACATCATTAAATTAGTTTCGATTTTCAAAAGAAAGTAATTGCTGGTGTTTTTTGTGCACGTTAATTTACCATCCCATGCTAAAATGACTTAACATTTACTGTAGCCAATTTTCGACACATTAATAGAATACCTTGAAGCAATTATGTGTTAAAACAACTTTTGTTCAATTTTGTGTAAATGTTATGGTGCCAATGCCATAATTATATCTGTTAGTACAAATTATAACAAATGTCTTCAATTATAGAAATTTAACAAATTGAATGACAAGATAAAAGTACTACATTGTGCAAATGAGCGTGAGTACGATAAAAACATATACAATAACTCATAGAATTAAAAAATTGAAATTGTTTTTTGCAGGAAGTTAATACAAGACAATATCTTTAGTAGAATCCGTTTTTTTCAAAAAGTTGTTGAGTAGATTTATTGTACATTTCTCTTTTCAAACCTTATATGTATCCGTATTGCACCCGTAGAACGCAGATTGAAAATGCGTAATTTTCTAAATTGTCAAGTCATGAAAAATAAAATAAGTAAAATATTGTCCAAATGTGTCATAATGTTATCGATACTAAAAGAAAGTAAATTCCTTTAGAACAAGGCTGGCCAATGGATTTTCCTGGAGGGCCAATTTTTTTAGAATGCGGCAGCACCGGGCCACAGACTATGGCCATTCATACATAAAATATTATACATATACAAAAGTTCCAACTTTGGTTTGTGCGGCGGGCAAATTCAAATGTCCTGGCGGGCCACCTCGTGGCCCGCGGGCCTGGGATTGGCCAGCCCTGCTTTAGAACATAGTCATGCCATTTTCTTCATCCGCGGCATACGTTACCACATCTTTTCATAATGAGAATTTCTTGTCTGTATTAAAGTTATGATGTATATCGTAAATGAATTAACATTCATTCCTAGTATATGAAGAGTAATTGCTAAAAGGTGTCAACAAGATTTATAGCCTTTGAATACACTCGACGTCTAAATGTATTATCTACTTTCAAAATTTACCGAGACACTATAATTACTATTATTTGTCTAAAAGTGACTTATCTATGTTAATGATAAAAATTATATTATATATATTATGTAAGCATGTTGAGATACAATGAACACTCAGGTTTCGCAAAATTGCGAAAGTATGTTATTATTTTTTGCATGTACAGTGCCAATATTTAAAGATCAAACATATTTGCCCGCCTCTGTTTTTCCACGCCAACCCACGAAAATTTTCATTCAATTTTATATCTTTTTATTACTTCATTGTTATATAATTGTGAATGTGCGTAATTTTAAACAGTGAAATAAAAAATGAAATAAAATAAAAAATCGTCGTTGGTTGTAAATATGTATATTAAAATTGCTTTGGGACCGGTGAGGTATATTCACATCCCAACCGATTAGTTATTTCAAATGATACAGAATCACATCAATCAATTGTGCAAATCGACCAGCCGTCATTATTGCGAATAAAAATCACGATTTGTGGAGTTAATTCTGAAACATTCAAGCGAGTACAAATGGCTTGTCAAATAAAAGCACAATAAAACGCTATCTGTTCAAATCGTATTATCAGTTTGGTAAATCAACAATGTGAAAGCAAAAGGTGTATTAGTGATAAGCCCCTATTGATTCACCTGAATGTGCGACTAATAATAGCTAGTACATCATCAAAATGAAACCTACATTCAGTACATCTTTCAATTGAACTTACATTGCATTTCGCGTGTCTGGAATCTCCCGGTTGCTTGGCAAGTTATCGCTGGCTTCCTGGTTGAATCGATTTCTAACGTACGGGTCTTCGCCTTTTCGCTATATTATGTAAAGCATGTTTGGGGCCTGAAGTAGAACCTCAGGGTTTCTTAAAGGTGCGAGTATGTTATTATTTTTACTGCATGTACAGTGCCAATATTTAAAGATCAAACATATTTGCCCGCCTCTGTTTTTCCACGCCAACCCCGAAATTTTCATTCAATTTTATATCTTTTATTACTTCATTGTTATATAATTGTGAATGTACTGCGTAATTTTAAACAGTGAGTAAATGAAATAAAATAAAATCGTCGTTGGTTGTAAATATATATTAAAAATTGCTGGGACCGGTGGGGGTATATTTGCATCCCAACCGATTAGTTATTTCAAATGATACAGAATCACATCAATCAATTGTGCAAATCGACCAGCCGTCATTATTGCGAATAAAAATCACGATTTGTGGAGTTAATTCTGAAACATTCAAGCGAGTACAAATGGCTTGTCAAATAAAAGCTTCAATAAAACGCTATCTGTTCAAATCGTATTATCAGTTTGGTAAATCCAACAATGTGAAGAAGCAAAAGGTGTATTGGTGATAGCCCCTATTGATTCACCTGAATGTGCGACTAATAATAGCTAGTACATCATCAAAATGAAACCTACATTCAGTACATCTTTCAATTGAACTTACATTGCATTTCGCGTGTCTGGAATCTCCCGGTTGCTTGGCAAGTTATCGCTGGCTTCCTGGTTGAATCGATTTCTAACGTACGGGTCTTCGCCTTTTCGCAGCCCGCCTCGAGACACATATCCAGCTTCATCGAAATAATTCCACGTTAGTCGTCCATCCGTCGTCTGGATGCTCTGTAACGCCAGAGGAACATTGGGACCTGGCGCACTGTTGCCGACTTCATCGTATTTCTCGGCCTCTTTCAGTCTCAGAGCTCGGTTGACGGTCTGGAATACAAAGTACAGCACAATTAGCAATCACCACAGTTTGAGAACATCGTGTTTAATGCTAGAGATTTACAAACCGGACACGAAAACTCGTAGATAGAGAGATACGAAACAAAAGCCTTAAAAGTTTGTACATTAAACAACGCTCAAGATTAATCAACATGACGATCACGATTTAGAGCTGTAGTTCTACTGGGTTGACAAGCAGAGAAATTGTACTATTAAAGGTCACTTGCTCGTTTTATTATTCGCGACATTCACTTCACGAAATCAGAACATTTCGATGGAATTCTGTTTCGTATTGTATTAAAGTGCGGATATAGATTTTTAAGTAACGGTTTTTATTTTGGCAATCAAATGAGTTTTATTGCCATTGAGTGAACAAAATTGAGCGTGGTTGGTATTTATAGACTTCACAATCAGAAATGTAGCAAATGTTGGCATAATATCAACGTGCAGAGCAGCACCAAATATTTTTATCAACTTTCTTCTTTCTTTATTTTAATATAACACCTAATATTTTGCCGCTGATTATCTGAGTTAAACACGAATAAAAATTGACTCTTGAACCTCATAGAGATTAATAATTGAAGAATTATTCCTGCAATAAAATTCAAAATTAATATTTACGACTAAAAAATTTTGGAAAAAATATTTGAAAAAATCTATTTATATTAAAACTTCATAAAGATGCTTACCGCTTTAAGAAGTTTAATACCATCCTGAAATGAAATAAATTTCGATATAATATCTGCATATAATTCATCGGAAATTAAATGCAGAATTAAAAAAAGAACGTGATTTAAATGAAAACATATTGTGCTGGCATAGTGCATCTCAAAGTTAAATTAACAAACGTGCTGGAAACATACATAGCAAAATTGATCTCCATTCAAGTGATCTGTTACGCAATTTAACAGTAATTTTAAATGCAGATTGAAACAAGAACTTATTTACTACTTCACAAATCGCCCAATTATTTTCGTCCACTTGTTTACACCACCAATAGCAATCAACAATATTGATTGTGTTATGAGGTTTTACATGGTTTATATGGAGCACATTTATCCAGGACAGATTTTTAATCAAGGTAAGTGAAATCAATTGATAACAATATAATCCAATTAAATTAAAAATATATCCATATATAGGTATATATAGAAAAGTAGATGGCAATAGGAATACGAATATGTGAAAACAGGTATTAAATTGAATTTTTTATGGAAAGTTTTGTTTTTGAGATACTTTTGGTAGATTAAAAATTAGGAACCTTTAATTCGTATTTCTGTGAAAAAATTGACTTATTTGCCCCTAACATGTGATTAACTAAAACAATTCAGCCACGTATTTTCTTTCATAATCGTGCGTTGATTGGAAATGCGATACATCTTAATACCAGAACATGTATGTATGGAGATAAATGGGAATATATGTAGTAGAATACAAAATAAACATTTGCAAAATGGTTTTGTTTGGTGTGCAAGTTCACACGAAAATTATTTTGCTCACAATCAGGTCTCATGTTTGGAACCTACATAGGCATAAACTTTTTCTCTTAATTTAGTCATTTCAAAGCATTTCGAAGATAGGTAATGTGCGTGTGAAATATGAAAAGTTAAAATCTTATGTATTCTTTGTTGCAGTGAGTAAATATGATGTGCAATGTCCATTTGCATGATTTTAAAAAACAAATTTATTAATGATGCATTGAAAAGTCTATTACGTCACTATTTAATTCAATAGCTAATTATGTTAATTTATAGCCATTTGCAACTATGTAGGTATACTTAACAATATGTAATTTTTTTTCTTTTAAAATTTGTGTAAATTTCAAATTTTCTGATTTTGAAATTTCGAGTTATTTACTTAAATCATAAGTAAAAATAAATTGCATCTGTTTTGCTTGTTTTGGCATAACCATCAAATTGTTTGTAACTACAGGAAGACACCTCATACGTTTTGATTCGTTTCTGACTTGTTACGCTAGTTCTAATTGACGGTTTCGTAATCGGCATCATCATCGTGTCTTTGTAGAAAATACTTTCTGCCGGAATCAATGCCAGATGCTTTGTTCTTCCGACGCATGCATTGCCCACGTTATACTCGCTCTTTGTTATAACAATTTGCTTCGCACTAAATATGTCGTCTATCTTTCTCTGGAGAATGCGGCCAATTTCAAGATCCTTTCACTTACAAACACAAGATTAGTCGCATTTGGCCGCTTGGCAATACGAGTAAGTGCGTCCATCTGGACGAGCTCAAATGCGATTTCAATATTTTATGTATTTTAAGAGGACATTTCAACCAGAACCACTTGATATAGTCGCCCAAAAAGCAGCGCAGGCTTGTATCATCTCTGTAAAGAGTGAAAACTTGCAAGTGAAAGGGATGTACAAGATGGACTAGAAATATCGAAAGGATGCTATAAATAAAACTGTTAAAGAGCAGTTTGCATTCGCTAACCAAATTCTCATTTAGACGATGGTAGAATTTTATATAATGTAATGTTAGTGAACGGCACCATTATTACATTGTTATAAATCGTAAATCTATTGCAGCGATTACGTATTTCATAATAAAACACACTGCAATCCTAATTCTCAAAACGAAAGTTGCCGTGACTTTTTTTTAATTAGTCAGGACAATTGAAGTAGGTACATATTTATATTACTATTGTCGTTATTACTCTTGTACCAACAAGTTACGAAAAGTTATTTATGATCAATAATATTTTATTACTATGTTGTATTTAGTAATAGTTTTAATTTTTTAAATATGTGAATCAATAAACAATAAATGATGATTTACTGCTTATGTGGCCACGGATATAAACAATACCTTTGTTTGTGAAATTGCACATTGTATGCCAAAAGAAGAAAATCGCAAGTATCAATCATGTCAATATTTCAATTTTCGCCGGTGAAACAACAAAGACAATTATCCGTAAAATTAACTTATACTGTTGGCAGAATGGTATTATAATAGCAGAGATATTAAATCGCGTTTTTGGTTCGACACTCATAGCTAATCTTAAATTCCATTACAAAAAACATGATTGTGCGCTCATCGCATCCACGACAAGATTATATTAGTGTTGAATAATATAGTCATCGTTCTTATTATAGTGAACATACCAATTTTCTCAACGGAACAGCATCTCTGAGTTAAATAAGCAGTAAGATAAAGCAAAAAACCGTAAACGAAAATTGTTTCACTTTCACTTCCGTAACGAAGTGCTCCCCACTCGAGAGTAATTCGCAGTTCGCGTAATCCTTTGGTTTTGCCCACCAGCGGATGCATTATTAACGCGAATTCCGGATTCGCAAATTTTGCAGAAAGTCAAAAACCTAAAAGTCCAGTCATTCTTCAGTAATTACGAGTACAACCATTAAATGCTAATTTGTTTCAAGTTTCAAGCAGTTAATGAAGTTTAATGATCTTCATTGCTGACATTGTCACGCTTTGTGACAACAGAAATATAAAAGGTTGCTAAGTATCGTACTTAAATCCAGAGCGGTTCACAGAAAGTTAATATTGTCTTAGTGGACATCGACAAGCACGACGTTGAGTACGCATTGCGCGAATGCAACAATGCTTCATAATGCGTAACCATCAAAGTGCGCGTGAATAAAGAGAATAGTTAAGGCATCCACCTTACGCAACATGACACAATGCGAAATTATAAAGTACTGGCAGCCCAAATGATCGCCGTGCGCTGATGGCGAGTGCGCGCGCGTCGAGAAATTTCCTCTTAATTGCGTATTTCAGTACTTTCGGAAGAAAACAACGTTGGCAATAATAAGATAAGGAAAAACAGCACCTTCATTACACACATCTCGCATTCAAATTAAATCGGAGTCGCGCGCACACGCTCTCAATGTATGCCGTTCCTTTCCCTCTGATAATATCAAGTGAAAATTGTCGCCGCAATTCGACGGTGGCTACTGTAGAGAGTATTAACGTGTCGTAAATTTATAAAAGTAACGATTATGTCGAAAGCCGTACAGCGTTAAGCCGGGATGGGATGGCAACTCGTATTACGGTTGCCTTCGTACAGCATCACTCCGATGAGACACACGTCTGCGCAACGGACCGTGATCGACTTATTAAAATATTCATCCGGGTGACCAACAGTTCCTTTCACTTTGCACGTTAAATTATATTACGTTCAAAGCTGCGAATTAGCGCCTCGCCGCTTTCGGTATTCACGATGATCATCACAACATCCTGGACGTTGCTATTGCATCGCAAGACACCTTACGCTTTACTCGCTTGAGCAAATATAGTGTTTTATAAAGTTATGCATAAATGCATAAATAAATATGTGTAGAAGCGTGTCTTACCTCACAGAAGAAGAAAAGATGTGACAGAAGTCGTCGTTGTTTATTATTAGTATATTCAGCGTGACAATTTACTTAGCAATACTTAATTGTAGGCATTTTAAGAATAAAGAAAACTTATTTCACAAAATATTAACGATTGGCTTCTTTTCGATAATAAAATATTATGCAAGAACCAGTGCAAAAAGTGGAAACCTCAGTTGGTGTTAGCAAATACTGTTGTTTGGAAAACAAACGTCTAATTAAAGATAATTAGTTCCTGCTGTTGTAAAAATATATTTCTGCGGCTTCCAATATAAGTAATTAACTTTCAAATTGATTGTTTTTTTTTTATTTCATGGTTTTAATTTAATTACTTTATTAAAATGAATATCTATAGAATCCTATTCGGTATCCTCATCCTATATACTTTAATCCAATTCTTTTTTGCAATTCAGGAAATTTTTACAAAGTTGACATCAATTTTTACATGTTTTGTAAAACCACGCAATGCAATTGAAAATAAATAAATCCTAGTCATAAATATCAGTTGATTTATGAGGATACCTTCAACAATATACATTTGCATTTCAATTATTGAAAGAACAACGTAGTTAAGTTGTTAAATCTATTAAACATGTGTATGGCAAACACTGAAACAAATCACACAAGAAAATCTTAAATCTTGAAACAATTTATAACTCTTCCAGCGAGCTGGCCACCGTAATTAATTACGACACGCAATAAATTACGCATAATATAGACAAAACTTCTGTAAATTCAAAATTAGAATGTTTAAAAATGTTTTTCAAAACGTATTTGATACGAAATGAAATCTTCTTTTACGATTACGCATAAAACAAGCGATGAGAGAAAAAATATCTGAAATAATTATAGGTTGCACCTTTCACAGCTTGTTTTTGGTTTTAGTTGGGTGAAATTTAAATTCCGAATGGTACTCATCATCAACCATATAAACTACCGAAAATGTGAATGGCCCACCTAAAATTCTACTTGTTAATTAGAGACAACATTTATCCTACAAAAATGTTAAAGAGAAACTTACAAATTAGAAAATTAAAAAGTACGGTTACAGTAAGTTTTTGACAAAAATATGAATGTTATATGGCAAAAATTAAATTTTTATTTGAAATGTGTGTTAAACGTGATTTTTGTTTAATATTAAAATAAAATAAATATTTTGTTGGTTGAATGCAAAAAATGTAACTTTTAATACACAACATAGGTATTCGTAGATTATAGTGATCTCAAGCCACAAACGTGCATTGAATTCGTTATAATATGAATATATTGTCTCAATAGTTGTGTCGTTTTGTCTTCATTTTGCATTTATATAAGCAATGTGCAGCATTAATGAGTAAAAGCCAACTGAAAAATTCAACTTATGCTCCACAACCATGACTTGAATATGAATGCACATACTCAATGCCAAATAAAATAAACTCGCTGAAAGTTGCAATTAAAAATTAACGTGACATCCTCATTTAGACCAAAGTATATGGAGCATACAATTTTCCGTCAAAAGTAATTATAATCCACTATCATTTCATGTGCGGCGTGCAAATTCAAACTAACATCGTTCTTGTTTCGTTGCTTGCCTATTCCACTATAGTATAACGCAAGAATTATTACGCTACTGTATAATTTCCAACCAGTGACTTCATATTCAGTTTATGCGTTTATTATACCATCGAAGAGCAACAAAAAGCTTGTAGATTAAAGGCATTACATCGCGCGTCTAGTTCATGGTGTTACGGTCGTGCGTTTATTGTATTATTTGCGTAGTAAATGAATTGTAATTTGCAATTGTGATTTATTGAGGGCGTCGATAGCTGTTGGTTATTACCGCTTCAGCGAAGACCAGCGGGAATTTAAAGAAGTCGCATGTCAGCCTGTCAGCCAACGGCACACTTTTATAGTTAATTGTCGAGTTACAAAAAAATTCAACTTAATTAAGAAATGCAATAATAACCAGGATTTACGTGTCGTGATGGTAAAAACATAGAAGCATTTAATTTCTTCATAAAGTAAACTTTCATTATTCGAGTATGAATGTGGTACTTAGATATTTAGTTCACATTTTTTAATTAAAGTTTTTGGAACAAAAATAAAATTTTATCAGTAATTTTGAATAATAGCATGATTTACGCACACCAAAGGTATAAAAATCTAAAACAAGTTTTTAGAATTCCATGTCATGCTCTCGAATAGCTCCGGTACCATCGGAATGCGCGATTTTGTTTTGGACTTGGCGAAAGTATACTGGTTTCAGATGACTGATGTGTAATCGAGCTACTAGCAAATGTAATTTGTAATAGGTGAAAGATCTATGGAATAACCATAAAAAACCTTAACATATAAACTTGATAAAAATAAATTCAACATATAAAATTGTATATATTTTATTTTATTCGTGCTACAAGTTGCAACGCACTTAATTTGGCCCATCAATCTGATGAACATTGCGTTATCGAAATTGTGATACTTTGCTTAGTTGCTTTTCCATTTCATTGTTTCAGAATAATGTGTCGATAATCTTGCGCTTGTAGGCGCTGTACTTTGGCCACATTCTATATACGATTATATGTAGTTGATTGATTCAATTCGCAAATCTTTATCGAACGATTAACGCCACATACAGAAACAAAAATTTTATATCAGCGATGCATTAAAGTTGTATTCTTTTACGAGTATGGCTTTTATATCGACATGGTAATAAAAAATACAATTGTTCCCGAAATCGAATAAAAATCGGAAAATTGATAAATATCAACGTGTTTAACTTTACTTTGTGATGCTTTATGAAACCGATGAAAAGAGAATTGCAAAACAACAAAGGAATCAATGCATAGCAATTAAAACATGTTTAATTAACTAATTATTAATTAACTAGATATATGAACAAATAGTGCATATTGCGTGGTGTTAGATAGCATTAGAACAGTATGTGCGATATGAAAATCAAAGCAGGAAAATATTAGCGTGCAGTGATAGAACTGGAAGATAACTTTTTTTGCGCCACTTAACACCTACTCAGTTTGTCCCGGCCTTGACACGTAATATATATTCGATAGACAGAAATGTGGTTACGAGTAAACTAACTGCAGTTAACTTTCAATGAGGAATCTATCATTGTCAAGGTTATTTTTTAGAAATTATATAGAAAATATCCAGACAGTCATTTATCATACTTATTCCGAATGTTGCTTGGACAACAATTTTTAATATCAATTTATTAATACAAAAATTCGGCGAATCTTTAACACGATTTTTATAAATTTCATCCAGTCAGCACCTACGAGTATTTTAATTTGGGAATGGAATGTTACAATTGATATTGAATCAATCTCCAATTTAGTTCACTTAACTTCTAGACTTTCTTTCTTTGTATCATTCTTTTGTAAGAGAGTTAATGGTAGAGGGTTCGGCACCTCCACAGCAGGCAAGGCATCATCTTACTTTTACTCATATTTCAACACCCAAGCAGTAAAATGTTTTTTTTTTTGCTTTGTATAAAATAAATACATATTAAATGAATGCACAAACAGCTTCCATCTTCCATCAGTCACAACTCCCCTAATAAATAACGTATTTTCCAGCAGCGTACACTTTGTTATGCAACGGAAGTTCCGCCGGCATTATAAACGCGCTCGTGTAAGATCAAAAATAGTATTATAATGAGCGTCTGACTTCATGCCGATGGAACACGTGTAATAAACTCATTAGTACTTGAGCTGCAAGAGGCTCTTAACTGTTCGTTTCGTATCCAACGCACATTGCGAGCGTTCAGTTCCGATCGACGGACGTTTGCATGTAAACATAAGAAACTGTTCACTTTCGGCCGTTCAATGCCCTGCGTCTGTGCAGTGCGCCATAAATTTGTGTTTATAGATTCTAATCGAGACCGAAGAGTAGACCTGAACTGCGAGATATGCGTGCATTATACGCGCAAGAGCCGCGCCGTTTAGCTCTCACTCGATTGCTATCATTTTTCTATTAGCTTTCACTTTTCTAATTAATCTACATAGAGCAATGCGGCGGCCGGTCGTCGATGTGTGTTCTTGCATCTGGTCGAGACGGCTAAGATTGCGGTACTTACTACTGGAATGATGAAATTACACGTGACCAGGTACATTGCTGCATGGTACTTATTTGTACATCTTTATATACAAACTCGCAATGTTGTACACTTTTACTACACGCGTACATTCTAAATGTGAAGAATTTAAACTTTAAGTACAAAAAATAGTGTACGTGTAAAATGAGACTTATTTACTTTTAGTAATTTTGCAATTGGCGTATTAATCGAAATTAATATAAAAACTAACAGAATAAATAAATAAATTTAATTATTAACATTTATATTAAGTGTTTAACTAACGCTTTTTAAAGAAAAAAATTATTTAAGATTGAAATATTTTGTTTGGTTGAATAAATTTTAAAAAATGATTTGCTTTAAACTATTTTAACATTTTTAACAGTATTTTAATATTTGCAATGTTGTAAAATATTTCCAATATACTAAAATACTGCCCTTAAAATTGAAATTGAAACGCTACATAGCTATACGATTGAATTAAAAAATTATATGTTTTATATCGATTTCACTTTGGCAATAATTTATCAAATTGATCATAAATTAAAACGCAATTAAGATATTTACTTTTGCGATAATTAACTAACTATAGAAATACACATAATCCTCGTAAATTTAGTATAAAGCCGAAGAAACTGTTAGCGTAGTAAGATACACCAACAAAATGCTATAAACTTTTTGTTTCTTTTGTGCATAGTTAAATCGTGCTATGTGAACAAGTTTGTAGTTTCCCCGCTCATGACACAAGCAGTTTACACGATTAACGATGGGAAAACAAAATAAATATGCATTCATAATTAAAAGAACATATTTCTACTGTCTCCTCCTATAAATCATTGATGCTTGTTGCTAAACCACATTTATAAAATGAAAATAATTGATTTATCTAATGATGTATTGATTGCGCAAATATGCGGAAGAATTTCACGTGATTAAGATCTAAACAACTGTTATATAGTTATATAGTTTTTTATGTACAATTTCTTTAGGCAACTGGGACAGCAAGGAAAGAAGAAATGTGATGTTAATTAATAACACACCTGCGAAACTCATCCTTTCCGAGGCGATTGTAATTGTCGTAACAAGATTATATGACTTTCTTTCATTGTTTTTGATTTCATTTGTACAAGAATCTTAATTTGAACAACTCGCTTTATTCGTTTTAAATTCTATTGTTTATCTGAGTATAGATATAGCTTCATTATTTACACTATGGAAGCATTTTTAATAGTCATGGCTTGGGTTCATAAATTGGTTAAGTCTATTATTAATGAAATTGCC